>NC_074674.1:15382839-15982839 GCF_029448725.1 Salvelinus fontinalis
ACTGACATGTTTAGCACTGACTGACATGTTTAGGACTGACTGACATGTTTAGGACTGACTGACATGTTTAGGACTGACTGACATGTTTAGCACTGACTGACATGTTTAGCACTGACTGACATGTTTAGCACTGACTGACATGTTTAGCACTGACTGACATGTTTAGCACTGACTGACATGTTTAGCACTGACTGACATGTTTAGCACTGACTGACATGTTTAGCACTGACTGACATGTTTAGCACTGACTGACATGTTTAGCACTGACTGACATGTTTAGCACTGACTGACATGTTTAGCACTGACTGACATGTTTAGCACTGACTGACATGTTTAGCACTGACTGACATGTTTAGCACTGACTGACATGTTTAGCACTGACTGACATGTTTAGCACTGACTGACATGTTTAGCACTGACTGACATGTTTAGCACTGACTGACATGTTTAGCACTGACTGACATGTTTAGCACTGACTGACATGTTTAGCACTGACTGACATGTTTAGCACTGACTGACATGTTTAGCACTGACTGACATGTTTAGCACTGACTGACATGTTTAGCACTGACTGACATGTTTAGCACTGACTGACATGTTTAGCACTGACTGACATGTTTAGCACTGACTGACATGTTTAGCACTGACTGACATGTTTAGCACTGACTGACATGTTTAGCACTGACTGACATGTTTAGCACTGACTGACATGTTTAGCACTGACTGACATGTTTAGCACTGACTGACATGTTTAGCACTGACTGACATGTTTAGCACTGACTGACATGTTTAGCACTGACTGACATGTTTAGCACTGACTGACATGTTTAGCACTGACTGACATGTTTAGCACTGACTGACATGTTTAGCACTGACTGACATGTTTAGCACTGACTGACATGTTTAGCACTGACTGACATGTTTAGCACTGACTGACATGTTTAGCACTGACTGACATGTTTAGCACTGACTGACATGTTTAGCACTGACTGACATGTTTAGCACTGACTGACATGTTAGCACTGACTGACATGTTTAGCACTGACTGACATGTTTAGCACTGACTGACATGTTTAGCACTGACTGACATGTTTAGCACTGACTGACATGTTTAGCACTGACTGACATGTTTAGCACTGACTGACATGTTTAGCACTGACTGACATGTTTAGGACTGACTGACATGTTTAGGACTGACTGACATGTTTAGGACTGACTGACATGTTTAGGACTGACTGACATGTTTAGCACTGACTGACATGTTTAGCACTGACTGACATGTTTAGCACTGACTGACATGTTTAGGACTGACTGACATGTTTAGCACTGACTGACATGTTTAGCACTGACTGACATGTTTAGCACTGACTGACATGTTTAGCACTGACTGACATGTTTAGGACTGACTGACATGTTTAGCACTGACTGACATGTTTAGCACTGACTGACATGTTTAGCACTGACTGACATGTTTAGCACTGACTGACATGTTTAGCACTGACTGACATGTTTAGCACTGACTGACATGTTTAGCACTGACTGACATGTTTAGCACTGACTGACATGTTTAGCACTGACTGACATGTTTAGCACTGACTGACATGTTTAGCACTGACTGACATGTTTAGCACTGACTGACATGTTTAGCACTGACTGACATGTTTAGGACTGACTGACATGTTTAGCACTGACTGACATGTTTAGGACTGACTGACATGTTTAGGACTGACTGACATGTTTAGGACTGACTGACATGTTTAGCACTGACTGACATGTTTAGCACTGACTGACATGTTTAGCACTGACTGACATGTTTAGCACTGACTGACATGTTTAGCACTGACTGACATGTTTAGCACTGACTGACATGTTTAGCACTGACTGACATGTTTAGCACTGACTGACATGTTTAGCACTGACTAACATGTTTAGCACTGACTAACATGTTTAGCACTGACTAACATGTTTAGCACTGACTAACATGTTTAGCACTGACTAACATGTTTAGGACTGACTAACATGTTTAGCACTGACTGACATGTTTAGCACTGACTGACATGTTTAGCACTGACTGACATGTTTAGCACTGACTGACATGTTTAGGACTGACTGACATGTTTAGCACTGACTGACATGTTTAGCACTGACTGACATGTTTAGCACTGACTGACATGTTTAGCACTGACTGACATGTTTAGCACTGACTGACATGTTTAGCACTGACTGACATGTTTAGCACTGACTGACATGTTTAGCACTGACTGACATGTTTAGCACTGACTGACATGTTTAGCACTGACTGACATGTTTAGCACTGACTGACATGTTTAGCACTGACTGACATGTTTAGCACTGACTGACATGTTTAGCACTGACTGACATGTTTAGCACTGACTGACATGTTTAGCACTGACTGACATGTTTAGCACTGACTGACATGTTTAGGACTGACTGACATGTTTAGGACTGACTGACATGTTTAGGACTGACTGACATGTTTAGGACTGACTGACATGTTTAGGACTGACTGACATGTTTAGCACTGACTGACATGTTTAGCACTGACTGACATGTTTAGCACTGACTGACATGTTTAGGACTGACTGACATGTTTAGCACTGACTGACATGTTTAGCACTGACTGACATGTTTAGCACTGACTGACATGTTTAGCACTGACTGACATGTTTAGCACTGACTGACATGTTTAGGACTGACTGACATGTTTAGCACTGACTGACATGTTTAGCACTGACTGACATGTTTAGCACTGACTGACATGTTTAGCACTGACTGACATGTTTAGCACTGACTGACATGTTTAGCACTGACTGACATGTTTAGCACTGACTGACATGTTTAGCACTGACTGACATGTTTAGCACTGACTGACATGTTTAGCACTGACTGACATGTTTAGCACTGACTGACATGTTTAGCACTGACTGACATGTTTAGCACTGACTGACATGTTTAGCACTGACTGACATGTTTAGCACTGACTGACATGTTTAGCACTGACTGACATGTTTAGCACTGACTGACATGTTTAGGACTGACTGACATGTTTAGCACTGACTGACATGTTTAGCACTGACTGACATGTTTAGCACTGACTGACATGTTTAGCACTGACTGACATGTTTAGGACTGACTGACATGTTTAGCACTGACTGACATGTTTAGGACTGACTGACATGTTTAGGACTGACTGACATGTTTAGGACTGACTGACATGTTTAGCACTGACTGACATGTTTAGCACTGACTGACATGTTTAGCACTGACTGACATGTTTAGCACTGACTGACATGTTTAGCACTGACTGACATGTTTAGCACTGACTGACATGTTTAGCACTGACTGACATGTTTAGCACTGACTGACATGTTTAGCACTGACTGACATGTTTAGCACTGACTAACATGTTTAGCACTGACTAACATGTTTAGCACTGACTAACATGTTTAGCACTGACTAACATGTTTAGGACTGACTAACATGTTTAGCACTGACTGACATGTTTAGCACTGACTGACATGTTTAGCACTGACTGACATGTTTAGCACTGACTGACATGTTTAGGACTGACTGACATGTTTAGCACTGACTGACATGTTTAGCACTGACTGACATGTTTAGCACTGACTGACATGTTTAGCACTGACTGACATGTTTAGCACTGACTGACATGTTTAGCACTGACTGACATGTTTAGCACTGACTGACATGTTTAGCACTGACTGACATGTTTAGCACTGACTGACATGTTTAGCACTGACTGACATGTTTAGCACTGACTGACATGTTTAGCACTGACTGACATGTTTAGCACTGACTGACATGTTTAGCACTGACTGACATGTTTAGCACTGACTGACATGTTTAGCACTGACTGACATGTTTAGCACTGACTGACATGTTTAGCACTGACTGACATGTTTAGCACTGACTGACATGTTTAGCACTGACTGACATGTTTAGCACTGACTGACATGTTTAGCACTGACTGACATGTTTAGCACTGACTGACATGTTTAGCACTGACTGACATGTTTAGCACTGACTGACATGTTTAGCACTGACTGACATGTTTAGCACTGACTGACATGTTTAGCACTGACTGACATGTTTAGCACTGACTGACATGTTTAGCACTGACTGACATGTTTAGCACTGACTGACATGTTTAGCACTGACTGACATGTTTAGCACTGACTGACATGTTTAGCACTGACTGACATGTTTAGCACTGACTGACATGTTTAGCACTGACTGACATGTTTAGCACTGACTGACATGTTTAGGACTGACTGACATGTTTAGCACTGACTGACATGTTTAGCACTGACTGACATGTTTAGCACCAATGACTAACATGTTTAGCACCAATGACTAACATGTTTAGCACCAATGACTAACATGTTTAGCACCAATGACTAACATGTTTAGCACTGACTAACATGTTTAGGACTGACTAACATGTTTAGGACTGACTAACATGTTTAGGACTGACTAACATGTTTAGCACTGACTAACATGTTTAGCACTGACTAACATGTTTAGCACTGACTGACATGTTTAGCACTGACTGACATGTTTAGCACTGACTAACATGTTTAGCACTGACTAACATGTTTAGCACTGACTAACATGTTTAGGACTGACTAACATGTTTAGGACTGACTAACATGTTTAGCACTGACTAACATGTTTAGGACTGACTAACATGTTTAGCACTGACTAACATGTTTAGCACTGACTAACATGTTTAGCACTGACTAACATGTTTAGCACTGACTAACATGTTTAGGACTGAGTAACATATTTAGGACTGACGGCCCTGAATGTCTGAACCGTCTCAGTGCTTCGCCTCCCAATGGGGCGCTTACCTTTTCATTTCCTATGAAATAGCCAGCGTCTGCTGCACAAAAGATGGCTGACAGTGGTGGGAATGAGGAAGTGTTCAACCCTCAGTTCTGAAGCTCCTTTACTCGGTTTGTTTGGCGTATTTAAAAGTTTGACGTATTTAAAAGTTTGACGTATTTAAACTTTTGACGTATTTAAAAGTTTGACGTATTTAAACGTTTGTATTGTAATCGTGTCGCAATAACAACACGGCTCAGATCTACTAATGTACATCGTTGGACTACCCATCTTCCGCTATTCTCCGTGGCCTTTCTGTTCTTGGCGGATTCGATTGACTGATCACGACTGTCTCCCACCGGTATTTCATTCGTTTTATTGTCATTTACACCGTGTTTGTTTATGTGTTCAGTTGTTTATGAAGACTACTGGTTGTTCTGATAACCTTTATTGTTGTGTGGCGAGAGAGTTTTTGAGATTCTGATTGTACGATTCAAATCAAATCGTATGTCACATGTGCCCGAATACAACAGGTGTTGACCTTACCGTGAAATGCGTACAAGCCTTAACCAACAATTCAGTTAAGAAAAAAAGTTAACAAAATATTTACTAAATAAACTGAAGTAAAAATTAACAATAAAATAACAATAATTAGGCTATATACAGGGAGTACCGGTACCGAGTCACTGTGTGGGGGTACAGGTTAGTCGAGGTAATTTGTACATAAACAGCGAGTAGCAGTAGTGTAAAAACAAAGGGGGGGGGGTCAAAGCAAATAGTCTGGGTGCCCATTTTATTAATTGTTTAGCAGTCTTATGGCTAGGGAGTAGAAGCTGTTAAGGAGCCTTTTGGACCTAGACTTGGCACTCTGGTACAGCTTGCTGTGTGGCAGCAGAGAGAACAGTCTATGACTTGGTTGACTGAAGTCTGACCATTTTTGGGGCCTTCCTCTGACACCACCTAGTATATAAGTCCTGGATCGCAGGAAGCTTGGCCCCAGTGATGTACGCACTACCCTCTGTAGCGCCTTACGGTTGGATGCTGAGCAGTTGCCATACCAGGCGCTGATACAATCGGTCAGGATGCTCTCGATGGTGCAGCTGTAGAACTTTTGGAGGATCTGGAGACCCACGCCAAATCTTTTCAGTCTCCTGAGGAGGAAAAGGCATTGTCATGCCCACTTCACAACTTTCTTGGTGTGTTTGGACCATGATAGTTTTCTGGTGATGTGAACACCAAGGAACTTGAAACTCTCAACCCGCTCCACTACAGCCCCGTCGACGTGAATGGGGGTGTGTTCGGCCCTCCTTTTCTTGTAGTCCACGATCATCTCCTTTGTCTTGTTCACGTTGAGGGAGAGGTTGTTGTCCTGGCACCACAGGGCCAGGTCTCTGACCTCCTCCCTATAGGCTGTCTCATCATTGTTGGTGATCAGGCCTACCACCGTTGTGTCGTCAGCAAACATAATGATGGTGTTTGAGTTGTGCTTGGCCACGCAGTCATGGGTGAACAGGGAGCACAGGAGGGGACTTGGCACGCAGCCCTGAGGGGCCCCAGTGTTGAGGATCAGCGTGGCAGATGTATTGTTGCCTACCCTTACCACCTGGGGGTGGCCCGTCAGAAAGTCCAAGATCCAGTTGCAGAGGGAGGTGTTTAGTCCCAGGGTCCTTAGCTTAGTGATGAGCTTTGTGGACACTATGGTGTTGAACGCTGAGCTGTAGTTAATGAACAGCATTCTGACATAGGTGTTCCTTTTGTTCAGGTGGAAAAGGGCTGTGTGGAGTGTGATTGAGATTGCGTGATCTGTGGATCTGTTGGGCGGTATGTGAATTGGAGTGGGTCTAGGGTTTCCGGGATGATGGTGTGGATGTGAGCCATGACCAACCTTTCAAAGCACTTCATGGCTACCGACATGAGTGCTACGGGGCGGTAGAGACTGGGTTTACGGTACACTTTGTGAACGGACAATTGTTCACAATTTGGGTTCACTCTGCTCATTTACCGGGCTGGACATTTTTAGGCCTGAGTAGGGCTGTGGCGGTCACGAAATTTCGTCAGCCGGTGATTGTCAAGCAAATAACTGTCGGCCTCACGGTAATTGATCGTTAATTAACAAACACATTTAGCATCTCCTGGCTTCCACACACTTACAAGCCACTGATGCAGACCTTTGGAACATATACATTTTAAAAAGTCTAATAAATCAATTTAATGTAGCCTACACCTTCACAATAAATCCATTATCTATTTTAGACAGGTCTAAAGAAACATAATATGAAGAAAATGTAGTCTATTTCAGATTAACAGAATAGCATACTCTTAGTTATCCTTAAGTTAGAACCTGATCTGGCTATGCCATATGACTATGGGCTACACTAGTTCATTTAGCAGACAAGATTTGGTTAGAATTCCATTAGCATTATTTTAGTATGAACAATACAATTGAACAAAGCTGAATAAAATAGAAAGGATATTTTCTCCAAACGATTTGAGGGAGTGCACACATGCGGCTATTCTGCTGTTAAAGAAATAGGTACTCCTATATGCTTAATTTAGAGGTATTAATGTTCTACAATTGTTGGACAATGTGTTTAGATTGTTAATATTTTGTAAGACTCCATAATGCCACTCCAATGATGATTTGAACAAAGTCACTTGAAACGCGTGAGCTGGTTATTGCGCAGGCTGTACACACTTCATCAGTCTCTCATTCACAATTTGACAAGCACTTGATAACGCCTCTAATTTTCCGGCGGCAACCCCTTTGTGTGGCCGTAATACACCCTAAAATAACCCATGCCTTTTGCGACCAGCGGCCGTTGTTCCCTTCTCCCTGAGTGCTGCATGCGCCGAAGCACCTCTCACTCACATGGCTCTGCATCACGTGATCGGGTCTTTTTCACAGGCTACAAGTGAAGACAGACACATTGGGGAGGCAACTGTGCGCGTCCTTATCCAATTACGAGGTGCATATTGAAGATATTGGAAGAACTGTCCACATTTACTTTTCGTCTCAGCCAACAAGATGAGTATGCCTGACGAACAGCAAAAGCACTAGCCTATGTCAATCTACTATCCCCCATAGTACAAAAACCGACCTATTCTATTCTGTGCGAGAAATAAATATTCCAAACAGTCTGGGACAGTTGTGGGATGCAATAGATCCCAAATTAATACAGCAACTAGCATCAAAAAAACCTTTTTTACTCAATGAGGATGACGCAACATATCAGAACATTTAGCTTAAAATATGATAAACTATAAGGCTATTTCTCCACATTATTAGCGTAGGATGGTGGAAAACACCATTATCAAAAGTGACCGCAAATATGATTATTCATGTATTGTTCTTATTATAAATGTGCATTTTTATGGTGAAAATCATCTTCCCCAAACTTGAAATTCACACGCTGCTTATGTAGCCCAGTTAGGCTCTACATGCCTTGTAAAGAAGATTAATGTGCTTAATTTTAAGAAGTTATTTGGCCACTTTAGTTGTGATAAAAACCTTAGCAAAACATATAGGCCTATGGGCTAGGCTACATGAGGTGTGCGACTATGATTCGAACAAGTCACAAAAAAAAGGTATTGTTTCTTATGCTGGGCATCATTCACAAGTGATGATATAAGCTCAGCAAAAAAAGAAAATGTCCCTTTTTCAGGACCCTGTCTTTCAAAGATAATTAGTAAAAATCCAAATAACTTCACAGATTTTAATTGTAAATGGTTGAAACACTGTTTCCCATGCTTGTGAACCATAATCAATTAATGAACATGCACCTATGGAACGGTCGTTAAGACACTGACACTTTAGGCAATTAAGGTCACAGTTATGAAAACTTGGGACACTAAAGAGGCCTTTCTACTGACTCTGAAAAACACCAAAAGAAAGACGGCCAGGGTCCCTGCTCATCTGCGTGAACGTGCCTTAGGTATGCTACAAGGAGGCATGAGGACTGCAGATGTGGCCAGGGAAATAAATTGCAATGTCCTTACTGTGAGACGCCTAAGACAGTGCTACAGGGAGACAGGACGGACATCTGATCGCCCTCACAGTGGCAGACCACGTGTAACAACACCTGCACAGGATCGGTACATCCTAACATGCTGACCAGACCGGACACGTCGCGTGCGCGAGCATCGCAAAATAAATTTAGAAATCCATGTTATTCAATTATTGCACGCGCCAACGAGCGTCTACGACGCCAGGGGCTAAAATAGAACTCATTCCTATTTCTGACGCAGATCGCGCTGCCTCTCCCATCTCCTCATTGGTTTATAGAAGCAAGTACCCACGTGCCATCTCCTCATTGGTTATACCCACGTGGGTGATTGAAAGACGTACTTTGTTGCCGGTTGTCGTGGAAATACAATGAAAGTTTAGATGCGATCGCCATATAAGTTCAAAGATGAAAAAGCCTGGAAGGAGGAGAGGACTAGAAACGATTCGGTTGGCCGTTTTGTGTGTGGATTAATTGTCAGAGTAGAGGTCCTTGTGCATTTCAGGTAAAATAACTCAATGTTCATATCCCAGGACAAATTAGCTAGCAACAGCAAGCTAGCTAAATAGGACAAATTAACGTTAGCTAGCAAGTGCAAGCTAGCTAGATAAATTGCCATACATGTTTAATGCTTTTCGACCTGTCCCCAAATTAATGTCATTGGTTCAGAGTTTGTTTTGATATTTTAACCTGCGTGTCGTGAGCGCATTTGGTGTGGGGGGGGACAAAATACATTTATGCACGATAGCGCACGCGTGCAGCCGGTTTGGGTTCCGTGTAACATCACACCTGCAGGACAGCTACAGGATGGCAACAACAACTGCCCGAGTTACACAAGGAACGCACAATCCCTCCATCAGTACTCAGACTGTCCGCAATAGGCAGAGAGAGGCTGGACTGAGAGCTTGTAGGCCTGTTGTTAGGCAGGTCCTCACTAAACATCACCGACAACAAAGTTGCTTATGGGCACAAACCCACCGTCGCTGGACAAGACAGGACTGGCAAAAAGTGCTCTTCACTGACAAGTCGCGTTTTTGTCTCACCAGGTGTGATGGTCGGATTTGTGTTTATCGTCAAAGAAATAAGCGTTACACCGAGGCCTGTACTCTGGAGCGGGATCGATTTAGAGGTGGAGGTTCCGTCATGGCCTGGGGCGGTGTATCACAGCATCATCGGACTGAGCTTTTTGTCACTGCAGGCAATCTCAACGCTGTGTGTCACAGGGAAGACATCCTCCTCCATGTGGTACCCTTCCTGCAGGCTCATCCGGCATGACCCTCCGGTATGACAATGCCACTCCAGCATGACAATGCAACCAGCCATACTGCTCATTCTGTGCGTGATTTCCTGCAAGACAGGAATGTCAGTGTTCTGCCATGGCTAGCGAAGAGCCCAGATCTCAATCCCATTGAGCACATCTGGGACCTGTTGGATCGGAGGGTGAGGGTTAGGGTCATTCCCCCCAGAAATGTCCGGGAACTTGCAGGTGCCTTGGGGGAAGAGTGGGCTAACACCTCACAGCAAGAACTGGCAAATCTGGTGCAGTCCATGAGGAGGAGATGCACAGCAGTACTTAATGCAGCTGGTGGCCACACCAGTTATTTTTTTTTTTTTGACCCCCCCTTGTTTAGGGACACATTATTCCATCTGTTAGTCACATGTCTGTGGAACTTGTTCAGTTTATGTCTCAGTTGTTGAAACTTGTCATGTTCATACACATATTTATACACGTTAAGTTTGCTGAAAATAAACGCAGTTGACAGTGAGAGGACGTTTCTTTTTTTGCTGAGTTCATAATTCACAAGCGATAGGCTAATATTGTCACCCATCAGACAATTCTTGATTTAATCTTGTCTTTACACATACTAAATATTATATGTATGAAATTTGTTTTGATTTAGAATGGACCATTATCGTGCACCAGTCTTGAAACAGGGGCAGGGGGGAAAATACATGTCATCTATGCACTTTCCTGTGGTTCATTTTCATGCCAGCCAGGTAGACTACACTCCTGTTGTAAAGATAAGCAATGTGCTTAATATTAGAAAAGTTTAGAAATAAATATAGTAGGCCTAGCCTATAGAAAGCTGATGGGATCCTCCTCTTTTTAATAGAGGCCATCACTCTGTTTTCTCAGGCAATTGCATAGCCGATAAAAATGTTGCGCAACATGAGCTCATGGGCTCTCATGAAGTCTTTGATTAGATATTCCATTCCATTTGCATTAATGTCAGAGTGATTAGAGGGACAATAGAGTGCTGAGTACCAGGCAGTTAGCAAGTTTGGTAGGCTACTAATGACCATCAGCAGCATCAGAGCTTGGAGAAGCCTAATTAGAAGCCTCATTGTTCTTAAGTTATTTCTAATGTTTTTAATGGTTAATGAAAAGTTGACTTTCCAGTCCTTTGCATTGGTATAGATTTGACGGCTCAGACGGGACTCATTCCCTCACAAACAAAAAGGAAAAATCATACAATTTATCTGGCACGCCGACCTACCTGGCACCTATAAACAATAACCTCAAGTCAAAAACGTTACAGCATGTACACATGACACTAGTGAATTTACTATCGTAAAACATTTTCAATAAAAAACGAATCTTTAGCAGGAGAGGCCAACGCTCCCCTGGGAAGCGAATAGGTAGACTTTTGCTCTAGCCCTACACATATTCATTATTTTAACCTTTATTTAACTATTTAGTTCATTTTGAATGGGAATATGTACCCAAAATACATTTAAATAAAAACAAATACCATGCCCAAATGCCACCAAGTAAAGCCCTGCAGTTACACGCTTCATTCAGCTAATCAAGGTCCTGAGGAGAAGCTGATTAGTAGAATCAGATGTGTTAGAATAGGATTGGAACCAAATCCTGCAGGAGGGTAGTTCTCCAGGAGTAGGGTTTACTAATGGCCATGCCCAATTTAACTCATTACACTCCACACAGTTCACTACAGTTTAAGTAAATGGACTCTGGATTCATCCATCGTCGACGTGTAGTTTGACTCACTATAAAGGTCGGACTCATCCAGGATTTCTGATTTGATGATCTCCTCGATTACGTCCTCCAAGGTGACCAATCCCAGCACCTCGTAGAAGGGATCCCCCTCCCCCTCGTTGTTCACCTTCTGAACGATGGCCAGGTGGGATTTACCTAGAAGAGTAACACACCAGAGTTAGAGTCAAGACTAAAACCTACAAGACCTAGACCACAACCAGACCAAGTGTATACCAATGAGACAGTGACAAGACCAAGATCAGTCAGTACTGGAGTCAGTCCTGTGGTCTGTCAGTCAGTTCTGTGATCAATCAATCAATCAAGCAGTCAGTCAGTCAGTACTGCAGTCAGTCAGTACTGCAGTCAGTCAGTCAGTCAGTCAGTACTGCTGTCAGTCAGTCAGTATTGCTGTCAGTCAGTCAGTATTGCTGTCAGTCAGTCAGTATTGCTGTCAGTCAGTCAGTATTGCTGTCAGTCAGTCAGTATTGCTGTCAGTCAGTCAGTATTGCTGTCAGTCAGCCTGTACTGCTGTCTGACTGACAGCAATACTGACTGACTGACAGCAATACTGACTGACTGACAGCAATACTGACTGACTGACAGCAATACTGACTGACTGACAGCAATACTGACTGACTGACAGCAATACTGACTGACTGACAGCAATACTGACTGACTGACAGCAATACTGACTGACTGACAGCAGTACTGACAGTCAGCCTGTACTGCTGTCAGTCAGTCTGTACTGCTGTCAGTCAGTCTGTACTGCTGTCAGTCAGTCTGTACTGCTGTCAGTCAGTCTGTCCTGCTGTCAGTCAGTCTGTCCTGCTGTCAGTCAGTCTGTCCTGCTGTCAGTCAGTCTGTCCTGCTGTCAGTCAGTCTGTCCTGCTGTCAGTCAGTCTGTCCTGCGGTCAGTCAGTCAGTCCTGCGGTCAGTCAGTCAGTCCTGCGGTCAGTCAGTCAGTCCTGCGGTCAGTCAGTCAGTCCTGCGGTCTGTCAGTCAATTCTGTGGTCAATCAAGCAGTCAGTCAGTCAGTCCTGCGGTCAGTCAGTCAGTCCTGCGGTCAGTCAGTCAGTCCTGCTGTCAGTCAGTCAGTCCTGCTGTCAGTCAGTCAGTCCTGCTGTCAGTCAGTCAGTCCTGCTGTCAGTCAGTCAGTCCTGCTGTCAGTCAGTCAGTCAGTGCTGTGGTCTGTCAGTCAATGCTGTGGTCTGTCAGTCAATGCTGTGGTCTGTCAGTCAATGCTGTGGTCTGTCAGTCAGTTCTGTGATCAATCAAGCAGTCAGTCAGTCAGTCCTGCGGTCAGTCAGTCATTCAGTCCTGCGGTCAGTCATTCAGTCAGTCCTGCGGTCAGTCATTCAGTCAGTCCTGCGGTCAGTCAGTCAGTCAGTCCTGCGGTCAGTCAGTCAGTCAGTCCTGCGGTCAGTCAGTCCTGCGGTCAGTCAGTCAGTCAGTACTGCGGTCTGTCAGTCAGTCAGTACTGCTGTCAGTCAGTCAGTACTGCAGTCAGTCAGTCAGTACTGCAGTCAGTCAGTCAGTACTGCAGTCAGTCAGTCAGTACTGCAGTCAGTCAGTCAGTACTGCAGTCAGTCAGTCAGTACTGCAGTCAGTCAGTCAGTACTGCAGTCAGTCAGTTAGTACTGCAGTCGGTCAGTCAGTCAGTTCAGTCAGTACTGCGGTCAGTCAGTCAGTAAGTACTGTCGGGGAAATTTCTGACGGTTGAGAGGAGGGACTGTGCCTGGTCCCTGGGGGTACTTGTTTGGGATAGGGGGCAGCATTTTCACTTTTGGATGAATAGCGTGCCCAGAGTGAACTGCCTCCTACTCAGTTCCAGATGCTAATATATGCATATTATTAGTAGTATTGGTTAGAAAACACTCTGAAGTTTCTAAAACTGTTTGAATGATGTCTGTGAGTATAACAGAACTCATATGGCAGGCAAAAACCTGAGATAAAATCCAAACAGGAAGTGGGAAATCTGAGGTTTGTAGTTTTTGAACTCACCCCTATCGAATACACAGTGGGATATGGGTTATTTTTCACTTCCTAGGGCTTCCACTAGATGTCAACCGTTTTTAGAACGTTGTTTCAGGCTGCTCATGTGAAGGGGGGCCGGATGGGAGCTGTTTGACTAAAGGGTCTGCCTACAGCCTCGCTCTCAGTCATGCGCTTTCACTTGAGAGGTAGCTCTCGTTCTAGTGCTTTTCTACAGACAATGGAATTCTCCGGTTGGAACATTATTGAACTTTTATGATAAAAACATCCTAAAGATTGATTCTATACTTAGTTTGAGAAGTTTCTTCGACCTATAATATAACATTTTGAACGTTTTGTCTGAATGGACCAGATCGCGCTTTTGGATTGTTTACCAAACGCCCTAACAAAATAAGCTATTGGACATAAATGGACATATATCATGGACATTATCGAACAAAACAAGCATTTATTGTGGAACTGCGATTCCTGGGAGTGCATTCTGATAAAGATATTCAAAGGTAAGTGAATATTTATAATGCTATTTATGAATAATGTTGACTACCCAACATGGCGGATATTTCTCTGGCTGGTTTGGGCTCTGAGCACCGTTCTCAGATTATGCTTTTTCCGGAAAGTTTTTTTTGAAATCTGACACAGCGGTTGCATTAAGGAGAAGTGTATCTAAAGTTTCATGTATAATAGCTGTATTTTCATCAACATTTATTATGAGTATTTCTGTGAATTCATGTGGCTCTGCAATATCACTGCATGTTTTGGAACTACGGAATCTAACACGCCTAAGTAAAATAAGATTTTTGGATATAAATATGAACTTTACCGAACAAAACATACATGTATTGTGTAACATAAAGTCCTATGAGTGTCATCTGATGATCATAAAAGGTTAGTGATTAATTTTATCTCTATTTGTGCTTTTTGTGACTCCTCTCTTTGGCGGGAAAAATGGCTGGGGTTTTCTGTGAATTGATGGTGACCAAACATAATGGTTTGTGGAGCTTTCGCTGTAAAGCGCTTTAAATCAGACACTGTGACTGGATTAACGAGAATGTTATCTTTAAAATGGTGCCTAATACTTGTATGTTTGAGAAATTGGATTTATGAGATTTCTGTTGATTTGTATTTGGCGCCCTGCAATTTTATTGGCTGTTGGCGAGGGCGTCAGGCTAGCGGAACGGGGTTAAGTGCACTGTATAGTAAGTCATCTCATCTCCCTCTGGCAGTTCCCCCAGTTTTCCTCTATTTAAGCTCTAAGTCTGTAACAAGAAAGGGGGATGGGGATAAAAAGACAGAAGGAATAATCCACTCACTCTCTTGGCTTACCATTCCCCTTCTCCTCTCAGAGTGTTAGAGAGTTGGGAACACCCTGTGCTGTGCATTTCACCATTTCTGTCACATAATGTATAATATTCAGCCTATTGTACTGTCAGTCTCCAGTTAAAGGGGAGGTGAACACAAAGTGGGAAGTGATTGGCTGTCAAAGTCAACCTAACAAACAAACATCACAGAGTTAAGAAAACAAATGCCCATTCCACTGACAACACTGCTCACATCTCAAATACTGCTGTCACCTTCCAGCCAATAAAGAGAAGAGTAGAGACACCACTGGGTCAGGAGAGGGAGGTCACAGTGATTATATAGCCGTGACGGTTGTTCGGTTCGGTCAGCGTCGGGCCATCTTTGATCTCGGTTTGTGTGATGTCAGGATCGGGACTGTAACTATCAATATCCCTCCACTATCTCACCATGCTAACAACAAAAACGAGGCTACTTCAACCACTAAGTCTACTCTTAACCCTCACCCATACTTTACCCCCAACCTTACAGCGCCAGGGTGAGGTACTTCGCTGTCTTGGCACTTTGTTACCAGCAGCTTGCTTTATAGCGGAGCGCTACATTGCCTGACTGACAGTACAGCTGGTTTCTGTTTCTCGCATTTTCCCAACTGATCCATTCAATTCTCTGATCGCCCAGAGAGTACACACACCCGGGTTCCCCAAGTCTGAATCAATCTCGGATTAAACTTTGAGGATGTAAACCAGCAGACACTGCAACCAGCAGACAAAGTGGCTCTCCAGGACCAGAGCTGTCCATCCCTTGCCTGAAATACACATCGATATGCTCAGTTTGCAGTACACAACAGTTTGGATTCCAGACAAGTAGGCTACAACCCTGCTCTAAGCACAGTGAAGAGACTTTTGAAGGTACAGTGAGTGTGTTCTGCTCTCTGTGGTGCGTTCTGGTGTTGCTGGATAACAACGGCAGCGATGCTTTACTAAGAATCGCTTTGTCATAAGGCCTAGGCTATATATAACTCGGTCCCAAACATTTATGACCGCTGGTGACAACGGTCTTTCTTTACCCACTCATGATGACACAAACTGTTGTTTAGGTCAGCTAACCGGTTAGGCATAGGACTAGTTAGCCACACAACATTTAGTGTTCTAGTGTTCAATGTCAAATGACTTGATGTTGATAACACGTTACATCAGTAGCCCTTTACACTTGTACCCGTATATGGGTTAAAAATGGCAGATTTGGGCACAAATAAGGGCCTAAATTGGAATGGACAGGCTGTACAGTAACATGCAATAAATTGTGTCACAGCTCAGGCTGTGGGTTTTGACTGACAACCATTCTGAACTTGAGCACGGCACGTGACAAGAAGCTGCCCCCATCCCTCCCGCTAATTGGGCAACGTTTGATATACAGTTACAAGATGGCATGGCATCATTCCCAGGGCTGTCCTGAACAGAATGAGCCTGTTTGTCTATTTAGAAGAAAATTTGCACAAGCTTTCAAATGATGCCCACCTGACCCAGATTGCAATTTATGATAGGCCGTTTTTGGATTGCGTAAACAACAGAAATGATGAGTTGGCGGGGGGATGCGGGGCTCTGTTCCAAACAAAACAACTACAAGTCTGCTTGCTCTAGGTCCTTAACGACATAGCTAGGAGAGTTCTAAAAAGCACCTTATAGTTCAAGACTCTTCTTTGAGTCATAAAAGTGCATTACAATTACTACGGTGCACACTTTGGAGAGGTGTGTGGCCACTTGGGAGACAGCAGTTAGTCCTCTCACTCAAACCCTTGTCGTTGTTTTGTCTTATGATGCACCTACAGTTGAAGGCGGAAGTTTACATACACTTAGGTTGGAGTCAATGAAACTCATTTTTCAACCACTTCACAAATTTCTTGTTAACAATCTATAGTTTTGGCAAGTCGGTTAGGACATCTACTTTGTGATTGACACAAGTCATTTTTACAACAATTGTTTACAGACAGATTATTTCACTTATAATTCACTGTATCACAATTCCAGTTGGTCAGAAGTTACAACAACTAAGTTGACTGTGCCTTTAAACAGCTTGGAAAATTCCAGAAATTGATGTCATGGCTGTAGAAGCTTCTGATAGGCTGATTGACATAATTTGAGCAAATTGGAGGTGTACCTGTGGATGTATTTCGAGGCAGAATTTCAAAAGAAATCAGCCAAGACCTCAGAAAAAAAATTGTAGACCTCCACAAGTCTGGTTCATCCCTGGGAGCAATTTCCAAACGCCTGAAGGTCCCACGTTTATCTGTACAAACAATAGTACGCAAGTATAAACACGATGGGACCACGCAGCCATCATACCGCTCAGGAAGGAGACGTGTTCTGTCTCCTAGAGATGAATGTACTTTGGTGCAAAAAGTGCAAATCAATCCCAGAACAACAGCAAAGGACCTTGTGAAGATGCTGGAGGAAACAGGTACAAAAGTATCTATATCCACAGTAAAACGAGTCCTATATTGACATAACCTGAAAGGCCAAACAGCAAGGAAGAAGCCACTGCTCCAAAACCGCCATAAAAAAGCCAGACTACAGTTTGCAACTGCACATGGGGACAAAGATTGTACTTTTTGGATAAATATCCTCTGGTTTGATGAAACAAAATAGAACTGTTTGGCCATAATGACCATCGTTATGTTTGGAGGAAAAGGGGGAGGCTTGTAAGCCGAAGAACACCATCCCAACCGTGAAGCACGGGGGTGGCAGCATCATGTTGTGGGGTTGCTTTGCTGCAGGAGGGACTGGTGCACTTCACAAAATAGATGGCATCATGAGGAGGAATATGATATGGATATAATGAAGCAACATCTCCAGACATCAGTCAGGAACTTAAAGCTTGGTCGCAAATGGTCTTCCAAATGGAAAATGACCCCAAGCGTACTTCCAAAGTTGTGGCAAAATGGCTTAAGGACAACAAAGTCAAGGTATTGGAGTGGCCATCACAAAGCCCTGACCTCAATCCAATAGAAAATCTGAGGGCAGCACTGAAAAAGTGTGTGCGAGCAAGAAGGCCTACAAACCTGACTCAGTTACACCAGCTCTGTCAGGAGGAATGGGCCAAAATTCACCCAACTTATTGTGGGAAGCTTGTGGAAGGCTACCTGAAACGTTTGACCCCAAATTAAACAATTTAAAGGCAATGCTACCAAATACTAACTGAGTGTATGTAAACGTCTGACCCACTGGGAATATGATGAAAGAAATAAAAGCTTAAATAAATCACTCAACTATTATTCTGACATTTCACATTCTTAAAATAAAGAGGTGATCCTAACTGACCTAAGACAGGGAATTGTTACTAGGATTAAATGTCAGGAATTGTGAAAAACTGAGTTTAAATGTATTTAGCTAAGGTGTATGTAAACTTCCGACTTCAACTGTACCCCACGTTTTCCAGGAATATTCTTATCATGTTACTGAATGTATCCAGAGTACCACCAAATAAGGTTTTGTTATTAAGAAATGAGGCAAAGTACAGTAGATATCTGTAACATTTCAATTTAGTCCTGTCCATATAGGCCAATTCCCAACAGTGTAAAGTGTTAATATACACTGACTATACAAATCATTAAGAAAACCTGCTCTTTCCATGACATAGACTGACCAGGTGAATGCTATGATCCCTTATTGATGTCACTTAGTAAATACACTTCAATCAGTGTAGATGAAGGGGAGGAGACAAGTTGAAAAAGGATATTAAAGCCTTGCGACAATTGAGACTTGATTTGTGTATGTGTGCCATTCAGTGGGTGAATGGACAAGACAAGATTTAAGTGCCTTTGAACGAGGTATGGTAGTAGGTGCCAGGTGCACATGTTTGAGTGTGTCAAGAACTGCAACGCTGCTGGGTTTTTCACACTCAACAGTTTCCCGTGTGTATCAAGAATGGTCCACCACCCAAAGGACATCCAGCCAACTTGACACAACTGTGGGAAGCATTGGAGTCAACATGGGCCAGCAACCCTGTTGAACACTTTCGACACCTTGATAGTCCATGCCCCGACGAATTGAGGCTGTTCTGAGGGCAAAAGTGGGGGGGGGTGCAACTCAATATTAGGAAAATGTTCTTAACGTTTTGTGTTTCAACAACAGCCTAGACCCTGTATAGACCTAAGGCTGAGTGATGCTAGCAGCACTTGCCCAATGAATGCTCTCTCCTGCGTGGCCCTTCTACTCTTAACAGCTAAACGACAACAGAATGGACTATTTTTTTTGACATCACCCCTTTTGGTTTGAATGAAACCTTCCATACACATTTGCCCATTGTGAAAGTGCTTAGAAAGTGACTTTTTGAACCAAGGACAAAACATTCCATAGATAGGTGCTCAAAGTTAAGCAATTTTCCATACCATGACACATCCATGTCTTCATCACTGGAAAAGATAAATGGTTGAGAGACGGGTTTCTTAATTTAAAAAAAAATAAGTATTTTTTTTATACCTTTGATGTCAATTACCTGAAAACGCATGAACTCAGACTTTAATATTTGCATATGTTGTAGCTTAGACCCTATTTTGCTACATCACCTGAGTTGTGTTGTGCCCGCCATCTGTTGAGACACAACATGCTCTTGAATACAGGGAGGGTGTCATGTTTTGGCTGACAAATGTACTAAAACGGGAATAGAATTGAAATTTCGACTTTCAAATGGTACCGCAAAGATGGTTGGTGACCCACACATCAGAGAATGTTGACTTGAATGTGAATATCTGTCGTTTTAAATTATACTGTCACTACTCCATAGGAAAACTATAGAAACCATAGAAATATAGGTAATAGAATAGTCATGACCATTTAAGTTGACATTTAACGGCGCGTGGACCGGCAGCCATCTTTGTGACAGTAATTCAATATCAAAGGTTAACAAGCTAAATTGCAGTGGTCTAAAGGGATAGGTACAATCTATGAATTCTATTTCTATGATGAAAATTACTTCCACCCTGTATTCAAGAGCATGTTGTCAACTGATGGCGGGAACAACACAAACACTTCAGACGGATGTAAAGTAGGGTCTAACCTACAACATATGGAAATATGAAGAAATGAGTTTGACAACCGTGTTCGTAAACTTTTAAATTATATCAAACTCAACCGTTTATATTTTACAGGGATGAACACATGGATGTCTTATGGTATGGTGGGAAATGCAAAAAATGGGTTAACTTTGAGCACTTGTATCTCTTGATTGTTTTGGCATTCAGGTCCCAAAAGTCACTTTCTGACTACTTCTTGCATGGGCAAACATGTATGGAAAGTTTTGTTTAAATTAAAAGGGATGCTGTCAAAAAGTGATTGAATTGAAATGGATTTCCTCAGAACTATTTATGGGAGGGGTAACTGGAGAACTAGGCCACCTATACAGGCTTTAATTCCAGCCCAGCACGAACACACCTGATTCAACTAAATGTGTGATTCCTGCAAGTCTGGGACTAAAACCTGCACACCGTGTCTACGTAGCTCTCCAGGGTCAGAGTTGCTGACCCCTAGATTGTGGTGTCTAATCACATTTGTTTCCTGCCGTGACAACTGCGTCGAGATATTCCACTCGTCAATACCCACGTCAATACAGCCAAGGGGTGTGTGTCCACCACCATATGGCAGGCACATCACTGTGTGTGTGTGTGTCAAAGTGTGTGTGCGCGTACCGCGTAGCCTATTGATTATGTGGAGAGGTGAACGCATTTGAAACACGTCGACCATGTATGTAAGCATGGTGCTGTATGACACATGCACAAACACACATACACAACCATCCTCCAGATACACACACCTTTCTTGAACTCCTCCAGCATGGAGTCCAGCCGAGTGTCGTGGAACACAAAGTGGACCGGGTGGTTGTAGAACTTAGTGATGGTCTTCAGCGTGGTGCAGTCGTCCGGGTCCACGAACGCCAGGTCCTTCACGTACAGGATGTCCACGATGTTGGAGCGCTCGTCGTCGAACACGGGGATACGCGTGTAGCCGCTCTCCATGATCTCCGACATGGTGTTGAAGTCGAGGACCGCGTCGTTCTGGATCATGAAGCAGTGGGCCAGAGGAGTCATCACGCTCTCCACCGTCTTACTCCGGAGTTCCAGAGCTCCTTGGATCATGTTGAGCTCCTCTTTGACCAGGTCGTTGTACGGTTCCGTCACCCTGAGCATCTCCACCAGCTTCTCGCGGTTATACACAGTGCCGATCTCCTGGCCTAGGAGCACGTCTAGGAGCTTGCTGACGGGGAAGGAGAGGGGGAAGGTGAGCAACATGAAGAACTTGGTCACCTGGATGGTGTTGGCGCCCACCGCCAGCCCGTGGCGAGAGCACAGCGCCTGAGGGACAATCTCGCCGAAAATCACGATACCCACTGTGGAGGCGACCACGGCGCCCAGCCCAGAGCCTATTAAGTCGTCCAGGAGGATGGTGAGTGTGGTGTTGACCAGGACATTGCCAAGCAGCAGCGAGCAGAGAAGGTAGTTCCCTTTACTGCGGATGGGCTCAATTTTGCGGGCATATTTCTTTTCCTTCTCTGAACCACAACTCTGGACTATACGGAGCTCCATGGGGTCCAGAGCCATGAGCCCCAGGTTCAGCCCGCTGAACATGCCAGACAGCACCAACAGACAACAGATAAGGATGATCTGGAACCACAGGGGGAGGAGAGTTTTCTCCCCCTCTACCACCCGGAGTCTCCCGTCGCTATCCCCGAGCAGAGCCCACCTGCCATTGGCCAAACTCTTGATGCACAATCCATACTCCTTGTGCGGCTCGCTCTTACGAAGGGGTTTAATGTTTATGCTGAGTACCCCTGTGGTCCCCCGGCTACTGGTGTTCATGTAGGTCGCGATGCTGAAGTCTTTGGTGAAATCAACACAAGTCCTGTTAGGTGTGTCGTCAATAATGTTATTGTCCCCCCCCTCATCGCTCCCATCCCCTCGTTCCGTGAAGCGGATCTGCGCCCAGGTGCCCGAGTTGAGCTGCACACCGTAGAACCGGAGCTGCACTGTGCTCTCCTCCGTTACCTGTATGACCCCGTCGTCAGTGGTCGTAGCCGGTTTGTCGCTCCTCTCCAGCCGCATACCGAGCACCTGGGTCCCGCTGTTGCTGACACTCGACGTGGCTGTTTCGGTGCGTCCCCCGACTGCACTCCAAAGGAAAACGATTAGAGTTAGAACGTAGCCTTGCTGCCCGCTCCATTCTGTCGCCATGTTTGTTTCACTCTGTTGCTTGCGAACTGGGAGCTGACGTCACTTACTCATGTCCCTCCGGCCCCGCCCCTCTACTACCATAATAACCCTAAAGCACCGCCTATCGGACACGGCAAGTACAGCCCCACACACAAACACACACCACCCCGAACACTTTACTATGCAGGATTTGTTTTATAGGCTACTGTTTGGGTTTGATATTGGGATACTGTCGGGCAATATTCTGAGCTGCACGTTCACGAGGGACCGCGCTGCAGTTTTTCTCATGTCGCATGGTCGTGCGCGTGCATGGGAGACTAAGGCAAGCATAATGCTATGTAGAACTAGCCATAGAAATGTCATGAATCATTCTATGTATTTTAACTAACCTACTGTATCTTGCACACACTTTAGGTTGAGCAATTTGAGTGTTTGCTAATTTCATTCTGTAGTTTATCTGTCATTTATTAGGCTCACCATTATGATTGTGTTGATAGCCCATAGATTTAATAGCCACATAAAAGTGTACATTATAAAGCCTATCAATGAACACAATCAATTATTCATCTCTTACATCTTGATATCAGCCAGAGGTATATTATCCACAATTAACTGGCATCCTCACATTTTGCCATAAAGGCCCAAGGCAATGCAGCAAAGTGAATACTGTGGTGCCCAGCGGTTTGTACTCAGTCAGAGACAAAGCTGTTATATAAAGTGCCGCACACTGCATCCGTACGTCTCACCAGCATCTCTCTGGCTCTGTACCTGCTCCTAATGTATGATGCAGAGGAGGCTGATGAGAGGAGCTATAGGAGGACGGGCTCATTGTAATGGCTTGAATGGAATTAATGGAACAGAGTCAAACGTGGTTCCCCTTTTTAATTTATTTTATTTTATTTCACCAGTGTCTCTTTTTAAAGAGAGCCCTGCTTATAGAATTTCATAGAACAAAAAAAAATGAAATACAATATAAAACAAGTCAAATACAGCATGACACAAATTGCACAGACAAACATAAATATACACAAAACACGATCAACTAAAGCAAACACATTCTTCATTATAAAATTATTCTGTCCACTCTCTAAACTGCACCAGGGACTCTAAGGCTGTACTGTGTACTGTTTTTTGTTGTTGAAATTATTCAAAATATATGGAGCAGAAAACCTCAAGGCCACCAAGGAGTCTCCCGAGTTAACTACCTGTGAACGGATTTGATAACTTGTCATTTTAAATCTTTATAGTGAAGTCATATACTTGTGGAGCAGGGCTTTGTGAACAAAAAGAGCATCATGATGCGTAATAGTATCACCTTAATCAAGAACAGGTAGAAAGGTTGACTGCAAAATCTGCTTCTTGCTGACTAGAGCCGAGAGACAAGACCTGTTCCTGTGAAAAAAGCCCACTTTAAATCTTCGTTTCTTAACAAGCTCATTTGTATGTTTTTTTAAACGATAAATCATTGTCAATCCAAATACCTATGTATTTGTATGCAGAAGTACTCGCTGGATTCAAGTCAGTTAAGAACAAATTCTTATTTACAATGACGGCCTAGGAACAGTGGGTTAACTGCCTTGTTCAGGGGCAGAACGACATGTTTTTACCTTGTCGGCTCGGGGATTCGATCTAGCAACCTTTCGGTCACTGGCCCAATGCTCTAACCACGAAAGGGGGCATTTGGAGGGGGCATGATTCAAATCAAATCGAATCCATTTTTATTTGTCACATACACATGGTTAGCAGATGTTAATCCGAGTGTAGCGAAATTCTTGTGCTTCTAGTTCCGACAATGCAGTAATAACCAACGAGTAACCTAACCTAACAATTCCACAACTACTACCTTATACACACAAGTGTAAAGGGATAAAGAATATGTAAATAAAGATATATGAATGAGTGATGGTACAGAACGGCATAGGCAAGATGCAGTAGATGGTATCGAGTACAGTATATACATATGAGATGATGTATATACAACAGTATTGAAGACATTTGCAAAAAAGCTTAAAGCTAAATCAGGTTCAGGGATAGCTGAGATGTAATCAAGGTCAATAAAATAAAGATCATGTAAAAAAGTTTGTTCACTAAAGTTTTTAAAGTTCCTCTTAGTGATGACACGAGGCTTAGGTTAATGCATTTTCACATCTCTGACACAGACAATTGGGCAATGGTCACTCAAATCCAGCGGGAAACCCCAACTAGCAACATATTTATCTAAGATCAATCAAAGTATATTTCCATGTAGCATCCAGTTATCAGCTGAGACAGGTTTAGCTCAGAGCAAATATCTTTCAGGGTATTTGACACTGACATCCTCCAATCAATATTGAAATTACCCATAATTAATAGTTCAGATTTACCATAAAAATTCAGATAAACTGTTAAGTGCAAACGAGGGAGCCGAGGGAGTACGATTACACTCCTCCTACTAGTGTCAGCTGATTATTATGACCAAGGCCCACATTAAGAATGAGACAATCAAACTGCATAGGGACAGAGGTAGCACACATTTAAATTGTAAATATGGCAATACCCCTACCTCTGCCAATCCTGTACAATCTGCAAACATTATAACCAGACAGAGACACATCACAGGCCAGCACAGAATTATTCAACCAAGTTTCAGAAATGACCAGAATGTCCACGTTGGTCTGAGGAGTCCGAATTTTAATGAAATCCATAATTGAAATCAAACTTCGGGAATTTACATGAACAAATCTAAAACAAATACATGAACAAATCTAAAACCGCAGCAGCAGTTCTCAGATCAGGTGGAGTCTCTAATACAAGCATGCTATGATCAGTAGGTAGCGAGGACGTGGGTTAAAACAAGAGTCAATGAGGTTTACCTGTTGCGGGCCTGCAGTTTGATGACAATGCTGATTTATGGATGTGATTACCTGAGCGGGATTTTGGCAACATTTTCACACTGAGGAATCTTGGTTTTGTGGGTAACACCTGAGCGGGGCTAGGTCTGTCTCTGAGTCAATATCTTAAAGCGGCCTTGAAGCGTGAAGAGAGGCTCCAGGCTCCTAGATGGTTTCGGTGGAGTCCATCATCTCTGTATAGCATTTTTTGTTTCCAAAAAGTGTCGAAATTGTCAATAGAAGTTATGCCAACAGAGTGGCAGTAGTCTTTAAGCCGGATGTGAAGTGCTAAGAGCCTGCTGAACCTTGGGGCCAGAGATAATCAGCTGCTTTTCAGAGCCTTTCAGGGTGTTGATCAGCTCAATACAATCCTGTTTCATTAGCACTGATTTACCCTTTTGATATCATTTGATCCCACGTGCACTACGACAGCAGCAGCCCTTGGCTGTTGATGTAGGATGGACGGAAAATATCCTGTGATATCCTTCCTCTAGGACAGGGTTTTTGCTCCAGCAACCGAGATGTGACTCACCATGGAGCTACCAATGATGACGGCTGGAGGAAGGTGAGTGGCCGTGGACGTCCGGATTTTCTGTGCCTCCTTGAGAACTGACGGGAGATGGGTGATGGAGGACCCCCATCATCCATAGAAGCCCGAGCCAGGGGCTGTGAGGCGTGATGTGAGAGGAAGCCCATGGGTGCGGGTCTGTGGTAGTGCCCCTGAGCTGGACCCTCAGGAGACAGGGTAAAGGATAAAGGAGCAGGAATCTCTGGAAGCAGGTGGGTGAAACTGTTGGTCAGAAGGATTTCCATTTCAACCATCCATATGATGGATGTGTTTGACATTGTTCAGTTCATTTTATTCCAGCCATTACAATGAGCATGACCTCCTAGAGCTCCTCCCACCAGCCTCCTCTGATGGGATGCAAAGGGAAGGAAGCCCCTTGAGAAACCAGAGGCTCTTGATAAAAAAAGGTCTGAATCAACGTATTGTTTGTTAATTGTTATTTCAGTTTAGGCTTACTTAATTAGTTAACTTAAATGCCTCAACGTGACTATTTGGTTGAATTTGTAAAAGGTCATCAATGTCAATGTGGGAAACACAGTTTTGCTCTCAGTTCAATATGTTTCAACAATACAGTAGCTAAAAGTTGTTTTCAGATTGAACTCAGCACAACCGAAGGCAGATCTGGATAATGCTGTGACGTCTGTGCCAAGTGGGGTTGCAGATGGATAGTCGATGGTCATTCGTGTCACTGAGACAGCTGCGGTCGCTGTCAGTGATGTAACCAATGATTTATATATACCCTAGATTATTACCCAGGGAGTGCTGTTTTGAAGCCACCGGCGCCTCCATCTTGGTACTCCCCCACCGTTGTAAAAACCATTTAGGAAACTATAGAAAGGCATTTATTAATGTCTACATTTGTTTTTGCCACGTTTATTCTATTACAGACACTTGAATGCATACTTGTAAATGATATTATGTGAGATAAACATAATAAGTTTATATACACACACACACACACACACATATATATATATATATATATAATATTACTCGGTACCGGTGCCCCCTGTATATAGCCTCGTTATTGTTATTCTTATTGTGCTACTTTTTGATTACTCTTTATTTTAGCCTGCTTGGTAAATATTTTCTTCTTCTTGAACTGCACTGTTGGTTAAGTGCTTGTAAGTAAGCATTTCACGGTAAAGTCTACACTTGTTGTATTCGGCGCATGTGGCAAATAAAGTTTGATTTGATGTAGATATATAAAAATATGATATATATATATATATATATATATATATATATATATATATATATATATATATATATAAATGTCTTTAAAGTTTCCTTATTATTTTTTGCTCTTACTGTCCCCACTACAACAAACAAATTCTTAAATATATGTAATTTAGTCCTTGAAGTTTTTTATTGAAATACTGTAGAATTCCACTCATTCCTATGGAAGACTGCTTCTTTTGGAGTGTGGCAATGTGTCCGACCGCGCAATAAGGGTTTATGCCGTATTCAAAACAACTGGGAACTCGGAACTTGGAAATGTCCGACTTCATTGCGTTCAAAACAACTGGGAACTGGGGAAAAATAGTTTTGAACGGTCATCCTACTCGAAATTCCAACTCGGGAACTCAGGCCTCTTTCCAGAGCTTTGACTTTCTAACCTAAAGATCTCTGATATCATGATTTGACCTCGTGTTTTTCTGAGTTCGCAGTTGTTTGAACGTGGCATTATATCCCAAAGCCTCTAGGTCACTGGATGTTACTTTTGGTGCGTTCAAGAAAACTGGGAACTCGGAAAAACACTAGGTCAAATCATAACGTCAGTGATCTTCAGTTCTAAAAGTCGAGTTCTAGAAAGATGCAGGAGTTTCCGACTTGGAATTCCGTGTTGGGTGACTGTTCAAAACTATTTTTCCAGTCAGAGATATTTTTTATCCCTGAGTTGCAAATTGTTTTGAATGCACTGAATTTTGATATTTCTGAGTTCGGAATTCCCAGGTGTTTTGTACATGGCATTTGAGCTGAGGGATCCAACAGAGGGTGGACAACAACAAAACGTGTTTCAGTCTCCGCTCCATATGTATTTTAAACAGTCTTTAATATAGCCTAGCATAGGCTAGATCATGTCAAAATGTAGGCTAATAGATTGAAATAATCAAATCTCATATTAAATGCTTTAGGTCATTCAATTTGTGTGCATAAGTTTTAAATGTCACCGTTTAATATTGAGGGAGGCTTAGATGTGATTTAATTATCTTTTGATCTGTGATTTTTTTTTTTATCCTCTGACTTTGCTGTGACCTAGTTACGTAATAATAGCGCTTTTTCTCGTCATACTGTAGAAATCCAATCCATGACTGTGGTTTTTATCTCACATCGCCATCTAGTGAACAAAAACGGGATATCCCTGATTGTGCAGCGTTCCTGGAATTGTTGGGTGGAGTCGAGGATGAGCTTCATTGCAGAGACTTGAATGCCTTTTCAAATTATGATTTATTCTTTAAAAAATAACATAATACAGGAACATTTAAAAGTCGAGATAATACAAAATTAGTATATGTACAAAATTCAGATTTCGGACCATCTGAAATTCCTGATTTTCAGGACTCAACTCGCATTTTGAGAATAAATACTTTACAATTATGACATATATAGCCTTTCTATAATTACTGCTATATTAAAAATCTTCCATTTGTTTTTATCCATTGACAATAAGTGCATCTTAACATTAGGTAAGAATAATCTTTATTCATGCTTAAACAACCTATGAAGATATCGAGCCTGTCCATCAGCTGCCATCAATGAAAATGTTAATTAAACAGTTAAAGAGAGTTATCAACAGTGAAAACACAAAACGATAGCGAGGATATTTATCTCCCACTTCATAATCATTCCTTTATATGCCTATTTGTACAATTTGTATTTTTACATTGGTCTAATGAAGCCTAAAATACACAGAAGTCACTACAGACACTGGAAAGTACTTTTCGGTGAAAATAAATGATATTACATTCACACAATAGGCTCCAATAAAACAAAGCCATATAGTCCTAACTCAAATCAATTCTGACTCTTGTATGAAATGCTTATACGAATGATTATTTGTGTCAACAGAAAATCAGAAAAGTTATAACTGTGGGTTACTTGTCATATCAATGCACATAACTGAGAACAGTGGTGTTTAAACAGCACTGTATACTGTACATTGCTATCTTCACTATCCAGATCTCATATTCGTGTGTGTGTGTGTGTGTGTGTGTGTGTGTGTGTGTGTGTGTGTGTGTGTGTGTGTGTGTGTGTTACTCCAGCCGTTCATCCCCTCTGTTACTCCTAGGACTCTGGACATGTCCGTCTGGCAGTACAACATCCACAGTGTAGCTGATGTTTTTAAACTGCAGTAAGCT
This sequence comes from Salvelinus fontinalis, assembly GCF_029448725.1. Lineage (NCBI taxonomy): Eukaryota > Metazoa > Chordata > Actinopteri > Salmoniformes > Salmonidae > Salvelinus > Salvelinus fontinalis. The sequence continues at coordinate 15,411,994 of NC_074674.1, forward strand.
GTAGGTGTTGTCAAAATGCAGCATGTCTACACACAGGACACAATACAGAATTAGTCCTGTGTATCTGTTCAGCTGTATCTTTGTATGTATGAGAGTATGTGTTATTTGTATGTGCTGGAGTGTATGTGTGTTTGTATGTACATGTGTATCTGTGAATCATGTGTGTGTGTGTGTATCTTTGTGTGTATGTATCTTAACGTGTATCTGTGTGTGTGTGTGTATGTGTGTGTGCGTGTACTCACAGGTTCCAGGCTCGGGGCAGGTGAGGGAGCGGTCCTCTGGGACCATGTGTGCGTTGTAGCGTTCACTAGGCAGCACCTGCAGCATATCCCCCACCTTCTGATGCACGCCCCCTTCCTGGGTCCGCATGAACACCCCAAAGCAAATGACTGCCCCATCACTGGCAAACCTAGAAGGAGAGGGAGGAGGAAAGGGAGGGAGAGGGGAGACATTGGGAAAAAGCTGGGGAGATAAACGGAGGGAGGAAGGAAGATGGAGAAGAACGGAGGGGGGAGTTTGTAAAGTGGCTTCTTCTCCCCTCCATCTGCACTGATCTGAAATCATCACTTGGTAGGCAAAATCAATATGGAAAACACCCAATCCAGGGTTAGGGGTCAGGGGTAGCTCTAGAGTGTTCGGTCAGACTTAAAGTTACAATATGTCATTTTTTGGGTCGGGATCCGTACTTGGTGAAACTGCCACGACCTTTTGAGATATTACAAAAACAAAGAAGTTACTTCAAACACCGTTGTCTTCCCTTGGACATCATTGCACCTGTGAAGGATGGTTTTGTTCTCTTTTTAACAAAAATATATGCCTTATAGAAATAGGACATGTTAATCACAAAACATAGAGTGACTGCAGAAAAGCTGTTGTTAATCTAGGGTGTCGACTGTGCAAACCACATGGTTGAGGAATGTGTAGGAAAAATGCTGAATAACAAGAAAACAGGAACTGAGGAATGTGTAGGAAAAATGCTGAATAACAAGACAACAGGAACTGAGGAATGTGTAGGAAAAATGCTGAATAACAAGAAAACAGGAACTGAGGAATGTGTAGAAGCCGACAACTCAGCTCAATCTTCACAAACACCATTCCGGACATCTGAATCCTGAGTGCTGTGAGGCTTGGACCACCGATAGGCTAGCAAGTTTAAACCACGCTAAGCCTCTACTTTGACAGGCCAACTCTAAAGTTGGAACTACCTCTGTCACAGTATAAAAGAAGATGTCTGTACTATTTCAGTCAGTTCTCTGCTTTACCCTGCGTGGCGATACAGTGAACCCGTATATACGAAAATTGCATTTACCATTTCTCACTTTGTGTTAAATAAATATAATTAAAGTATATTCGGTGACTCTGAATCACATTTTATCCTGATACCAGATTTGATTGACGCAACCTTTTACACACGTACGATGGGACACCAGAAAATGTACCGCAGATTTTTTTTTTTACATGCTGCCGGATGCTCCACTCCTCCGTTTCATCAACAAAACAAAAGCAATAACAAAGGCGCTGTGGTGAACAGTGGTGTTGTTTCACCTTATGTGTATTTCCGCTTAAAAGTCAAAATTACAGCCAGGGTTGGAAAGTACAGTTGAAGTCGAAAGTTTACATACACCTTAGCCAAATACATTTCAACTCAGTTTTTCACAATTCCAGACGTTTAATCCTAATAAAAATTCCCTGTCTTAGGTCAGTTAGGATCGCCACTTTATTTTAAGAATCTCAAATGTCAGAATAATAGTCTCTGCCTGGCCGGCTCCCTTCTCTCCACTGGGATTCTCTGCCTCTAACCCTATTACAGGGGCTGAGTCACTGGCTTACTGGTGCTCTTCCATGCCGTCCCTATGAGGGGTGCGTCACTTGAGTGGGTTGAGTCACTGACGTGATCTTCCTGTCCGGGTTGGCGCCCCCCTTTGGGTTGTGCCGGGGCGGAAATCTTCATGGGCTATACTCGGCCTTGTCTCAGGATGGTAAGTTGGTGGTTGAAGGTATCCCTCTAGTGGTGTGGGGGCTGTGCTTTGGCAAAGTGGGTGGGGTTATATCCTGCCTGTTTGGCCCTGTCCGGGGGTATCGTCAGACGGGGCCACAGTGTCTCCTGACCCCTCCTGTCTCAGCCTACAGTATTTATGCTGCAGTAGTTTATGTGTCGGGGGGATAGGGTCAGTCTGTTATATCTGGAGTATTTCTCCTATCTTATCCGGTGTCCTGTGTGAATTTAAGTATGCTCTCTAATTCTCTCTCTCTTTTTCTCTCTTTCTTTCTTTCTCTCTCTCAGAGGACCTGAGCCCTAGGACCATGCCTCAGGACTACCTGGCCTGATGACTCCTTGCTGTCCCCAGTCCACCTGGCCGTGCTGCTGCTCCAGTTTCAACTGTTTTGCCTGCAGCTATGGAACCCTGACCTGTTCACCGGACGTGCTACCTGTCCCAGACCTGCTGTTTTCAACTCTCTAGAGACAGCAGGAGCAGTTTAGATACTCTAAATGATCGGCTATGAAAAGCCAACTGACATTTACTCCTGAGGCGCTGACCTGTTGCACCCTCGACAACCACTGTGATTATTATTATTTGACCCTGCTGGTCATCTATGAACATTTGAACATTTTGACCATGTTCTGTTATAATCTCCACCCGGCACAGCCAGAAGAGGACTGGCCAGCCCTCATAGCCTGGTTCCTCTCTAGGTTTCTTCCTTGGTTCTGGCCTTTCTAGTGAGTTTTTCCTAGCCACTGTGCTTCTACACCTGCAGTGCTTGCTGTTTGGGGTTTTAGGCTGGGTTTCTGTACAGCACTTTGTGACATCAGCTGATGTAAGAAGGGCTTTATAAATACATTTGATTGATAGTAGAGAGAATTATTTATTTCAGTTTTTATTTCTTTCATCACTTTCCTAGTGGTTCAGACGTTTACATACACTCAATTAGTATTTGGTAGCATTGCCTTTGAATTGCTTAACTTGTGTCAAATGTTTCGGGTAGCCTTCCACAAGCTTCAAACAATAAGGGGTGAATTTTGGTCCATTCCTCCTGACAGAGCTGGTGTAACTGAGTCAGGTTTGTAGGCCTCCTTGCTTGCACACGGTTTTTCAGTTCTGCTCACAAATTTTCAATGGGATTGAGGTCAGGGATTTGTGATGGCCACTCTAATACCTTGACTTTGTTGTCCTTAAGCCATTTTGCCACAACTTTGGAAGTATGCTTGGACTCATTGTTCATTTGGAAGACCCATTTCCTCATGATGCCATCTATTTTGTGAATTGCACCAGTCCCTTCTGCAGCAAAGCACCCCCCACAACATGATGCTGCCACCCACGTGCTTCACGGTTGGGATGAGGTTCTTCGGCTTGCAAGCCTCCCCCTTTTTCCTCCAAACATAACGATGGTCATAATGGCCAAACAGTTCTATTGTTGTTTCCTCAGACCAGAGGACATTTCTCCAAAAAGTACGACCTTTGTTCCCATGTGCAGTTGCAAACCGTAGTCTGGCTTTTTTATGGCGGTTTTGAGCAGTGGCTTCTTCCTTGCTGAGCGGCCTTTCAGGTTATGACGATATAGGACTCGTTTTACTGTGGATATAGATACTTTTGTACCTGTTTTGACGATATAGGACTCGTTTTACTGTGGATATAGATACTTTTGTACCTGTTTCTTCCAGCATCTTCACAAGGTCCTTTGCTGTTGTTCTGGGATTGATTTGTTCTTTTCGCACCAAAGTACATTCAACTTAGTGTATGTAATCTTCTGACCCACTGGAATTGTGATACAGTGAATTATAAGTAAAATAATCTGTCTGTAAACAATTGTTGGAAAAATTACTTGTGTCATGCACAAAGTAGATGTCCTAACCGACTTGCCAAAACTATAGTTTGCTAACAAGAAATGTGTGGAGTGGTTGAAAAACGAGTTTTAATGATTCCAACCTTATTGTATGTAAACTTCCGACTTCAACTGTATGTACAAATCAAAGTTCCGTTTTAAAACGTTATCCTCTTCTCCTTCATGTTGGCAAGCCTGCCAACCACTTTGTCAACGTCTATGTCCCGCTCAATACAAAGCAAAGTGAGTTTGAATAGTCTAGCATCAATCATGAATGCACGCAAGTAGCTCTTGATGAGCTTCAGGAGGCTGGAATTTAGCCCGGCACTGGCACTGCTGATGGGAATGGTTTTGTAGATTCTATGGAGACTGGTCAGATTTGGATATGCTCGGTGCCTATCGTTGGCAATGAGAAATGGTAGGACTGCGTCTTCTGAGTAGAAATATGCGAGCTCAATCATATTATTTTATGCACCAGGGCGCTTTGGGTTGAGCACAGAGAATACTCGTGCCATTTCTCTAAAGTCGGTAAATCGATTCTCAAACTGACCCATAAAAACATGAATTATGTAATAGTATACATCAACCTTAAGTGTCTTCTGCTTTCCTGAATTGACTCGTCCTCTGTTCCCTCGTCATGAAACCTTTCCCTCTTGCGCGCGCTCTCCTCTGCAAATTCAGTTGTTGCATTGTTTTGTTGGGGCATCGATTTCGCACTGTTCTCCATCTTGTCATAGGGCGCATCCGTCAGATCTCAGCCAGATGTCAATTAAATCAATTAGATCCACGGCATCTCTCAAATTATTTTGTCTGATAGGCTTTTCAGCACGAGAACGGCTCTCTCCAGCTGCATGTTTTCCTGTTCCTCCTCAAATATTTGAATCCTTGTGAGGCTAGAAATCAAAAAGCAGTGTACCCCAAAACTCTTTTGCGCTATTCAAGGAACATGCAGAATCCATTAGAATGAATTCGATGTTGTGTGCACAGAAATGCACATAGGACTCATCATCAAGCTTTGATTATTTGAAACAGCTGTGTAGTACTAAGGGAAAAAACTTACCGTGCACCACTTGGGTTTCCCAGGACCAGGTCTGGGAAATGCTGCCATAACGCAAATGAATGAGTGATTTTTCTTTTTGAACGTTTTTAAAGAAAGATCTCCAATATTTTACTGTCAATAATGCTTTTATCAATTCATTGTCTCTGTTTCTAAATGGGTATAGTGTGATGACAGGAAAACACGAATAATCTTGTGATATCTAGCTATATAATATAGTAGGCTAATTAGTGGAGAGGCAGGTAAAACTGCATACAGGCTCCTCTATAAAACAAAGTGGGATATCACAAGCCCGGATTCAACACAAAAGGCAGGGGCGTAGGCATGGGTGGGCCTGGGTGGACACAGGGCCACCCAATCAGATTGATCAAAAAAAAAAAAAAATACATAATTCTTTAAAAAATACTCCTCAGAAGGCCTATCCACTAATGGATTTCTGTGTACACCCCTGCAAAAATGTTGATCAAAGTGTAATGAAGGAAGGATCGGCATTGAATAGCAATGGAGAGTGGGCATTCATATCCTGATTCCGCTATGTTCAAGTTTATTTGCTGCTAGTCTGTGAATCCCGTTATGCTGTAGACTGTTAGAGTTTGCGAATGCGCAGATTGAGAATGCCCCAGACGGTATACGCAAGATGCGCTGGTCCAAATTGCCTCATGAGGGTTACAGTCATGAAAATTCTGGAAAAGTCATGAAATTTTAATATTGTGTTTTCCTTTTTAAATATATTATCAATCACTGAAAAAGCTACAAATCAGCCATGATCAGAATTAGGCCTACCCTTCAGCGCGTCTCTGTGTGTGTGCTGTGCATCTGCTTGTGTTCCAGTGCAAGTGGGCTGTTGCCTGAGGAGAGAGGGTCATTTCTGCAGCTGGAAGCCTACAAAATAATGATAGACTAGCTATATAGCCAGTTCAAAACATAACTTGCCATGCTACAAGCTCTCTCGCTAGTTAACTATTTAGTTATTTAGCACTAATGTCGTTGACTGTTGAGAAATACATCTGACACCATCATTTGAAAGCGGCGATTTCCCTCTACTAAACAGTAGGCTAGCCACCTAATTCCGACGACAAGGTTATACATGTTAGAGGAATAGCCAAATTGACAAATAGCTTCCATGCTGTGCATAGATATCCCCTGAAACATGACTATTTTAGCCTCATAAGGTTATAGATGAACATGTCTTAGTTAGCTACCTTGCTTTGAAGTAACCTTTTTATCCCTGATTCATTGAATGAGGGAATAAATGTATAAAGACAAAAAAGTATTTGGTTGCATTGTTGATAAGCAGACTCAGTGTGTTTCAGGGCCTGCACACCCAGTATCTCTCCAGATGGTTGACCACATGTGTTTTATACAGTGTAGTTATTCTACTTTGTAGAAGGTCTATGTGCCTTGATCAAGGGCGCAATGGCAGGAGATAGTAGGCCTACATGGAATCAGAGACCAGCAGCCTTCTAGTGTCAATACTACATTTACTGTATGCTGACTTTTTCATGTAGGCTACATAGAAACGCCACCAATTATTGGTAATGGACATTTGGTTAAAAGTCATGAAATTCCATCTGTCAAAATGTGTATGAACCCTTCACAGTGAATAACCAGAGGTCTCTATAGCATAATGTCATTTGGGAATTTCTGTGAACATGGACCAACTTGAAAAAAGACAGCTCCTGCACCTCTTTCATCCCGTCAAGCACTGGTTTTATCCTTTCTGGTTGTTTATTATGTCACTGGACGTGGCTGGCCTCCACGCTGGGAGCCATTACGTCATCTTCTGCCGTATCACACACTAACCTCACATGGTAACTGAGGTACTCACTACCATCTGCTGGATCACTACAGGATTGCACCATATATTACGCTATTCCACAATTTAAGGTGTTTTACCAAGGCTTCATACAGCAGTACTATGTCGCCTTTAGAACGTGATCCATTAACATGCCCAGATTGTTTTTTATGACGTGCCCTGCCCCGCAAATGACCCGCAAAATCGTTCTCTTGTCCCGTATTTGGGCTTTTTAGATGTGATCCCCCTAACCCAGAAGTTGGTCCTGGAATTATTGTAATCAAAAGAAGAGACTTTTAAATTTCTTCAAAACAAGTCAACTTTAACATTTAATTAGTGCAGTAATGGAGCTTGTCAACGAGACCCCGTAGCATTTTATAGCAAAGTCCATCCTCCTGGATGTTCATGACAAATCACAGATGAGAGAATTTATACAAAGGCACATTTTGCTCTCATGCAACAGACATCAAGATTTACATGGTTCCAAATATACATGGTGCCTAGAATACTAAATCCTTTCTTTAAAGAAACTGGAAATTGGTTCTCCCTGTTACCCGAAAGACACACAGACACTAATCATGGAACGGAATGTTGTTTTTATCACCAATCCATCGAAAATCTACTGTCAGTGTTAAATCTCTCAGAGGCCCACTTTCAGTCCACACACACAGATTGTGTTCTAAAAAACGATTCTGTTGCATAAAACAACCATTTGATGCAGTAGCAGTATTCCAAAACTTTTTTGGCCCCCAACCCTATTTGTTTTTATGACCACACCATGTAAAAAAAAAAAACGTTATGTAATCAACAGGCAATGTTTACTTTCTTAATTTGGTCTACGAAGGTCTATTACAAATCTGTCTGACAGTATTTTTGTTTCGTTTCTTTTACCCCTTTTTCTCCCCAATTTCGTGATATCCAATTGATAGGTACAGTCTTGTCCCATCGCTGCAACTCCCGTACGGACTCGGGAGAGGCAATGGTTGAGAGCCATACCTCCTCCGAAACACGTCTGGCTGTATTTTTGGCAGTATTTCATTTTGAAGACAGTTTGGTTTGATGTGACTGAAATGTATTAGAAAGGTATTGGGAGTTCAGAAGATCATCAGGCAATACTGTTGTATGGTTTTCTTCCCGAGACCTCAACCCCATCTAACACCTTTGGGATGAACTGGAACAAAGACTGCGAGCCAAGCCTAATCGCCCCAACATTAGTGCCCTAGCTCACAAATACTCATGGCTGAATGGAAGCAAGTCCCCGCAGCAATGTTCCAACATCTAGTGGAAAGCCTTCCCAGAAGAGTGGAGACTGTTACAGCAGCAAAGGGGGGGGGGGGGGGGGGGCAACCTCATATTAATGATTTTGTTATGAGATGTTCGACGAGCAGGTGTCCACATATTTTTGGGCCATTTAGTGTATCACTGAGCTGTGACAATGCACCTTGATATGGCCTATAATGGAACATATTGACTGCACTGTCAAACAAAGCTGCCAGGTCTGAGTACAGGGTGTTAAACTTCCTGTGGAATGGTTGAGGCTCCCAGGTGCTGATGGTAGAGGTCTGCTGCTTCCAAAGATCCTGGCAGTAGCTCTTCAGAAATGATCTTCTTGCTCGCACCTTGAGCCAGCAGATTTGGAATTCCTTGGCCTTTTAAATAAGTGGTATGAATGAGTAATATGAAACAAACATCAAAACAAGTACAAATGAATCATTCATTATAAGTCACATCCCAGATGATACAGATCCTCTGAAGTTCGTGTGAAGTCATACTTAACTGCAACAATCCACATGGTTTTATTAGTGAGGTAACTACCGGTAAGTGAACGAACAAAGCTTTCCGTCAGGTTTTAATCAGGGAAGTCTTTAATGACTCAAGTTTGGTGTTCAATACAGACATTGACCCTAATTCTTTGCTGCTCAGGATGTGTGAGAAAATATTTGTCCTTTTATTTTTAAACCAAGGTTCAAATCCCAGAGGAGTTTGAAAATGAAACATTTGTCTGGATCAATAACGTAATTGGTCTCTAAGGTCTATATAGTGTAGTTGGTCTACGATCTGGTTGGTCTAGAAAGGTTGGAGGGGTGGGTGGAAGTAGGAATAGTACAAGATCTGTTTTAGTATGGTTGTATGGTTGAAAAGCTTTTAGTGGATAGAATGTGTGGAGTCATTGTTGATCTAACAGTGGGAGGTTTAGAATATTGAAGAAATACCCTGAGTTCTGACAGGTGGGCAGGTGCTGAATTTTATTCAGCTTTGTGCATGAGGAGCAGAACTTAAATGTCAATCCTCACTTTCATGGCGAGTCAGTGTAAATCGCGGAGTACAGGAATGATGGGGTAACAGGTGGGTGTTGATGAGAATCAGCTTTTTGTGCATGTTGGAGTCAGTTGATGATGTGAGGGGAGACCACTGAGTAGGGCATTGCAGTAATATGTGGGAGAACATGAATTTATGCATCTTTAGTTGATTCAAGTATTACAACCAGTGAAACAAATGTTAATAGACATTATTCTAATAGGGCATAGTGCTGATCAACATGCTTGTGAATATATGTTTTCAGAAATAACCCAGAGGCCCACACTCTTCACCTGATGCCAGAGCCTCCTGGGGTGCCAGGCCTGTGTGAGTGGGCACAGAACTCATCACAGTGCCTAAAGTGCCGGGTAAGAGGGTCCACCAGAACACCAGTGGGCGAAATGTAGAAATCGGACCTTTCTGCAGCAGGTAGCTCTGGCCAGGCAGCTTCATCTTGGAACAGGTTGAGGGGCTAATTTACTTCCACTAGCTCGCATGACTACAGCCAGTAACCAGGTAGTGCTAGCTAGTCAGCTAGTGCAAGCCAACTTTATTCAGTTGTTGAGTTTGTTCTATTGGCATGCTAACTTTATAATAAGTTCTGCATCTTAGCTAACATTAGTATTTTTTATCTTCCGGTCACACTCGCAGTCTAATCCCTTCTTTGTTCTGCCAATCTAGTCTGTAAACACACCCCCTAAACCAGGTGAATATGCTATGAGGGGGAGTGTACTTTCAGGTATGAACAAAACAAAAATTAGTTTTTATAAATGTTATTTGTTTTCCGTTATTCCATGTGCAATTGCCACAATAAATGAAAGTGTATTTCTGATTTTCAAATTCAGAAATGAAAACTAGCCGTTTTCCACTCTTCGTTTTGACTTGTAAATCAAAATAACAAAACGTACATGGACCTACACATGAAATGAACGCAATATCTAATATATTCAAACGTAGTGCATAAAACATTAGGTAGACCTGCTCTTCTCATGACATAGCTTTCACCTGGTCAGTCTATGATCCCTTATTGATGTCACTTGTTAAATCCACTTCAATCTGAAGGTGAAGAGGAGGAGACATGTTAAATAAGGATTTTTAAGCATTGGAGCAATTGAGACATGTGTATGTGGCCATTCAGAGGGTGAATGCGCAAGACAACAGATTGAAGTGGCGTTGAACAGAACTGAAACGCTGCTGGGTTTTTCATGCTCAACAGTTTCCTGTGTGTATCAAGAATGGTTCACCAGCCAAAGGACATCCAGTTCATTTGACACAACTGCGGGAAGCATTGAAGTCAACATGGGCCAGCATCCCTGTAGAATGCTTTTGAGTCCATGACCTGCCGAATTGGGGCTGTTATGAGGGCAAAAGGGGGTGCAACTCAATATTGGGAAGGTGTTCCTAATGTTTTGTACAATGTATATTGAAATGTATATTGAAATATTGAATATGCAATTACATTTCAATTGAGTTTTAAAACTTAATGCAGTATTCATTCAATTCCGTTTCAAATCATGAAATACAAGTTACATTTATGAATTCAATGATTCAATTTGTGGAAGGAAAAAACATCGAATTCAATATCCTAAAACACTTTCTTTCTTTTTTTTACGTAATTGATGTGACTCAGCGGGGAGGTAATAGATCCAACGGGATATGTCGAGTTGTTTGGGAACTCGGCTGGGGTGTTCAGAGATAGTTATTTTATGTAAACCATTTATTTTCCTTTTATGTGAACGCAGCTGTAACTACTATCCACCTTTACCCAGAGATGACTTGCACTAAAGTTCCATTACTGTTCGATGACGATGACTAGTACCGTAAATCTATTGACATGGAACTGCCATGGTCTAGGTCATGCAATAAAACGGAAAAAGATACTATGTGCTCTAAAAAAGGAAAAAGCAGACATCTCGCTATTGCAAGAGACACACCTCTGTGATGCTGAACATGCCAAACTCCGCAGAGCTTGGGTGGGACAGGTGTATTTCTCATCTTTCAAACTGATAGATATCTGGAGAGAGACTAATAGCTTGTCTATGGACTATACATACTACTCTAATGTCCATAACACCTACTCCCGTATAGATGACATTTTTATCCCAAAGACTTTCATAAATTCAGCCACGTGTACAATCGGACCCATAGCACTTTCAGATCACGCCTTTGTCCACCTCCGCTTTGACCTCTGCAAAAACACCCCGAGGTAAAAGAGCTGGAAATTCAACACCTCCATGCTATCAAACGAAGCATTCCATACATTGGTAACTACATGGATAGACAACTACACACAAGACAACAAAGATTCTCCTGTTTCTCCGGCCACAATGTGGGACGCTGCTAAAGCCACACTAAGAGGTCATCTAATTGCATATGCGTCCTCTAAGAAAAAAGCAATGGAAGCACACAGGCTAGATATGGAGAGGGAGCTGGAACGCTGTGAAAAAGTACATAAACAATCCCCAGACAGCACCCCCTGGAGTCAATTTAAAGCAGCCAAAGCCAAACTGAATTTGGACTATACTCGGGAGATTTAAAAAAAAGTGTTCTTTACTAAACAGAAATACCATGAGTATAGCAATAGGCCTAGTAGATTGCTTGCTTATCAATTAAAAAAAGAGCAGTCAGAGCGTACAATTATGGCTATCCGAACAGCAGAGGACAAGGTCACATATGACCCAAAAAATATCAATTTAACTTTTCATGATTTTTACTGCAAACTATATACCTCTGAGAGCAAACACACGGAGGCAGAACTCCACTCCTTCCTAGAAGGAATCTCGCTACCTAAACTATCAGAGACCGACCGAGAAGATCTCAACTCCCCCTTCACTCCTGAGGAGATCCTGGAGGCAATTACCTCCATGCCACCTAACAAGTCCCCAGGCCCAGATGGATCCCCCACAATTCCTCAGTATGGCACGTTTTCAGGTTATAAGATTAATTTTAACAAATCCACTGTCTGCCCTCTCAATATTACACTCACCAGTTCTATGAAGACACTATGCCCATTCCAATGGAAGACACAGGGGTTTCAATACATTGGGATCTTCATAACACCAGATCTGAATAGGCTTTTCAATGAGAATTATCTTCCACTCCTGGATCGAATCAAGAACAACCTCCAAACCTGGATCTCCCTCCCAATTAGCTTAGTAGGAAGAATCAATGTAATCCGTATGAACATCCTCCCTAGACTGAACTATTTATTTCAGATGCTCCCATGCTATCTCCCAGCTTCCTTTTTCAAAACAATTAACCAAAGCATCACCAAATTTATATGGGGCAATAAAAAACCTAGGATCAAGCTCTCCACTCTATCGAAACCTGAATCTAAGGGTGGTCTTGCCCTTCCCTCCCTTCAATTGTACTACTGGTCTGCCCAAATCCGCAACATGCTAACATGGATCACAAACAGACAAGAGTCAACGTGGATCCAGATAGGAGCCCAATCCTGTGGTTCATTGCCACTAAGCTCAACTATATTCATTAATAACTTTAGTGAAGTGGGCAACATAGCCAAAACATTTGTGATTTACAGCACCCTACTAGCATGGAGGGACTGTAAGAAATACCTGGGCATCTCCTCCCAAATATGTTCTCACTCGCCTATAGTAGGCAACCCAGACTTGCCAAAAGCCCTGAGGGATGCCAACTTTAATCTTTGGCATACTCTAGGAATCAGGACCTTTTCAGACCTATTTCATCAGAAGACCACTACACTGAAATCCTTTCAAGAGCTCTGCAGTGAATTCAATGTGCCAAGATCCCATTTTTTTAAAATATATATCTTCAAATTAGACATGCCATCTCCTCATTTACTTCCAAGAGGAGGTTTAGAACTCAGTTGAATGAAGTTGAAACCCTTCTTGTCACAGCACAATCCATTAAAGGCAAAATATCTTATATCTATAGACTCCTTTCTGAGAAAGGAGGCTCCTCCTTTACTCCTTTGAAAATAATCTGGGAAAAGGACCTTGGTCTGACTATCAGTGATGAGTTATGGGCGGAGGTTTGCGACAGGGTATACTGCTCCTCTACTAATGTAAAAATGAAAGAATCTAATTACAATTTTATTACACTCCCTTGAGACTCCATAAAATAAAAACAGACATTTCTCCTAACTGTAAAAGATGTACCTCAAAGTGAAACCTATATGCATGTATTTTGGACCTGTAGAGAGATTGCCAGATTTTGGCAATCTATACATACTGCTGCACAGAAAATACTAGATGTACAGTTTGAATGACCCCGTGTCTCTATCTTCTTAATGCCCAGCAGGACTTTGTTCTTGATCCTGACAGAGAAAATATGCTCATGACCATTACATACTTTGCTAAGAAATGTATTCTTCTATTGTGGGCCTCTAGTACCTCTCCTACATTTAAAATGTGGATTGACCAGATTGTTGACTTTCTCCCTCTTGAAAAGCTCACTTATGACCTCCACAGGAGACAGCCCAAGTTTGATAGACTCTGGTCTCCACTACTCAACTATTTTTCAAATTGGACAGAGTGAATGGGGGGGATCAGGGAGATGAGCAGATGCGTGTTGTGTAAGGTGCTGTAAAATCTAAAAACTAATTATTGGCTCGTCATATCAGCTAAGGCTGGAAATAGCTAATAAGAACCTTGATAGTGCTGCTGCAAGTTCTATATTGAAAATGCTGTTATAATTATTATTTGTGTGTATGTGTGTGTGTGTATGTATGTATGTATGTATGTATGTGTATATATGTATGTATGTATATATAAAACTTTTTTTTTAAAATTATTATTAATATTATTTATTTTTTTAAAGTCTGTCACATCTGTGAATGTGGAATGTGTTTGGTTGGTTGATTGAAACTTAATAAAACTTTAAATAAAAAAAAATAAAAAAACGTATTTCAAACTCAATTTCTTTTGGCACTGAAATCACTCCTTAACACTAGGCGTTTAAGTTGAGTGCGTAGCCTACCTTGTCCGTTGACTGTAGAATGGAAAAGAGCCAGTGTAGTCGCACACAGTTACACCACCAGAGAAATCATATCTCCATGAGGGACAGAAGAGACTTGACAGAACCTAAATCAAATACTAAAAGATCACCAGGTGTTCTCTTTCTGTCACTAGTGCCACTAGGGAGGGCCTACACAAACTAACAAAAGTCTTCATCTATGATCCAATCAGATTTGGCAAATACATTTAAAAATAAATTACAAAAATGTTTCAACTACATTTACATTATAAACTCATAAGTCAGCGTTTTCTAAACTAAGGGTCGCCTGATTTGAAAATGGGGTCGCAAGAGAAACTCTGGAGAGAAAAAAAATGTGCCGTTTGGTTCATAGAACCGTTGTTACGTGAGTAACCTCCGATATCCACTAAATGCGGTCGTGACAGAGCGATTTCTGTTTTCTTACGAATGTGGATCTAACTTTTGAACGGTTTCCCTGCTCAAGAGTCTTGTTAGAACAGAGAGGATAAGACCAAGCACCAAATCAAACTTGGGGAAAAAAAGAAAGCAATGAGTATATTTTCTACACAGATGAACATGCACAATTATTGCCTGAAGACCTTTCTGATGCGTTTTAGTCACTTCAAACCATACTTCCTTCAAATTGAAATACTTTGAATGTACTGTCAGACTGATTTGTTACAGACTGTCAGGGACACAAATAAAAAACCAAAAAATTGGCTGTTAATTACGTCGTTTTTTTACATGGTGTGGTCCATCAGTCAATAACACTAAATCAGAAATACAAAAGCAATTTACATAAAGCTATGATTTTATTTAGTCAAGTTGAAATATTTATAAATTAATATTGTTTGAAGAGCTCAATGAGACCCAGATACCAGGTTTACCAAATAAAGCTGGTGTTAATGAATAAATACGGGTGAATTACATAAAACAATACATTTGAACGTTTTTTTTTTTAAAGCAAAAATATACTTCTGAATTGGATTATTATTTTTTGAACTGGAAAGTTTTCTTAAATCACTAATAGTGAGAAGAATACATTTACCACGAAAACAAATGTACTCCTGATACAAATGACAGAAAACCTATCATTATGTACATTTCTTGAAAACTATTCTCACGCTCTCCATCTCTCATGTGAATGTTCACATAAATGGAGCATTTACTTTAGATAACAGTTGGAGCTCCTAACAAGAACTTAAAGACCTCAGTTGTTGAATATAAAATCAAAATATGTTGACTAGTCCCCGATTCACAGTCAGCTTGTAGCACATACATGAGTCACAGCAGCAGTTACCCTTAACCACAGATCAGATTACCTAACCCAAACCCAAATCTTAACCACTAGAAGATTAAACATTACCTTAACCTGGTGGTTAATGGCAACGTTTTCTTATGAAATCCTTCTCTTAGGTGAACTACACATTTCTCCCAAGTCTGGAGCCTAAATACTGTACATAAGATTCTGTAAGTGACTGACATTAACAAGACAGGGCACAGTCCTCACAATAGAAAATGTAGAATCGCAGAGGACAGAAACTATCAGGTAAGCTAAGCAATGTGCAAGTGAGGATACATCAGCCACCTTTAAATCCGTAATTTATGCAGCACATCCTGTTACTGCTGGACAGGACATGAGACCTAGAACATATAACACTACCATATATGGAAGCATTGAGGTGACGCAATGTGTGTGTGTGTGGGGGAGGTGTGCAGATCCTCTCAAGCTCTCAGGTTGGATGGGGAGCGTTGCTGCACAGCTATTTTCAGGTCTCTTCAGAGATGTTAGATCGGGTTCAAGTCTGGGCAACTCAAGGACATTCAGAGACTTGTCCCAAAGCCACTCCTGTGTTGTCTTGGCTGTGTGCTTAGGGTCATTGTTCTGTTGGAAGGTGAACCTTCGTCCCAGTCTGAGGTCCTGAACACTGGAGCAGGTTTTCATCAAGAATCTTTCTGTAATTTGCTCCGTTCACCTTTCCCTTGATCCGGACTAGTCTCCCAGTCCCTGCCGCTAAAAAACATCCCCACAGTATGATGCTGCCACCACCATGCTTCACCGTAGGGATGGTGCCATGTTTCCTCCAGACGTGACCCTTGGCATTCAGGCCAAAGAGATCAGTCTTGGTTTCATCAGGCCAGAGAATCTTGTTTCTCATGCTCTGAGAGTCTTTAGGTGGCAAACTCCGAGCAGGCTGTCATGTGCCTTTTACTGAGGAGTTGCTTCCGTCTGGCCACTCTACCACAAAGACCTGATTGGTGGAGTGCTGCAGAGATGGTTGTCTTTCTGGAAGGTTCTCCAATCTCCACAGATAACTCTAGCGCTCTGTCAGAGTGACCATCGGGCTCTTGGTCACCTCCCTGACAAAGGCCCTTCTCCCCCGATTGCTGAGTTTGGCGAGGCGGCCAGTTCTAGGAAAAGTCTTGGTGGTTCCAAACTTCTTCCATTTAAGACTGATTGAAGCCACTGTGTGTTTGGGGACCTTCAATGCTGCAGAAATGTTTTGGCACCCTGCCCCAGGTCTGTGCCTCAACACAATCCTGTCCCGGAGCTCTACGGACAACTCCTTCGACCTCATGGCTTGGTTATGCTCTGACATGCACTGTCAACTGTGGGACCTTATAAAAACAGGCGTGTGCCTTTCCAAATCATGTTCAATCAATTGACTTTAACACAGGTGGACTCAAATCAAGTTGTAGAAACATCTCAAGGATGATCAATAGAAACAGGATGCACCTGAGCTCAATTTTCGAGCCTCATAGCAAAGGGTCTGAAAACTTACTTAAATAAGGTATCTGTTTATTTCTAAAAACCTGTTTTCGCTTTGTCATGAGGTGTTGCGTAGATTGATGAGGTACAATTTTTATTGAATCAATTTCAAAATAAGGCTGTAACCAAACAAAATGTTGAAAAAGTCAAGGGGTCTGAATACAATTTTTTTGACCGGTACCGGGTACTTTCCGAAGAGTCTTGCGAGGCCTGTGGGCATCCTAGAGGAAAACAACTGACATGTGCGTGGTCGTGAGTCTCACCTTTACACATAGGGGTCATATTAGTGTGTCCCAAACGGTTCGGACGCTACAGACAGAAGTTGGCAGTTCGTCTGTACCGACTGCAGGCAAGTCCCAAGACGCTTGTGGGGGACGTAGAGCAAAATGGAGAACACCCTCGTGTTCGTGAGAGTCTCATCTTTCCAAAGAGGAAAGTGAATCAATGCCTTTTTATTTATATTTTTGCAAAATGTTCATGTTTTGCAGCAGTATTTGGTTCAACTTGGTGGACTTACCCCACTGGTTTGTTACATTTCAGTTGACATCAAGGGGACTAAAGGAAACTCTTCACATATTTTTCTCTGTGCTCCTCTGAATTTATCGGTACTACACCTGCGAAAGTGACTCAGCTAGCCAACATCCTATCAAAAATATGAACTTTGAGTCCATTTAAGGAACTGTTCCAAAAATAGTACTTTAAGCTTAAAAAAAAATCTAAATATAATTTGTATATGCGACATATACGTTCTATACATTTGGACAAGACGGGACAGTGAGTTGTGTCAGGGAACTTCCCACATAACATCCATAGATACCACTGGTCTGGTCTGCCACTGTTGAAGAGAGAGGAAGTTTGAAACGTCATTCTAGAATGGCAGGCTTGTGAGAAGCTACTTCAGAATTGCCACATAGGCCATTTCCTCATTCTAAAATAGCATTCACATCCTCAAATGACGATTAACGTTTCACATCGACAGAGTCCCGTGCTGCTCTTCTCAAGCGTGGTATACAGCTGTCAATCAAGTAACATACTTCGTTATAATTCATAATTTCTTACCATGTGGTCATTCTAAATATACAGTGAAGACATCTTTGTTTGTTGGAAACATTCATCAAGGTCCTCCTTGACTGGCTGACAGACAGATACCAGCAAGGAGCCAAGAAGGCAGAACAGGAAGAGCTGAGAATAGTCAGTGTCAGGATAGTTTGGGTTGTTTTTTTGGTTGTTGTTTAGTGTTTGGCCTTGTGTGTTAAAGCAGCGTTGGTGACGTTTCTCAGACAGAAAGTCGCGTCAGTGTTCCAGTTTCCCCACTGTCCATCCAGGAACAAAGGCCTACACCTCTGGCCTCCAGTGGGAGATTATGTGGGAATGTCCTGCCATTGGCGGCATGTGTCTTTAGTTCAGTCGTTAGCTACGCCTGATTGGCTGGGCATGTCTTCTCAGCCCGGTCACAAGCCATGTCTTAATGGCTGTTTGTGTCCTCAGGTCCTGCCAGCTTGTCCATGGTCCTCTGAGCTCTAGCGTTTTTCTCTGTGCAAAGACATCCAGGCTGCGTATGTCTAAAAGTTTGCATGTGTGCAAATGAACTTGCGTGTTTATGTGCGTGTTTTGTATTTGCACGTACTGTGTGTGTTTAAAAGTTTGTGTGTTTCCATGTGTGAGACTAACTGTGTGTGTGTGTGTGTGTGTGTGTGTGTCTGTGTGTTAAATGGTGTGTGTGATGTAGAAGATAAACTCCATGTCCATGGCTGTCTGTGGCACGCTGGCCAAGCCGCCGTGGATGACGGGGATCAGAGCGCTGTCCAGCTCGTTCATATAGCGCTGGGGTAGGAGCCTGCCTCCCGAACCCGCCTGGTACTCCACCTGAGACGCACACAAACCCAGACAGAGTTATAGTATGACTGGAATGTACTGTACAACGGGCATAAGGTCACACTATGTTTCAGAGATGGAACAGTAACACTGACTAGTACAATATTTGATTTATACAGCAATAAAATTATAGATATTTTCATAAACACATTTGTCCGCAAGTACCTGGTAAGAAAAAGGGCAATACATCCAGTCCCTTTCATAGTGTATTGCTTGACCCTTTATAGTATGTTATTTACCATGTCTGTTTGTGTGGAGACTCGGAGGGCGAGGGAGTTGATGCCGCTGGCTGACAGGACAGAGAGGTGAGGGGTCAGAGCACTACAGCTGGCCACAGCCATCTCCCTCTGGAACACACAGCAGGACGGCAGCACCGCAGACAGGATCACGTCTGGATTCTTCAACACGTAGAACACCTGGAGGGAGGGACAGGCAGAGTCAGACAGACCAGTGTAAGTGAGAATGAACGGTTCAGAGAGCTGTGATGGTGCGAGAAGGTGAACAGAACTTGGACTTTACATGTAGGTCAACTGTTATTGTAATACATTGTTAACCCCGAATTAATGTCCATGCAAATGGACAATAAAAGTAGCGTATCGTATGAACTGTGTGTTTCCTACCTCAGTACACCTGATGGTGCGCCCGTCCGACTCAAACTCGGTGTCTTGCTGCATCCTCACACTGTGGACCCCCTCCAGAGGTTTCCCGTCCACACCGCTGGTCACACTGTAAGGACACAAACTAATTAACCAATCATGCACCAGGGAGAAGATCACCAGTGTGTGTGTGTAAATGCACGTGCGCGCATGTGTGTATTACCCTTACCCAGCGTTGACGGGAGCACGCCAGTCGACCCAGCGCACGGTGATGTTGTCCCGGAGCTCCCCTCCGTCGGCCTTGCCACAGGGGATGTGGAAGTCCGTCTGCACCCTCAGGGCGGCGCGCAGGGCCTCCATGGTCTCTGGGGGGATCTGCACCATCAGACCGTCCTCCACGATGCTCGACTTGGCGATGAAGCCCGACGACGCCTTCAAAGCACCGTTGAATACCACAAAGCTGGCCCCCGTCACTAGACAATAAGGTCACAGACTGAGTAACACAGCAGGTGTATAAACTGTTCAGTTCTACTCAGGTTACATGGAGGCACTGACTCGAGTCACTGGCCTGCGACCTATAGGATCTAAGGTCATGACACACCTGCTTCTTATCGGAGTCGTATTCATTACACACCAAAAGGAAGAAAATGGACTAAAACAGGAAGGAACTACCTGAACTTGTCCACAACTAAACATTTTGCGTCCCTCTTGAATTCGGGCTCCCAAGTGTCGCAGCGGTCTAAGGCACTGCATCTCAGTGCAAGAGGCGTCACCACAGTCCCTGGATCGAATCCAGGCTGTATCACATCCGGCCGTGATTGGGAGTCCCATAGGGCAGTGCACAATTGGCCCAGCGTCTTCCGGGTTTGGCCGGGGTAGGCCGTCATTGTAAATAAGAATTTGTTCTTAACTGACTTGCCTAGTTAAATAAAGGCTAAACAAATTAGAAAAAAATACGACCCTGTTCTTTGAAAACAAAAAACAGTCTTCTGACCTCTAGTGGGCAATCTGGTTTAGTACTGACCTGTGCGTGTCTTGCCAGGCTGGCTGTTGGCCTGGCTCTGGTAGTTGCCCTCGTCGTTCTGGAAACAGACCAGGTGGGAATCAGCCTCCGAGCTGAAGCCAGCGCCCACACTGATCACATGCTCGTTAGATGCGTTCACCACCTTCAGCATCTAGAAAACACACAAAAAGTTATACTCGCATCGAAACACAACCCTACTAATGGCAAGTTGGTGGGGTTTTATACACCCACCCCTAAATTCAGGTAGTCATTTCATAATCCAAAGCAAATTGCATATAGCAACCCGGCTTAGCATATTAGCATAGCATAACCATGCTAGTTAGCTCTAATGCTACTGGTCCTGAAGTTTGCGGACGACTAATAGTCACAGTCTCCTGCATGCTGATGAAAGTGCCCACGACCCTGTTGTTAATGATTTTGTTCATTTTGGTGTGACAGTGAATTCTTACGAATGAATATGACAAGAACCAAAGATATGTTGTGTATGGATTTCAGGCGTCAAACCCCTACCCCTCAGAACACTATCGTCAAGGGCCAGGTGGTAGACACTGTAGACAACTACAAGTATCTTGGCACAATGACTGATAATAAATTGAACTTTTAGTAACACTGACATGTCGTGAAAGGGCCAACAATGCCTTTTTGGTTTCGGGAAACTGTCAGTTTCCTGACTTGTCCAGGTAGACAAGTCGTACATAGTCTGTCTTACCGTTTTCTTTGATTTGCTGGTACTGCAACCTTGGTGTAAAAGCTAAAAATACACTAACTAGAATAGTGAAAGTGGGCGGTAGGATCACAGGAGTCCAGCAGACAAGCGGTGAGGAAGGCAGAACCCATCCTGTCTCACTGTGCCCTCCCTACCCCATGAGTTCCAGGTTTCCCGGTTTAGATTAACCAATTGTTAAGACTAACAGGTACAAGCTCTCCTTCACCCCAATGGCCATTGCCCTTTTTGAATACAGGGAAGAGGTGGTGGTAGGCTAGGGATGATGACGTTGAGGATGACGATGGTCATATGTTGTTGATGATTAAGGGGATGTTGATGTTTTCGTCAGCACATTGTTGATATGTTGTTGAAGAGATGAACTAAGAATGCACACTGCACTTTAGTTATCAGGAAACTTTGGCTTGCTTTACTTGTGCTGCTGTCGTCGATCATAGGCCTTCAGGAAGTATTCACACCCATTGACCTTTTGTAGCCTGAATTTAAAGTGGATTACATTGAGATGTTTTTGTCACTGGCCTACATACAATAATGTCAAAGTGGAATTATATTTTTCGATGTATTTTTTTAAATGATTAATTAGAAAAGTCAATAAATATTCAACCCCTTTGTTATGGCAAGTCTAAATAAGTTCAGGAGTAACAATTTGAGTAACAAATCACATAATAAATTGCATGGACTCGCACTGTGTGCAACACCTCTTCTCTGTACCCACACTAGAGGTCGACCGATTAATCGGAATGGCCGATTAATTAGGGCCGATTTCAACTTTTCATAACAATCGGAAGTCGGTATTTTTGGACACCGATTTGGCCGTTTTTTTTTTACACCTTTATTTAACTAGGCAAGTCAGTTAACTTATTTGGGACTGAGGGGCAGCATTGATTAGCTTGGATGAATAACGTGCCCAGAGTAAACTGCCTGCTACTCAGGCCCAAAAGCTAGAATATGCATATAATTAGTAGATTTCAGAGTGTTTTCTATCCAGTTTCTAAAACTGTTTGAATGATGTCTGTGAGTATAACAGAACTCATATGGCAGGCAAAAACCTGAGGCAAAAATCCAACCAGGAAGTGGGAAATCTGAGGTTTGTAGGTTTTCAAGTCTTTGCCTACCCAATATACAGTGTAAATTTGGTCCGATTGCACTTCCTAAGGCTTCCACTAGATGTCAACAGTCTTTAGAATGTTGTTTCAGGCTTCTACTGTGAAGGGGGAGAGAATAAGAGCTGTTTCAATCAGGTTTCTGGCAGAATGCCATGAGCTAAATCATGCGTGCGCCCGTGAGAGCTAGCTCTGTTCCTTTTCCTTTCTAAAGACAAAGGAATTGTCCGGTTGGAATATTATTGAAGATTTATGACAAAAAAATTCGAAAGATTGATTATATACATCGTTTGACATGTTTCTACAAACTGTAATATAACTTTTTTGACTTTGTCTGGACCTAGAGCCTGCACCTTTGGATGTGTGAACTAATGGCGTGAACAAAAACAAGAGATATTTGGACATAAATGATGGACTTTATCGAACAAAACAAACATTTATTGTGGAACTGGGATTCCTGGGGGTGCATTCCGATGAAGATCATCAAAGGTAAGTGAATATTTATAATGCTATTTCTGACTTCTGTTGACTCCACAACATGGCGGGTATCTGTATGGCTTGTTTTGGTGTCTGAGCGCTGTACTCAGATTATTCCATGGTGTGCTTTCGCTGTAAAACTTTTTTGAAATCTGACACAGCGGTTGCATTAAGGAGAAGTGTATCTTTAAGAACACATTCTTATTTTCAATGACGGCCTAGGAACGGTGGGTTAACTGCCTTGTTCAGGGGCAGAACGACAGATTTTTACCTTGTCAGCTCGGGGATTCAATCTTGCAACCTTACGGTTAACTAGTCCAACGCTCTAACCACCTGCTTTACATTGCACTCCACGAGAAGCCTGCCTGTTACGCAAATGCAGTAAGAAGCCAAGGTAAGTTGCTAGCTTGCATTAAACTTATCTTATAAAAAACAATCAATCAATCACTAGTTAACTACACATGGTTGATGATATTACTAGTTTATCTAGCGTGTCCTGCGTTGCATATAATCGATGCGGTGCGCATTCGCGAAACAGGACTGTTATTGCTCCAACGTGTACCTAACCATAAACATCAATGCCTTTCTTAAAATCAATACACAAGTATATATTTTTAAACCTGCATATTTAGCTAAAAGAAATCCAGGTTAGCAGGCGAAATTGTGTCACTTCTCTTGCGTTCATTGCACGCAGTGTCAGGGTACATGCAACATTTTGGGCCGCCTGGCTCGTTACGAACTAATTTGCCAGAATTCTACGTAATTATGACATAACATTGAAGGTTGTGCAATGTAACAGGAATATTTAGACTTATGGATGCCACCCGTTCGATAAAATACGTACCGGTTCCGTATTTCACTGAAAGAATAAACGTTTTGTTTTCGAGATGATAGTTTCCGGATTCGACCATATTAATGACCTAAGGCTCGTATTTCTGTGTGTTATGTTATAATTGAGTCTATGATCTGATAGAGCAGTCTGACTGAGCGGTGGTAGGCAGCAGCAGACTCTGTAAGCATTCATTCAAACAGCACTTTCGTGCGTTTGCCAGCAGCTCTTCGCTGTGCTTCAAGCATTGAGCTGTTTATGACTTCAAGCCTATCAACTCCCGAGATTAGGCTGGTGTAACCGATGTGAAATGGCTAGCTAGTTAGCGGGGTGCGCGCTAATAGCGTTTCAAACGTCACTCGCTCTGAGACTTGGAGTAGTTGTTCCCCTTGCTCTGCATGGGTAACGCTGCTTCAAGGGTGGCTGTTGTCGTTGTGTTCCTGGTTCGAGCCCAGGTAGGAGCGAGGAGAGGGACAGAAGCTATACTGTTACACTGGCAATACTAAAGTGCCTATAAGAACATCCAATAGTCAAAGGTATAGGAAATACAAATCATAGAGAGAAATAGTCCTATAATTCCAATAATAACTACAATCTAAAAGACTCATGAAGAAGACTCATGTTAAAAGGAACCACCAGCTTTCATATGTTCTCATGTTCTGAGCAAGGAACTTAAATGTTAGCTTTCTTACATGGCACATATTGCACTTTTACTTTCTTCTCCAACACTTTGTTGTCTCATTATTTATTTGAGGCTAAATTGATTTTATTGATGTATTATATTAAGTTAAAATAAGTGTTCATTCAGTATTGTTGTAATTGTCATTATTACAAATAAAAAAACAATTTAAAAAAACGACCGATTAATCAGTATCGGCTTTTTTTGGTCCTCCAATAATCGGTATCGGCGTTGAAAAATCATAATCGGTCGACCTCTAACCCACACATACAATTATTTGTAAGGTCCCTCAGTCGAGTAGTACATTTTAAACACACATTCAACCACAAAGACCAGGAAGGGTTTTAAATGCCTCGCAAAGAATGGCACCTATTGCTAGATTGGTCAAAATAAAAAAATCTGACATTGAATATCCCTTTGAGCATGGTGAAGCTATTAAACTTTGGATGGTGTATCAATACACTCAGTCACTACAAAGATACAGGCATCCAGGCAACTCAGTTGCTGGAGAGGAAGGAAACCACTCAGGGATTTCACCATGAGGCCAATGATGACTTTAAAATAATTACAGAGTTGAATGGCTGTGATAGGAGAAAACTGAGGATGTATCAACAACATTGTGGTTACTCCACAATACTAACCTAATTGACAGAGTGAAAAGGAAGCATGTACAGAATAAAAAAAATATTCCAAAACAAGCATCCTGTTTGCAACAAGGTATTAAATTAGTACTGTAAAAAATGTGTCCTGAGTACAAAGTGTT
This sequence comes from Salvelinus fontinalis, assembly GCF_029448725.1. Lineage (NCBI taxonomy): Eukaryota > Metazoa > Chordata > Actinopteri > Salmoniformes > Salmonidae > Salvelinus > Salvelinus fontinalis. The sequence goes on from NC_074674.1 coordinate 15,436,762, forward strand.
ATGTTGGGGGGCAAATCCAATAAAACACATTACTGAGTACCACGCTCCATATTTTCACGCATAGTGGTGGCTGCATCATGTTATGGGTATGCTTGTACCTTTCAGCAGGACAATAACCTAAAATACAAGGCCAAATCTACACTGGAGTTGCTTACCTAGAAGACCGTGAGTGTTCCTGAGTGGCCGAGTTACAGTTTTGACTTAAATCTACTTGAAAATCTATGGCAAGACCTGAAAAATGTTGTATAGCAATGATCAACAACCAATTGACAGCGCTTGAAGAATTTTGAAAATAATAAATGGGCAAATGTTGCACAATCCAGGTGTGGAAAGCTCTTAGAGACTTGGCAGCTGTAATCGCTGCCAAAGGTGCTTCTACAAAGTATTGACTCAGGGGTGTAGATGCTTATGTAAATGAGATATTTCCGTTTTTCATTTTCCAAAAATGCGCAAACATTTCTAAAAATAGGTTTTAATTTTGTCATTATGGGGTATTGTGTGTAGATGGGTGAGACAAATATATGCATTTAATCCATTTTGAATTCAGGCTGCAACGTCAAAATGTGGAATAAATCAAGGGGTATGAATACTTTCTGAAGGCACGGCATATTTGTATTGACTTGATGTACCCTCTTGGACAATAAAGTTGAAACTTTAACTTGTCCTTCAAACCAGATAGAAACAAAATAGACACATACCAACAAACTCAAAAGTCCTGCAATGCTCTGTCTTACCTCAGTAAAGCTACTCTTGGGAATGTCTATGTAGCTGTGGCCCATCTCCATGTGGATCCTCAGGCCCTCCACGGCAGGCAGACTGTACTGGTAGTTCCTCAGGTCCTGGAAACAAAAACGCAACACAGAACTTACTTGAGGGCATTAACAGCATGTGACCTACTACATTCTCTCAGACATATGACATGCCTCGTAGACAATCCTTTTTGCAAAGACTAACACACACAGTATCTTAGAGGTTTCAGAGCTGTAACAGACAGTGTATGATAACCCAGTCAGACCTGCCCTCACAGGCTCCTCTCTCCCAGCAGTGAACAGTTGGTAGGAAAACAAACTACTGCAGTGTCTCTCCCACAGGAGTCCTGATCTAGTTCTATGCGTGTCATCTCGGTCCTCTGTCGGCTGGCCCTCAGCTGAACTCAGCAGCACTGCACAGCATATGCTGGCTCAGTGATCATCACAGAGGATCAGGGAGATATCTCTCAACTCTGCTTTAAATCAGGGCTGGAGACCTACTTTTACTGCTTAGCTTCGGTTTGATGTGAATTGTTATATTCAACGTTTTGATTGATCAAATTGCAAAAAGAAAAAAAGATACTCTGAAATGTACAATAAAATAACTTGTGTGTGTGTGTACTTACAGCCAGCAGGTTCATGATGGTGTGTCCGGTCTCTCTGAACACAGTCTCTCTGAAGCGGACGCTGACCAGCGTACTGGGGTACACTGCAACACAACCCACAGAGGGTCAAAGGTCACTAGAACCAGGCTCGACATCCGTCTAAACACTTGTTGCAATCATTTCATTGGGTCATTACTGTAAACTATGGCCACGTTTGTAAAGTAGATTCAAAGTAAGAGGATCTTAATAGCCTACAGGCTACAGCACATATCTAGGCATTGGCCAATTTCAAAAGTTTGAAACATCAGAAAAACTGATTTAAAAAGGGTAGGAAGTGTACATTTTTACTCAAAGTAACAATGTAGTCAAAGGCTTAGTAACTTAATTGTAGATTCCCCACACGTGGGGGCCGCATGATCTCTGTGAAGTGGGCTACCAGAGTTTTTCAACCTGGGCTTAGTACTAGGGTGCTACAGTAGCTGACTGACTGTCCTGTTGTGATCATTTCCATCTGCTTGGAGCCTTCCTCCGATCGCCATCTTATTGTTGCCTCTTCCCCTCGTCTCCTGTGCCCAACGCCGCCTCTGGATTATTGACTCTGGAATTGATCTACTTTGGATTTACCTCACTATATCACAATTGGATTAACGGACTCTCCCTCGGCTAGTGAAACGGCCTCTCCCCCTGAAGCACCTCTCTCCTTGGCTCTTCTTTGGTAGCTAACTCAGCCGTCAATCAGTAAGTCTCCGCTCGCTCTACTTTAGATAACTGCTTATACCGGTAACATTATTTGATACCTGGTTAGATGGCACTATGTATTTCCAAAACTTTGGTTTACTTTAATGTAGCTGTAAGTTTGGTGTTGATAGCAACTGGCTGACTCATGCAGTGCTAACGTAACATTAGCCGGCTGGTAGGGCTCATGTTAGCAGGCTACTATGGCTAACGTTAGCAGGCTAGTTGGCTAGCAAACGTGCAAGCTGATTTGTAACAATAAATTCATTGAGTATTTGTTCGTAAATTGGCAAAAAATTACATTGAAACCGGTAGTCATGAGTGCAAATTGATTTGGTTTCATTTTAAGTTCTACATTTTAAGTTATTTCTGTTGGCGTTTACATTATATGGAATATGCTGGCTTGCAGGGTCATCCATATGATGTCACACCCTGCAAAAACATTTTCCGGCATGACTTTGGCATTGTAATTGGTTTTATGTAATAACTCGAAAAATAGAACAGTGTTGTAATTTTGCATTGGGACTTCTGATGCAGATATTGATGCAAATCCATATGTTTATGCTACCTACCCTCTTTGAAAACCAGTCAAAGTGTAAAGCCTGAAACGATTTACCATGCATTTATTACCACTGCACCTAGACAAGGCTAGTAACGGTTGGGTTCTCACCACTGTGTTCTGCTCCCAGCCGTAGCAGCAGTCTAAGGGGGAAGACCTTGGCCCAGGGCACCTCCAGCCTCTGGATGAGCAGGCCACAGAGGAAGGGCTGTGGAGGCAGACAGAGGCCCTCCAGGGCCTGAAAGGTAGGGGAGAAGAACAGCACCCCGCCGTGCTCCTTACTACCCAGGAAACTACCTGTGAACGCCACGTTGCCCAGCTCCTCCACAAACTTTCCTAAGGGAGGGGGAGAGACAGAGGTCAGTGTGTGCAGAGTACCATTTCAGCGCAGTGGCAGCACCCCCGGCCCCCACGACGACACGCTATGCAACACCCACACTGCTCAAATCATAGGCAAATTCACCTTTTTTAGCCTAATAATGATGTTGGCAGAAGACCGCCTCAGTAGAAATGGTAGGCTATAGACTTATGGGTACTTAACTGGTTGCTATTCAGTAGATAACTAGAAATGTGTTTAAATGTACAATCAGAGCTCCCCCTAGGATTTTCTGATAAGATGGTTGAGTAGGCCTTAGGTTGGGTAGGGGGGGGGGGGGGGATGGGGGGGGGCACACAAGGGGGTCAGTCAACTTCCACCATCAGGAAGCTGGAGCATTTTGTATTTTTGAGGAACCGGTAACTGCGATTTCCTGAAACATAGGGCTCTATTTTTGGCTGGCGTTAAGGCGGTGAGAGTGTCAAAAACACGTTAGTTAGCAATTTCATCATGTAAAAACTAGCGCACTGGCATTTTACAGCCCTTAACGCCAGGTTCGGCAATTTTCCCGTCTTATATCAACTCGCTTGCGCTCAGATGGGCGGGGTGGAAATATTTTAGGCGTGTCCTTAAAAACAAGATCAAATTTCAGGCACCGCTGATAAGGATATTTAAAACCAACCAAAAGCTGGCTTTAGCGGTAACGCAGTTAGTTATGGCAGGAATTTTGACAAACGGAACGCAGCCTATCCAGCCATAACGACTCACACTGCCCATATGCGCATGGAGCAAGAGTAGCCTAATGGGCTTTTGGTGCCTGTATACGTCGTATTTAGAAACATTTAAAAAAACTTCCCATTGCGTTTTATTTTCTTAAAAACCAAGCATAGCCTCCCTCCTCTCAATGAAGGCTTTTTCTTTTGTCTGCCAATGCAATCCCGAAGTAGTCAAGACTGTCGATACAGGTTTTGGCTCCTGAATCCAATTGGAAATAAATCTTAAATCACCAAAGCTTTATTAAAATATCAAGTTTGAGAGGAGTAAAAGAGCGAGCTGACATTCCCTTTTTATCTATGCATTGTAGGCAGGTCCACATTATTTTAGCCATGCAGGTCCCGTTCTGGACCTGCGTAAAATAACGTCCATGATGTAGGCTGTGTCCATGCCCATCATGAAACGAGCGATGACAACCTCGGTGAATACGGTGAACCTCGTATTTAGAAGTGATCTTTAACCTGTATTTGTTTTCCGTTTCATCAAAACCAAAGCCCTCCCTTAGGCCTACTATAACGAAGGCTGGTTCAACAGCAATGATTGTCTGTCATATCCTGCTGATTTTATGATATCATTACATAGGACATTTATTTATTGTTGTCGCAAAAAATCGAATAAAATGATTGCTTGTTTTTCGTTTGAATTTTATTACAACCACATGTATTAGAATGATTCCCCTTCCTGGTATTATTGGGACCACGCCCGTTGCACGCTTGCAATGCAACGTCTGGAGATGTGTGAATGTGATCTGTAAAATGGTTCCGATTATGTTAATAAAATATCGGCCTATTAGGGATCAGTATAACGGTGAGCGGACATTCTCCCTCTCTTTATATTGAATTTTGTCCCGCTACTGTGAAAAAGTTTGGATGTGTGTAAAACCCTCCATAGTCTGCGTGGTTTTAATATTACATGCCCACGTGGAGAAATGATGGTGCCTGTTAGTGTGTCATAGCCTATTTAAAACAAGTTGTTTCGTTTTGTGTAGAATTTGAATCAAATCATTTGTTCTCTTTTAAGGCCTTATCAATATTGAATTTAATATTGCTTATTGACAATGTTTGGAATGTCCCTGCTCAGCCATAATGCAAATGACAGTAGGCCTAGACCCTATTTCAGTGTGAATGCTATTGAAGCCACGCATTTACTTAGAACAATGTGGACTGCAAATGGGTTCAAGTTAACGTATTTAGCAAGGATAGGTCTACATTGTCACTTCATTTCTGTAAGCCCTTTATACAAACTATAACAGACTAACATTGGAATTGGAGTTGATTCCAAGGCACTACATAAAATATTGTAAATACACAACTTGTAGCAGCCATATTATTTTGCCATGGAGCGAAATATTGGCCAGTGAGGGGCCAAGCCTCGACACACCCGCAACTTGTTTAATCATCAAAACCCAGCGCTTTCGCGGCAACGTCAGCAAGTGCGGCGATAATTGTGATAGTGAAAATAGCCAAAATATTTCTGACACACCCCTGAACCTATAGTGCTACCGCCTGCGCTTAGATTAACCATTTCGTTAGGTTTGTTAAAATAGAGCCCCTAGAGTCTTAAATGATTACAAACAATGTAGCTAACACAGAAGTCTTATGTTTGATCCAAAGGATATTGCTGGTGGCTTCAATGACACTTTCACATAAAATGTAGGGGTAATGTAACCCAATAATGGACTAATGGAGCCTAACGTTACTCCTTCTAGTCCAAGGACCTTACATGTTCTGTTAAAAAGGTGCCTTCGCTCTGGAAACCAAAACAGCCAAATACTCCATCTAAACGTGAATCGATTCTCAATTGCGGTACAGTTCTAGAAACATACAGTCCTCTACTTTCATATCGCATCAAAATCAAATTGAGGGCTGGCCGGAGCAGAGAGCTAGAGAATCCTTCTCCTCAGCCAAGTCCTCAGATTGGCTCAGCTCCAATTGCAGACGTCTGAGTCAGAAACCACAGGGTCGTCTTTCGTACCAGCGTACATGGACCTAAAATTGCGTGAATGGCATGTAAAATGTGTGCAGGTCTGTCTGTGTGTGTGTGTGTGTTTCCGTTTCTGCCTACCTCTGTGAGTCCTGGTAGATGGAGAGGAACAGGCTGTGTGTGTGTGTGTGTGTGTGTGTGTGTGTGTGTGTGTGTGTGTGTGTGTGTGTATCTACCCCGCTGTGCGTCCTGGTAGATGGAGAGGAACAGGGTGTGTGTGTGTGTGTGTGTGTGTGTATTTACCCCGCTGTGCGTCCTGGTAGATGGAGAGGTACAGGCTATGTGTGTGTGTGTGTGTGTGTGTGTGTATCTACCCCGCTGTGCGTCCTGGTAGATGGAGAGGAACAGGGTGTGTGTGTGTATCTACCCCGCTGTGCGTCCTGGTAGATGGAGAGGTACAGCGTGAACAGGTCTTTGGGCAGAGATCTCTCCTCAGGCAGACACTCCAGGATGAACACTACCTCCCTCTGCCCTACTGTCTGTAGACCACTGGAGCCCAGACACCAGCACTTCCTACTGCAGTCTACAGGAGAGTAGAGAGACACACAGTGACGAAACATATTAGTTTGGGACTGGGACTAGGAATAAGGAGGTTTGAGTTCGATTTCAAAACTCAAAGGTAACACCCTCTCTTTTTCACCTTCCCATCATCAGAACTGATCTGAAGAAAGTGGACAGGGAATGTACCCAGTAGGAATCAACCATATTGCTTTCAACAGTCCAATCTTTTCAGATCAGTGCAGACGAAGGAAGGGAGAGGTGAGGAAGCCACTTTACAGGAGGTTAGAGATGGGTGTTCTACTTACAGCTGACTAGTTTGACATTGACCAGCAGGTTGGCGTTGAGGACAAAGGTTAAAGGTCGCGGGCCTCCCTCCTCCAATAGGAGCAGGATCTGGCAGGGGGCAGGTCGCTCCTCCACCAATAGATCTCCTCCCCCCTCCTCTTCTCCGGTGGTGATGAGTAGAGGTGGCAGGCCCTCGTCATCCTCTGGGAGCAGACTGGGGCTCCTCTCTACGCAGCTCCCTAGCCCACACAGCAGGCTGTAGTCCCAGGGCCCCGACACTGGGGGCCGCACAACCTCCACTTTTGCTGGGACCTCAGGGGCCGACATACCACTCTCAGACACCGCTGCAAAGCCAGGGGATACTCTGCTGCCAGCCTGGAGGAGACGGAGGGATGAGAAATGGATGTGATGAAAGAGGAAATAAATAAACGTGTGCGTCTAGGGATTTACAATGTGTGTGTGTGTGTGTGTGTGTGTGTGTACAGTACCAGTCAAAAGTTTGGACACACCTACTCATTCCAGGGTTTTTTATTATTTTTGTAGAATAATAGTGAAGACATCAAATCTATGAAATAACACATATGGTATCATGTTGTAACCAAAAAAAAGTGTTAAACAAATCAAAATATATTTTATATTTGAGATTCTTCAAAGTAGCCACCTTTTGCCTTGACAGCTTTATACACTCTTGGCATTCTCACAACCAGCTTCATGAGGTAGTCACCTGGAATGCATTTCAAAGTTAATTTGTGGAATTTCTTTCTTAATGCGTTTGAGCCAATCAGTTGTGTTGTGACAAGGTAGGGGTGGTATACAGAAGATAGCCCTACTTGGTAAAAGACCAAGTCCATATTATGGCAAGAACAGCTCAAATAAGCAAAGAGAAACGACAGTCCATCATTACTTTAAGACATGAAGGTAAGTCAATCCAGAAAATGTTAAGAACTTTTTAGTTTCTTCAAGTGCAGTCGCAAAAACCATCCAAGCACTATGATGAAACTGGCTCTCATGAGGACCGCCACAGGAAAGGACGACCCAGAGTTACCTCTGCTGCAGAGGATAAGTTCATTAAAGTTACCAGCCTCAGAAATTGCAGCCCAAATAAATGTGTCACAGAGTTCAAGTAAAAGACATCTCAACGTCAACTGTTGAGGAAACTGCATGAATCAGGCCTTCGTGGTCAAATTGCTGCAAAGAAACCACTACTAAAGGACAACAATAAGAAGAAGAGACTTGCTTGGGTCAAGAAACATGAGCAATGGACTTTAGACCGATGGAAATTTGTCCTTTGGTCTGATAAGTACAAATTTGAGATTTTTGGTTCCAACCGCAGTTTCTTTGTGAGACTCAGAGTAGGTGAACGAATGATCTCCGCATGCGTGGTTCCCACCGTGAAGCATGGAGGTGGAGATGTGATGGTGTGGGGGTGTGTTACTGGTGACACTGTCTGTGATTTATTCAGAATACAAGGCACACTTAACCAGCATAGCTACCACAGCATTCTGCAGCGATATGCCCTCCCATCTGGTTGGCGCTTAGTGGGACTATCATTTGTTTTTCAACAGGACAATGACGCAACACACCTCCAGGCTGTGTAAGGGCTATTTGACCAAGAAGGAGAGTGATTGAGTGCTCTATCAGATGACCTGGCCTTCACAATCGACCGAACTCAACCCAATTGAGATGGTTTGGGATAAGTTGGACCGCAGAGTGAAGGAAAAGCAGCCAACAAGTGCTCAGCATATGTATGAACTCCTTCAAGCCTGTTGGAAAATCATTTCAGGTGAAGCTGGTTGAGAGAATGCCAAGAGTGTGCACAGCTGTCATCAAGGCAAAGGGTGGCTACTTTGAAGAATCTCAAATATAAAATATATTTTAATTTGTTTAACACTTTTTTGGTTACTACATGATTCCCTATGTGTTATTGCATAGTTTATGTCTTCACTATTATTCTACAATGTAGAAAATAATAAAAAAAATAAAGAAAAACCCTTGAAAGAGTAGGTGCCTCTTACCGTGTGTGTGTGTGTGTGTGTGTGTGTGTGTGTGTGTGTGTGTGTGTGTGTGTGTGTGTCTATATAGAGTCCCTCTTACCGTAGGGGCGTCTGGTGCGACAGGGCTGGACTCCTGGGAACTCCTCCTGCCGGTCACAGATAGCCTGGTGGTGTCGGCCACCTCTCCGTTGGGCAAGATGCCATCTGCAAACCACACACGCTTCTGCTCACGAGGACAACCTGACACATCCACCACACAGGGACAGGGACTTCTGTCATTTTCCCCATTTCCCTATTTAAAGTGTTGTTTAGAGTGCTAAATTTATACCAGTGTTTCCCTATATTAATTTAGCCGCCGCTGCTAAGTCATTGCAGCCACCCCCCAAAACTATGATAGAAAAATATATATGATACGATTTTTGGGAGGAAATCATTTTAGGGATGGTAAAATGTTGTCAGCGTTAAATGAAACCAAATATAAAGTATGTCGAAAAGATAACGGAGGTATATCTTTTTTAAATAAGATCTTTGAGAACTAACAACCACCAAAATAAATACTTAGTCTGGGAGAATCTAAAATTCCAAAAATGTCATGGCATGGGGCCCCCATTGATTTTGTTATAATGTTGGAGTCACTCAGACAGCATAAGACAGCGTAAGCCATGGCAAAATGCTAGGGGAAACACTGAATACAAATGAGAAACAAGGGAAAATAAAACAGGAAATCTGGTAAAAATGGAAATGATAACAAAAATCTAAATCTTTCATTGTAGCCAAACTGTAGCTGGCTAAGCTATCCAATGGAGAGCAAGAGGATGTTGATCACTTTTGGTAACACCATTAGACAACAGCAACCCTTGATACTAGTTCAAGGGGTGCATCAGTACCGTCGCTGCCGGGGGTTTTGAGCACGGAGACGGGCACCATGACGGTGGGCGGAGGGGAGTTGAGGGTGCCTGCAGCCCGGGCCTGCTGCAGGGGCGGGATTGTGCTGCAGTACTCTGACGGGACGTTGGGGTTGGGGCTCGGACCTGTCGGACTCATCATACGCTCCAGCGCCTGAGCTAGAGGGGGAGGAGAGAGAGAGATGGAAGGAGAGGTGAGGCAGGTAAAGAGTGAGTGAGTGAGGAGGAGAGTTGGCATACAAACATGGGTATTTTACAAATGTTCCACTCTTAGAATAAAATCACTTTTTCCCCGGGTAACCCGGTATTTCTTTAAAGTGTAATTTTTAAGCATTAAGGCCCGAGGGGGTGTGGTATATGGCCAATATACCACGGCTAAGGGCTGTTCTTAAGCACATCCCAACCTAGAGTGCCTAGATACAGCGCTTAGCCGTGGTATATTGGCAATACACCACAAACCCCCGAGGTGCCTTATTGCTATTTAAAACTGGTTACCAAAGTAATTAATTAGAGCAGTAAAAATACGTGTGGTCATACCCGTGGTATACGGTCTAATATACCATGGCTTTCAGCCAATCACCATTCAGGGCTCGAACCACCCAGTTCATAATAAAGCATTTAAAACCATAGGACAGAATCATGTGCCTTTCGAAGGTGTATTTCACATACCATTTAATATTTACTTATTACATTCATTCTCATAAAAATATAATAACTCTAAAGCAATATAAAGTCATCTCACAAGGTCTCGTTTTAAAACGTGTAGTTGTGTCATTGGGGTTTGAAACAGCCTGAAAAACCGAGGCAAAAATAAAACCGGTTCAAATGAACAAACCACTTAGGGTACAGTGCCTTCGGAAAGTATTCAGAGCCTTCGGAAAGTATTCAGACCCCTTGACTTTTTCCACATTTTGTTACGTTACAGCCTTATTCTAAAATGGATTTAATTGTTTTTATCCTCATCAATCTACACACAATACACCGATGACAAAGCAAAAACAGGTTTTTAGAAATGTTTGCTAATCTATATTTCACATTTACATAAATATTCAGACCCTTTACTCAGTACTTTGTTGAAGCACCTGTTCGCAGCAATTACTGCCTCCAATCGTTTTGGTTATGACGGGTAAAAAAAAATAAGTCAAACGGGTAAGGAATACTTTGCGAAGGTACTGTACAATCTAGGCCTTCTTTTTTTAACATAGGCTATTCATAGGAATGTTATGATAATGAAATAAATAAAATCAACAGCCAACATACAGTAGGACAATAAAAATAAAAATAAATAAAAATCAGGCTTTTCACAAAATAAATTACTGGTAAAAACACATAGGCTAGCCTACACTGTATCCAAATATAGCCACAGCATAATATAAATGAAACCACAACGTCATTGCATTTTAGTACACAAGAAGCACAATTCCTTTCCAATGGAACGCTGCATTTGCCTTGCAGCGTGGCGTTGGAGAGGCAGTTGTAGTGCGTTCTGTGTGGTGCACACGTTGGATTTATCTAACCTATACGTCAAACTGTATGCGTGGGCGGCTAGACAGAAATGGTAGCAGAAGGTGAATTTTGAACGTTTGCTGAAGCCCCCTCTCTGCACTTGGCGGGCGCACAATTAGCCCAGCGTCGTCCGGTTTAGGGGAGAGTTTGGCCGGCAGGGATGTCCTTGTCCCATCGCGCCCTATGCATGTTCTGTGCTGTAAGCGAATAAACATTATTTCACAGAATGTTTGCCATGTCCCAACAGCATTTATTGTATATAGCCCAAGTAAACATAACGGTGAAAAGTAATCAAAACAACTGTTCCACCACCTCTCTTGGCCAAGCCTCGCGTTTAACAGACACTCCAATATCCACACGGCAATCTAATGTGGACAGATGGAAGCCCTGCGTCCCATTTACAAATGGGAGCGATCCTTCTCACGCGACTGAGACAAACCAAGCCAAGCCGTACTGCCCTGGTTCTGCGTCCACCATAGTTACAGGAACTGTGCTGGAAAAGACGATGTGAAACTAAAACCGTCAGCACAATATGGTTCAGTTTGGCTCTGTTATTGTAAATCAGGCAAGAGTGAGAGAGTGAGAGTGGTATATGGATGGAGAGAGTGAGAGAATGAGAGTGGGATATGGATGGAGAGAGTGAGAGAATGAGAGTGGGATATGGATGGAGAGAGCGAGTGAGAGAATGAGAGTGGGATATGGATGGAGAGAGCGAGAGAGAGTGAGAGAATGAGAGTGGGATATGGATGGAGAGAGTGAGAGAGAGTGAGAGAATGAGAGTGGGATATGGATGGAGAGAGCGAGAGAGAGAGTGAGAGTGGGATATGGATGGAGAGAGCGAGAGAGAGAGTGAGAGTGGGATATGGATGGAGAGAGCGAGAGAGAGAGTGAGAGTGGGATATGGATGGAGAGAGCGAGAGAGAGAGTGAGAGTGGGATATGGATGGAGAGAGCGAGAGAGAGAGTGAGAGTGGGATATGGATGGAGAGAGCGAGAGAGAGAGTGAGAGTGGGATATGGATGGAGAGAGCGAGAGAGAGAGTGAGAGTGGGATATGGATGGAGAGAGCGAGAGAGAGAGTGAGAGTGGGATATGGATGGAGAGAGCGAGAGAGAGTGAGAATGAGAGTGGGATTTGGATGGAGAGAGCGAGAGAGAGTGAGAATGAGAGTGGGATATGGATGGAGAGAGCGAGAGAGAGTGAGAATGAGAGTGGGATATGGATGGAGAGAGCGAGAGAGAGTGAGAGAATGAGAGTGGGATTTGGATGGAGAGAGCGAGAGAGTGAGAATGAGATATGGATGGAGAGCGAGAGAGAGTGAGAGAGGGATTTGGATGGAGAGAGAGAGAATGAGAGAGGGATTTGGATGGAGAGAGCGAGAGAATGAGTGGGATATGGATGGAGAGAGCGAGAGAGAGTGGAGGAGTTGATACCAGGAAAGTGAGTGGTGGCCTAACTCAGATCAGGCCAGGCATGCTAGCAGATATACATATACTTCCAGTCATTGCCCTAGTTAGAATTGGCTTTGCGAAACCCTCTAACTTCCTTCCTACGGGACACAGTCTCATAAAAATGGTACCCGCGACTTCATCTGACTCTGGGGAAGTATATAAAAGGGCCTCATTGCCAAAATCCAGAAGTATCCCTTTAAAGCTAGACAGTCAGGGAGTATCAAAAATTCCCAAAACAATGGATAGAGGACCCTCTTTTGAACATTTTGACAGCATTGAAATATAACACATTTCCAATGCAGCCCTGTGGACATCACTGGAGACCAAATGTGGCCCAAGGGGAAAAATGAGTTTGACACCCGATGCCGTGCTTCGTCCGCTAGCTGCCGTGTGTGTGTGTGTGTGTGTGTGTGAGAAAAGTGCCGACTGAGCTCTGGCCTTCATTATATTGATTAAACATCATATCATCTTTATTGGCCTGGTTGGACAGGCCCGAGCTAACACAGTCCGTCAGACTACCTGCACGACACATACGCACACACTGGCACACACACAGAGGAATATACACACACATGTGAATGAAGCCACACAAGCGCAGACACTAGTAAGGCTATTAGCATGGGTCAAGAGCACTACTCACAACAACAGATCAATAGCACAACAGAAGAGAGAGACTGAGGAGAGAGTTGAAGTGTTTCACCTCGATCTTTCTGAGAGGAGACAATGACATGGCATAAAATGCACAGCAGTCTGTGTCCTCTAGGAGCACTCAACAAGCCCATACAGATCAACAGAGAAATAAACTGAGATGAATCCAGTGTGTGTGTGTGTGTGTGTGCGCGCGTTGCGCACCACAACACCATGAGCACGGAATCAGTTCATAAGAGATGAACCAGTGTGAGCTAGAAGCGCCAGGCTTCTTGTTCTTCTCTTTTAAAAAGTCATAGGGCGTCCCATCTTACCTTGCTTTCACTCCTCCAAACTCGGGAGCTCTGTCGGTCCCCTTGGTCACGCTAACCTACTTAGCCTTACCGACGTTAGCCCTTGTTGGCTGAATGTAAAATGGGCTGTACTAGCCTAACTGAAGCAAAGTATATTAGCCATATTACAGTAGATGCTAGCCTATGCTAACTTGACTGAAGCTAGCTCTGTTCTCCCAGCTGGGCTGTTCGCTGCAGACTCCAGGCAGGCAGGGGAGGTGTGTGCCTCACAGACTGCTCCCCGTACTGATGAGAGCGATGGGGAGAGTAAAGGTTGGGGGGGGGGGGGGGGGGGGGTGGAGCATCGCGTCACTCTGCTCCTGCCCTCAGTCCCAATCAAAGTGGATGGCCCCTTTTCTTTCTCTTTCTCTCACACACACACACAGCAGACAAGGGGACAAAAATAGTCACGCCAGGCTGTCCCTGGACATGTGTGCCCGTGCCAGAGAGGGCGTCAATGTGCAGTGTGTGTGTGTGCGCACGCATCACATGCTCACTGCGTCAGGTGGCTCCCGTCCCACACACACACAGTCAAGGACACACACTAACATCTTGACTCCTTCCAGCCATAACTACATACCTCTATCTCCGCCCCTTTCTTTGCACCAGTCATATTGTCCTGACTGTAACCTCGGCTCTGTTTCTGGAGAGGAGAAAGTCATTCACTTGACCAGGGAAGCAGAACCATAGAAATTGAATACATAGAACAGAAACGCTTCTCTCTTCCACCTGATTTATCACCACTCACCAATAACATTGTAAAGCAACAGAAATCACTGGTTAGTTGGCTAGAGTGGCACTACGCGAGACAGGATACCCTGGCCTCCTAGCAACACCACCATCGGCGGGTAAATAAGAAAGCATAATTTTCAATGGGGATGGATGTTCTAGTCATTGTGTTTCTATGTGCAGCTCAGTGGAAGGCCAAAGTCGTTGTTCAGGAGAGCAGAAGGGCTTTGCACAGACCTGTGTTACCATGATTGTATTTGATATATTGCGAAAGGCCTGTTTTGTCTCCATGCTGTTCACTGACAGATTTGCCGCACGTTCCCCACTGTCGGCTATGCCTTGTTATTGGGCTGCACACAATCCACAGCTAGGCAACTTCTTAAAGAAGCTATTGGTCCTCTGTGGCTAAATTATAGGCCTACTTATGTTGTAGTAGGCTATTCTGAATTATAGAATTACTTCTGCCTGTTCAATAACTTCAGCAAATGTATTTCAATTTACCAGGGGGCGCTGCACCTCCAGCACCCTTCCCTATGATTCTATCAGGAAATAAATGATGAAGTGCTGCTATGCGTTGGCTATCAGCCAACCAGACTACATATTGATGTAAATCAAGTGTTGTGCTGCTGTGGCAGTACTGTTGACATTTAAACTAGGTAGCTTGCTACAGACACTCAAACAGTGACCGCATTTCAAGCCATGCATGTTTGAATCCCGGGCACCCGCAATCTCTGTACAGGGAAGGCACAACCGGGCCCACGAGAGGGGGGAGGGGGGATGACGAACTTGAAGACGACTTGGGGGCAGTGGGTTTAGAACAACAATGGCAAAAACGGGATACAAAAAAATACAAATGATGTATCACCATCCAAAAGTGCAGTTGGCAACTGGGAGGGCAAAGGGGCAGGTGCTCGGGCACAGGTAGACCCCCATCTGTGTACGTGCCTGGTGAAAAATGACAGGAGCATGGGGAAAAGCACACGCATAGAGACCGGGGAAACACAGTTACACAAGCTGGTCTCACGCTTTTACACAGTCCCACACACACTGAAACAAAGGAGACACGTTCACGCAGGCTGTGAAAGAAAGCCCCTCAGGCACTCAACTCTAACATAAGATAGATCTCAAGGATAAATTAGCTAATTTACAGATCCCCCTTAGACTGTGTCTAAAAACTTCACTAGTTGTCAAGTCCTTGCTTCCTCCGTCCTTGGAAGATCAATTAGAGGAAGTCCGAGGGAGGGACATTGGATCCTCTCCTCCAATGAGAGCTTTGAGAGGAAATTGAGGAAACACGGATTTGACAACTAGTGACATTTTCAGACAACCTTATGCTACTCATTAGCCTACACTGTGACCAAGCCACAAACAAGCACAACTACCAGTTAACAAAGTGCTATTCATCGGTCATGTGCTGCTCTAGATAGTCTAAGGCTCTGTCCCAAATGGCACTCCATTCTCTATAGTGCACTACTTTTGACCAGGGCCCATTGGGATGCAGCCTAGAGAACAGCAACCAATGTTCCTTCTAAGCTGAGCTTCACTCAGCTTTATACGGTTTTCCCTGTTAGTTAACACTATCAACGTTTCGAATCAACGCAATATTAGCCACTTTCAAGGCAACGTACCCAAACAAAAACGAACTACGCAAGACTTGGTATCCAAAACTAACTACGCAAACATTTTGTTGTAGGCAGAGCGGAGAGGAGTAGGATTCTATTGCATCGACATGCATGACTCAGCCCATATTCTACACAGACCGGTGCAGAATAACCAATCAGAGCTGCAGTAGATTTACACTGAACAAAAATATAAACGCAACATGTAAAGTGTTGGTCCCATGTTTCATGAGTTGAAATAAAAGATCCCAGAAATGTTCCATACGCACAAAAAGCTTATTTCTATCAAATTGAGTGTACAAATGTGTTTACATCCCCGTTAGTATTTCTCCTTTGCTAAAGATAATCATTCCACCTGACAGGTGTGGCATATCAAGAATGTGATTAAAAACATGATCATTACACAGATGCACCTTGAGCCAGGGACAACAAAATGCCACGCTAAAACACAATGCCACAGATGTCTCAAGTTGAGGGAGCGTGCAATTGGCATGCTGACTGCAGGAATGTCCACCAGAGGTGTTGGCAGATCATTTCATGTCAATTTCTCTACCAACGTAGTTTTAGAGAATTTGGCAGTACGTCCAACCGGCCGCACAACCGCAGACCACGTGTATGGCAATGTGGAAGCGAGCAGTATACTGAAGTCAAATGTATTAACAGAGTGCTGCATGGTGGCGGCGGAGATATAGTATGGGCAGGCATAAGCTATGGACAACTAGAGAGATTCTGTGATGAGATCCTGGAGGCTCATTGTCGTGCCATTCATCTGCCGCCATCACCTCATGTTTCAGCATGATAATGCACGGCCCCATGTCGCAAGGATCTGTCCACGATTCCTGGAAGCTGAAAATGTCCCAGTTCTTCCATGGCTTGCATACTCAGACATGTCACCCATTGAGCATGTTTAGGACTATCTGGATCGACGTGTGCAACAGCGTTTTCCAGTTCCCGCCAATATCCAGCATATTCGCAGAGCCACTGAAGAGGAGTGGGAAAACATTCCACAGGCCACTGTAAACAGCCTGATCAACTCTATGCGAAGGAGCTGTGTCACGCTGCATGAGGCAAATGGGTGGTCACACCAGATACTGACTGGTTTTCTGATCCCCACACCCAACTTCTTTTTTTTTTTTTAAAAGGTACAGTATCTGTGACCAACAGATGCAAATCCATAGAGTAGGGCCTAAAGAATTTCTTTAAATTTACTGACTTTATTATATAAGCTGTTATTCATAAAAATCTTTGAAACTGTTGCATGTTACATTTATATTCTTGTTCAGTATATACAGTACCAGTCAAAAGTTTTAGGACACCTACTCATTCCAGGGGTTTTCTTTATTTTTTCTATATTGTAGAATAATAGTGAAGACATCAAAACTATGAAATAATATATGGAATCATGTAGTAACCAAAAAAGTGTTAAACACATCAGAATATATTTTAGATTCTTCGAAGTATCCACTCTTTGCCTTGATGACAGCTTTGCACACTCTTTGCATTTCTCATCGAATCACAGCCTACTTCGCCAACCGGGTGATGGTTTAACAAAAGCGCATTTGTGAAAAAAGCACTGTCGTTGCACCAATGTGTACCTAACCATAAACATCAATGCCTTTCTTTAAAATCAATATACAAGTATATATTTTTAAACCAACATATTTAGTTAATGTTGCCTGCTAACATGAATTTCTTATAACTAGGGAAACTGTGTCACTTCTCTTGCGTGCAAGCAGTCAGGGTATATGCAGCAGTTTGGGCGGCCTGGCTGGTTGTGAACTGTGTGAAGACCATTTATTCCCAACAAAGACCGTAATTAATTTGCCAGAATTGTACATAATTATGACATAAGTGAAGTTTGTGCAATGTAACAGCAATATTTAGACTTATGGATGCCACCCGTTCGATAAAATACGGAACCGTTCTGTATTTCATCGAAAGAATAAACGTTTTGTTTTCGAAATGATAGTTTCCGGATTTGACCATATTAATGACCTAAAGCTCCTATTTCTGTGTGTTATTATGTTATAATTAAGTCTATGATTTGATATAGCAGTCTGACTGAGCGGTGGTAGGCAGCAGTAGGCTCGTAAGCATTCATTCAAACAGCACTTTTGTGCGTTTGCCAGCAGCTCTTCGCTGTGCTTCGAGCATTGAGCTGTTTATGACATCAAGCCTATCAACTCCCGAGATTAGGCTGGTGTAACCGATGTGAAATGGCTAGCTAGTTAGCGGGGTGTGCGCTAACAGAATTTCAATTGGTGACGTCACTCGCTCTGAGACCTTGAAGTAGTTGTTCCCCTTGCTCTGCAAGGGCCGCGGCTTTAGTGGAGCGATGGGTAACAATGCTTCGAGGGTGGCTGTTGTCGATGTGTTCCTGGTTCGAGCCCAGATAGGGGCGAGAAGAGAAACGGAAGCTATACTGTTACACTGGCAATACTATAGTGCCTATAAGAACATTGAAGAGTCAAAAGGTATATGAAATACAAATGGTATTAGAGAGAAATAGTCCTATAATTCCAATAATAACTACAACCTAAAACTTCTTACCTGGGAATATTGAAGACTCATGTTAAAAGGAACCACCAGCTTTCACATGTTCTTATGTTCTGAGCAAGGAACTTAAACGTTAGCTTTTTTTACATGGCACATATTGCACTTTTACGTTCTTTTCCAAAACTTTGTTTTTGCATTATTTAAACCAAATTGAACATGTTTAATTATTTATTTCAGGCTAAATTGATTTTATTGATGTATTATATTAAGTTAAAATAAAAGTGTTCATTGTTCATTCAGTATTGTTGTAATTGTCATCACTACAAAAAAAAAATATATATATATATATATTTTTTTTATTTATTTTTTTATTTATTATTATTATTATTATTTTATTTTATTTTTTATTTGTCCTCCAATAAATCGGTATCGGTCGACCTCTAGATCAAATAGCCACAGTAGCCTACTTGGCCACTTAAAACTAACTTAAAGCGGGTACAGCCTCAGTGTTCACAGTAAACGCGACCAGGAAGTCGCACAGAATTTTCACAACATTCAAATTTGCACTCAGCAGACCTGACATTTTATCAGTAGCGATTTTTTTTTGGAAGGCACATAAATAGCAACTCTTGTAAAACCCTGTCTGTTTTGCTTCTTCTTCAGAGTTGTTCTTGAAATGCATATTACTTCGGTTCAGTAAGCACTCCAAGTTTAAATAGTTGAGAGACCTTGTCTGACATTCCTTCTAAGTGACCTTAAAGTTCAGAGTGAACATAAACTGGGATACTTTCCTTGCATCATTCACCATACGAGTTCCATATGCTCCAGGGCTGAGTTGGATAGTTGGTAGGCCTCAGCCTAACAGTGACACCAGGCTGTGAATACTCTAGTGTGTTCTTCAGACATCAAAGGCTTCTTTCATGTTCTTCTGGGAGGAGCCAGACAATGGTGGTTCAGAGCCATACAGAGCAGTCAGCTGAGCTACACACATCTGATGGTGGTCTTGTAGAATAGCAGATCACATACTCTTACGTCTGTGACATGGGTGTATGATATCTTGGAAGAAAACACTCATAGAAATTAGAATCTTAATATCACAAACAGGTTTTTCTTTTTCTTGTGCCCCTCCTTCACTACTAGTCAGCCATCACAGCTGATGGCCCATCGAAACCACACCTAAACTATATCGAAACTAATTTCATACATAACACAACGCCGCAGATGTCTCAAGTTGAGTGTGCAATTGGCATGCTGACTGCAGGAATTTCCAACAGAGCTGTTGCCAGAGAATTGAATGTTAATTTCTCTACCATAAGCCGGCTCCAATGTTTTAGAGAATTTGGCAGTATGTCCAAACAGCCTCACAATCGCAGATCACGTGTAACCACGCCAGCCCAGGACCTCCACATCCGCCTTCTTCCCCTGCGCGATCGTCTGAGACCAGCCACTTGGACAGCTGATGAAACTGAGGAGTATGTCTGTAATAAAGCCCTTTTGTTGTCTCCCAAATGGTTGGGATTATGCCCTCCCAGGCCCACCCATTGCTGCGCCCTCGCCCAGTCATGTGAAATCCATAGATTATTACCTAACGAATTTATTTCAATTACTGTAACTTAGTAAAATCTTTTGAATTATTACATGTTGCATTTATATTTTTGTTCAGAATAGTTAGCCTAAAGACCAGACTAAATTGACAATAGTCTGGGTGACAATATTATAAATTGTACATGAAGAGATGGGTGCAGCTTGGAATTGACACAGAGGCAGGGAAAGAACCATCACTTTTTCAAATTCTCCTATCCAGACATTTGATGTCAAGAGGTGAGCTCGATTTCAAAATGTTCTCCAAGAATAACCATGCTTTTCCATGCGCACAATGCCTGAGCACTCACAGCAGCATTGCTCAGGCCACTAAACAAAGACTAGTAACACAATACAACTTGGTTCCATAATGATTCTTAAGACTTGCCAAAATGAAATTATTATGTATATCTTTGAGATGGATTTAACACTTAAACTGTGGTGGTTTTAGTCTTATTTTTATTTACCACATATAGCTACAGTAACAAACTAATGAATAACCTATCATGTTCTTCTAAATTGTTTTTTCGTATTCTAATGTTACGAATGACCTTCATAAACACAACTAAATTATTCTTCTTCCGATAGCATATATGATATTGTATTTATTTGACTGTTAGAATTTTGATGACCAGAACACATGTCATTGGTATTTGGCTCGAAGGGGAGTACGTAGAGGACAGGCTTTTCTAATGTCAAAAGGCGCGATCTTGAAGCGGTCCTTACTCTGTTTTAGAGAGAGAAACGCCTCTTGGCGGGCACACTGGAAACGGGAAAAATCATATATTTTGAAAATTGAGCACATCGACTGGTACAGTATTTCCATCAATGAATAATAAGCCTTATTTTGCAATGGGATTTTTTTTTTCCAGGACAATTTGGACAGAAATGGTACTTATCGGAAACCCTGAACCCCCCCCCCCCCCGGGTCTTACTTCTGTGTATGGTCTCGAAGCAGATGACACACACCCGGGCCTCCTTGTCCAGGTACTTCAGCTTGCATTTCCTGTTGCAGCACATGGCACAGTACACCTGTGCCACAGGTGAAAAGACAACCGTCAGGCAAGAGGAAAACACTATACTGCAACACTCTACACCATACGTTGACAATCTACAGTGCATTCGGGAAACTATTCAGACCCCTTCCTTTTTTGCACATTTGGTTACGTTACAGCCTTATTCTAAAATAAATATAAAACCTTTTTTTTTGTCCTCATCTACACACAATACCACATAATCACATAGTAAAAACAGGTAATTTTTTCAAAAGATATGAAAAATACAAAATAAACACCTTATTTACATAAGTATTCAGACCCTTTGCTATGAGACTCAAATTGAGCTCAGGTGCATCCTGTTTCCATTGATCATCCTTGAAATGTTTCTACAACTTGATTGGAGTCCACCTGTGGTAAATTCAATTGATTGGACATGATTTGGAAAGGCACATACCTGTCTATATAAAAGGTCCCATAGTTGATAGTACATTTTAGAGCAAAAACCAAGCCATGAGGTCGAAGGAATTGTCCGTAGAGCTCCGAGACAGGATTGTGTCGAGGCACAGATCTGGGTAAGGGTACCAAAACATTTCTGCAGCATTGAAGGTCCCCAAGAACACAGTGTCCTCCATCATTCTTAAATGGAAGAAGTTTGGAACCACCAAGACTCTTCCTATACCTGACCGCCTGGCCAAACTGAGCAATCAGGAGAGAAGGGCCTTGGTCAGGGAGGTAACCAAGAACCCAATGGTCACTGACAGAGCTCCAGAGTTCCTCTGTGGAGATGGGAGAACCTTCCAAAAGGACAACAATCTCTGCAGCACACCACCAGGCAGGTAGTTATGGTAGTGGTCAGAAGGAAGCCACTCCTCTAGAAAAGGCACACAGCGGCAGGGACTAGGAGACTAGTCAGGATCAAGGGAAAGATGAAGAGAGCAAAGTACAGAGAGATTCTTGATGAAAATCTGCTCCAGAGCGCTCAGGACCTCAGACTTGGAAGGTGAACCGTCGCCCCTCAGGTCACCGACCCTAAGCACACAGCCAAGACAACTCAGGAGTGGCCTCGGGACAATTCCCTTAATGTCCTTGAGTGGCCCAGCCAGAGCCCGGGATTAAATCCGATCGAACAGCTCTGGAAAGACCTGAAAAATAGCTGTTCAGGGACGCTTCTCATCCAACCTGAGAGCTTGAGAGGATCTGCAGAGAACAAATGGGAGAAACTCCCCAAATACAGATGCGATAAGTTTGTAGCGTCATACCCAAGAAGACTCGAGACTGTAATCGCTGCCAAAGGTGCTTCAACAAAGTACTGATTAAAGGGTCTGAATACTTACGTAAATGTGATATTTCAGGTTGTTTTTTTTTGTTTTTTTACTGTTTTTGCTTTGTCATTATGCGGTATTGTGTGTAGATTGATGAGGGGGAAAAACTATTGAATCCATTTTAGACTAAGTCTAACGTAACAAAATGTGGAAAAAGTCAAGGGGTCGGGAATACTTTCCGAAGGCACTATACATAAAGTTACTCCTCCCATGTTAAGTGTCTGACCCATAAAGAAAAGCAGTAAATTACAGTGGAAATTGCATCGCAATTAATTGTGCAGAAATCAAAGCAGGTTGTAAAGTACATTACACTACTCTTCTGTATCCCGTTGGGCTCCAGTAAGAAGCCTATGGAGTCAAAGCCCCTGAGACTCTTGTGTAATGCTGCTTTAATCACTGGGCTGTTAAGGTCTTAGCTCTGGCTTTAGCCCCGGGCTCATACTTCAGAGAGTTGGAGATCTATAGAGGAGATGGAACCTGAATCGCTGACTCATAGCCCTTGTTATATATATATATAGCAGCGGGGGAGGGTATAGCATATAGGCTATATCATGCCATACTACGTGATCAAGTATGACGTACAATACCAGTCAAAAGGTTGGACACGTACTCATTCAAGGGTTTTTCTTTATTTTGACTATTTTCTACATTGTAGAACAATAGAAGACATCAAAACTATGAAATAACCCATATGGAATCATGTAGTAACCAAAAATCGAAATATATTTTAGATTCTTCAAAGTAGCCACCCTTTGACTCGATGACAGCTTTGCATACTTTTGGCATTCTCTCAACCAGCTTCTCCTGGAATGATTTTCCAACAGTCTTGAAGGGGTTCCCACATATGCTCAGCACTTGATGGCTGCTTTTCTTTCACTCTGCAGTCCAACTCATCCCAAACCATCTCAATTGGGTTGAGGTCGGGTGATTGTGGAGGCCAGGTAATCTGATGCAGCACTCCATCACTCTCCTTCTTGGGCAAGTAGCCCAAACACAGCCTGGAGGTGTGTTGGGTCATTGTCCCGCTGAAAAACAAATGACAGTCCCACTAAGCGTAAACCAGATGGGATGGCGTATCGCTGCAGAATGCTGTGGTAGCCATGCTGGTTAAGTGTGCCTTGAATTCTAAATAAATCACAGACAAGTGTCACCAGCAAAGCACCCCCACACCATCACACCTCCCTGCTTCACGGTGGGAACCACACATGCGGAAATCATCCGTTCACCAAGACACGGCAGTTGGAAAATGGTTGAGAGAATGCCAAGAGTGTCCAAAGCTGTCATCAAGGCAAAGGCTGGCTACTTTGAAGAATCTCAAATATAAAATATATTTGTTTAACACTTTTTTGGTTACAACATTATTACATTTGTGTTATTTCATAGTTTTGACGTCTTCGCTATTATTCTACAATGTAGAAAATAGTAAAAAATGAAGAAAAACCCTTGAATGAGCAGGTGTGTCCAAACTTTTGGCTGGTACTGTGTGTGAGCGGGGGCTCTCTGTTGCTTTGTAAAACGGGAGATATGAACAGAAGGAGTGTTCTCTACAAGGAGAACGATAGGTGGAAGTCAAATGAGAGTCGGGGGATGAGCCGAAACACAGCTAGGTCACAGCTCCACATTTACAATTGAATCCTCTGATTAAGTAAATACAGAAATGTGATGCATTGGAAACCACAGCGAGGCTGCTTTATTGAAGTTCACTGAGTGGGTAACAGTCAGGTAATGTCCCCAGAACATGCAATTATGCAGGCAAGTTATTGCCACTTATGATTGCATTTCTTCAGTTTTCATTCATATTCAATGTCTTTGTGACTGTCACTTATTTAAGTTTAGTTAGAGCTCTTTATTATGTGTTGCAAGGTAAAAGTTATTTATATTTACTTGCACCTAATATAAAAAAATATATAGTCAAAACACCAAAAAAGCTATCAATAGGGCAAAATATGACCCTAGAAATGAGGGTAAAAGAAAGTCCCTTCAAGGACCGATCTAGCTACGTACCTTCCCACAGGCCCGGCAGTGGTGCCTCCTCCTGGTGAAGGTGAACTTCTGCCAGCAGTTCATACAATTGGGAGCCTCCGAATCCGGCACCCAGGGGGGTTGCTTGCACCCCAGCCCATTCTCATCCTCCACCTCCACCTCCCTCCCCTCTGAGGACCCAGACCCCTCCTCAGCAGGCTCACCAGGGTAGGGTGGGGGCTCCGACAGCTCGTTGTACCCCACACTGCTCTCGTAGGGCTCTGTTGGGGAGTACCCTGGGCAGGGCACACCCAGTTTAGAGGGGTCCTGAGCAAGATTGGGGCTGGGAGGAGAGGGGCTCTGGTCCACCTCCTCCCCAGCGTCGGTGCTGTCTGTGGGGCTACTGGGCCCCTGGTCCTCCCCTACTGCTGGAGGTGCCCTGGTTGCTTGGCAGTGCAGCTGTTTGGGTCGGGCCCCTCCAAAGTAGGGTGGTGGGAGGTTACTGGGACTACTGGGGTCCTGGGAGGGCATGGAGGGGGATAGGCTCACACTCCCCTCTGCAGATGCGGACAAGGTCCTGTCGCTATCCGGGTAGGCCAACCCCTCCCCTCGGCTCCGGCTGTAGCTCTGCAGCTCCTCCTCCACCAGCCGCTCCTCCAGGTCCCCATTGAGCTCGGAGAAGCCCTCGTCCTGGAGGTTCTCCCCGGGCCTCTCGCAGTGAGGGACTCCCTGGTCCTCCTCACCTTGAGCCTCCCCACGGAGGAAAGCATCCAGCTCCTCATCCGTCACCAGCAGCCCAGCCTGGTCACTCTCCGGCAGGTACTCAAAGCCAAACTCAGGGGGGTCCACCGGGCTTAGGCTGGGCTCTGAGGGAGGGGACGCAGGTCGCTCTGGAGACATGGGGGCCGGCTGGACCTCCACTTGAGAGAAGCTGACCTGGGAGACAGGGGGAGCTGAGACAGCCAGGTGGAAAGGCATAGTTGTCATCTCTGGGGTCTCTGTATTAGGGGACTGGACAGAGAGGTCCTCAGGGGCAGAATCAGGGCTGGTACAGTCCTCCACAGTCCCAGGGTTCTCTGGGAGACTGACTTCCTCCTGCACCTCAGAGGCAGACAGGGACTCTGCATCTAAGGTCTCAGTTGGGACAGCCTCAGCCACCTCTAACCCTCCTCCCATGGCCTCCTCAGGGTTCTTGGAGGCCACCAGGGCCCTGCACATGGACACGGCCATGGGCAGGCAGGACAGGGCTGAGGGGCTCTCAGACACACAGCCACTGCAGTCCTCAGAGTTAGGTTCCTGCCCAGTGCAGCTCACAGAAGTCTCTGCTTCAGCCAGCTCAGAGCGCTCCAAAGACCCCTCGCCCTCATCCCTGACATCTGTGGCGATATCACACGTGGGAGTGTCCTCTGTCTTGGTGTCCATGGCAACAGGCAGGACTACAGGCTGGTCCTGGTGGTCAGGTGAGTTCTCCAGTTGACAGTTGATTGGTGCCACCTCTATGCCTGCCTCCTCTCCCTCCGTCTCTCCAGACTCAGAGTTTCTCAGCGAGGGGGGATTCGTGGGCTCACAGGCTCTCTCCACAGCAGCAGGCAAAATCACATCGAGCAGACTGAGAGAGGCAGCATATCCACCAGAGTCCAGCCCCAGCAGCACCTCCCCTCCACCGCCAAGAGCCTCCCTCCCCTCAGTACTCCCGTGTCCGGGACGCAGACCCGCTGAGGCTTCCCTAGGCAAAGCCACCACGGGGCTGGTGAAGTCAACCAGCAGCTCCTCCTCCAGCCGGCTCTCTGCCACGTCCAGCTTACTGAAGGCGTTGTGGCTGTTGGCCCGGAGGAGGTGGGCTGAGCCTGTGTCACTGACCAGATCACAAACAGGCTTCAGGGCCCGGTCTGGGCAGGGCGGTGCAGAGCTCTTAGCTGACCCCCGGCCGTCTACAGAGGAGAGCAGGTCCACCCCAGTGAGGGGCCGGGCCTTGGTCTCGCGCTCCACAGGACTGGGGCTAGGATGGTCGGGGGAGCTGGAAGCAGAGCCGTAGTGCAGGGAGTTGAGGTCAGGGAGAGAGTGCGGAACTGGAATTTTGGAGGGTTCCGGAAGGAAACCCTGGGCGCCCAGAGAGTGGCCGGGATATGAGGGAGGCGACAGGGAGACTGATCTGCACTCATGCTCATCTTGTGGGGAAGGGAAAAGTATCCGTTAATCAGTTCTGTTGTTAATATCTCAGCAGAACAAGTGAGCGACAAGTTGTGAACTAAATTACACCACAAGTTTAACTTTAAAAAAAAAAGAAGATATATATATATTTTTTTTTACTTTCACTTAACACTACACCCCTCCGACCTTCCCTCAACATACAGAAATGAAAAACATGCTACCCGAATACATTTTTTCAGACAGTAGTAACCCGTGTCTAACCTGTATTGAGCTCAAAATCATCCAACAGCTTGTCCAGGTCGCACACAGCAGCCTTAAAGAAGCTGTCCATGCTGGGCTGTCCGTGGGAGACCGGCTCCACTCACGCCTTCACCTCCTGGAGAAGAGAAACAAGAGGAAGTAGTATCGTCTGTTATCTTTATCGATTGGTCCTATGTGGACAGGATGAATGTATTTTGATCGACATTTCAGTTCCCACATCAGTGTTAAAAACGCTGTAGTTCTTGGCTATGAAGCTACGCTTTCATCCACAGTCCCCAGACAAGTTGAAGAATGAATAACATATCAATTGCTGACCAAACAGTCAGCAGGGCACCTCAAACTATCTCCAGCTATGCGTGATTGTGTACTTCAGACTCTGACCCCTGCTCTCAATGTCTGTGGGGAAATCTAATCAAAAGATCTACAAGAGAGAATTTCTCCAGTTTCAGTGTAAGGACTTTATTATGACATGTCAACTGGCATCACAATTTATATTGTGAGACTCCACCTGTCTGACCTGAACTCACCTTGCATTGGTTAAAGACTACACACCAGGCCCAGCTAGGTAGCTAGCTTGCCAGGAGCCAGTATTAGCAGCTGGGCTAATAATACAATAAAATCAATCTGGTCATCTAGCTACGGGCCTAGTTTACGCTGATCGTGACACATTTGACTAGTTAGGCTAGCGGTTAGGGTTAGGAGTTAGGCTAGAGGGGTAAGGTTAGGGGATGGGTTCACAATAAATGTTTATTTTGAATCGATGGTTGTGTGGTGAGAGATGTTTTACAATCCAAAATGAATACACAATGACAGGTTTTGAATGAAAGACTGACTGCGTTACAAGTGTGACCTGTTTGGAGTTTTGTACTAAGAGTTGTGAAAATGTACCACATAATTGTGAAAAAATACAACTACTACCAGAGCGACCCCTCTCACAGGTATGCTTTCACTTTTTAGAATTAGAAGTGTGTGGCAGCAGATTAAATATTCAAAATAAAAGGATTTGGGAAAAAATATAGAGTTACCAGTCAAATGTTTGGCAAACCTACTCATTCAAGGGTTATTTTATTTGTACTATTTCCTACATTGTAAAATAATAGTGAAGACATCAAAAGTATGAAATAACACATGTAATAATGTCGTAACCAAAAAAAGTGTTGAATCAAAATATATTTTATATTTGAGATTCTTCAAAATAGCCACCCTTTGCCTTGATGACAGCTTTCCACACTCTTGGCATTCCCTCAACCAGCTTCACCTGGAATGCTTTTCCAACAGTCTTGAAGGACTTCCCACATACGCTGAGCACTTGTTGGCTGCTTTTCCTTCATTCTGCAGTCCAACTCATCCCAAACCATCTCAATTGGGTTGAAGTCGGGTGACTGTGGAGGCCAGGTCATCTGATGCAGCCGTCCATCACTCTCCTTCTTGGTCAAATAGCCCTTACACAGCCTGGAGTGTGTTTGGGTCATTGACCTGTTGAAAAACAAAATGATAGTCCCACTAAGCGCATACCAGATGGGATGGCATATCGCTGCAGAATGCTGTGGTAGCCATGCTGGTTAAGTGTGCCTTGAGTTCTAAATAAATCACAGACAGTGTCACCAGCAAAGAACCATCTCACCTCCTCCTCCATGCTTCACGGTGGGAACCACACATCCGTTCACCTACTCTGCATCTCACAAAGACACGGCGGTTGGAACCAAAAATCTCAAATTCGGACTCATCAGACCGAAGGACTGATTTTCACCGGTCTAATGTCCATTGCTCGTGTTTCTTGGCCCAAGTGAGTTTCTTATTCTTATTGGTGTCCTTTAGTAGTGGTTTCTTTGCAGAAATCGACCATGAAAGCCTGATTCACGTGGTGTCCTCTGAACAGTTGATGTTGAGCTACAGTCCCGTGTAGCTCAGTTGGTAGAGCATGGCGCTGCAACGCCAGGATTGTGGGTTCGATTCCCACGGGGGGCCAGTACAAAAAAAGTATGAATGTATGTACTTGTAAGTCGCTCTGGATAAGAGCGTCTGCTAAATGACTTAAATGTAAATGTAAATGTTGAAATGTGTCTGAGCCAGTTTCATCATAGCGCTTGATGGTTTTTGTGACTGCACTTGAAGAAACGTTCAAAGTTCTTGACATTTTCCGGATTGACTGACCTCCATGTCTTAAAGTAATGATGGACTGTCGTTTCTTTTTGCTTGTTTGAGCTGTTCTTGCCACAATAGGGAATATAAAATAAATTCCACAAATTAACTTTTAACAAAGCACACCTGTTATATGAAATGCATTCCAGGTGACTACCTCATGAGAGAATGCCAAGAGTGTCGAAAGCTGTCATTAAGGCAAAGGGTGGCTACTTTGAAGAATCTCAAATATATTTTGATTTGTTTACAACATTATTACTTAAGTGTTATTTCATAGTTTTGATGTCTTCGCTATTATTCTACAAAAAATAATGAAAAACCCTGGAATGTGTAGGTGTGTCTAAACTTTTGAAGGGTGCTGCAGATCTGCCACATGTGGGATTAGAACTCACAACCATTGAGCTACAAGCAAACTGTTTTCGCGGACTTCGCAACCAATCATAGCAGCTGGGAAATAATACAAGTTGACATGACCACCATGTCATCTATTTCTTGATACGATGATATAGCTAGCTATAATCCTCAAAGCCGACATGTTTTTTTTCTTTACGTAAAAGCACAAAACTTTGAATGTGCCCAATTCCATGTTCAAAACACCTGGAAACTCGGAAATCTCTGACTTCAAGACAACTGTGCACTCTTGAAAAAAGAAAACTAGCTCCGACTGGGAAAAATTGTTTTGAAATATCATCCAACTCAGAATTCCAAGTTAGGAACTCGGTTCTCTTTCTAAAGCTTCAACTTTCCAACCTGATGATCACGGTTGTCATGATTTGACCTTGTCACCCCCCCACCGGAGGGGATGGCTGCCGTTTTACAGGCTCCTAACCAACTCTGCTATTTTGTTAGTTTTTTCACATTGTTTGTAACTTATTTTGTACATAAAGTTGCTGCTACCGTCTCTTAAGACCGAAAAGAGCTTCTGGACATCAGAACAGCAATTACTCACCTCGAACTGGACAAATATTTTTTCTTGAATGAGTCCAACGCGAAGGATATACTGCTTTCTCGAGAACCCAAAATCCCCGATATTTGCTTGAAGAAAAGACAGAGATAAAAGGGGTCGGAGGTCGGACTGCCTACTGAGAATTCGTAAGTGAGTGAGTAAACTTCCACTACCATCCATTCTATTGGCCAACGTGCAATCCATGGAAAATAAAATGGATGATCTACGATTAAGACTATCCTACCAACGGGACATTAAAAACGAATATATTATGTTTCGCAGAGTCATGGCTGAACAACGACATGGATAATATAGAGCTGGCTGGGTTTACTGTGCATCGGCAGGACAGAGAAGCTACGTCCGTTAAGACGAGGGGCAGGGGTGTGTGCCTATTTGTCAATAACAGCTGGTGCACAATGTCTGATATTAAAGAAGTCTTGAGGTATTGCTCGCCTGAGGTAGAGTACCTCATGATAAGCTGTAGATCACACTATCTACCAAGAGAGTTCTCATCTAGATTATTCGTAGCCATCTATTTACCACCACAAACCGATGCTAAGACCCCACTCAACGAGCTGTAAGCAAACAAGAATATGCTCATCCAGAAGTGGCGCTCCTAGTGGCCGGGGACTTAAATGCAGGCAAACAAATCTGTTTTACCTCATTTCTATAAACATGCCACATGTGCAACCAGAGGGAGAGAATAAATAAATAAATGAATAAAACTCTAGACCACCTTTACTCCAGATACTGAGACACATACAAAGCTCTCCCTCGCACCCCATTTGGCATATCTAATCATAATTCTATCCTCCCAATTCCTGCTGACAAGTAAAAACTAAAGCAGGAAGTACCAGTGACTCGCTCAATACGGAAGTGGTCAGATGACGCGGATGCTACAGGACTTTTGCTAGCACAGACTGGAATATGTTCAGGGATTCATCCAATGGCATTGAGGAGTATACCATCTCAATCACCAGCTTCATCAATAAGTGCATCGACGATGTCGTCCCCACAGTGACCGTACGTACATAGCCCAAACAGAAGCCATGGATTAAAGGCAACATCCGCATCGATCTAAAGGCTAGAACTGTCGCTTTCAAGGAGTAGGACACTAATCCGGACGCTTATAATAAATCCCGCTATGCCCTCAGACAAACCATCAAACAGGCAAAGCATCCATACAGGATTAAGATTGAATCCTACTACACCGGCTCTGATGCACGTCGGATGTGACAAGGCTTGCAAACCATCACGGGAAACCCAGCAGCGAGCTGCCCAGTGACGCGAGCCTACCAGACGAGCTAAATGCATGCATGCATGAGAGCAACAGCTGTTCCAGGCGACTGTGTGATCACGCTCTCCGAGGCGATGTGAGCGGACCAACTGGCAAGTGTCTTCACTGACATTTTCAACTTCTCCCTGGCCAAGTCTGTAATAACTACATGTTTCAAGCAGACCATCATAGTCCCTGTGCCCAAGGAAGCCAAAGTAACCTGCCTAAATGATTACCGCCCCATACCACTCACGTGGGTAGCCATGAAGTGTTTTGAAAGGCTGGTCAGGGCGCGCATCAACATCATTATCCCAGAAACCCTAGACCCACTACAATTCGCATACCGCCCCAACAGATCCACAGACGACGCAATCTCAATCGCACTCCACACTGCCCTTTCCCACCTGGACAAAAGGAACACCTATGTCAGAATGCTGTTCATTAACTACAGCTCAGCGTTCAACACCATAGTGCCCACAAAGCTCATCACTAGGCTAAGAACCCTGGGTCTAAACACCTCCCTCTGCAACTGGATCCTGGACTTCCTGACGGGCCGCCCCCAGGTGGTAAGGGTAGGCAACAACACATCTGCCACGCTGATCCTCAACACAGGGTCTCCTCAGGGGTGCGTGCTCAGTCCCCTCCTGTATTCCCTGTTCACCCACGACTGCGTGGCCAAACACGACTCGAACACCATCATTAAGTTTGCTGACGACACAACAATTGTAGGCCTGATCACCGGAAACGACGAGACAGCCTATAGGGAGGTCAGAGACCTGGCAGTGTAGTGCCATAACAACAACAACCTCTCTCTCAATGTGAGCAAGACAAAGGAGCTGATTGTGGACTACAGGAAAAGGCGGGCCGAACAGGCTCCCATTAACAGTGAACCAGGGCTGTAGTGGAGCGAGTTGAGAGCTTCAAGTTCCGTGGTGTCCACATCACCAATGAACTATCATGGTCCAAACACAACAAGAAAGTTGTGAAGAGGGCACAACAAAACCTTTTCCCCCTCAGGAGACTGAAAAGATTTGGTATGGGTCCCCAGATCCTCAAAAAGTTCTACAGCTGCACCATCGAGTGCATCCTGACCGTTTGCATCACCGCCTGGTATGGCAACTGCTCGGCATCTGACCGTAAGGCACTACAGAGGGTAGTGCGAACGACCCAGTACATCACTGGGGCCAAGCTTCCTGCCAACCAGGACTTATATACTAGGCGGTGTCAGAGGAAAGCCCAAAAATATGTCAAAGACTACAGTCACCCAAGTCAGACTGTTCTCTCTGCTACCGCATGGCATGCGGACCAAAAAGGCTCCTTAAAAGCTCCTACCCCCAAGTCATAAGACTGCTGAACAAATAATGAAATGGCCAACCGGACTATTTACATTGACACCACCACCCCCCATTTGTTTTTTCACTGCAGCCATGCACTGTCTATGATCTATGCATAGTCACTTCACACATACCTACATGTACAAATTACCTTGACTAACCTGCACCCCCGAACATTGACTCGGTACCGGTACCCCGTGTATATAGCCTCGTTATTGTTATTTTATTGTGTTTCTTTATTTTCTTAACTCTATTTCTTGAACTGCATTGTTGATTATTAAGGGTTTGTAAGTAAGCATTTCAGGGTAAGGTTTACACCTGTTGTATTCGGCGCATGTGACTACGTAATAAAATTATTATGTGACGTACAGTCATATTCAGGTCGTCATTGGTCAACAAGCTTATTTAACGCGCCAGATAGTGTTATTTTCACGTTCGCATGTCAAAAAAGATACACTCAAATAACATTATTTGACATGACAAATAAGCTTGCTGACCAATCAGGACCTGAATATGACTGTAATATGACTGTAATATAATATGACTGTCACATAATAATTTAACGTGTATTAAACATTTTTACGTAGTTATTACACAATGATTAGACTATCACTCATATTTCATATGTCAAAACGATTCGTCCATACGTATGCTATGATGCTGGTAAAGTTGTCTCGCGTAAAGAAAGATGGCTAGCTGATGGATGCAAACAATGTTATTCCCCAAAAACATAGTAAAACGACACATCTGTTTTAGTAACTATAGTTACCCATGTGAAGCAGGCAACAATAATGATTAGCATAATAGTGGACTTTGCGGTTAGCCTTCAAAATAAAGGTGTCATTAACAGTGATGCAAATGAATACAAATAGTAGAATTATACCATAATTGAATAGATCATGCTAAACGAGGTTGGAATGTTATATAAAAATCAACAAAAGACAATATTTGTAAATTTGACAAAAATCTGTTGAAATCCCACTGGATGTATTAGACTTTAGAATTGCATTGGGGGCAGACTTATTTCACTGTGCAGCCTTACCTATGGATTGTGGATCAATGACATGGGGTATCGGTCTACTCAATGACACCCAGAGAACATTAGCGTCGTAGCTCTTATTGCGGGACTCTGAAACAACTGAATTGAGCCACATTTATTGTCAACTTATGTGTATTGAACACTATTCGTGAGGAAAAACAATACTGCGTGTGTGTTGGAGTCTGATAACTCTGAGGAGGACGTTGGGAAAAAATATCTTGGGTATTGAGTAGACTGATACCCAATTTCATTGATCCCCAATCTTGCGGTAAAGATGTACAGTGCAATATGAAATGTCAATACACACAATAGGCTGACTGGGGAGGTGATTTCACAGTCCCGCGATAAGAACTACAATGCTAATATTGGCGTAAACTCTTCACAGTTGTGTTCTGTGGGTGTCACCGAGTGGACTGATACCCCATTTCATTGCTTCACATTACAACCTTGTTAAACATGATCTAGTCGAAGTATGGCATGATTCCAATTGTAACCTTCAGCATCACTTTCAAATGGGTACTTTTATTTTGAAAGCAAACCGCAAATTCCACTATAGTTCCTAATCCTTATTGTGGCTAGCTTCACTAACTGGCTGCTTATAACGTTAGCTTTGGGCAACAGGGTTAAGTAGTTGGCTAGCTATTTATTTTAATGAACTGAAGTTCAATTTCAATAGGCGAACATAGACAGTTCGACGACTTCCTGGCTGCTGACATTACCATTATTAGCTGACACATCACCAGATACACCAAGAGCTGTTATTTGACGTAACTTTTTTTACAAGCAAAGACCCAATCGGCGTTGGTCAACAAGCTTATTTAACGCCTCAGATAGTGTTATGTGAAGTATCTTTCTGACACTCAAAGACTGAAACGAGATTCCAGATGCTGCGTTCAAGACAACTGGGAACTCGGGGGAAAAAACGATCACGAATTGAGAATAATTCTTTTTTTACGGTCATCCGACTCCGAATTCCAAATCGGAAACTCGGACTCTTTCTAAAAGATCAGACTTTCCGACCTGATGATCCCCGACGTCATTATTTTACATCGTTTTCTTTCCCGAGTTCCCAGTTTTCTTGAAAGCACCAACAACCGAACCCCTCCCTTGTTAGAGTCAATGTTAAGAGTTGAACCGCTAGGGCCAAAAATAGTTCGATTTACTACTAAAATACCAAAATGTATCACTTTTGCAACGAACCGTCAAAATAAAGACCAGAATTTACGTGTTCATCTTTAACTATGCCTAAAACGTTTTTTTCTTCATGAAAGTTACTCAAATGATTCAACTTCCAGTTGTTTACTAGCTAGCTAGCTCGATGTCTAGCTAGTAGCTAATTAACGTTGGCTAACGTTAGCTAACTAACATTAACGAACTAACGTTAGCTAGCTAGTCCTAACCACTAGTTACAGGAGGCTAATCGTCACAAATTAGCTAGCAAGCATAGACAGTTCGACGACTTCCTGGCTGCTGACATTACCATTATTAGCTGACACTTATCACCAGATACACCAACAGCTTGTCTGTTATCAAGTTAGCCCATTTAAAACTAAACGGTAATGGGACCGGCTGTACGATGGATATACCGCCTTGGGTTCTCGAGAAGTACTATCAAGCCATCACATCCTGCATCATCCGTGAATATCATAAAACGTGGAGAGCAGGCAGGTGACATTATTTTAGCTAATAGCTAGCTAAGTTAGCTTGCTACATTTAGCTAGCTAGCCAATGATTATTCACAGGTCAACAAACAATTGTCTTTGTCATTACCGGAAGATTCATAATGCTGGCTTCGCCCTTCCAACTGTCTAACGATTCTTCTGGTTATAAAGAAGGTTTGTCTGGAATCTAGATCGTATCCTCTTTGTCCTTTCGTTATTCCACTGAAGTTGTTAAAGCCAGAGAGGAAGAGGCTAGGCGAGAGGTTTTACTCCGCCCAAAATCTGCCCACGAAGTGAAGAGTTTTTGCATGGAGGTCAATGAGAGAGTGTTGAATTTGGTCAGCAAAAAATGTAATAGCTGATTTGATCAATATACACTCAGCAAAAACATAAACGCAACATGTAAAGTGTTGATTTCATGAGCTGAAATAAAATATCCCAGAAATGTTCCATAAACACAAAAAGCTTATTTGTCTCAAATGTTGTGCACATATTTGTTTAGACATGTCACCACTCATTGAGCATGTTTGGCATGCTCTGGATCGATGTGTACGACAGCGTGTTCCAGTTCCTGGCAATATCCAGCAACTTCTCCCAGCCATTGAAGAGGAGTGGGACAACATTCCACAGGCCACAATCAACAGCCTGATCAACTCAATGCGAAGGAGATGTGTCTCACTGCATGAGGAAAATGATGGTCACACCAGATACGGACTGGTTTTATGATCCACACCCCTACTTTTTTTAAAGGTATCTGTGACCAACATATACATATCTGTATTCCCAGTCATGTGAAATCCATAGATTAGGGCCTAATGAATTTAGTTCAATTGACTGCTTTTCTTATATGAACTGTAACTCAGTAAAATCTTCTTCTTGCATGTTGAGTTTATATTTTTTGTTCAGTGTAAGTTTAGTAATGTTAATTAATGTTGTTATGAATGCATTGATATATGTGGACGCATATGGCATTTTGGCAACTTTAAAAAAGAATGACTTTATATTAGAGCCTGTTGTCATAGAGAGAGGACTCATCGATATAACCCATTTTTAGCATGGAAGTGAAATTGAGGTCTTCCACCATTTTAAAGTAGTCAACTGGGTGGGGATTCCTATGAGCTGTGAGCAATCAGCCAATGAAGAAGAAAATTTACTACTTTAAAATGGATAAAGCCTCAGTGGCGTTGCCAATGCTGTTTCGGACACTGTAATGGCACAGATACAAAGATGAGTCCTCTATCTATCTCTATGGCCTGTTGGTCACACACATATCTACCCTCTCATTGGCTAGAATTGTCCCACCTGATCTCACCTCCCGACTGCCTTCCATCTTTGAGGATATATAATTCCATTGTTAGAGCGGTCACTTGACTGTCTTGTCAATATAATAGACAATCTTTGTTAAAACTCAGTGCAGTTTTCACTCCTGCATCCATCTTGGATCTATCACTCAATCTGGTGGATTCGCAACCATCCTTGTTAGGGTGTAATTGTAGAGTGCACTTTCTGATATAGGCATTTAGTTATATCAAGTTATACCCATTAATGCTCGCCATTGGTCCGTGGCTGTTTCTTTAAAGTGCATGTCTTTTTATCAACGAAGAAGAAAGCTGCAGTTAGAATAGATTTCCACAATGTTGGTAAGTTCTTCCAAATAAGCAATATCTTTGGTACTTCTCAACGTGTTCAATAAGACACTTTACCATATCCAATTGTTTCGACATAATCGTATAGCTACAAACATACACAGCATGAACATGCAGATAGTGCCGATAGACATGGTTGCCATGTTCCTCTTAGCCAACTTTGCAGTATTATAATTTTTGGGATGTTATTTCTTACATTATTTGCTCAGAACGTTTCTTGCATCGTTACAATAAAGTAGAAGTGCTCAGGGTGAGAATCTCCTTCCAGAGAGACGTCAGGGACGGTAACATACTCTGTTTCACAGAATCATGGCTCTCTCCGGACATACTGTCCCCATCCATACAGCCAGCAGTGTTCTCCGTACATCATGCGGACAGGAAGAAATAACTGCGAGAAAAAGAAAGGGGAAGTTTCATGATTAACTACTCATGGTGTGATTGTGGTAATGTACACGAACTCAAGTCCTTTTCTTCTCCCGATCTGGAATACCTCGCTATCAAATGCTGACCACATTACCACCCAAGATAATTGTCTTCGGTCATCGTCACAGCCGTGTATATTCCCCCTCAAGCCGACACCATGAGGGCTCTCAAGGAACTACACTGGACATGTGAAAAATTGAAAATGCGTCTCCTGAGCCCGTATTTAATCTAGCTGGAGACTTTAATAATGCAAATCTGAGAAAAACGCTACCAAAGTTTTATCAACACGTCTATGCTACTCGCTCATCGAGAACTCTTGACTATTGCCCTCCCCCGCCCTC
Organism: Salvelinus fontinalis; assembly: GCF_029448725.1. NCBI lineage: Eukaryota > Metazoa > Chordata > Actinopteri > Salmoniformes > Salmonidae > Salvelinus > Salvelinus fontinalis. The sequence continues at coordinate 15,474,030 of NC_074674.1, forward strand.
CCTTCGACAAATCAGATCATGGCTCCCTTCTGCTGACCAATCGGAATCTTTGCAAGATTGTTTTGATCACGTGGACTGGGATATCTTCCGGGTTGACTCTGAGAATAGCATTGACATACAGTTGAAGTTGGAAGTTTACATACACTTAGGTTGGAGTCATTAAAACAAATTTTTCAACAACTCCACAAATTTCTTGTTAACAAACTATAGTTTCGGCAAGTCGGTTAGGATATCTACATTGTGCATGACACAAGTCATTTTTCCAAAAATTGTTTACAGATTATTTCACTTATAATTCACTATATCACAATTCCAGTGGATCAGAAGTTGACATACACTAAATTGACTGTGCCGTTAAACAGCTTGGAAAATTCCAGAAAATTATGTCATGGCTTTAGAAGTTTCTGATAGGCTAATTGACATATTTTGAGTCAATTGGAGGTGTACCTGTGGATGTATTTCAAGGCCTACCTTCAACAGAAATCAGCCAAGACCTCAGAAAAAAAATTGTAGACCTTCACAAGTCTGGTTCATCCTTGGGAGCAATTTCCAAACACCTGAAGGTACCACGTTCATCTGTACAAACAATAGTACACAAGTATAAACACCATGGGACCATGCAGCCACCATACCGCTCAGGAAGGAGATGCGTTCTGTCTCCTAGAGATGAACGTACTTTAGTGGGAAAAGTGCAAATCAATCCCAGAACAGCAGCAAAGGATCTTGTGAAGATGCTGGAGGAAACAGGTACAAAAGTATCTACAGTAAAACGAGTCCTATATCGACATAACCTGAAAGGCCGCTCAGCAAGGAAGAAGTCACTGCTCCAAAATCGCCATAAAAAGCCAGACTACGGTTTGCAACCTGCACATGAAGACAAAGATGGTACCTTTTGGAAAAATGTCCTCTGGTCTGTTGAACACAAAAATAGAACTGTTTCGCCATAGTGACCATCGTTATTTTTGGAGGAAAAAGGGGGGAGGCTTGCAACCCGAAGAACACCATCCCAACCGTGAAGCAACGGGGGTGGCAGCATCATGTTGTGGGGAGTTTGCTGCAGGAGGGACATGTGCACTTCACAAAATAGATGGCTTCACGAGGATGGAAAATTATGTGGATATATTGAAGCAACATCTCAAGACATCAGTCAGGAAGTTAAAGCTTGGTCACAAATGGGTCTTCCAAATGGACAATGACCCCAAGCATACTTCCAAAGTTGTGGCAAAATGGCTTAAGGACAACAAAGTCAAGGTACTGGAGTGGCCATGACAAAGCCCTGACCTCAATCCCATAGAAAATGTGTGGGCAGAACTGAAAAAGCGTGTGTGAACAAGGAGGCAAACAAACCTGACTCAGTAACACCAGCTCTGTCAGGAGGAATTGGCCAACATTCACCCAACTTATTGTAGGAAGCTTATGGAAGGCTACGCGAAACATTTGACCCAAGTTAAACAATTTAAAGGCAATGCTACCAAATAGTAATTGAGTGTATGTAAACTTCTGACCCACTGGGAATGTGATTAAAGAAATACATGCTGAAATAAATCATTCTCTCAACTATTATTCTGACATTTCATGTTCTTAAAATAAAAGTGGTGATCCTAAATTACTTAAGACTGGGAATTTTTACTAGGATTAAATGTCAGGAATTGTGAAAAACTGAGCTAAAATGTATTTGGCTAAGGTGTATGTAAAGTTCCGACTTCAACTGTATGTACTGTTTCCCTCTACTACTGTATGCCCACAAGCCGTTAGAACCGAGTGGACAAGACCATGCACTAATTCAGACGGGGGAAAAGAATATCAACAATCCTCCCAGAAGAACATACAACATTATTTCCTGATTTATCTTCTGAATCTCCCAATGCCTTTCTGATGCATTTCAGTCACTTCAAACCATACTGTCTTCAGATCGAGATACAGATTGATTACGCAACTTTTTTTTTTACATATACATGGTGGGGTTGTTAAATGTTGTCGTGGGATTAAAAAGTTTGGGAACCCCTGATTTTAAAGGAACAATCTGGGATGGGTACAATCAATTTCTGGACTGTAAAAGTATTAATATATATCCTGAAGAATGTAACTTATAAATGCTTCATTAGCTTATCTGTCTTAACCCATCAGAACCCAAAATATAATCTTGTTTACTCCATTGTTTGTCAACAATAATTGTAAACAAACACTGTATAGTTTCAAAATGTAGTTAACTATACTTTTGATATCATGTATGGTCAGTCCTTGAATCCATAGGTCCAAGAATTTGAGAGTGGTTGCATTTCTCCAGGCCCATCCCTCAGCTTTTTACCAAAACAGAGGTGGGGTGACGCTTTGCTATAGCTTCAATTAAGGACTCAAGCTTTAAGGTTAAGATTTAAGGAAGATAAACTAATCCTAGATCTGTCAATTCCGATCACCCACCCACTTCTCTAAATTCAACAAACTTTCTCTCTCAAGTCGTAGAGGCCAAGGATAAAGGTGGTTCTATTCCAACACTTCCATGGAGGAAACAGCATCATGGGAGCTCAGGACACTCTAACACTCTGAACAGGTCACACGCACACATTCTCACTGTGTGTGTGTCTACATGTTCCATTGGGGGCAAGTGTGGCCCTACCCTGTCAGTACCAGGGCAACAGCCAGGTGTGTGTGACGCTGTACGGAGGAGCAGCCAACCAGGTGAGACTTGTTCTACCTTTCTAACGGTTACAGTGAAGTCATGAAGTCATCATCATAATCGTCAACTATCCTCCTCTTGCCCAATCAGGGCCAGATCTAGTGGTTAGAGCGTTAAGCCAGTAACCGAAAAGGTTGCTAGATTGAATCCCTGAGCTGACAAGGTAAAAATCTGTTGTTCTGCATCTGAACAAGGCAGGTAACCCACTGTTCTTAGGCCGTCATTGTAAATAAGAATTTGTTCTTAACTGACTTGCCTAGTTAAATAAAGGTAAAATATTGACCTGGGTGTAGCTGGACGGTTCCGCCCCTCTGACCTCCTCCAATGGGTTTTGAGGAGGAGAGGAATGAGGACACAAAAGTATGCAATTGAGTTACTCGCATCTGTCCAACAACATGGCTTCTGTGGAGATGATCAAGGTACACACACACACACGTTCTTCCTCCAATCAGGAGATAGATATAGAGATCAGGAAAGTGATTGAGGGTGCGGCCCAGTTTGCGATCTCTGACCCTGAGCCGCCATTGGACGAGCTCTGCAACCACATCTTCTCCGTTGATCCGCAGGCCCAAACCCAGGGTCATTCTAAAGTCTGTCAGCTAGACACATACACAGCTGGCCCAAACTACAGTCCATCAGCAACACATCCCCTCCGACCCTATGCGACACCAAACCCTGGGTGAAAGTCTACTCCTCTTCTCTTCTTTCTCTCATTCGTTCTCTAAACGCAGAATAAGAGATGAAATTGTCACCGTGTAGGTCAGAGTTCAGTCTTTAGCAGCACTCCAAACCAGTTCCTCACCTCTGACACTGATGTCACTGGTATTTATTCACAATATGTACTGTATAGCGTATAATTTGTAGTTTTATATTTATGTCAGAGTTGGTATATATTCTCCTGATACTAAAGGATCTGTCTGTGAATGGGTTGGTGAATTGCAATGGGCAGTCTTTTGTTCTAGACCAGCACTAACACACCTTATTTAACATATCAACCTCTCATCAAGACTTTGATAAGCTGTATCAGGTGTGTTAATTAATGCTGATACGTAACTTACTAAGCTTTGACACACTATAGCTGTCCAAAACCAGGGTTGGCTAATCCTATCTTGGGGAATGTGTGGGTCTGGGTTAAACCAAGTACATCTCTCTGTTTTTAAGGTTTATGACTGTTTGTATGTATTACGTTCCTGCTATTGTAGCACACATTGACTAGATAAACTTAAGAGACACCAGACTGCAATAACAGTATCATAGCAAAGGGAACATGAATGGTCTATTTGTCTCTCCTACTGGGCCTTTTATCAATTCAATTTGCTCAACTCCTCTCTCCTCCGTCTTCTCTCTCCTTTTAAAAAATGTCAAAGTTCATCGCAGCGCTAGCTGCGCCACCAGAGTCTCTGGGTTGCGCCCAGGCTCTGTCGCAGCCGGCCGCGACCGGGAGGTCCGTGGGGCTACGCACTATTGGCCTAGCGTCGTCCGGGTTAGGGAGGGTTTGGCCGGTAGGGATATCCTTGTCTCATCGCGCTCCAGCGACTCCTGTGGCGGGCCGGGCGCAGTGCGTGCTAACCAGGCCAGGTGCACGGTGTTTCCTCCGACACATTGGTGCGGCTGGCTTCCGGGTTGGAGGCGCGCTGTGTTAAGAAGCAGTGCGGCTTGGTTGGGTTGTGCTTCGGAGGACGCATGGCTTTCGACCTTCGTCTCTCCCGAGCCCGTACGGGAGTTGTAGCGATGAGACAAGATAGTAATTACTAGCGATTGGATACCACGAAAATTGGGGAGAAAAGGGGGTAAAATTTTAAAAAATCAAATAGAATTTTTCAAAGTTAATCAAGGAGGGGCAGCAGGGAGTGAACATGGATGAAAATGCGCTCATATGAAATGAGGAGCTCCACTCGCACGTCATCAAGCAAATTACGTTGACGGGGTGTATTCCAAAATAAATACATGTGTAAAGTGATAAAAACACATTAAGTTAGTTGTGCAAGACATTTTCTAGATCAAACGATAAGTAGCACATCGTTTTTAAACGTGTGCATGCTTTTCTCCTCTGACAAAACAACAACTGATTCAAAGGGGGTGTGGCAGATATCAAAACTCTTTTGTGGTAGAATACACTTCCCACTAAGCATTTTACCGTTGGCAACGTCTTTTGGACAGGCTTTGAATACGTCACCAAATTTGAAACAATCATAGATGTCTGTTTGGTTTCGATTTGGTCCAAACATAGACGTCTATAATTGGTTCAGATTTGGTCTGGTCCGGACCGGCCGTGATTTGGCCCAAACATAGACGTCTATAATTGTCCCGACCGGACCAAATCTATGTTTCACAAGTTTGGACGGCGCAGTACAGTAGAGCACAGTACAGTAAAGAAAAGTACAATACAGTAGAGTAAAGCAAAGTATAGTGTACTGAAGGTTTATATATATATTTTTTTTTTATTCGCACCAAAGAAAAAAGTGAAAGACAGAAGGCTACAGGTAAAAACGGTGTGCATGTGAGGTTGGAAGTCCAAAAGTGCTTATATGAAAACCACTCCACAAAAAACTATATACAAATATAAGTAAAACAAAGTTTGTTCAATCAGTTAAAAGCGAATTGGTTATTTTTTTATTTTTTTTATTTCACCTTTATTTAACCAGGTAGGCAAATTGAGAACACGTTCTCATTTACAATTGCGACCTGGCCAAGATAAAGCAAAGCAGTTCGACACATACAACAACACATAGTTACACATGGAGTAAAACAAACATACAGTCAATAATACAGTGAAAAATAAGTCTATATACAATATGAGCAAGTGAGGTGAGATAAGGGAGGTGAAGGCAAACAAAATATATATATAAATAAATAAAAATATAAAAAGGCCATGGTGGCGAAGTAAATACAATATAGCAAGTAAAAAAAAGTAAAAAAAGTAGAGATAGTAGAGATAGAAAAAAGTAGAGATAGAAATAATGGGGTGCAAAGGAGCAAAAATAAATAAATACAGTAGGTAAAGAGGTAGTTGTTTGGGCTAAATTATAGATGGGCTATGTACAGGTGCAGTAATCTATGAGCTGCTCTGACAGCTGGTGCTTAAAGCTAGTGAGGGAGATAAGTGTTTCCAGTTTCAGAGATTTTTGTAGTTCGTTCCAGTCATTGGCAGCAGAGAACTGGAAGGAGAGGCGGCCAAAGGAAGAATTGGTTTTGGGGGTGACCAGAGAGATATACCTGCTGGAGCGCGTGCTACAGGTAGGTGCTGCTATGGTGACCAGCGAGCTGAGATAAGGGGGGACTTTACCTAGCAGGGTCTTGTAGATGACCTGGAGCCAGTGGGTTTGACGACGAGTATGAAGCGAGGGCCAGCCAACGAGAGTGTACAGGTCGCAGTGGTGGGTAGTATATGGGGCTTTGGTGACAAAACGGATGGCACTGTGATAGACTGCATCCAATTTCTTGAGTAGGGTTTTGGAGGCTATTTTGTAAATGACATCACCGAAGTCGAGGATTGGTAGGATGGTGAGTTTTACAAGGGTATGTTTGGCAGCATGAGTGAAGGATGCTTTGTTGCGGAATAGGAAGCCAATTCTAGATTTAACTTTGGATTGGAGATGTTTGATGTGAGTCTGGAAGGAGAGTTTACAGTCTAACCAGACACCTAGGTATTTGTAGTTGTCCACATATTCTAAGTCAGAGCCATCCAGTAGTGATGTTGGACAGGCGGGCAGGTGCAGGCAGCGATCGGTTGAAGAGCATGCATTTAGTTTTACTTGTATTTAAGAGCAAATGGAGGCCACGGAAGGAGAGTTGTATGGCATTGAAGCTCGCCTGGAGGGTTGTTAACACAGTGTCAAAAGAAGGGCCAGAAGTATACAGAATAGTGTCGTCTGCGTAGAGATGGATCAGAGAATCACCAGCAGCAAGAGCGACATCATTGATGTATACAGAGAAGAGAGTCGGTCCAAGAATTGAACCCTGTGGCACCCCCATAGAGACTGCCAGAGGCCCGGACAACAGACCCTCCGATTTGACACACTGAACTCGATCAGAGAAGTAGTTGGTGAACCAGGCGAGGCAATCATTAGAGAAACCAAGGCTGTCGAGTCTGCCGATGAGGATGTGGTGATTGACAGAGTCAAAAGCCTTGGCCAGGTCAATGAATACGGCTGCACAGTATTGTTTCCTATCGATGGCGGTTAAGATATCGTTTATGACCTTGAGCGTGGCTGAGGTGCACCCATGGCCAGCTCTGAAACCAGATTGCATAGTGGAGAAGGTATGGTGGGATTCGAAATGGTCGGTAATCTGTTTGTTGACTTGGCTTTCGAAGACCTTAGAAAGGCAGGGTAGGATAGATATAGGTCTGTAGCTGTTAGGGTCAAGAGTGTCCCCCCCTTTGAAGAGGGGGATAACCGCAGCTGCTTTCCAATCTTTGGGAATCTCAGACGACACGAAAGAGAGGTTGAAAAGGCTAGTAATAGGGGTGGCAACAATTTCAGCAGATAGTTTTAGAAAGAAAGGGTCCAGATTATCTAGCCCGGCTGATTTGTAAGGGTCCAGATTTTGCAGCTCTTTCAGAACATCAGCTGACTGTATTTGGGAGAAAGAGAAATGGGGAAGGCTTGGGCGAGTAGCAGAGGGGGGGCAGTGCTGTTGACCGGGGTAGGGGCAGCCAGGTGGAAAGCATGGCCAGCCGTAGAAAAATGCTTATTGAAATTCTCAATTATAGTGGATTTGTCGGTGGTGACAGTGTTTCCTATCTTCAGTGCAGTTGGAAGCTGGGAGGAGGTGTTCTTATTCTCCATGGACTTTACAGTGTCCCAGAACTTTTTTGAATTTGTGTTGCAGGAAGCAAATTTCTGCTTGAAAAAGCTAGCCTTGGCTTTTCTAACTGCCTGTGTATATTGGTTTCTAGCTTCCCTGAAAAGTTGCATATCACGGGGGCTGTTCGATGCTAATGCAGAACGCCATAGGATGTTTTTCTGTTGGTTAAGGGCAGTCAGGTCAGGAGAGAACCAAGGGCTATATCTGTTCCTGGTTCTAAATTTCTTGAATGGGGCATGATTATTCAAGATGGTGAGGAAGGCATTTTTTTTAAATATCCAGGCATCCTCTACTGACGGGATGAGATCAATATCCTTCCAGGATACATCGGCCAGGTCGATCAGAAAGGCCTGCTCGCTGAAGTGTTTCAGGGAGCGTTTGATAGTGATGAGTGGAGGTCGTTTGACCGCTGACCCATTACGGATGCAGGCAATGAGGCAGTGATCGCTGAGATCTTGGTTGAAAACAGCAGAGGTGTATTTGGAGGGCAAGTTGGTTAGGATGATATCTATGAGGGTGCCCGTGTTTATGGAATTGGGGTGGTACCTGGTAGGTTCATTGATAATTTGTGTGAGATTGAGGGCATCAAGCTTAGATTGTAGGATGGCTGGGGTGTTAAGCATGTTCCAATTTAGGTCGCCTACCAGCACGAGCTCTGAAGATAGATGGGGGGCAATCAGTTCACATATGGTGTCCAGAGCACAGCTGGGGGCAGAGGGTGGTCTATAGCAGGCGGCAATGGTGAGAGACTTGTTTTTAGAGAGGTGGATTTTTAAAAGTAGAAGTTCAAATTGTTTGGGAACAGACCTGGATAGTAAAACAGAACTCTGCAGACAATCTTTGCAGTAGATTGCAACACCGCCCCCTTTGGCCGTTCTATCTTGTCTGAAAATCTTGTAGTTGGGGATGAAAATGTCAGAATTTTTGGTGGTCTTTCTAAGCCAGGATTCAGACACGGCTAAAACATCCGGGTTGGCAGAGTGAGCTAAAGCAGTGAACAAAACAAACTTAGGGAGGAGGCTTCTAATGTTAACATGCATGAAACCAAGGCTATTACGGTTACAGAAGTCATCAAAAGAGAGCGCCTGGGGAATAGGAGTGGAGCTAGGTACTGCAGGGCCTGGATTCACCTCTACATCACCAGAGGAACAGAGGAGGAGTAGGATAAGGGTACGGCTAAAAGCTATGAGAATTTGTCGTCTAGAGCATCTAGAACAGAGAGTAAAAGGACGTTTCTGGGGGCGATAAAATAGCTTCAAGGAATAATGTACAGACAAAGGTATGGTAGGATGTGAATACAGTGGAGGTAAACCTAGGTATTGAGTGATGATGAGAGAGATATTGTCTCTAGAAACATCATTGAAACCAGGTAATGTCATCGCATATGTGGGTGGTGGAAATGAAAGGTTGGATATGGTATAGTGAGCAGGGCTAGAGGCCCTACAGTGAAATAAGCCAATAAACACTAACCAGAACAGCATATTTACATTAAGGAGAGGCATGCTTAATCGAGTGATCAATAAGGGTCCAGTGAGTAGAGGTTGGTTGGGGTCACGGCGATCCAGACAGCTGGCCGGGTAGATGGCTATCGGTAGCAAGATAGCATAGGATGGAGGTCTATTTTTAGACACCTCGTGCGTTTCCGTCGGTAGATTAGTGGGGTTCCGTGTCTTGTAGAGGGGATCAATCCAATTGGCAAAATAGATATAGTGACCCAAGAAAAAAAAAGAAAAAATTGTCCGAAATACTTATTAAGATAGCAGCCGATAAGACAGCTAACGATTAGCGGGCCCCAGGTGAGCGTTCAGGTAACGTCGCGACGGAGGTGCCAGTTGGATAACTCCCTCGGGCAGATAACGTCGGCAGTCAATCGTGAAGGCCCGGTGGGGCTCCGTATCTGCAGCAAAAAAAACCCGGGTCCGGATAGGTGACTGTAGCCCAGGAATGGCTGATGGAACTCCTCAGCTGGCTAGCTCCGGAATAATTTAAGTTTGCTCCGGGATCGACGTAAGCCAATAGTCACACGGTTTGCAGCTAGCTAGCTTCGAAATCAAGGTGCAAATGTCCAGAGCCTGCGGCTGAAATCCGGGGAAACTGAGAGAAAAAAAAGGCCCGGTATGCTCCGGTCCGAGTCGCGTTGCACAAAAGTGTCGGTAGATTATCGAGCTAAAGGAATAGCTGATGACCACAAAACGTGGGCAGCTGAAACACCAACGCTATATAAATACATTTGATTTGATTTGAAATTTGATTTGACTTAGTTTTACTAGCATTTAAAAGCATTTGGAGGCCACGGAAGGAGTGTTGTATGGCGTTCAAGCGCGTTTGGAGGTTTGTTAGCAGAATGGTGTATACAGAATGGTGTCGTCTCCGAAGAGGTGGTTCAGATAATCACCTGCAGCAAGAGCGACATCATTGATATATACAGAGAAGAGAGTCGGCCCGAGAATTGAACCCTGTGGCACAGCCAATGGAGACTGCCAGAGGTCCGGACAACAGGCCCTCCGATTTGACACACTGAACTCTATTTAAGAAGTAGTTGGTGAACCAGGAGAGGCAGTCATTTGAGAAGCCAAGGCTATTGAGTCTGCCGATAAGAATGCGGTGATTGACTGAGTTGAAAGCCTTGGCCAGGTCGATGAAGACGGCTGCACAGTACTGTCTTTTATCGATGGCGGTTATGATATTGTTTAGGACCTTGAGCGTGGCTGAGGTGCACCCATGACCAGCTCGGAAACCAGATTGCATAGTGCAGAAGGTACGGTGGGATTCGAAATGGACGGTGATCTGTTTATTAACTTGGCTTTTGAAGATTATAGAAAGGCAGGGCAGGATGGATCTGTCTATAACAGTTTGGGTCTAGAGTGTCTCCCCCTTTGAAGAGTGGGAGCTTTCCAATCTTTGGGGATCTCAGACGATACGAAAGAGAGATTGAATAGGCTAATAATAGGGGTTAAAACAATTTTGCCGGATCATTTTAGAAATAGAGGGTCCAGATTGTCTAGCCCAGCTGATTTGTAGGGATCCAGATTTTGCAGTTCTTTCAGAACATCATGTCTAGATTTGGGTGAAGGAGAAGCGGGGGGAGTTTGGGCAAGTTGCTGCAAGGGGTGCTGAGATGTTGGCCAGGGTAGGGGTAGCCAGACGGAAAGCATGGCCAGCCGTGGAAAAATGCTTATTGAAATGATCGTTTATTGTAGATTTATCGGCGGTGACAGTGTTTCCTATCCTCAGTGCAGTGGGCAGCTGGGAGGAAGTGCTCTAATTCTCCATGGACTTTACAGTATCACAAAACTTTTTGGAATTAGTGTTACAGGAAGCAAATTTCTGTTTGAAAAAGCTAGCCTTAGCTTTCCTAACTGACTGAGTATATTGGTTCCTGACTTCCATGAAAAGTTGCATATCGCGGGGGCTATTCGATGCTAATGCAGAACGCCACAGGATGTTTTGTGCTGGTCAAGGGCAGTCAAGTCTTGGGTGAACCATCTGTTCTTAGTTCTACATTTGTTGAATGGGGCATGCTTATTTAAAATGGAGAGGAAAGCACTTTTGAAGAGCATCCAGGCATCCTCTCCTGACAGGATGAGGTAAATATCCTTCCAGGATACCCGGGCCAGGTCGATTAGAAAGGCCTGCTCGCTGAAGTGTTTTAGGGAGCGTTTGACAGTGATGAGGGGGGTCGTTTGACCGCGGTCCCAGTACGCATGCAGGCAATGAGGCAGTGATCGCTGAGAACCCTGGTTGAAGACAGCAGAGGTGTATTTAGAGGGCAAGTTGGTCAGGATGATATCTAAGGATTTAGGGTTGTACCTGGTAGGTTCCTTGATAATTTGTGTGAGATTGAGGGCATCTAGCTTAGATTGTAGGACGGTCGAGGTGTTAAGCATGTCCCAGTTTAGGTCACCTAACAGTACGAGCTCTGAAGATAGATGGGGGGCGATCAATTCACATTTGGTATCCAGGGCACAACTGGGGGCTGAGGGGGTCTACAGCAAGCGGCAACGGTGAGAGATTTGTTTATGGAAAGGTGGATTTTTAAAAGTAGAAGCTTGAATTGTTTGGGCACAGACCTGGATAGTATGACAGATCTATGCAGGCCATCTCTGCAGTAGATTGCAACTCTGCCCCCTTTGGCAGTTCTATCTTGTCGGAAAATGTTATAGTTAGGGATGGAAATTTCAGGATTTTTGGTGGCCTTCCTAAGCCAGGATTCAGACACGGCTAGGACATCCAGGTTGGCGGAGTGTGCTAAAGTAGTGAATAAAACAAACTTAGAGAGGCGGCTTCTAATGTTAACATGCATGAAACCAATGCTTTTACGGTTACAGAAGTCAACAAATGAGAGCGCCTGGGGAATGGGAGTGATGCTGGGGGAAAAGGGTTAATGTCTACATCACCAGAGGAAGAAAAGGAGGAGTAGGATAAGAGTACGGCTAAAAGCTAAAATAACTGTTCATCTAGTGCGCTCGGAAAAGAGAGTAAAAAGAGCAGGTTTCTGGGCGCGGAAACATAGATTCAAGGCACAATGTCCATACAAGGGTATGGTAGGATGTGAGTACAGTGGAGGTAATTCTAGGCATTGAGTGACGATGAGAGAGGTTTTGTCTCTAGAGGCACCATTTAAGCCAGGTGCGGTCACCGCATGTGAGGGGGGTGGAACATAAGGGCTAGCTAAGGCATATTGAGCAGGGCTGGAGGCTCTACAGTGAAATAAGACAAAAATTACTAACCAAAACAGCAATAGACAAGGCATATTGACATAGATGGGACTTCATCAACTCCAGGTGTGCTGTCCAGAGGAGGTTGGTTGCACCTTATTTGGGGAGAACGACTCATGGTAGTGACAGGACTCATGGTAGTGACAGGGCTCAAATACATCAAACACATGGTTTCCAGGTGTTTGATGGCATTCCATTTGCTCCGTTCCAGCCATTATTATAAGCCGTTCTTGCCTCTGCTGCCTCCTTTGGTGCTGTCATGTGCCTTTTTCTAAGGAGTGGCTTCTGTCTGGCCACTCTCCCATAAAGCGCAGTTTGGTGAAGTGCTGTAGAGCCTGTTGTCCTTCTGGCAGGTCTCAGCCAAGTTCTGTCAGAGTGGTCATTGGGTTATTGGTCACCACCCTGACAAAGATCCTTCTTGCCCGGTTGCTCAGTTTGGTCGGACGGCCAGCTCTAGGCAGAGAGCTGGGTAGTTCCATATTTTTTTCAATTTCCCAATGATGGAGATCACTGTGCTCAAAGAAACTTTCAACACTCTAGAAATTGTTTTGTTCGTGATCAGAAATATGCAAAAATATAAAAAATCAGACAGGTGGCAAATACATTTTCACAGCACTGTATATGCTTTGTCACAATTCTATCTCGGAGAGCTATGGACTGTTCCTTGGACTTTATGGTATATAAACATGTAAAGTGTTGGTCCCATTTTTCATGGGCTGAAATAAAAGATCCCAGAAAATGTCCATAACGCACAAAAAGCTTATTTCTCTCACATTTTGTGCACACATTTGTTTTCATCCTTCATCCTATTTCTACTTTGCCAAGATAATCCATCCACCTGACAGGTGTGGCATATCAAAAAACAGATTAAACAGCAGATCACATGTAACCATGCCAGCCTGACTTCTTCACCTGCGGGATCATCTGAGGAGGGGGGTGCTGTGGAGTATTTCTGCCTTTAATAAAGCACTTTTTGGGGGGAAAACTCATTCTGATTGGCTGGGACTGGCTCCCAAGTGGGTGGACTCATGCCCTTCCAGGCCCAAACATGGCTGTGCCCCTGAACAGTCTTGTGAAATCCATAGATTAGGGCCGAATTTCTTTCTATGAACTCAGTAAAATCTTTGAAATTGTGTTTATATTTTTGTTCAGTATAGTTTCAGCTGTCAACAGTGGGACCTTATATAGACACGTGTGTTTCTTTCTAAATCATGTCCAAACAATTGACTTGCCCACAGGTGGACTCCAGTCAAGTTGTAGCGATATCTCAAGGATGATCAAAGGAAATTGGATGTACCTGATCTCAATTTGGAGTGCCATAGCAAAGTTGTGTGAATATTTACACTACCGTTCAAAAGTTTGGGGTCACTTAGAAATGTCCTTGTTTTTGAAAGAAGGCCTTCTTCCCGGAGTCACCTCTTCATTGTTGACGTCGAGACTGGTGTTTTGCGGGTACTATTTAATGAAGCTGCCAGTTGAGGACTTGTGAGCCGTCTGTTTCTCAAACTAGACACTCTAATGTACTTGTCCTCTTGCTCAGTTGTGCACCGGGGCCTCCCACTCCTCTTTCTATTCTGGTTAGAGACAGTTTGCGCTGTTCTGTGAAGGGATTAGTATACAGCGTTGTATGAGATCTTCCATTTCTTGGCAATTTCTCGCATAGAATAGCCTTCTTTTCTCAGAACAAAGATGGACTGACGAGTTTCGGAAGAAAGTTCTTTGTTTCTGGCCATTTTGAGCCTGTAATCGACCCCACAAATGCTGATGCTCCAGATACTCAACTAGTCTAAAGAAGTTCAGTTTTATTGCTTCTTTAATCAGAACAACTGTTTTCAGCTGTGCTAACATAATTGCAAAAGGTTTTTTTTAATGACCAATTAGCATTTTTTAAATGATAAACTTGGATTAGCTAACACAACGTGCCATTCACATGTCGATCTGGAATAGTTGCTGATAATGGGCCTCTGTACGCCTATGTAGATATTCCAGTAAACATCAGATGTTTCCAGCTACAATAGTCATTTACAACATTAACAATGTCTACACTGTATTTCTGATCAATTTGATGTTATTTTAATGGACAAAACAATTGTTTTTCTTTCAAAAACAAGGACATTTCTAAGTGACCCCAAACTTTTGAACGGTAGTGTATGTAAATGAGATATTTCTGTATTTAATTTTCAATACATTTGCAAGCATTTCTAAAAACATGTTTTCACTTTGTCATCAGGGGGTATTGTGTGTAAATGGGTGAGAGAAAAAAATCTATTTAATCCATTTTGATTTCAGGCTGTAACACAACAAAATGTGGAATACGTCTAGGGGTATGAATACTTTCTGAAGGCACTTTAATTGGAGTATATTAATGTTGTAGATTAGACAATATATTGTGTTTCTTAAACAGAGGGGCAGATGGAGCCAAGTAGTTAGTGGCTAGTCTTGCAAATGTATTTTGTGTGGTGAGTAATTTGTGTAGGTAGGAAGCATACGTACTGGCCCAGACAATATTGCAGTAAATAAGATATGGGTAAAATAAGCTGTAGTACAGAGTTAGGAAGCAAGCCTGATGAACCAAACCACACATTCTTCTGATGATATCAATGGACTTCATCACTTTGTGGCAGACAAAGTGAATATGATCTTTTCAGGACAACTTTTCATCAACTAGAACACAGAGGAATCTAGTGGATGAAACCTGGTCCATTTCATTCCCACTAATTGAGATTCTGGCTCTTTTAAAATATGTATTTGTTTTACAATATTTCCTATTCTTAGCAGTGAATGCAACAAAGTTAGATTTTTTTTAAAACACTTTAAAGATAATTTGTTCATCTGGAACCATTCAGAAAATTTGGCCATGCCTGAGTTGGCTTTATTGAATCGAAATTCTTGTGTGTTAAAATCAAGTTGGTATCATAGGAAAAACAGCAAGGTCATTGATATAGATTAGAAATAACAAAGGTCCAAGGATCGAACCCTGTGGAATGCCACAGGATACACCACATGAACAAAAGTATGTGGACATGTAGCGGACTCTATATGTACCACAGGAGAATCAAGAAATGAAGAGTGACACGGCTGTCTTTTTGGTTTTATGTCGATCTTGAATAGTATTATGAAAAGATAGGACAGGAACACATTAGTCTCCAATGCAAGTTGTTCTACACAGGAGCATGAAGAAAGGTAAAACACATCTCCTGTCTCACATCCCCAATACATTGCTAGGTGCTTTCAGTGTTGACAGTATTAAAATACAACAACACATGTACAAAAACACTGTAATACAAACAGGTTACAACATGAAAACGCCTTTATCCCATTCAGACCTTAGAGGGCTAAAACCACATCTCCCATAATGCGACGCAAGCATCAGTCGGCAACTCAGCTAAACGTTTGCATCACAGAAAGGCATGCTAGCTAGCAACAGCAATATTTTTTAGCACTCTGTAAACTATATCAATAACAATAAAACTGTGAAAGTTACATGTTTCAATAGTCTCACACTCCCTTATAACAATATCTACAGCATTAACCTTGGGATGTTTTATTTATTTCACGTTATGGACTTCTACAAAGGACTAATCCGCAACACTTTCCTTTCTCTCAGTGTTAAAAAAAAAAAAAGTAAAATAAATGTATGCACGATAGCGCACGATGGCGTGTGAGGAGAACGGGACCTACTGATAGTACCAGGGTGTTAGTAGGTGACGTAAGCACCCAGATGAAATAAAATACATTTAATGAAA
The DNA here is from genome assembly GCF_029448725.1 of Salvelinus fontinalis. Classification (NCBI taxonomy): domain Eukaryota; kingdom Metazoa; phylum Chordata; class Actinopteri; order Salmoniformes; family Salmonidae; genus Salvelinus; species Salvelinus fontinalis. Next base: position 15,489,980 of record NC_074674.1, read on the forward strand.
TGAAACCCGAAGATGTTAACATCATTCAGCTACTGTAGCTGCCTACTTAACATCAACAGGCAGCACTAATTAAAAATAGATACCAACAATTAAAAATAGATACCAAAAGTAAAGTTCCTGGTGATCATAGCGATCTGACTCCCCCCTTTTGTCTGAACTTGGAATATTCCTGTTCGCGGGCTTGGGCCACTGACCCTTAACCTAGTTGTTCTGTTCTGCGTTGTGTACTATTCTAATCATTTGAAGTTTGATGGAATACCGATTTTAACTCTCCTACAGACACGTGTTTGTCAAACATCTCAATCCAAAATCATGGGCATTAATATGGAGTTTGTTGCCACCCTTTGCTGCTATAACAGCCTCCACTCTTCTGGGAAGGCTTTCCACTAGATGTTGAAACATTGCTGCAGGGACTTGCTTCCATTCAGCCACGAGCATACGTGATGTTGGGCGATTAGGCCTTGCTCGCAGTCGGCATTCCAATTCATCCCAAAGGTGTTCGATGGGGTTGAGGTCACGGCTCTGTGCAGGCAAGTCAAGTTCTTCCACACCGATCTCGACAAACCATTTCTGTATGGACCTCGTTTTGTGCACCGGGGCATTGTCATGCTGAAACAGGAAAAGGCTTTCCCTTAACTGTTGCCACAAAGTTGGAAGCACAGAACCGTCTAGAACATGCCTGGGCAAAGGCCGGCCCGGGGGCCGTATGCGGCCCGCGACCTGACTCAATACGGTCCGCGGAATCATGCTCAGATCACATAAAGAATTTGCGATAGTGACGTTTTTAAAAATGTATTTGTTATTCAAATTAAAAGCCCAATGAATACTCACCTTTGTGTAATGATTTAACTCCCACTGCTTGTGGGACATTTATTTTGAAGGCACATATAAATAACAACTGCACGAGGACAGACAGTGACTGACAGGCTGACACACACGTCACAGTTACAAATAGTAGCTAGCTAGAAATTTAGTTTTTCAAAGATTTAAAAGAAAAGGAAAGTAGACAATTGAATGTAGGGCGTTGCAGCAAGAGTGGACATCAAAATATGTATTTATTGAGGTATCAGGGAAAGCTGTGTGCTTAGCGTGCAAAGAGAGCATCGCTGTCTTGAAAGGCCACAACTTGTCCCGACACTTCCAGACGAAGCATGCAGAGAAATGTAGGAATATGTCTTCTGAGCAGAGGGCAAGTGCATCGAAAGAGTTGCTTTCTCAGGTGCAATAGCAGCAAGGACTTTTCACAAAGCTGTATTCAGCAAACGACGGAATTGTGAGAGCTAGCTACTGTATGTACTATCCCACAAAATTGCTAAACATAGCAAGCCATTCGCTGAGGGCGAATTCATGAAAGAATGTTTAATTGACATGCGGCAATACTTTCCCCCGACAAGAAAGATCTGTTTGAAAATGTTTCCCTGTCAAGACAAACAGTGACACGGCATGTGGAGGACATCGCAGAGAATATGGAACAACAGTTGAAAGACAAGGTAAAGGATTTGACCTATTTCTCCTTGGCCCTGGATGAGAGCAGTGATGCACGTGACACGGCGCAGTTGTTAATATTCTTACGAGGCATAACCCCAGACTTTGAAATTACAGAGAAGCTTGCTTCAGTGCAGTCAGTGCACAACCATAGGGAAAGATTTATTGGAGGAGGTTAATAAGTGTGTGGCAAAGCTGGGACTGAGTTTTGAAAAGTTATCCAGTGTGACCACTGATGGGTGCCCAAACTTGTCAGGAAAAAACGTTTGCCTTTTGAAAAGGATACAAGATCAAGTAGCTGAGCTGAACCCAGATCAGAAAATTATTTTCCTGCATTGTATTATTCATCAGGAGGTGCTCTGTAAATGTGTTCTGAAAATAGCCATGTTGTGGATAGAGTCACTGAAGTGGTAAACTTCATAAGAGCAAAATCTTTCAACCACAGGCAGTTTGTCTCACTGTTGGAAGAGACGGCGTCGGGTAATGTAGATCTCCCCTACCACACAAACGTGAGATGGCTGAGTTTGGGGAAGGCGCTTAAAAAGGCGTGGGACCTGAAGTCGGAGATTGCTAAGTTTTTGCCTATAAAAGGAAAATATGGAAAATATGCGGATTTCCCTCAACTGCAAGATAAATAATGGTTGGCTGATTTTGCCTTCCCTATGGACATCATGGCCCTCATGAATGAACTGAATTCCAAACTACAAGGGAAGGGCCTATTTGCACATCAGATGTACAGCCTTGTCAAAGCCTTCAAGGGAAAAGTACTCCTCCTGAACCGGCAAGTAGAAGCCAACAATCTTACCGCCTTCCGACACTACTAGTCTGTTCCCTATAAGATGACCAGCGGGAGAAGTATGGTGAGTTTTGAGCGGTGAGTTTTCTCGTCATTTTGAGGATTTCAAAGTGTTGTAAAATGACATGCTGTTGGTTTCCTCTCCTTTCACTTTCAATGTGGATAACGCTCCCACTGACCTGCAACTTGAGCTTATCGATCTTCAGTCTGATGCAGTGTTTGGGGAACTATTCAAAACAATGTCACTGACGAGTTTCTATGCATCTCTTGATGAACAAAACCTTCCAAAGATTAGGAGTCATGCTCAGAAGATGTTTGTACTGTTTGGGGCAAGCTATGTATGTGAACAGACATTTTCAGTGATGAAATGAAACAAGGCACAGACTCTCACGTCAGCAATCCTGCGGTCAGAAACTATACCTGACTTCACTGCTCTTGTCAATGCCCATCAGAGACTTCACTCCTCACACTGATTGAGTAGTTTAAATGTAATGTTGAGCTCTCTCTCTTTCTTCTGTTTTTTGTCCTTGGTGCTGAATGCACAGTGTACTTTTCCCTCCTATAACTATTCACACCCCCAAAGTCAATACTTTGTAGAGCCACCTTTCTGCAGCAAATACAGCTGCATGTCTCTTGGAGAATGTCTCTATTAGCTTGGCACATCTAGCCACTGGGATTTTTGCCCATTCTTCAAGGCAAAACTGCTCCAGCTCCTTCAAGTTGGATGGGTTCCGCTGGTGTACAGCAATCTTTAACTTCTTATGGCTGCAAGGCGCAGCACTGAGTAACCTGGAAAGAGGTGGCCATTTCAAACGGCCTCCTACTCAATTCTTGCTCGTACAATATGCATATTATCATTTCTATTGGATAGAAAACACTCTCTAGTTTCTTAAACTGTTTGAATTACACTGCTCAAAAAAATAAAGGGAACACTTAAACAACACAATGTAACTCCAAGTCAATCACACTTCTGTGAAATCAAACTGTCCACTTAGGAAGCAACACTGATTGACAATAAATTTCACATGCTGTTGTGCAAATGGAATAGACAAAAGGTGGAAATTATAGGCAATTAGCAAGGCACCCCCAAAAAAAGGAGTGATTCTGCAGGTGGTGACCACAGACCACTTCTCAGTTCCTATGCTTTCTGGCTGATGTTTTGGTCACTTTTGAATGCTGGCGGTGCTCTCACTCTAGTGGTAGCATGAGACGGAGTCTACAACCCACACAAGTGGCTCAGGTAGTGCAGTTCATCCAGGATGGCACATCAATGCGAGCTGTGGCAAAAAGGTTTGCTGTGTCTGTCAGCGTAGTGTCCAGAGCATGGAGGCGCTACCAGGAGACAGGCCAGTACATCAGGAGACGTGGCGGAGGCCGTAGGAGGGCAACAACCCAGCAGCAGGACCGCTACCTCCGCCTTTGTGCAAGGAGGTGCACTGCCAGCGCCCTGCAAAATGACCTCCAGATTATCATTTGGATTGAGGTCTGGGCTTTGACTAGGCCATTACAAGACATTTAAATATTTCCCCTTAAACCACTTCAGTGTTGAATCAGCAGTATGCTGGGGGCTTATTGTCCAGCTTGAAGGTGAACCTCCATCCCAGTCTCAAATCTCTGGAAGACTGAAACAGGTTTCCCTCAAGAATTTCCCTGTATTTAGCACCATCCATCATTCCTTCCAATCTGACCAGTCCCCCAGTCGCTGCCGATGGAAAAACATCCCCACAGCATGATGCTGCCACCACCATGCTTCACTGTGGGGATGGTGTTCTCAGGGTGATGAGAGGTGTTGTGTTTGCGCCAGACATGGCGTTTTCCTTGATGGCCAAAAAGCAAAATTTTTGTCTCATCTGACCAGAGTACCTTCTTCTATATGTTTGGGGAGTCTCCCACATGCCTTTTGATGAACACCAAACATGTTTGCTTATTTTTTTCTGGACACTCTTCCGTAAAGCCCAGCTCTGTGGATTGTACGGCTTAAAGTGGTCCTATGGACAGATAGTCCAATCTCTGCTGTGGAGCTTTGCAGCTCCTTTAGGGTTATCTTTGGTCTCTTTTTTTGTTGCCTCTTAATACCCTCCTTGCCTGGTCCGTGAGTTTTGGTGGGCGGCCCTCTCTTAGCAGGTTTGTTGTAGTGCCATATTCTTTAAATTTTTTAGTAATGGATTTAATGGTGCTCTGGGATGTTCAAAGTTTCTGATATTTTTTATAACCCAGCCCTGATCTGTACTTCTCCACAACTTTGTACCTGACCTGTTTGGAGAGCTCCTTGGTCTTCATGGTGCCGCTTGCTTGGTGGTGCCCCTTGCTTAGTGGTGTTGCAGACTCTGGGGCCCTTCAGAACAGGTGTATATGTACTGAGATCATGTGGCAGATCATGTGACACTTAGATTGCACACAGGTGGACTTTATTTAACTAACTATGTGACTTCTGAAGGTAATTGGTTGCACCAGATCTTATTTAGGGCTTCATAGCAAAGGGGGTGAATACATATGCACGCACCACTTTTCCGTAAAACAAATGTATACGTTTTTTTGAAACAAGTAATTTTTTTCATTTCACTTCACCAATTTGGACTATTTTTGTGTATGTCCATTACATGAAATCCAAATAAAAATCCATTTCAATTACAGTTTGTAATGCAACAAAATAGGAAAAACGCCAAGGGGGTGAATACTTTTGCAAGGTACTCTATGTAGCTAGCTAGCTAGGGATAGCATGCTAGCTGGCAAATTTTTATTGACGTTTATCAACTCCACTTTGAAATTCCCACACCCTTCGTTATTCTTCAGAGGTGGAACATAAACTAAGAATCAGTAGCTAGGTTTCTATACAGTTGGCGACAGATTATCATGCGAATATTCTAAAATATGCACATTTTCCCAACATTGGTGTTTCCACCGAAACTCACTTGTTGCCGATTTAAAAATCATTGCGTGATGACGTAGTGCACACATTTTATTTTTTGCTTAAATTTTCATGTATCAAATAAAAATCTAAAGTTCAATGTGTTGCCATCACATTTTCAACTCTACCGATAGTTTTGTCAAAAAGACTGTTGTGTTAAATAGCAAATGTGCCTACTCTGGTCTTGGCATGTGCACTCTAGCCAACAGTTTGCAGATACAGTGCGGGTAGGCTGTGCAGGAGTTGGTGTTTGACAGCAACTTGGAATCGAAGGATCACCGGAATCAGTGGAATCTCTTATATGAAGCACTTAAAATAAAATGTATTATAATGTGTTTGTTTGTTTCTGATGATACTGGAGAGGTCTGTGTACAGAGAGCTAATAATGTACCTGTTACGCCCTGACATGAGATATCTGTTTTTTTTAATATTTTGGTTAGGTCAGGGTGTGACACGGGTAGATTACGCTAGTTTTTGTATTGTCTAGGGATTTTTGTATTATCTAGGGGTTTTGTATTGTCTGGGGTTTTTGTATGTCTAGGGTTTTGTAGGTATTTGTATGTTTATGGTGGCCTGATATGGTCCTCAATCAGAGGCAGCTGTTTATCATTGTCCCTGATTGGGGATCATATTTAGGTAGCCATTTCCCCTTTGGTGTTTGTGGGTTCTTAATCTATGTTAAGTTGCCTGTCTGCACTATTTCATATAGCTTCACGTTTCGTTCGTCTTGTTGTTTTGTTAGTTTGTTCAGTGTTCTTTATTTATTAAAGAAAAATGTACGCATACCACGCTGCACCTTGGTCCGATCTTTATGACGAACGTGACAGTAACATGCTAGGGAGGTGAAGACATTTTCCTGCCCCCCATGTCAGAACGAATCTCAGCCTTAACTAGTCATAACTAGTGCTTATAATTCTTCTATATATTTATATACATTAGAGATTATGCTTTAACATTGTGAGGTTTCTAGCTGAAGATGGTTGAAGGCACCAGAGTTATAGCCTCTCACTTTGCCAGAAATTCACACGATCTACCACACAGTCCTTTTTGTTTTGTTTTGCCAGTGTTAGACTGTTGTAATGTTTTCAAAGTTGAATGGTCATTCAATAAACTATGTACGTTAACTGTGTAATTGACTATGTTTTACAGTGTAATATGTTTGTTGTAGGCTACGTAATACGATTTTTGAGGTGTTGGACAAGAGTAAATGTTACATTTATTAGTGCTGTTTTATAGCGGTACAAAATTCTAATTCTGGTAAATAGACAGTCACGCAAAATATATATTTTTCTGTCATACATAAAGCATTCCTTTAAAATGAGCACTTTTTCGGGATCATAAATCCGGAAGTCGGCTCGATTATAAACACTGTGGGTCAGTGCGGGAACTGCAGGTATCAATGGACTAACCAATGGCAGGCACCAATGGGTGGTTCCTGATATCAAGGAACTCCCACATCAAGAAACTGCCCGGATTGCGGTCTGCAATTACACCATATTCTGTTTACTTATCAGGCTGACATTTATTGGGATGAGTCGTGTCCTGGAGGCAGCACTAGGCGATTTCCGCTAGATAGGCGAGTTGCCATGTCAAAATTGGCTATATTGTAAAGATTAATGAAAACAAAAAGCTTTTTGGTATTCATTTAAACCCTGTAACTCTTTTAAAGTCACCATTTGCCTCATGGTGAAATCCCTGATTGGTTTCCTTCCTCTCCAGCAACTGAGTTAAGAAGGATGCCTGTATCTTTTGTAGTGACTGGGTGTATTGATACACCATCCAAAGTGTAATGAATAGCTTCACCAGGCTCAAAGGGATATTCAATGTCTGCTTTGTTTTTGTTCTTCTTTGCAAGGCCCTGGAAAACCTCCCTGGCCTTTGTGGTTGAATCTGTGTTTGAAATTCACTGCTCAACTGAGGGACCTTTCAGATTATTCTATATGTGGGGTACAGAGAGGACGTAGTCATTATAAAATCATGTTAAACACTGTTATTGCACACAGAGTGTGTCCATGCAATTAATTATTGTGACTTGTTCAGCATTTAGGCTTGCCCTAACAATCAGGTTGAATACTTATTTACTCAAGACATTCCAGATTTAATTTTGTATTAATTTGTAAACATGTTGAAAAACATAATTCCAATTTGACATTATGGGGTATTGTGTGTAGGCCAGTGACAAAACAATCTATATTTAATCCATTTTAAATTCAGGCTTGAATACTTTGAAGACAGTGAATACTAACAGCATAATAACTGGTTACAAAGTGGCGGAAATGTCCTTTAACATTACTACTGGGAGTAGAGTCATACCATTACTCCATTCAATTATCAGATATTCTTATAATAGAATGGCCATATCTATTGTCCACAAAATGACATGGACAAACACATTATATGTGCATTCATTATCTATGGCCACAAAATGACATGTACAAACACATTATATGTGCATTCATTTCAAGAAGAAGAAAAAAACATCTAGAAAGTGATAACTTTCAAATATAAAAGTGTTATAGTATTTTGACAACATTGTTTTAGTAGGCCTAGTGCACTTTAAAAAAAAGAGCTCGATAAATACTCATTCAATGGCAAACATCAACCAGCTTACAATACATGACAAATAACAACATTTACTCACATTACTCGTTGCATTACTAGTGATTAACACGGAATATAAATGCAACATGCAACAATTTCAAAGATTTAACAGAGTGACAGATCATAGAAGTAAATTAGTCAATTTAAATAAATAAATGAAGCCCTAATCTATTAATGTACAGCCAAAAACGATGGGGATTCCCAAGGAGCCTGCCAGGCCGGTTTTGCTTTTGTTATAGAGGAATTTCCCATTTCTTAGAAATCTCACGTCTGAGAGTAAGAATGTGTGGCGTGAGAAAGTTACTACTGTTTTTCTGTCCAACATGATCCATGCCTAGCCAGTGGTTGGTCTAGTGCTGCTGCCCCCGGACTTCATATGCCTCTGAAAGCAGCGGTTCGATCCCTGGTCTTGCACTCATTTTCTGTGCTAAATTCCTCTCATCTGTCTACCATACATGTTTAAGAACAACTGATCTAGGGGCCCTCTCAGCAGACTTGGGGGTGATGTTCAGTCCACATATTTTTATATATAAATATTTTTCCTCCATGATATTACCAATGGGGACACCTGGGAATTTCCCAGGGGGGTAATAACACTGAGACCATCCTTGAAGGTTCATGATTTTAGAATTGTGTCAGACAAGAGGAAAAGGTATTTTCTTTAAGTCAAGATTTGGAGTGCTTTCTTTCCTCTAGTCCAATGAGGAAGTGTGATATATTCTGACCTGAGGATGTGACTGAGGAATGTGTCCCACAAGGTCACAGATTTCCCTTGTTGACAAAATAAACTCTCCCAAGTTAGGAGTCAAGTTTTCCATCACCACCACACACAGTTTGTGCTTAGTTATTTCCTGTTTATGATCCAGACTGCACTATGCCTAAAACAGTTGCATTCAGAGTACTGATAACTGTTGTACTAATAACAATTAAACTTTAGAAAACAGTGTTATACTTTAAGAAAATCCTCTGTGCGTTATTGTGGTGGTGCGTGTAACATGTACAGGTTTGATGACAAATCCAACTTCAACAGCACTTTAAACAAGTAGATTAATGAGATGGTTGTCTTCATAATTATTATGTATCAGTAGATCAAAAAATGAATCACTTGATTGAATCAGGCTGTTGATTGTGGCCCGTGGAATGTTGTCCCACTCATCTTCAATGGCTGTGCGAAGTTGCTCGATATTGGCGGGAACTGGAAAATGCAGTTGTAAACGTCAATCAAGAGCATCCAAAACATGCTCAATGGGTGACATGTCTGGTGAGTATGCAGGCCATTGAAGAACTGGAACATACATTTTCAGCTTCCAAGAATTGTGTACAGATCTTTGCAACATGGGGCCGTGCATTATGGTGCTGAAACAGGAGGTGATGGCGGCAGATGAATGGTACCAGAATGAGCCTCAGGATCTCGTCACAGTATCTCTGTGCATTCATTTTCTGTAGTTTATGCCTGCCCATACCATAATCCCACCACCACCATCAGCAAAACGCTAGCCCACACAACGACACACAATGCCTGGTAGTTGAAACTGGGATTCATCCACGAAGTGGCCATCGAAGGTGAGCATTTGCCCACTGAAGTCGGTAGTTTGGTGCAGAAATTCTTAGGTTGTGCAAACCCACAGTTTTATCAGCTGTAAGGGTGGCTCGTCTCAGACCATCCCGCAGGTGAAAAAGCCGGATGTGGAGGTCCTGGGCTGGCATGGTTACACGTGGTCTGCAGTTGTGAGGCCGGTTGGACGTACTTTCAAATTCTCTAAAATGATTTGAGGCGGCTTATGGTAGAGAAATTAACAATAAATATTCTGGCAACAGCTCTAGTGGCCATTCCTGCAGTCAGCATGCCAATTGCACGCTCCCTCGAAATTGAGACATCTGTGGCATTGTGTTATGTGACAAAACTGCTCATTTTAGAGTGGCCTTTTATTGTTCCCAGCACAAGGTGCACCTGTGTAATGATTGTGCTGTTTAATCACAGATTTCCCTCGTTAACAAAATCATCTCCCCCAAGTTAGGAGTTAAGTTTTCCATCACCACCACACACAGTTTGTGCTTAGTTATTTCCTATTTCCTGCTGTTTAATCAGCTTCTTGATATGTCACACCTGTCAGGTGGATGGATTGTCATGGAAAAGGAGAAATGCTCACTAACAGGGATGAAAAATGTTTGCACAAAATTTGAGAGAAATACGTTTTTTGTGTATTTGGGAATCTTTTATTTCAGCTCATGAAACATGGGACCAAAACTTTACGTTGCATTTATATTGCTGTTCAGTATAGAACTATACAACTTTCTATCTATAGGATTAATGCAAGTACACAACAGCTGTTATGATATGGGTGATTTGTAACAGATTTATTGCCCCAGAGCAAGAGCGTGCTTCATTATTTTCTGAAGTGAGGCTAAACATAGACACATAAATAAAGTAGTGATATAACCCACACAAACATTCACTGCCATAAGCACATTTAAAACAAATGTCCATAAACAATCGTGAGAACCATTGAGGTAAGTCTCTGTGACAACATCTTGGCCGTTCTCCTGTTTACATGGGAATGGAACACATGGACACATTGTGTACTATGAGTGTCCAGAACGTATTCCGGGAAGGAACCACCTCCACTCCCAGACAGGCTGCAGTGACCGTCTCCAGTTCGACCAATACACACTTGTAGGTGTGAGGCTTTCATCTATTTTCTAATTCTGTACCAACTCAGGGATTAGAATTATTTTTGTTTTTCCTTCCCAGTCCTCCTTTTTTGCTTCTGTTGCTCTTCCAGTCTGAAATGCAAGTAAGGAACTTTTACTTTAGGGAAAAAATGGTCTATTGGAAGTTACATTGAGGAAAGGTTTGATGGGGAAATTGTTTAACCTTTTTCTCATCAGGAATCTTTTTCCTAGCTTGGCCTCTGGGTTCAGACATTTTTTCTTACCATTCTTCATTGTGGCACTACAAAGAAAAAATATATAGATTTTTAGTCTCACTTCCATACTATCTGAGTGTAAATAGAATTATTTGTAATACTCACATCATTTCTGTCTTTGCACAGAAGACAGAATTTGGGTACACCTCTAACTTCTGGATGCGCTTTATCCTCACAGACTGCAGTAGTTTTCCCCTGCATAGACATTTCTCAGATCTTCCACCTATTGATTTGAAGGAACAGCAGATAAGATATAGTGCTATTACAACAAAAACTAAAGGTAATTGTTATTACTAGCTTTCAACATCTGAATCTGCTATTGACTTATCAAGTTATTCACATCGACACTGAAAAATGTGCCTATGATACATATTAAATAACATAATGGTAAGAATTTATTAAATGAACATATAAAATGGGAGATGTATAAAAGCCCTCTTACAATTGAAGAAGGCTACTTACCAGGGGAATGAGCAAGTCCAGCTCCGAAGACTGTGACACAAAGCAGGATGAAAGTTGCTGTCCTCATGTTTGTTTGAAGTGTGTGCTACTGCTGAGAGCAGGTCAGATGTCTTTATATGAGTGGCTAGTGGTTTCACTTTCCATTTTAAGCTCAACTAATGACCTCTACACAATCAGTTTTCTTCCACACCCCGCAGGGAAATCCCCAGCAAATAGCAACATTTCCTTTAAAAAAAAAATAATGTCAGCTCTGTGGCTGTCCAGTTCATTTCCATTGATTGAAGCAGTCAGAAAGAGGGGATGAAGCAGTTTATGCCAACAACAAATCTAAACATGTTCAACCCAATGCTGCAAAACATGGTTACATAGAGCAAGGGTTTTCAAACCTCTTCTCAGGGACTCCCAGCCATCCCATATATTTGAACTACCCCGCTCTAGCACAAGTGATTCAACTTGTCATCAAGCCCTGGGGCTACAATAAAATTGTGAAACATCTGTGGGTCCAAGAGGAGAGGTTTGAAAACCACTGTTGGATTCTAGCTTGAAATATACTTATTCATGTTACCATACTAGAACTTATTGATTACTTTACATGTATAAGGAATGTTAGGGGTCAAGAGAACTCAGGATAAGACCCAGATGCAGACAGGTAGAGTCACAGATGTTTATTGACCGAAACAGGAGGCAGGCAGAAGACAATAGTACGCAAACAATAGTACGGAAGTATAAAGACAATGGGACCGCGCAGCCGTCATACCGCTCAGGAAGTAGACGCGTTCTGTCTCCTAGAGATGAATGTACTTTGGTTCGAAAAGTGCAAATCAATCCAAGAACAACAGCAAAGGCCCTTGTGAATGTAACAGTTTACCTTTATGGCGTCCCCTCGCCCCGACACGGGCGCGAACCAGGGACCCTCTGCACACATCAACAACAGTCACCCACGAAGCATCGTTACCCATCGCTCCACAAAAGCCGCGACCCTTGCAGAGCAAGGGGCAACGCTACTTCTAGGTTTCAGAGCAAGTGACGTAACTGATTGAAACGCTACTAGCGCGTACCCGCTAACTAGCTAGCCATTTCACATCCGTTACATGAAGATGCTGGAGGAAACAGGTACAAAAGTATCTATAGCCACAGTAAAACGAGTCAGATATCGACATAACCTGAAAGGCCACTCAGCAAGGAAGAAGCCACTGCTCCAAAACCGCCATAAAAAAGCCAGACTACAGTTTGCGGGGACATGGACAAAGATTGTACATTTTGGAGAAATGTCATCTGGTCTGATGAAAAAAAAATAGAACTGTTACTGACCATTGTTATGTTTGGAGGAAAAAGAGGGAGGCTTGCAAGCCAAAGAACACCATCCCAACCGTGAAGCACGGGAGTGGCAGCATCATGTTGTGGGGGTGCTTTGCTGCAGGAGGGACTGGTGCACTTCACAAAATAGATGGCATCGTCAGGAAGGAAAATTATGTGGATATATTGAAGCAACATCTCAAGACGTCAATCAGGAAGTTAAAGCTTGGTCGCAAATGGGTCTTCCAAATGGACAAGGACCCCAAGCATACTTCCAAAGTTGTGGCAAAATGGCATAAGGACAACAAAGGCCTGACCTCAATCCAATAGAACATTTGTGGGCAGAACTGAAAAACCATGTGCGAGCAAGGAGGCCTACAAACCTGACTCAGTTACACCAGCTCTGTCAGGAGGAATGGGCCAAAATTCACCCTACTTATTGTGGGAAGCTTGTGGAAGGCTACCCGAAATGTTTGACCCAAGTTAAACAATTTAAAGGCAATGCTGCTAAATACAAATGGAGTGTATGTAAACTTCTGACCCACTGGGAATGTGATGAAAGAAATAAAAGCTGAAATAAATCATTATCTCTACTATTATTATGACATTTGACATTCTTAAAATAAAGTGGTGATCCTAACTGACCTACGACAGGGAATTTTTACTAGGATTAAATGTCAGGAATTGTGACAAACTGAGTTTAAATGTATTTGGCTAAGGTGTATGTAAACTTCCGACTTCAACTGTATGTACTATTCTTCTGCGTTTAACAATGTTCAAAGTTTACCCCCGAATCCAACAACACTTATCAAATGTGCAGCTAAGATTGTTAAAGAGTTCATGGATGGTTAATGTAACACTGAAGAAACGGAGAAGACAACTTTAACCAACAGCACATTTATTGACGTGAACCCAAAGTGTGTCTAGGACGAGCTGGAGGCAGCCACTGCAGCACGCCTGGGCTTGGGGGTGGTCCCTTCCCGGAATCCATTCCTGAAAAGGATGAGAAAAGAAAATAAGACATCTACACATCACATAGAAGACTCAAATAGTAACCGCATTGCTCACCTACGCTATTATGCAACTTTTCATTCAGTCACTAAGAGTCTTTACCAGGTTGTGGTGTTATTTGTAGCCAGCCCTGTGGAAGTCTGTTGCAACAGCTTTAACGGAGCACAGGCTGATAGTGGCTTATTGGGCTACACAACCAGACGCAGGAGCAGAGAGGGATTCACATATAGCAGAGTAGTGTTGCACGATCTACTGAAACTTCTGTACTTTTTCCATAGGAGAACATGAAAAACGGTTCGGTACTAGAATTTGTTACTTTCGGTACTTCTTTCAAATGTGTCTCACGTCATAAGGATTGAGAGGATCAAGTCTGTCTAGAAATGTGTCTGAATGTTCTCAAGGGGGCAGTAGTAAGCTAGCCAGGCTACTTGCACATGCAGCTGACAAAGTACAAGCTAATTAAGAAGCAAGCGAGAGCCCATAATGACAATAAAAAACAGAAATATCACATAAGTATTCAGACCCTTTACTCAGTACTTTGTTGAATCACCTTTGGCAGCGATTACAGCCTTGAGTCTAATTGTGTATGACGCTACAAACTTCAGACACCTGTATTTGGGTTGTTTCTCCCACTCTTCTCTGTAGATCCTCTCAAGCTCTGTCAGGTTGGATGGGGTGCGTCGCTGCACAGCTATTTTCAGGTCTCTTCAGAGATGCTTGATCGGGTTCAGGCTCTGTCTGGGCCAATCAAGGACATTCAGAGACTTGCATTGTCTTAGCTGTGTGCTTAGGGTCGTTGTCCTGTTGGTGAAGGTGAACCTCCACCACCCCAATTTGAGGTCCTGAGCGCTCTGGAGCAGGTTTTTATTAAGAATCTCTCTGTACTTTACTCTGTTCATCTTCTCCTCAATCCTGACTAGTCTCCCAGTCCCTGTGCCTGAAAAACATCCCCACAGCATGATACTGCCACCACCATGCTTCACCGTAGGGATGGTGCACGGTTTCATGTACTGCCCAAAACTATGGGGATTCCCAGGGAGCCTGTCCTGACAGTTTTGCTTTTGTTATAGAGGAATTTCCCATTTCTTCGAAATCTCACGTCTGAGAGTAAGAATGTGTGGTGGGAGAAAGTTAGTTTTTCTTTCCAACATGATCCATGCCTAGCCAGTGGCTGGTCTAATGCTGCCGCCCCCAGACTTCACATGCCTCTAAAGGCAGTGGTTTGATCCCTGGCCTTGCACTAATTTTCTATGCTATATCCCTCATCTGTCTACCATACATGTTTAAGAACGACTGATCTAGGGGCCCTCTCAGCAGACTTAGGGATGATGTTAAGTCCCCATATTATTTTGATAAAAAAATTTGGCCCCCATATTAGGGACACCTGGGAATTTCCCAGAGGGGTAATAACACAGACCATCCTTGAAGGTTCATGATTTTAGAATTGTATCAGACAAGAGGAAAGGGTATTTTCAAGTCAAGATTTGGAGTGCTTTCTTTCCTCTAGTCCAGCTTTTCTTAAAGTATGGGTCGAGACCCAAAGTCAGTCGCGGACCTGTTAATGTGTCAGAGTAAATGTATAATGCACAACAAAGTTGATATCTTTTAAAATATGTTATTGTTGAATATGTATGTTCCTGAGGGAGGCAAAGGGCAACAGTATAGTATCAGTTCATGATAAGAAAGACCAGTTGCTGAGGAATCAGGACCATGAGGGATGTGGAATGCAACTTGAGGTCAACAGATGAAGAGAAGACATTGCTGGGAGGGGGGCCACAGAGACCCACCCCGAAGTCCATCCGATTATAGCCCTCACAGTTCCACACCTTTGAGGGTCCTAGATTTAGGTAGGGCCATGACAATACCAGTAAGAGGAACCTACAGTGTTACGGACTAACAGAGAACAATGTCTACCATAGACATACAAGAAGATAACTATGCCTTGTCGGAAGGTATATATATGGGCTTGTATGTTGTCTTTGCAGCTGCAATACCCAGTGGGTGAATAAACTTAGTTTGAGTTTTACTCTATTCAGAACCTAACACCACGGACGGAGCACTTGATTCAGTAATACAGTAATACATATTTGTTGTATTTGTTCTATTATTGCCATCTCAATCTTGATCGACCACCGAAACATCTTTACATAACCCTTTGAGAATTCTGTGGGGTGGGATTATGTCTCATCCATACCATTTCTATGGCTGTTTTGGGCAATGTCAAGAGCTGATCAAAAACAGTGGTATTGAATGCTTGCACTAACTTAAAAACCCGACAGAAACACTTAATTTGTCTCTTCATTTAAAATCCAGGTCGAATAAATAACAAGATTCAATTGGGAATTGTTAAAGAGTTCATGGATGGTTAATGTAACACTGAAGAAACGGAGAAGACAACTTTAACCAACAGCACATTTATTGACGTGAACCCAAAGTGTGTCTATGACGAGCTGGAGGCAGCCACTGCAGCACGCCTGGGCTTGGGGGTGGTCCCTTCCCGGAATCCATTCCTGAAAAGAATGAGAAAAGAAAATAAGACATCTTTGGTTTGTGCCTTTCCAAATCATGTGTAATTAATTACATTTACCACAGGTGGACTCCAATTAAGTTGTAGAAACATCAAGGATTATCAATAGAAACAGGATGCACGAGCTCAATTTAGAGTATCATAGCAAAAGGTCTGAATACCTTTGTAAATAAGGTATTTAAAAATAAAAATACATTTGCAAAAAAATGTAAACCTGTTTTCAGTTAGTCATTATTGGGTATTGTATGTAGATTGCTGAGAATTTTTTATTTATTTAACCCAATTTAAAAGGCTGTAATGTAACAAAATGTGGAAAAGGTCAAGGGGTCTGAAAACTTTCCGAAGGCACTTTATACTCAGCATGACATTCATGTGAGCATTATAATAGAATTATAACCAAAAAGTCATTTGAGTTGCACTCATAACTATGACAGCAATATATTTAGACTGCCAGCCAGCAACCCTGGGTGGAGCATTGTACCCTGGGAGTCGAAATGCACTCTGGGAATCGTAGTACGCAGTGTTAAATCCATTGTATTTCTATGGTGTGAAGACTATTGCAATAAAGAAGCTTCAGAAATGAACTTATAAAAACAATACATTCAATTATTTAGCTGTAGTTAAAAAGCATAGGTCAACCGGATATTATGGCTATAGATGAACAAATTAAATGTGTATCAAATTACATTTGAATTCAGTTGACATAACAGTAAAATTATTTTGTATGCCGAGTCCCAGATATGGTTTTGCATAAGGAAAATGTAAGTTATTCAATAGGGTGTTTTATTTTTTTGATAGAAATTGAATATAGAAGAGGTTCTATTTGTTCTACCAGATAACATATTGCGCAAAAAAAAATGTGAAGCCCAGTGGTTGTTTTGTGACTAGCTAAATCTTTCTGCCATGGTATCGAAGTTAAAAATTCTGATACCGTGACAACACTACAGCAGAGCATCAACCACCACAAATGTACTCTCATTTTAGAATGACCTGCATGTCCTTCACATTTGATCAACTCAGGCCCATGAGACCCACAATCCTGCAGGTTTACATTTCCCCCTGCACTAATGTTACCGATTGGCTGGAGTGCACCATGGTCGCCACCTTCAGTGGGCAAGAAACAGGAGAAAACGCTTTGAATAGGGGAGAGCGTCCTACCCGAACTTCATTTTCAGATGCTAAACATTTTGCCAAACAACCCTGGCTTTAAGGGCAAAAATCAGCAGGACTGTATACCTAGGCCTTATACTGTGCTCACCTGAATCTGCGGTAGACGACCCTCAGATGTCTCAGGCGGCCGGTCCCAGTGGTGTTCCTCCTCTTGGCCTTAGCGCTCCAGTTGTCTACAGAAAGAGACGACAGGTCAATACACACAAAGGGAAAATGCAGAAAGAAACCTCACGAAGCAGGATCAATGGCTATCATCAGCGAACATTCCAAAAATATCCTTAACTTAAATTTGCAGATTCTTGACAATAGAGCTCCATTGAATTAGTGGAAACCAAAACTTCAGGGCAGGCCTGGTTTTAGCTATACGTGTTAGTCTCGTAAGGGACAATTATTGCATTTTAGTAAACCCCAACCCTTTTCCCAATCATAACCCAATTCTCCTAGCCTGCCACGAGTCATTTTTCTTTTTTTGGACTGCATATGTACAGTTGAAGTCAGAAGTTTACATAAACTAGTTTTAATGACTCCAACCTGAGTGTTTCAACCACTCCACAAATTTCTTGTTAACAAACTATAGTTTTGGCAACTCGGTTAGGACATCTACTTTGTGCATGACACAAGTCATTTTTCCAACAATTGTTTACAGACAGATTATTTCACTTACAATTTACTGTATCACAATTCCAGTGGGTCAGAAGTTTACATACGCTAAGTTGACTGTGCCTTTAAACAGCTTGAAATTCCAGAAAATTATGTCATTGCTTTAGAACGTTTTTTTTTGCTGAGTTTAACTATTAAGTTGGGTCCAGCCCAAAGCTTGCACTAGCGAACTTTCAACATTGTATAAAATATTCTGGGCCCTCCGAGTTTCAGGCTATTTACACAAGGGATAAGAAGCAGTGCTGACTAGGGCAGGAGCTCACGGGAGCTGAGTACCTGCACCTCAAATGTTCTACTGCTTGAGCTCCTGTTCCTCGTATTGAATATTAGCTCAAAAGTATTGTGGAGCTCTTGCACCTAAATATAAACAGTACCAGCACCCAAAATGAGTACCGGAACCTATTTCTGTCCAAGTCCAGTATTGATAAGAAGTATGACGTTTCCACTGGATCAGAACATGACATTTTTCAGATTTCACGCAGAGTGGTAAGCTGGAAAGATTTTTCAAATATATTGAGGAACTATTGTAATTCTCAATTTCTTTGTTTGCTTACTGTTTGAGGTGAATAAAACATTACTTTGAGAAGCACTCCAGGCCATTAGTGGTGTTGCGTTAAGCCAATCAGAATTACCTACAGATCCCCCAAATGTGCACAGTTATATGCCTGCATTTGCACGCAGGCCAGGTAGCCTATAAGCCTACTTCTATGAGTGCTTGTCCTTAACAGGCTCCAAACAAAAGACAATGGCCAAATTGACAAAACTCGTAAGTGGAATGAAATAAACCAAAACTTGTTGCATTGCAGCATAGGTTGTGCACTCTTCAAATAATGTGTCCACTCAGACAATGAGAAAGGGGAACATTTGGGAGGAGCATGGCTATGTGGTACAAGAGCTCAATTTGGCCTCTGCTTGCCCATGGAGGCTTCGCTTTTGCATCACACCCTCCAGCCTCTGACCACATTTTCAGAACAAGCATAAATTGGCTTTTAGTTTAGGCTTCCGCAATGGATTAGTTCACTGAGATGGGCGCAAATAAATAACACACACACCCGCTTGACTAAAAAATATATTGGCCGACCAACAGCCTAATGACCAAACAATCGACCAATTGGGGTCAGCCCTACCAAATGGCAACCTTTATAAGCATACATTTGCGCGCAGGTCAGATAGCCTAGGCCTAGTTCTATGCGTAATCAGGTGCGTGTCCTTACTCAAGATTGACAGGAGTGCTCCAAAACAAAAGACAATGAACAAATTGACAACTCGTAAATGGAATGAAATCAACCAAAACGTTTTCCCTCACAAGTGTAGACTAGGTTGTGCGCTCTGCACACAACATATCCACTCCTACAATGACACTGGTAAAACTAATAATATATTGAATGCATTAACAGAAGTTACCATAACTAAAACATTGTAGATTAGAAATTATGGTAATTAACAGTAAATGTACTACTGGTGTGCCGCCTCCGCAACGGAATAGTCCACTCAGACAGGTGTGAATCAGATGTCTTGTGTGCACTAACATACATATATATATACTGCTCAAAAAAATAAAAAGGGAACACTTAAACAACACAATGTAACTCCAAGTCAATCACACTTCTGTGAAATCAAACTGTCCACTTAGGAAGGAACACTGATTGACAATAAATTTCACATGCTGTTGTGTAAGTGGAATAGACAACAGGTGGAAATTATAGGCAATTAGCAAGACACCCCCAATAAAGGAGTGATTCTGCAGGTGGTGACCACAGACCACTTCTCAGTTCCTATGCTTCCTGGCTGATGTTTTGGTCACTTTTGAATGCTCTCACTCTAGTGGTAGCATGAGACGGAGTCTACAACCCACACAAGTGCCTCAGGTAGTGCAGCTCATCCAAGATAGCACATCAATGCGAGCTGTGGCAAGAAGGTTTGCTGTGTCTGTCAGCGTAGTGTCCAGAGCATGGAGGCGCTACCAGGAGACAGGCCAGTACATCAGGAGACGTGGAGGAGGCCAACAACCCAGCAACAGGACCACTACCTCCGCCTTTGTGCAAGAAGGAGCACTGCCATAGCCCTGCAAAATGACCTCCAGCAGGCCACAAATGTGCATGTGTCTGCTCAAACGGTCAGAAACAGACTCCATGAGGGTGGTATGAGGGCCCGACGCCCACAGGTGGGGGTTGTGCTTACAGCACAACACCGTGCAGGACGTTTGGCATTTGCCAGAGAACACCAAGAGTGGCAAATTCGCCACTGGCGCCCTGTGCTCTTCACAGATGAAAGCAGGTTCACACTGAGCACGTGACAGACGTGAAAGTCTGGAGACGCCGTGGAGAACGTTCTGCTGCCTGCAACATCCTCCAGCATGACCAGTTTGGCGGTGGGTCAGTCATGGTGTGGGGTGGCATTTCTTTGGGGGGGCCGCAGAGCCCTCCATGGGCTCGCCAGAGGTAGCCTGACTGCCATTAGTTACCGAGATGAGATCCTCAGACCCCTTGAGACCATATGCTGGTGCGGTTGGCCCTGGGTTCCTCCTAATGCAAGACCTCATGTGGCTGGAGTGTGTCAGCAGTTCCTGCAAGAGGAAGGCATTGATGCTATGGACTGGCCCGCCCGTTCCCCAGACCTGAATCCAATTGAGCACATCTGGGACATCATGTCTCGCTCCATCCACCAACGCCACGCTGCACCACAGACTGTCCAGGAGTTGGCGGATGCTTTAGTCCAGGTCTGGGAGGAGATCCCTCAGGAGACCATTCGCCTCCTCATCAGGAGCATGCCCAGGCGTTGTAGGGAGGTCATACAGGCACGTGGAGGCCACACACACTACTGAGCCTCATTTGGACTTGTTTTAAGGACATTACATCAAAGTTGGATCCTCCTGTAGTGTGGTTTTCCACTTTATTTTGAGTGTGACTCCAAATCCAGACCTCCATGGGTTGATAAATTTGATTTCCAGTGATAATGTGTGATTTTGTTGTCAGCACTTTCAACTATGTAAATAAAAAAATATTTAATAAGAATAGTTCCTTCATTCAGATCTAGGATGTGTTATTTTAGTGTTCCCTTTATTTTTTTTGAGCAGTGTATATATATATATATAAATAAATATATATATATATATATAAATAAATATATAAATAAATATATATATATATATATAAATAAATATATATATATATAAATAAACAATATCTTTGAAAATAAACAATTCATCGAAATAATAGCCTGACAGTCAGGAGAATCAAATTCCCAAAATGATGCATTCAGGAGTATTTATGTCACGGCATGCAGCCTCCATTGATTTTGTTATGTTCGAATCACCCAGATAGCACAAACCACTGTGATACAAAACCTGGGACAACAAATGTGGGGACAGAAAAAAATCTTTGCCTAATTTGTCATCCAATGTGCATGCATGGAGAGTTGGGGGTCTTGTCTCAGTCACAAAGTAAGAATCACTGAAATTCATATGTTCAGACATTTGTATTGAACACATCATTGACAAGACACTGGGTGATAAACACGAACTGACTCATGCTGCACTGTCAAACAATCAAAAACAAGTCACCAAGGCAAGCAGTAAAGCAAACAAAGTGAAAGACAAGGCAGCGACAAACCTCAGTATTCAATATTGAGACAGAATACCCACAGGTCTGTGACATCTTGGTGATAATATAGTGGCGATGTGCCGTTCGTAAACCATTAATTATCTTTGAACGACTTTACTGACACGACTAATACTCGCCTCTCCGACTCAGGAGACAAACTGTATCGTGCGCTCATGGAAAAATAGATCATGCATAAAGAAAAACGCATGTTTAGAACTGATAATTGATTGCATGGTGAAAGAATGAATGCTATTGATTGATTATTGAGTGCTAGATGACACAGCTTTGTAAAAACCAGAACATGCCTCTGCTCAACACTTGAACATGAGAATGAATCGTTGGGGGGGGGGTTTGCTGCAGAGAGCTGAGAGCTGTTCACAATCGAGTCCGGTTGCGGATGCAACTAGACCTTGTTTCAAAGCTATCAATAAATAATCGTATTTGTATTAGTAGCCTCAAAGCACAGTTTTATAAGTCTCAGCCACAAATGACAGCTACAATAGGAGAACGAGAGGTGTGTAGAATCATGATTCTTATGAGTTTTTAGTTCATCATTCTCAGTTAGGGGTCCTGCATGCTCTGGGCATTACTGAATCAAATGAACGAAATGAGTTTAAAGATTTGTTATTTTGCCTGAACGAGTTGAAAAGATCTGGAGTCAAGTAAAAAGTACCTTACATCCCATCACTACAATACAGCAGTTTCAATGATCGATCTCAAGGAATGGCATGGGCACTTACAACTTCTCTTGCGCTTCTCGGGGTAGCCACACTTCCCGCACGACGACTTCTGCAGATGGTAAGCCTTGGAGCCGCAGCGACGGCATAGAGCATGAGTCTTATTACGCCGCTTTCCGAAGGACGATGTCCCCTTCGTCTGAAACACACAAGGACCAAAATTTAGCCAAATAGATCGTTGTCATTCGGTTTGAATGCATGGAGAGGCTGGGATCTTGTCTCAGTCAATAAGTAATAATCACTGAAATTCATATGTTCAGACATTTGTATTGAAAACATCATTGACAAGACAACGGCCCATGGATAATTCATAGGAGAGAATGCGTTATTTGTTGTACATCTGATTGCATGTTTAGGTAATTAAGCTGCACTACTAACGTTTCTATTAAACTTCCTGGTAACTTCGCTAGCTAGCTAGCGGTAACGTTAGCTAGACAAGTGGCATAATAGACTAACACTTCCAACTAGCAACATTTCACCAAAACAACTCATACCTAGTTAATTGGAGGGAATTAGCTACACAAAGAAAAGCGATGGTGTTGTAGTTTGTAGAGTGGCTTATTTACCTTGAGGTAACTAGCTAGCTAACCCCAAAACATACACAACAGACCAATGCTTCCATTGCTAGATAACGTTAGTTAACGAACGTTAGTTAGCCAAGTTGTTTACCGGTTTTTCTACACCATCTAACGTTTCACCAAAAACAATATCAGTGAGAACCCATTATCATTGATTATAAGTCGTAAACCACTACGATTTCTTAAAAAATAAAATTATAAATAAATAGATGTTGTAAGATCCATCTCTGACAAATTTTTTCACTCACCATTTTCTTACTGTGGGTGGGTGGAAAGAGACCGGAAAAGGCCTTAGTGTTGCGGTAAATCAGAACCGAGGTTGTTCCGGTGTAACAGTAAAATAATCCCCTTTAATTAGGACAAGCATTTCACTCCATGAGTAGCCTACTAAGTAGCCCGCTACCAACTAAGGGTGTAAACATTCATTTATGTACAAAAAAACCGACTAACTGTTGTTTTATTTATGACTGGCAGGGCCTGTTTGAATACTTTAAAATGCATAATTCCTTCTCTGCCTTCACCCATCAAATCATGTTGGATCAGTGATTACTCCAAGGAATGGAAGGATATAATTGAAAAGTATTCTATCTTGGCTACTTCCATAGCTTGCTTCTGAAATGGATATGAATGCACCGGTTTCTTCCTTAGCCTATCAAGATAATGCATTCACAACATTTCAATGAGTCTATACAAGGCCATAAAAAATATGCTTTCAAAGACTTTACACAGGTGGAGTTGCATCCAAGACAATCAATTTCAATGTGTCAATCAGTCATCTTTTTTTTATTTAACTAGGCAAGTCAGTCAAGAACAAATTCTTATTTACAATGACGGCCTACACCGGGAAAAACCCAGACAACGCTGGGCCAATTGTGTGCCGCCCTATGGGACTCCCAATCACTGCCTGTTGTGATACAGCCTGGATTCAAACCAGGGTGTCTGTAGTGACACCTATAGCACTGAGATGCAGTGCCTTAGTCCGCTGCGCCACTCGGGAGCCCAGTCATACTATTATCATCTGCTACATTGGCTGCATTTACAGAGGCAGCACAATTCTGATCTTTTTGTCATTAACTGGTCTTTTGACCAATCAGATCAGCTCTGAAAAGGTCTGATGTGAAAAGATCTGATGTGATTGGTCAAAAGACCAATTAGTGGAAAAAGATCAGATTTGGGCTGCCTGTGTAAATGCATTGCTTTTGAGTGTAATATTATTTTTAGCCACAAGATGTTAACATTCAGCTGCTGATGGCTAAGGGACAATGATCTAAAGCAGCTTCATCTCCTGTCTGTTTTCCTTCATCTGAAACCAACTTCATTAAATAACTGTGCAGTTTAAGCTCGTTCCTGCTTGGTAGCGGACATATTGCTATTCCCAGAATTGTAAAGAGGAAGGAGTGAGGACAAGGACAGGAATCCACTTTAGACAAATTGAGATGAACTCACTGAGGATGAGGATGTGATGTGGACTATCAGTTGACTTTATTTCATCTATTCAAGTTTTTCATTCGCAATTTAAAAAATATATATTTCTAACTTTTATACATTGTATACATATGAAGGGCCACAGGTAGTCTAGTGGTTAAGAGCGTTGGGCCAGTAATCAAAAAGGTTACTGGTTCAAATCCCTGAGCCATCTTGGTGTAAAATCCGCTGACGTACCCTAGCAAGGCACTTACACCTAATTGTTCCAGGGTTGCTGTCAATAATGACTGACCACACTCTCAGGGTGAGTTGGGATTTGCAAAAAACACATTTCCATTTCACACTTGCAGTAAAAAAGGACACATATAAGCACCCCTATTTGACATTATGTTCCCCAGAGAATAAATAGAATAAACATGTATCCTGGAAGGCCCAGTGAAGTCAAAATTCTGTTTTTCTGTTTTGTATTGTACAACAGCTAATGAAACATTGTAAAAGTGTGATTTTTTTTATCAGTGTTATTTCCTGATAGTTGCTGGTTGAAAATACAATTTATACACAGGACCTTCTAATCAGGAGGCTTTGCATGGGTGGACTTTTGGTTTGCCTGGTGACATCACCAGGCGGTATAGTTTAATAGACCAATAACAGAGAGTTCCAAACCTCTCTGCCAATAACATCTAGTTTTCAGGTTACATATCCCTCCCATTAGGTCCCTCCAATTAGGTCCCTCACTCAGACCACTCCCAGACAGTCCTAGCAAAATTATTGCTTGAGAAAGCTATTTTTGTTGCTTTTTGACCATTTTAATGGAAAACTATTACAGTAAGTTACTTAACTGTTACCCAGAAATGATTTGATTGAACCCCTGGACACTTCCCCCACTGGGTACAGACATCAATTCAACATCTATTCCACATTGGTTCAACGCAACTTCATTGAAATGATGTGAAAACAACGTTGATTCAACCAATATGTGCCCAGTGGGCCCGTTTTACACTGTGTATTTAAATACTGTATCACCAACAGTTCATTCTAATATTTCTACTACTGTACATTGTATTTTAGTGACACTGTTTATACACACACACCACATATTTACAGTTGAAGTCGCTAGTTTACATACACCACATTTAAACTCGGTTTTTCACAACTCCTGACATTTAATCCTAGTAAAAATTCCCTGTCTTAGGTCAGTTAGGATCACCACTTTATTTTAAGAATGAGAAATGTCAGAATAATAGTAGATAGAGAGAATTATTTCTTTCAGCTTTTATTTCTTTCATCACATTCCCAGTCAGAAGTTTACATACACTCAATTAGTATTTGGTAGCATTGCCTTTAAATTGTTTAATTTGGGTCAAACTTCCACAAGCTTCCCACAATAAGTTGGGTGAATTTTGGCCCATTCCTCCTGACAGAGCTGGTGTAACTGAGTCAGGTTTGTAGGCCTCCTTGCTCACAAAATTTATATGGGATTGAGGTCAGGGCTTTGTGATGGCCACTCCAATACCTTGACTTTGTTGTCCTTAAGCCATTTTGCCAATATATCCACATGATTTTCCTGCCTCATGATGCCATATATTTTGTGAAGTGCACCAGTCCCTCCTGCAGAAAAGCACCCCCACAACACGATGCTGCCACCCCTGTGCTTCACGTGGGATGGTATTCTTCAGCTTGCAAGCCTCCCCCTTTTTCCTCCAAACACAATGATGGTCATTATGGTCAAACAGTTCTATTTTTGTTTCATCAGACCAGAGGACATGTCTCCAAAAAGTACAATCTTTGTCCCCATGTGCAGTTGCAAACCGTAGTCTGGCTTTTTTATGGCGGTTTTGGAGCAGTGGCTTCTTCCTTGCTGAGTGGCCTTTCAGGTTATGTCGATCTATGGCTTCTTGCCATAGATCATCACTGGAGGCTTCGTGCCATGGATCATCACTGGCTTTTTGCCATGGATCATCACTGGAGGCTTCGTGCCATGGATCATCACTGGAGGCTTCTTGCCATGGATCATCGCTGGAGGCTTCGTGCCATGGATCATCGCTGGAGGCTTCGTGCCATGGATCATCACTGGAGGCTTCTTGCCATGGATCATCACTGGAGGCTTCGTGCCATGGATCGTCACTGGAGGCTTCGTGCCATGGATCGTCACTGGAGGCTTCGTGCCATGGATCGTCACTGGAGGCTTCGTGCCATGGATCGTCACTGGAGGCTTCGTGCCATGGATCGTCACTGGAGGCTTCGTGCCATGGATCGTCGCTGGAGGCTCCGGACCGGGGATCGACGCTGGAGGCTCCGGACTGGGGATCGACGCTGGAGGCTCCGGACTGGGGATCGACGCTGGAGGCTCCGGAATGGGGATCATCGCAAGAGGCTCCGGACTGGGGATTGTCGCAGGAGGCTCCGGACTGGGGATCGTCGCTGGAGGCTCTGGACTGGGGATCGTCGCTGGAGGCGCCGGACTGAAGGGCGTCACTGGAATGGAGAGAAACACCGGAGGCTTCGTGTCATGGATCATCACTGGAGGCTTCGTGCCATGGATCATCACTGGAGGCTTCTTGCCATGGATCATCACTGGAGGCTTCGTGCCATGGATCATCACAGGAGGCTTCGTGCCATGGATCATCACTGGAGGCTTCGTGCCATGGATCATCCCTGGAAGCTTCTTGCCATGGATCATCACTGGAGGCTTCGTGCCATGGATCATCACTGGAGGCTTCTTGCCATGGATCATCGCTGGAGGCTTCATGCCATGGATCATCACTGGAGGCTTCGTGCCATGGATCATCACTGGAGGCTTCTTACCATGGATCATCACTGGAGGCTTCGTGCCATGGATCATCACTGGAGGCTTCGTGCCATGGATCATCACTGGATGTTTCGTGCCATGGATCGTCGCTGGAGGTTCCGGAGTGGGGATCGACGCCGGAGGCTCCGGACTGGGGATCATCGCCGGAGGCTCCGGACTGGGGATCGTCGCCGGAGGCTCCGGACTGGGGATCGTCGCTGGCGGCTCCGGACTGAAGGGCATCACTGGAGTGGAGAGACACACAGGAGGCTTCGTGCCATGGATCATCACTGGAGGCTTCGTGCCATGGATCATCACTGGAGGCTTCGTACCATGGATCATCACTGGAGGCTTCTTGCCATGGATCATCACTGGAGGCTTCGTGCCATGGATCATCACTGGAGGCTTCTTGTCATGGATCATCACTGGTGGCTTCTTGTCATGGATCATCACTGGAGGATTCGTGCCATTGATCATCACAGGAGGCTTCGTGCCATGGATCATCACTGGAGGCTTCGTGCCATGGATCATCCCTGGAAGCTTCTTGCCATGGATCATCACTGGAGGCTTCGTGCCATGGATCATCACTGGAGGCTTCTTGCCATGGATCATCGCTGGAGGCTTCATGCCATGGATCATCACTGGAGGCTTCGTGCCATGGATCATCACTGGAGGCTTCTTACCATGGATCATCACTGGAGGCTTCGTGCCATGGATCATCACTGGAGGCTTCGTGCCATGGATCATCACTGGATGTTTCGTGCCATGGATCGTCGCTGGAGGTTCCGGAGTGGGGATCGACGCCGGAGGCTCCGGACTGGGGATCATCGCCGGAGGCTCCGGACTGGGGATCGTCGCCGGAGGCTCCGGACTGGGGATCGTCGCTGGCGGCTCCGGACTGAAGGGCATCACTGGAGTGGAGAGACACACAGGAGGCTTCGTGCCATGGATCATCACTGGAGGCTTCGTGCCATGGATCATCACTGGAGGCTTCGTACCATGGATCATCACTGGAGGCTTCTTGCCATGGATCATCACTGGAGGCTTCGTGCCATGGATCATCACTGGAGGCTTCTTGTCATGGATCATCACTGGTGGCTTCTTGTCATGGATCATCACTGGAGGATTCGTGCCATTGATCATCACTGGAGGCTTCGTGCCATGGATCATCACTGGAAGCTTCCTACCATGAATCATCACTGGAGGCTTCGTGCCATGGATCATCACTGGAGGCTTCGTGCCATTGATCATCGCTGGAGGCTTTGTGCCATGGATCGTCGCTGGAGACTCCAGGCTGGGGATCGTCACTGGAGGCTCCGGACTGGGGATCGACGCTGGAGGCTCCGGACTGGGGATTGACGCTGGAGGCTCCGGACTGTGGATCGTCGCTGGAGGCTCCGGACTGGGGATCGTCTCTGGAGGCTCCGGACTGGGGATCGTCTCTGGAGGCTCCGGACTGGGGATCGTCGCTGGCGGCTCCGGACTGAAGGGCGTCACTGGAGTGGAGAGACACACAGGAGGCTTCGTGCCATGGATCATCACTGGAGGCTTCTTGCCATGGATCATCACTGGAGGCTTTGTGCCATGGATCATCACTGGAGGCTTCGTGCCATGGATCATCACTGGAGGCTTCTTGCCATGGATCATCACTGGTGGCTTCTTGCCATGGATCATCACTGGTGGCTTCTTACCATGGATCATCACTGGAGGCTTCGTGCCATGGATCATCACTGGAGGCTTCTTGCCATGGATCATCACTGGAGGCTTCGTGCCATGGATCATCACTGGAGGCTTCGTGCCATGGATCATCACTGGATGCTTCTTGCCATGGATCATCACTGGAGGCTTCTTGCCATGGATCATCACTGGAGGCTCTGTGCCATGGATCATCACTGGAGGCTTCTTGCCATGGATCATCACTGGAGGCTTCGTGCCATGGATCATCACTGGAGGCTTCTTGCCATGGATCATCACTTGAGTGGAGAGACACACAGGAGGCCTGGCTCTGGGAGCAGGCACAGGACTCACCAGGCTGAGGAGACATGCTGGAGGGTTAGGGCTTAGTACAGGCACAGGACTCACCAGGCTGGGGAGACATGCAGGAGGCCTCTTCTTTAGCCGAGGCACCGGATACACTGGGCCATGGAGGCGTACTGGCGGTCTCAAGCGCAGAGCTAGCACAACTCGTCCTGGCTGGATACCCCCTGTAGCCCGGCAAGTGCGGGGAGCTGGAACAGGCCGCACTGGGCTGTGCTGGCGAACCGGGGACATCGTGCGTAGGGCTGGCGCAGGATACCCCGGGCCGAGGAGACACACTGGAGGCCAGATGCACTGAGCCGGCACAATCCCTCCTGGCTCGATGCCCACTCTTGCCCGGCCGATGTGAGGAGCTGCGATGTAGTGCACCGGGCTATGAGTGCGCACTGGGGACACCGTTCACTTCACCGCATAACATGGTGCCTGCCCGGTCACTCTCTCCCCACGGCAAACACGAGGAGTTGGCTCAGGTCTATGACCTGACTCCGCCAATCTCCCTGTGTGCCCCCCCAAAACATTTCTGTGGTTGCCTCTCACGCAACTCCTCATAGCGTCGC
Source organism: Salvelinus fontinalis (assembly GCF_029448725.1). NCBI lineage: Eukaryota > Metazoa > Chordata > Actinopteri > Salmoniformes > Salmonidae > Salvelinus > Salvelinus fontinalis. Next base: position 15,519,547 of record NC_074674.1, read on the forward strand.
CGCTCCGCCTTAGGTGCCTCCAGCTCCTCTTTAGGATGGCGATACTCTCCCGTCTGTGCCCAGGGTCCCTTGCCGTCCAGAATTTCCTCCCATGTCCAACTCTCCAACAAATGCTGCTCCTTCCTTACACGCTGCTTGGTCCTTTGGTGGTGGGTAGTTCTGTAACGCTCCTCTTCCTGTGAATGACTGGACCAAAGTGCAGCGTGAGACGTGTTCATGATATTTATTAAAATCAGAACACTACAACACAAAATAACAAAGAGGAAAGTGAACAGTTCTGCCTGGTAACTAACAAACCAGAAAACAACTACCCACAAAACACAGGTGGGAAAGGGCTACCTAAGTATGGTTCTCAATCAGAGACAACGATAGACAGCTGCCTCTGATTGAGAACCACACCCGGCCAAACACATAGAAATTGTAACGGCTGTCTACTTCGTCCTCCTCCTCAGACGAGGAGAGGCGAGAAGGATCAGAGGACCAATGTGCAGCGTGGTAATTTGACATAATGAAATTTAATGGACAAAACAAAAACACTATACAAAATAACAAAAGAACATACCGTCACAGTCCTAGCTGGTGCAGAACACAAACACAGAGACAGGAAACAACCACCCACAATCCCCAACACAAAACAAGCCACCTATATATGATTCTCAATCAGGGACAACGATTGACAGCTGTCTCTGATTGAGAACCATATCAGGCTGAACATAGAAACAGACGAACTAGACACACAACATAGAATTCCCACCCAGCTCACGTCCTGACCAACACTAAACAAGCAAAACACATAAGAACTCTGGTCAGGACGTTACAGAAATAGACAACATAGAACAAAAACATAGAATGCCCACCCCAACTCACGCCCTGGCCAACCAAAATAGAGACATAAAAAGGATCTCTAAGGTCAGGGCGTGACACCCCCCTAAATGTGGAGTATGAAATAATTTTTACATAACAAATTTTTGCTATCGTTCGTTTTTTACATCCGTTATTAGACAGTGGCAATGATGATGATTATGAACATGGTCTTTTGCCTGCTAATGCCTGCAATGCAGTGAAGAAAACGATGACAACAATAACGTCTAATGTAACTGGCCCCTCTAACAGTACAACTGGCCCCAGCTTGGCCCCCCCAGTTGAAATGGTCTAGAACCGCCACTGGCACTGTGGGCAGACAATTAAACCCGTCTGGAGGTGTCTATCTTGTCCTTAGAAGAAGGCACGTTGACCTTGGTTTTGGCTGACCGGAGATGAACCCAACAGGGAGAGAGAAGATACGAGTGATAGAGAAGCTAGAGATTTATAGAAGATATATGGTATATAGAGAGAGATAGAGACGAGCGAGACACAGGTAGATAGACAGATAGATAGATAGATAGATAGATAGATAGAGAGAGAGAGAGAGAGAGAGAGAGAGAGAGAGAGAGAGAGAGAGAGAGAGAGAGAGAGAGCATCAGCATCTATGGACCAGTCTGCTGTAATAGAAAGAAGAAGCTGTTATTATCACCAAACTGTGCGTCACAATTAACGCCATTATGTTTGTCCTGAGAAAAGAGCGATTTCGTAGACTACACCATTCTTTTGACTATTTGCGAATTACAGTCATGTTCTTTTTATGAGCTAGCCTACCCAGACCGCTTATGGAACACTGTTAACTGAGACTAGAATATCTGCATTGCCTGCCACTGTCTGTGGAGCCCTACGATCGAGCGCACCACCCAGTCGAGACAGCAACGCATGATCACAAAGAGATGTCAGGCATTTTTGAAGAAACATTTAATGTTTTCTGTACCATCATCAGCTTTGCAAAATACCAGACGGTAGAAGATTTTTATTTTACAATTAATAATCAAATCACGGTCCGTCCGGAGTCGTAGCCTATTTCCATGCTTTCTATTTATAAGGAGGCAATGCTTCTCGACCAAGACCAATGAGATTTGTGCTGTGGCCGCAGCGAAGTAGATTTTTAAAAATACCGTAAATACATCTGGACAATTGTCTTCTCGAATGCTTTCACGGTAAACTTGTGTGATTGATTCTGAATGGTGCGGCGAGAGAAGGCTAATTCTGGGGTTTTTGGCACCAGCGGATGCTGCGCCGAAGAATGGGATACGCCGACCCTACGTCGGGTAGAGATTTACTCGGCAATAGGTCGCTTTGTTTTATATTCATTTGCGCATTTGGACTGGTTACACTTTTACAGCAGATTCTCTATGGAAAAAACTACATTAAAAGGTAAGCGATGTGAAATACAGTGCCCTCGGAAAGTATTCAGACCTCTTGACTTTTTCCACATTTTGTTACCTTACAGCCTTATTCTAAAATGTATAAAATAGTGTTTTCCCCCTCATAAATCCACACACAATACCCCATAATGACAACGCAAAACACAGGTTTTTAGACAGTTTTACTAATTTATAAAAAATAAAAAAAACACTGAAATATCACAGTTTACATAAGTATTCAGACCCTTTACTCAGTACTTTGTTGAAGCACCTTTGGCAGCAATTACAGCTTTGAATCTTCTTGGGTATGCCGCTACAAGCTTGGCACACCTGTATTTGGGGAGTTTCTCCCATTCTTCTCTGCAGATCCTCTCAAGCTTGGTCAGGTTGGACGGAGAGCGACGCTGCACAGCTATTTTCAGGTCTCTCCAAAGATGTTCGATCTGGTTCAAGTCCGGGCTCTGGCTGGGCCACTCAAGGACATTCAGAGACTTGTCCCGAAGCCACTCCTGCATTGTCTTGGCTGTGTGCTTAGAGTAGTTGTCCTGTTTGAAGGCAAACCCTCGCCCCAGTATGAGGTCCTGAGCACTCTGGAGCAGGTTTTCATCAAGGATCTCTCTGTACTTTGCTCCGTTCATCTTTCCCTCGATCCTGCCTAGTCTCTCAGCCCTTGCTGCTAAAAAAACATCCCCACAGCATGATGCTGCCACCACCATGCTTCACCGTAGGGATGGTGCCAGGTTTCCTCCAGATGTGACGCTTGCCATTCAGGCCAAAGAGTTCAATCTTGGTTTCACCATAAAGGCCTGATTGGTGGAGTGCTGCAGAGATGGTTGTCCCTCTGGAAGGTTCTCCCATCTCCACAGAGGAACTCTAGAGCTCTGTCAGAGTGACCATCGGGTTCTTGGTCACCTCCCTGACCAAGGCCCTTCTCCCCCGATTGCTCAGTTTGGCCGGGAGGCCAGCTCTAGGAAGAGTCTTGGTGGTTCCAAACTTCTTCCATTTTAAAAATGATGGAGGCCACTGTGTTTTTGGGGACCTTCAATACTGCAGAAATGTGTTGGTACCCTTCCCCAGATCTGTGCCTCGACACAATCCTGTCTCGGAGCTCTACAGACAATTCCTTTGACCTCATGGCTTGGTCTTTGCTCTGACATGCACTGTCAACAGTGGAACCTTATATAGACAGGTGTGTGCCTTTCCAAATCATGTCCAATCAATTGAATTTACCACAGGTGGACTCCAATCATGTTGTAGAAACATTTCATGGATGATCAATCAACTTTGAGTCTCATTGCAAAGGGTCTGAATACTTATGTAAATATAAAAAAATACAAAAAATAACAACCTGTTTTCGCTTTGTCATTATGGGGTATTGTGTGCAGATTGTTGAGGAAAGAAATGTATTTAATACATTTTAGAATAAGCCTGTAACTTAACAAAATGCTGAAGAAATCAAGGAGTCTGAATACTTTCTGAAGGCACTGTATATATCTTCCACAAATAGCCTATAGGCTCAAATCAAATAAATTGCCATTCATCTGAAGACTCAATTATTATCAATTGCATAATGTTGAAATGTAAGGGACGGCCTGACATTTTTAAAATGTTGTGAATTAAGTGGCTCTGTCATTGTTATAACTGCATTCATACTGTCGTCGTCGTAACTCAGTGTAAATATGGGAGTAGTGGTTGTAGTAAATGCTGCATGGGAGGGGGAGGGGTGCGGGGTAAGCTTGAAAAAGAGCAAATCGGTCTTCCATTTTTCCAGTGGCATACAGCTGTTCATGGTGGTGTACTTCCTTCTTTTTAAAGTGCTTATTAGATGTTCAGTTTCTGTCTTATCTACAGATCATACATAAATAAGGCTTGGATATCTACTGATATCCTATCTGCTGACATCACACTTTTAAAAAAACAACTCAAATCTATTGATGCAGTGTATTGTTCAGTATCTTTCACTTAATATTGATCATTCTACATGTTAATGTCGAAGGGGTTACTGTCCGATTCGATTGTCATTTAGCTACTGTACACCGTGGGCTTCAATGCACACACAGTCATGCTGCTGTTTCAGCGTAATGCACTCCTAAGATGTTTCGTAACGCCTCTGCAACAGTAATATCTCTATTAATAGGCACTCTACCTTTTCTCATGCAATCTGTTGTTGCTAATAGGACCCATGGTGATACATGCTATTATTAATCACTGGAAGGCTTTGACTTCTGCATTTGACTTCTGCAAGCCCACTGCTTGGGCTACTCTGAGGAAATCCTGTGGATTCATGGCATCCACTATCGAATATGTTATGGCTGAGATGGCATGAATCCAGCCCCAGTAATACCTATATATATATATCTATCTATCTATCCTGCCCAGCACTCCTAGCACTCTGACTGGGAAAGAGGGGAGCGGGCTACAGTCACAGCGAAGCTACTGAGCCAGCCAGTGGGCAACAACGGCAGCCATTTTGCTACACAGTATCTGCACACCTCAGGAGAAAGAGAGCGAGAGAATGAGAGTGTGTTTGAGAGAAAGAGAGAGAGAGCGTGATGGAGAGAGTGAGTGTCTTAAAAATGATGTCACTGTGAGATATTCTTCCCCTCTTCCCCCCACATGCTGAAACCATGACAACAAGCTAAAGTTGTGAATGGGCCCAACGGTCCAACCCCTCCCGACCTATGCTACCAAAACGTAGCCCAGTCAAACGCTGCCTAAGGACATGGGTCTCAATCTCATGAGATTCTCTTATGCCCCAAAGGATCTCAGTAAACTATCTCTTGCAAATGACCAGATTCTGTGGGTCTGGAAGAGACTGTACTACAGAAGACACTTAAACTACAATGCAATAATGCCAGTTGTTGAGAGCACTATCTGAGAATAACGAGCATGAAATACATGCACTTTAGTCCTCCATTACTCCAAGATTATTTTCGATTTTTTTTTTGCAGCTGTAGACAGAATTGGGTCGTGGACTGCCATTTTGATCTTTTTCGTTTTGCAGACTTTGTTTTACCCTCAATGATTTGGGTACACAGTCGTCTGATGACGTCACCATTTTCCAAAGAAGGTCCAGATTATGTTAGACCTTCAAGATAATTCAGGGTGACTATTCAGAGAGTGCACATGTCTGTTAAAAGACATAAGGCCCATGTGCTTTGGAGTGGTGTGGTGCTTTTAGCATTCTGACACGTGATAAATCTCTCATTTTGAATTGCCACAGCGTGTATCATATAGCACAGCTGCAGTGACATTAACAAACACCTCTTAAAGCTCTATGCCAGGGTAGAGATCCGCGAGGCTGTGAAATCACAGGGTAGAAAGGAAGAAGGGCTTATTAAATAATACGGTGACCCACTTTGGAGCAGTGCACATGATCTTCTCTCATCTCCACTTGACTCGGAGAGGGCGATGCCTAAAAATACCCGCAGCAGGCTGGGTAGGCTACAAGTGGCACCAAACAGAGATGATGTTAGAAATCCACTCAGAGATAACAACTAGCTTGACTAGATCCATCGATATGTTTTTTTTTTGAGGGGGGGGCACAATTTTACATTTTTGGATTGAACTCTTGGTTATTATTTAGTTGAAGTAAAACTCCAAAACTGCACCCAGACCTTTAAAAAAAAAGACTGTTTAGTTGAGCATTCCCGATTCTTGATTCAATTATGTAACTGGAACCATAGCATCCGTAGCAGATTATTCTAAAACAAAGCTTAGCTATTAGTATGTTGATTGCCTGCCGACCTTCCCTTAGAGGAGAAAACACCGGGAGGACTGGGACAAATGTCTTCATAGATAATGGACCTGGGGACGTTGATAGTTGAATCTCCGTTGAGTAAGCACTTAAGAAACCTTCACCAGTCGAAATGATTATCCTGAGTGAGTAATGGACATCCTATTAGGATATTATTCATGTTCTACTCTCACAACCATAACTCTACCTCTGCAGAGTTGCCTTCCACTCCAGACTATAGGCCTTAGAGTGCAATATGGACTGCTGCTAACTCAATCTAATTGGGTCCTTTTCTAATTCGCTGATTTATGCCGTTTGGAATTGTGGTGTAGAATTGAATGGAAGGTCAAAGACTTGTTTTCGCATAATATGATAGTATTGAAATTGACAGGCTGATAATACACGCTAAACAAATTTGACAGGAAGCAATATTGATTTATTGATCAACTCAACAGTAACGGAACAGTAGCTCTTTAATGCCTATAAATAGTCTGCAGAGTGACATCAGCCATATCAACACTGTGCCATGTGACATCAGTAATATTAATTTGGATAATACGGTGGATCAGATAGGTCAGGTTCAGTATTTTTAGAGAGCACATCAGTAGTTTCTTTGCTGGGAAAAGAAAGAGTCACCTTTTTTGAGACAGGGCATCCCTCTAGTTGGATGGTGTGCAGGTGTGCAGTGGCTGCACCCACTGGTTTCTTTAGGAGCATCATGAAGCAGATCCAGAAGCCTAAATCCATGTCCTGTTTTAGCGCACTCCATCCTGACTGCAACAGCCAGGGGCAGAGTGTCATTGAGATTTTTAAGTGGTTCTCTGAGAAGCCAAATGGATGCGCAGTATTGACATGAGGGTCAAAGTAGTGTTTGTTTCATCACATAATGTGTTTATGGAGAGGATTTATGTGCAAGATTATTTTCCAGTACACTGTAGTGATACACTTTGCTGTCCACAATGATTTAATGGAACAAAGTCACAGGATTATTTGCACAATGGCATGAATGCTCAAATAGGTTTATTTCGATTCATATGTTTTTTTTTAGGCTTCAAATATGATGATTGAAATCAAACATGTCCCTTTTATACAAATACCATATTTAAATTATATCATTTTCATTTCTTACAGGTTTGGATATTTGGTTGGGATATTTGGATTTGCCTCATGCAATTTTGACAAAATCTGTTCAATTCACTCATGTTACTCAGGGAGGAGATGGAATCTGCCCCATCCAGTAGGGTTCAGCGTCGTGGCCTGGGAGGGTACAGGTGCTATGCACCTCTCAACGGTGGCCTATATGCTGCTGTTGTCTGTAAACCGTTAAGTATCCTCTCAGTTTGTCTGTTCTCTATGTAACCCGTTAACCAGAATCATTTGGTTCTGATTTATAGAATGTGTTGTGGTTTTTTAGATTGTGCATGAGCATAATGTGCAATAATACCCTATAGGCTAATCTACCGAACTAAGATGTGCTGCATATTGGGCAAAACCCCCTAAAATGGTGAATGATTAGGGGTTTTAGTGAGACAACAACTGAGATTTGACCTGTTTGACCACAGTGAATGGTTTAAGCGAAGCATCTTTATTTCATGGCATAAACAGACGTAGCATATTTACACACTGTTTTAAAACCAAGTGTGTTTTCTGTCCCACTGCTCTTCAGCAGAGATAGAAGTGTGTGTCTGCTTTGCATGCCATTCTCAGATTTGAGGTATCCTTGCCAAACACACCAGATGGCCAGACCCATATACACTTCGTCATTCAGCTGTGTCTGAGCTTGGACTTATTTGTCCCCTTCAGATTTTTAGCTACGTTTTTTTGCTTGTATATTTTTTTCTCTCTCAATGTCGCCTATCATCATTCTTTGGTAAGATTGAATATTTGACATACAAGGCACATTTGTCCATTTATTTATTTGCCCCGTCTTCTTTTTATACCCTACTAATTTAGATTTTTTTTTATGGGTGTTTTATTCATGACAAATGTATTACTGAGTTTCAATGTTCGTTTTACAATCTAGATTTGTTATCAACCATGGTGTTATTATCTAGGTTCATTCTAACCATGTTTGGCTTGGTTTGATTTGGTTTACTAAAGCCAAATGCTGATCCCTCTGTATGGTGTGGTGTGTCTCTGTGTGTGTTTGTGCATTGTGTATAAAAGTGTGTGTGTGTGTGTGTTTGACTGACTGTTAGTTCTCAGGTAATTAAAGTACAATAAATCCCAAATAAACTGCCTCATTTTCTTACTAGTGCGCAACAGTTTAGCCGACTCAAAGGAGACGAGACAGGAAATTGGACCGGTCCTGTAAATTTCTTGGATGATGGATCTCTGAAGCCTGCCAGGAATGGGAAGAAAAGGTACATTTCCAATGTGATTGACTGACTGTACAACACCCCTGTGAGAAAGAAAGAGAGATAGCGAGAGAGAGAACTTGAGATTCCTTGCTGATAACCCAGCCCCCTGCATGTGTGGCCTGGGCCTTAGAAGCCTCCACTCGCAATGCATAACCAGTATAACCAACAAACTGCTGTACTAACTAACTAGTAAAGAGACGAAGTCAGCAACACACACATAACCATTTTGCTTCTGCTTGTTTTTGCATTTCTGAGGAGTCCTAGTTGAGATGTTTTGCAGGGGTGATGATGACACAGGAACCACTCACACTGACGTTTAACTCTAACTTACCTGTCTGCATGTTGACAGATGTTTCCGTCAGAATTTTCAGCCAGATTCACAGATCTCCGTAATAGTCACACCCTGCCTAGCCGATATTAAGAAGAAAAAAAAACGCTCGCAAAGGTAGGCCGGTCTGAAGGCATTTTTAAGTACTTTTACAGAAACCCAAGAATGCCTCTTTCTTTTCCATTGGTCTGAAAGGATCAAACTCATATATTTTCAGTGGTGGTTGCACTGCAGATTTGCTCTTGCATGTTGTCTCATCCCTTCCACCCCCTGCCACCCCGTGACCCTTGAACCCTGACCCCCCCCCTCCCCCCTGAGAAGCTGGTTGGACCACGGTTCTCCTGTTGATGCACTGGCTTCTCCTTGTACCACTTCCGTCTCATCCAGCACCCATTTCGCAAACGCCTTTCACCCTCAACCTGTGTGTTCATGCATTCTGCACAGCTCTGAGTGTATGTCATATACATAGTGGACACATCTCTCTGCTCCCCTATCTCCTCTTTTCACATCTGCATTGTATCTCTCTGCGACCGACCTGGATTACCTTTCCTTTTTGTTTTCCTCTCAAGAGAAGACAAAAATATGAAACATTTCCCAGCAGGTCTCTGGCTTCAGTGGGCTGAGGACCTAAAGTCAGTAGGCGTGATAACCTGCTGGTTATTAATAGGTACTCTTCCATCAGGCCATCCCTCGTGGATAGCAGAAAGCCAGTGAGGCATGGGCGATCAAAGGCGACATTCAGAGTCATCCTCTTTCTTCTCTATCTAGGCTACAGTGCTTATTAGGGGTTCATCATTAGAGGTAAACCAAAAGAAGCTAAGAAGCTAATTCTTCTATGATAAAGGATAAGAGACATGCTGCTCTAGACCTTTTAAGTATTTACAAGCCAATCCAAAATACACTGCATCATCAGGGGGATGTAGACAACCAGTTTCATTGTTCCTTACTAATTTTGATTTTTATCCCACCATCTCGTTCAAATGCATTTTTCTGTCATGTCGTCCATGTTGTCTTTTTGTGTTTTACCTCACCTCATTTGACTTTAACAGCCACATCAATCATGCTTACAACATTAATCCCCCTTTTCACCAACATTCTCCACCTCATCTTATCTCACTGAGATAGCATTTATTCTACAAATTCACATACTGGCGTGGCACATTGTGAAGGCCGCCATCTTGGATTCAACTGAGCAACACCTCACCCAGCAGACAAAATTTGACACTTGACATCATAATAACTTAATTTTTTGGTTGTAAACTGGCTTTCTGGTATAGTAGAGGGGACTTCATATAACCAGATTACAACCAGATAAAGGTGAAACACGTGATTGGAAATACATTTTGGGGTTGTTATCTTGTCGTATAGCCAGATTACAATCAGATTAAGACATATTTTATGGTTGCTAAAAAGATGTTTAGCCAATGGAACCAGTTTTGCCCGCGGGGCAGCCACTCTTTGCCCATCCAGTAGAGAGTAGGACTCAACATCACCTATTGGGTATCTACTTTTAAATATATTCCAAATAGAAAGCACCTTCTCAGTAGGTATCAGGTATTGGGAGCTTCTAGCTGTCCTCCTTTCCTGGTGCCTCTGAGGCTATGCAGTTGGCTGTGGTCCTCAGGCAAGAATCCTCCTGCTCAGGCGCCAGATAGGGCAGCCTTTTCCAAAGCTGGTACGTGGATCAATAACATTATCCATTACAAGCCTATTAAAATACACCTAGTGGGAGATTTGACTCCTCTGCCTTGCCTGAGAGGGAGGAAAAGATTTGGGTCAGATTCTGGTGCCGATGATGCTCTCAAAAGGGAGGAGAAGATGCAAAATGGTAGTCCAAAATCCTTTCCGCCCTGCTAAAATGTTCACCATGTTCTCACTTTCCTTAAGTTTCCTTCCCTTCAGATGTCATTGTGTTTTGTCTCAAATATTACACACTCACTACCACCATATCGATCTGATGTTGTTGTTGATTTTCTGTCTTTTTGGTTTTCTGTCACCATTTTCCTGTATAATGTTTCTTTATTGGTTTAATTATTTATTTCCTTGTCTGAAACCTCTTGTTAAGAAGATGTCCTAGCCTCGCAAGCATGTGAAGGTTGTATTTGTCAAATCACATCTGAATCATTCACTGAGCTGTACAATCTTATCGAATAGTTTGAATCTGAGTGAGAATGATGACTGTGTACAGGATGTACCTTATGATTATGTGTATGATTGTGCATGTATGGGGGTATGTATGTGTGTGCATGTCATACCAGATAAGGTAATAAATACAAATGTAGGACCAACAGATTTTCATGTGATCTTCCTTAGTTAAATTTCTACATGCAAAGAGATCTGCAGATAAGGGAGACTTTTATGGTTATTCCAGACAGGGCCTGATGAACTCAGGCTAACCAGCAAGCAAAATGTGGCACATGAAGTCTAAATTAAGTTATATTCTGGTTGTAAACTGGTTGAGAGTACGTCTTATAACAGGATTACAACCAACTGGTCTTTATTACAACTAGGTAAAGACATATTTTTCGTGACAAGACCAAGACGTCATGGGAAAGATGTCAGATAATAAGATTTTATAATTATATCTAGATAAAGAGGCTTACTTCGTTGCTAAAAAGACATGGGAAAAAGCTTCCTTATACAACCAGTATACAAGATGAGGTAACACTTTACTGTAGGTGCCCTTATGCATGCATTCAAAAAAGCCTTTATAACAGATATATAACACATTGTACAATTTGTCATAAGCTGTCATAAGTAGTTTTAAATATTTATGGGTCAAGGCATGAGACGTTATAAAACCAGGTATAGTGTGTGGTAAAAATGACTTTTTGTCCTGTTGTCATATACGCTAATGTCAACTGTTAATAACAACTGATATTACACAGTCTGCAAGACAACTTATGTTATATGTTGTTACCTGCTACATTAGAGTCTACATGCCAGACGTTAAAACAGGATGCTATGTAATTGACCAACCTCTGTGTCACATTATTACATTGAATGGAATGATGGGCGTCATAACAATGTCATATGCCCTTACAGAGTGTGCACAGACACCTTAAGTAAAGTGACATTAAATTTGAGGTGCTAGAAAACAGTTATGAATGTGCTTATACCACAGGATGAGTTGAGAGTACCATAAAGCATTACCATTCAAAGGATCTCCAAGAAACATGAGCAAATGGGAGCACAGATGTTTTTTTTATTTAAAAAAAAAGCACACACTATAATGCCAACAACTTGTCCAAAAAAAACGTAAATATTGAAACGAAATGGAAGCAAAAGTAATTTTCCAACGGAATCAGCGTTGCTGCGGCACAACAGGATATGTGACCGCTGTGGAAAAAGTCAGATGTGCAGGCTACAGTGACAATGACAGTGTGAGGACAGACTCTGGGAGACGAGAAGCAAGTACAGGGAGGCGTGGGAGCCGGACGAGCCTGCTGAGGCGTGGAAGCCCGACGAGCCGGCTGAGGAGTGGAAGCTTGACGAGCCGGCTGAGGTGTGGGAGCCTGACGAGCCAACTGAGGCATGACGTGGGATGGGAGCCTGCCGAGCCGGCTGAGGCATGACGTGGGAGCCTGAAGAGCCGGCTGAGGCGTGGGAGCCCGTCGAGCCGGCTGAGGCATAACGTGGGATGGGAGCCTGCCGAGCCAACCGAGGCAAGAAAACCTCTCGAGCCAGCTAAGGCACCCTCGGTTCCTCCCTTCCAATATTGGTGTCTGCATTTTGTGAGGACAGACGCTGGGAGATGAGAAGCAAGTACAGGGAGAGAAGAAATAATGGATAAACAGACATGAAACAAAACAAGGACAGTGTCTGGACAAGGGGAACAAGATGACATTAATGCAAATGCAAAAAAAAAAAAGTTTCATATGTGTTATTTCATAGTTTCGATGTCTTCACTATTATTCTATAATGTAGAAAATATTAAAAATAAAGAAAAACCCTGGAATGAGTAGGTGTGTCCAAACTTTTGACTGGTACTGTACATATAAATAGCATCAGTTTTCCTCAGTGAACAAGTTTCCGATAGATACCATACATGGATACTATAGTATTATTCTATCACATCCAATATTCAGTGCTCTGAATACTATAACAGAGAGATGTACATTTGGCTCATCGAGGGGGAAGGGTCCTTGGGCTTTGTCCTTTGTTTTTGTACCATTTGCCATGCAACTCCAGGTTTCAGAGAGCACAGAAATTAGGGCCAAGCCTACAATATTGCAAAAAAATGTGGCAAAACAATTAACTTTTTGTGCTAAATACAAAGTGTTATGTTTGGGGCAAATCCAATACAACACATTACTGAGTACCACTCTCCATATTTTCAAGCGTAGTGGTGGCTGCATCATGTTATGAGAGTTATGTTTGTCATCGTTAAGGACTGGGGAGTTTTTCAGGGGGAAAAAATAAACAGAATGGAGCTAAGCACAGGCAACATCCTAGAGAAAAACCTGGTCTAGTCTGCTTTCCAAAAGACACTGGGAGATGAATTCATCTTTCAGCAGGACAATGATAACCTAAAACACAAGGCCAAATCTACACTGGAGTTGCTTACCAAGAAGACAGTGAATGTTCCTGAATGGATGAGTTACAGTTTTGACTTAATTCCATTTGAAAATCTAATGGCAAGACCTGCAAATGGTTGTCATGCAATGATCAACAACCAATTTGACGACGCTAGAAGAATTTTGAAAATAATAATAGGCAAATGTTGCACAATTCAGCTGTGGAAATCTCTTAGAGTCTTATCCAGGAAGTCTCGCAGCTGTAATCGCTGTCAAAGGTGCTTCTACAAAGTATTGACTCAGGGGTTTGAATAGTTATAAATGACATATTTCTGTATATTATTTTCAATACATTTGCAAACATTTCCAAAAAATGTTTGGTCATTGTGTGGTATTGTGTGTAGATGGGTGAGATCCATTTTGGATTCAGGCTGTAACAACAAAATGTGGAATATGTCAAGGGGTTTGAATACTTTCTGAAGGCGCTGTACACTTTAAATGCAATTAACTTTTCATCTTAATACATGTTATTTAACTCAAGCTAACTAATGTTGTATTTATCTATGCTATTAGCTGTAGCTAGCTAGTTAGCTAAGTTTTCCACATGATGAGCCAAGAGCTCTTCTCCCATCTTATGTTTCTTTTACGCCTGCTACGTTAGGTTATGTTAATCCCCACCCTTCTTCTGATTTCAGCGATATGATTCGCTGACACAAGTTTGCGGATCCAATGACAAGTTATTGCGGTCTCTCGTGTCAGTGAATCATGTGGCTGAAATCGGAAGAAGGAGGGTGGGACTTACCAACGTAAAAACACAGAAGCGAGAAGATCACCTCACAAAGCAATAGCAAAGAACATGGATAACGTTTGCTAGTTAGATTGAGTTAAAAAACATGTATTGAAAACATGCTCCGGAACTTTGCGACAACAAGGTCTTTTTTAAACCTCCCGCTTTTGGGCTAGATGTGTGAATGTGTAGTTCATACATCCATAATCTATGAGCAGGATTTTTGTCTTCCCTCAATGAATCACAAAAAATCCCTCGTTTGAAAGCAACTGTTTTTCTGGAAGTTGTGCTGTGCCTTTTTCCCTACATTTTCCTCCACGTGGGCCAGCCCCCTACCAATTCGAGTTCTAGCCAATGAGCTTCAGCCCCTCACCATTTGAGTGACAACTAGCAAGATGCGTACACAGCAGAGTGAGAGAGAGAGAAATGACGTGGTGCACATATCTGCACATATGTGACGAAGTACGCAATTTTCGTGGACCATTTTTGGCTCGTGAGCACTACTTTCGGAACTACTGGCTAAAAAATATACAAAAGTACCGGAGAATCTCTTTAAGATTAAAAAGTAATTGCCTCTAAACTAAAGTATATATGAAAGAGAATGTATTGTGTGATGTGCTGCAAAGTAAGATTTATAATTCAGAATTCCCCAACTAGCTAGCTACGTTTAGTACCTCTAGTACCCAATTTGTAAGTCGCTCTGGATAAGAGCGTCTGCTAAATGACTTAAATGTAAATGTAAATGTAGCTCTAGCTAGCTATGCATCGATGGGGGCAGGCAGCACAGTGAGGCCTCTTTTGCTCATGTCGGCCACTAAGGGTATGAATACACATTGTTTGGACTGTGTAGAGCAGGGCTCTCCAACCCTGTTCCTAGTTACCTGACTGACTGACTAACTAGCTAGCTAGCTAGCTACCCATTTTTTTGGTAATATAGCTGCTGTCATTATTACTGTAGCCTGCACATCTTCTTTTTTTCCCATCTGTCCCATTTTTCCACAGCAACATTGATTTTATCGTAAAATTATATTTGCTTCCATTTCGTTTCAACATTTTTGCTATTATAATATGTAATATTTTAGTACATCTGTGCTCTCATTTGCCCATGTTTCTTGGAGATCCTTTAAATTGTAAAGTTTTATGATACTCTCAACTCATCCTGTGGTATAAGCACATTCATAACTGTTTTAATTAATTAAATTAATGGAACTTTACTTAAGGTGTCTGTGCACACTCTTATAAGGGCATATGACATGGTTATGGCTCCCAATGTAACAATGTGACACAGAGGTTGGTAAATTACATCACACCCTTTTATAACATCTGGTATGTAGACTCTAATGTAGCAGGCATATGACATAAGTTGTCACCCAGACTGTGTAATAGCAGTTGTTATTAACAGTTGACATGCTCTTTAATTACTTGTTACTTTTATTTCTTATTCTTATTTGTATTTAAAAAAATAAAAAATAAAGTTTTTAAACCGTATTGTTGGTTAGGGGCTTGTAGTAAGTAAGCATTTCACTGTAAGGTCGCATGTGACTAATACAATTTGATTTGATTTGACATGAGAGCATAGGACAACAGAATGAACATTCATGTAAAACACCCATTACTGTAAAACCGGTTTTATGCTGTGACTCATAACTATTGAAAACTACTTATGACAGCTTATGAATGCATACATGAGAACACCTACAGTAAAGTGTTACCCAACCGGACTATAATCACATAAAATACCAGTTTTGCCCCCTGTGCTGAGTCTGCCTTGTGCAGTGAGACAGCCTCAGTTACTCCCCATGTTCTCCATTGGCATCATACTGTGCAGCTGTGCAGTTCACTCTATCCAGCATACTGTACATGCCATACAACAGAGACAAACCTTATCCATGATAAAGGTTATGCAGTCTAGGTGCCCCTGCCATCAGGATTTAGTCATGTTTTCTCACAACTTACCACAAGATTTCTACCTCCCCCTTCCCCTTTCTCACTATGTATTTCATGCTATTTTTGTCGTTTGCAAACACAATTTGTTTTGTTAAGAAGAATGTCCATGTTAATTGTTGTTCCCCGTGTGAAGTCAACGTTCCCATGTCAAGTCAAAATACATAATGAATGTTATCAGCAACAAGAAAATCTGAAAACAAAACAGAGAAATTATGGTAGCTGGGGACTTAAAAGTGTCCAGGATACATATTGTGGATCCCCAAATCCATAGGAATGATATCACACCTGCCACTCACTCCATAACAATGTCTTCACGTTAAAGATTAATATTCATAATGTATTTTAAAGTAAAGCCACAATTGTATTGGAATAAAGTGTCCCACAATGTATAACATCTTTCCCCAACCCCACTGTGCTATGTGTTTTGTGTCCCAACCTCTTCCTTATTATTGTTGATTATTGTGTAGATCAGATCAGTGCAGCGTGACGCTGACTGTGACTATCCCTCCAGGTATCTGGACTCATACGATGGATCCTATGACTACAACTCCACTGCATGCAAAGAGCTCAGGCAGGAGATTATGGATGTCAAAGTCCTGACCATGTGAGTGTAATCGCCTGTGTTACACTCTTAGAAAAAAAGGTTCTATTTAGAACCTAAAATGGTTCTTTGGCTGTCCCCACAGGAGAACCATGTGAAGAAATATTTTTGGCTCCGGGTAGAACCCTTTTGGGCTCCATGTAAAACCCTTTGCACAGAGGGTTCTACATGGAACCCAGAAGGGTTCTACCTGGAACCCTTTTTTCATGGAGTGTACAAATGCAGTGATGGGCAACTATGATCCTTGAGGGCCTATGTGCCTTACTGGTTTGTGTTCACTCTTTGAAATGTTGATATTAGATATTGGAGGAAGCAAAGTCTGTGCACTCCGTTCCAACATTCAGGCCCATCCCTTGTCCTATCAACAAACATTTAAATAATGATTTTATAATACAGCAGTAGGAAGCCATAGTGAGAGAAACAGACAAGTGCAAAGATAGATGAGGAAGTAGGCGAGACAGGCCTTGAACCTCTTTTGCCAGGGGGATGTACAGTGCTACCACTAGAACAGACTCTGGCACAGGCTTACATGTTCTTGAGGATGTTTGAGCTATTTATCGCACCTGTAAGAGGTGCTTGCAGAGGGACAGTGTGCCAGGCCAGGCAGCAGACAGCGCGACAGACAACAACCACTTGGCTCCGCCAGCAGTTACAGTGCAGTGACTGACTCTCATTACACTACTGCCAGCCCCGGTAGTGCTTTCCATCCCCGAGCAAATCACATTTTCCAATCATCGAGGGGGAATGTCAGTTCAAGGAGAGCTATTTAGAGACCTTCTATTTCTGGCCATCGCCATCTTCTCCTCAAGACGGCGGACGCAAGGCGTCAGTCAGAGGGAGTGCCTTGGCGCAATGCTAAATCCATTGGCACAGCTTCCAGTGCCATTCTCATGTTACACCTCAGCGCGTGTTTAATATTCATATTACAGAGCAGAGTGCTGCAGTGTCATCAGCCCCCTCCCTGTTTTGAAATATTTAAAAATTGTATCTGTGCAGTTTTCAACCCCCTCATTGTGAGACAGCAGGGATTTTTTGTGGCCCCCACCCCAATAAAATACCCCTCTGATCGGCAGTATATGCAGTATAGGACCATAGGGTATAGGGCTTACTCTTAAACACGCATGGATCACTTGACTCTTCTCTTGTCTGTCTCGGTTTTATGTGGGGTTTCCCTGCCCATCTGCCAGGGTGAAGACGTCGGAGCTGTTTGAGAGATGGAGGAACCTGCAGGTGTGCAAGTGGCAGCAGAACATGGTGGAGACCAACAACTTCAAGTGAGCTTCTAATTGACCTTTAACTTGAACGCGTCACAGGGATGGCCTTTCAGGTCCCGTTCTTGCAGTCACGCTGTACATCTCAAAAGATTGCTATAATCATTATTATTGTGGTTCACGAGACCTTAAACACTTCTTTAGGCATTGTGATATCTGATCATCTGCAGAGCGCGAATGCAAAACAGAAGACTTGGAATTCCACCAGTCTATTAGCACGAGCCTGTTCAGAGGAGCTATTCGTGCTCTTCTGCCGTACGTCACACACATTAGCCTCCCTCTCTTCTGTGGTACTCCCACTCGGTATCGACCATCTCTATCTAGTGTGACTCTGCCCCTATAGTACCAATCACATTGCTTAGATGTCTCTCTGTATATCAGGGCATCTTTATTGTGTGACTAACCAGACTCAGAGGGAGACTTTCTACTGCAGGTTTGCAACGTTCTAGTCCTCAGGGACCAGGGCTGCAGTGTTGCTCGTTTTTCGCAACACCCTTATTCCACTACAGTTTTCTTGGGGGGGGGGGGTCTGACAGTAACTCTTCCCTTCTATTGTTCTTTCCAATAGGATGTCTCTGTCGCGGTGTTGTAACGCACCCTCCTTCCTGTTCACGACCAAGAGGAACACTCCAGCAGGCACCAAGCTGAGGTATGAGGTGGACACCAGTGGCATCCTGCCCATCAGTACTGAGGTCTTCAAGATGTTTCCTGACGTGAGTGTTCCAATTATAACAATATACAGTATATCACCCTGTACGACTGACTACCTGTCATCCATGTGTCCTATGCTATGTACCCTACCTTGTATCCTAAGGTGATGGAACTCCACTTTCTCTGGTTATAAAAGTGTACCCCATATTTCTGTTTGACTCTGGTTCTGTTTCATTGAAAGGACATGCCGTACTCCAAGTCTCAGTTTAAGAAATGTGCAGTTGTCGGAAACGGAGGAATCATCAAGAACAGCAAATGTGGGAAGGATATTGACTCCGCAGATTTCGTGTTTAGGTACACATCATCTTTATTCTGTCGTGCTACAAACATTCCCAAGCATCACGCTCGGGCTGAGTTATTTTTCGACTGCAGATATCAAATGGCAAGATACACTATTTAATTACGTTCGCTCTGCTCAGACCTTCTCAGAATCTGCATTGGATAATGTAAATAATTCTCCTTCCTTCAAAGATGCAACATTCCACCCATCAACGAGAAGTACTCGGCTGATGTAGGCGCCAAAACGGATCTGGTGACGATTAATCCAAGTATTATAACGGAGAGGTACTCTACGGCTATGTCAACAAAAAATGTGAATTCCCACTGGGCACACACTGGTTGAATCAACGTCGTTTCCACGTCATTTCAATGAAATGACTTTGAACCAATGTGGAATAGACGTTGAATTGACATCTGTGCCCAGGCACGCACACACACACACACCATCTAGACCTGAAATCCATTAACGGCAGCAGATACAATGGGCGTGCACTGCACTTAGTCAAATGTAATGTTCTGGCACAGAGCTGCAGCACGTCTGCTCCTTGCAAACACACACACGCACACACGAAACACACATACACCTCCTCCCTCTTTATACACACTCTAATCCCTCTCCTCTCCTCCACCACCAGATTCCAGAAGCTAGAGAAGTGGCGGCGACCATTTTACGAGGTTCTTCAGAACTACGAGAACTCGTCAGTGGTCCTACCCGCCTTCTACAACACGCGTAACACTGACGTCTCCTTCCGGGTCAAGTACATGCTGGACGACTTTGACTCCCAGAGGGGTGTGTTCTTCTTCCACCCCCAGTACCTGCTCAACGTCCAGCGCTTCTGGACTGTCCAGGGTGTCCGCGCCAAACGCCTCAGCAGCGGCCTGATGCTAGTCACCGCCGCCATGGAACTGTGCGAGGAGGTCCACCTCTATGGCTTCTGGGCGTTTCCCATGAACCCCTCGGGCATTTTCATCACGCACCATTACTATGACAACGTCAAGCCCCGCCCCGGGTTCCACGCCATGCCCCACGAGATCTTTAACTTCATGCACATGCACACGCGAGGTATCCTCAATGTACACTCAGGACCTTGCACATGATCGTGCACCGGAGCCACGCCCACACTGTAATGCATCGTGGGAAGTCACCATTTACTCCTGTTTTTGTCTCGGTTCTTAATTTATCATCATTTTGCATATCTTAATTTAGATACAATGGTTTTCTTACAGTTGACGAGAGATGGCCTTTTGAGCTCACACCGTATATTTGTGCTTTTTACACTAGCTCCATGTGTTGAAGGCTGCTTGCTTTTATGCCAACACTATAATTTATCTTGATGTGTTTCTTACTCTCTTGCTGAATAAGCAACTCCAATGGCCGCTGGTATCTCTGATTCTGTAGGTTGCTTGTTCTAATGTGAAGTGATCTTTCCTAGTGATGTCGTTTCTGTGAAATCTTAGTGGCTCGGTGGTACTGCTGTACAGAGGTTTGAACTTGACGTGTTGCACAACTATTTACACTGAAATAAGGCCACTCTGTGTGTCCCTCTCTTCCTCCTGTACTTTCTCTTTGCCGCTTCCTGTGTTATGACCCCCCCCCGTGCTCTCTTTCTCAGACACTCTGTAGGTGTGGCAGCTTTTATTTATGTCCGTGTAAAAATCCTGAACACTATTGACGTTGAGCGAATCCAAAAGAAAATGTTCAAAGATCCAACTGTTTAACCTTCAGTTGTCCAGCTACATTCAACTGTTTTATATGGGTAAATATTTCTTATAAAACACTGTTAACACTCCTGACCTGAGAGGACCTTTTTCACAGGTCCACTTCCTTCTGTACAACTAACTAGCCAAACACCGGAAGACATCCTTGGATAGTTCTGATGTGAAATGGTTGTGTTTTATTTGCTTGCTGTTTTTGGACAAAAAGGTGAGATGATTCATATTTTATAATTACCACCACCATAGTAGGCCACATAGTCAGAAAAACACTAGTTATTGGGCACTGTTGACCAATCTGATTTCCCTCTGTCATCCATGTCTTAAAACCATGCTGCCTTACGATATAAATGTACAAATCCTCTCTCAGATATGCCGTTCACCCCTGAATTGTGTATCTAATGGACGTTCGTATCAAACAAACTCCTGTTCCCACTGTCTGCTGACTCACCTTAATAACCATGACGAGAAGAGGTTCACTTCTGCTGTTGAAATGACGAAATATAATATAATTCCTGTACGCTATAATGCTCTTTGTATACTCATGTGATGCCGTGCATGATTCTACTATAATCTCTGTTCTGTGTGTGCCCGCCACCAACCCATGTTTACAACCATCAGCTTCTGCTAAAGCTCACGGATCATTGGGAGAGATGAGTTTAATTCGAATGATATGACATTTATCATCAATTGCACACAAGGCCCAACCGAAACTCGACTTTCGCATTTTAACCCAACCCTTCTGAATCGGAGAGGTGCAGGGGGCGGCCACATTGGGCACCCAGGGAGCTGTTGTTGTGGGGGGTTAACTGCCTTGCTCAAGAGCAGAACAACCTTTTGGTTACTGGCCCAATTCTTTTACCGCTAGGCTACCTGAAACCTTATATCAACCTTGAATGGGTTTTAAAAGAGGACTGATCGACAGAGGCCCTTTTTTTTTTTACAGATGATGCAAAGGAATTACTAATATCGCTCCCTTTTGAAATGATCTGATTTTTGTCATCAGTATTATCACCGCATCGTGTCATTTCCCTTTTTGCAATGTGACAAAGTTGTAACCTTGGAAAGCACCGTGAATCTCACCCCTTGGAATGCTGTATGTTTGTTTCTAGTAGTATTTGTGGTGTTTAACTGTGCCAGAGTGGAGGAACATGACTGAACTGGAAACATAGGATCATTCTTCTGTACATGCTGTGCAATGCCTTTTGATTTTCGTAACGCCCCAAATTCCCATGATCTTCCATGATCACTTCTAAAGTCTGTGGAAGATTGTTTCTTGGATTTGTAATTCACAGTCACACGGGTTGTGTGTAAAAGACACAATGCACAAAATAAGTTATCCGTATGAGCACATTCAAGTTTTGAGTCTCAGAATCACAAAAGATCATCATTTTATAGAGTCAAAAATAACTAGGTCGAAGAATCAGTCCGAAAATGAAAGGATGGCATTATTAGAGCTTGGATGGAATTATTACAGTTTGAACAGGGATATGAAACCTACATTCTGGGTCATTCTTTATATTGTGTTTGTAAATAAACATGTTTGGATTTTCTGCTTGTCTTGATCATTTACTTTCTATATATAGACGTCTGATCTACGAAGAAATGTGGATTTGGGTCAGGCATACAGCAACCAATCATTTTAGTCCAAACTATACCCACCAATCACCACACAACCCAACAAATCTACTGTACTAACATTGCAAGTGAGAAATTCAGAATAGCACTGCATGGAATTGAATACATTACAGTATTTGGATATTTTTTCAAGTGAGTGGAATTGAACATGACAGGAAAAATGCAATATTTCCCAATGAGCGACAGTGAATTCAATCTTGTCATCTGAAGTCAAGTATTTTGTCTGCAGTTAATGAGTAAATCGGGGCCATGTTCATTCGGGGACACAACAGAAAGCGTTTCAAAATGTTTTGCAACAGAAACGGAAAATGACTGTCAGTCTTCTTCCGTTTGGTGACTAATGACCACAACCCTATATATGGATGGATCACAACCACATGACCAATTTACCGTCTCGTTTCAGGTCAGCTGGCCTCTGGTTTGTCTGCTCCAATTAGCTCCTTAAGCAAAGCTACTGTCAGCGCCTCAATAATTAAACAGACGGCAGTGTCAGTGTCCTATCCGCTCACTGAATCACTTAAGCAGGGCTGCTACTGCAGCTCTGCAGCCCCTTGAGCCCCTTGAATCCCACTGAGTCACCAGATACCATAGCTTGTATAGGTGAAATAGTAGTACACCCACATTCTCCTGTCATGGCAGTGAAATCTGAGAAAGACCATGTCACTATATATGAGGTATTGGGACCCCAACACAGGTATCATGTATAAAGTAATGTTGGATACATAACACAGATAAATCGATTAAACTCATAGGTGATGTGATAGAATGCAGCTGAGCACAGGCAAAATCCGAGAGGAAAACCTGGTTCAGTCTGATTTACACCAGACACTGGGAGATGAATTCACCTAAAACACAAAGCCAAATCTACACTGGACTTGCATACCAAGAAGACAGTGACCGGCCGAGTTACAGTTTTGACTTAAATCTGCTTGAAAATCTAATGGCAAGACCCGAAAAGGGTTGTCTAGCAATGATCAACAACCAATTTGACAGAGCCGGAAGAATTTAGAAAAATAATTATTGGCAAATGTTGCACAATCCAGGTGTGGAAAGCTCTTAGAGAATTACCCAGAAAGTATCCAGAAAGACTCACAGCTATAATCCCTGCCAAAGGGGATTATAAAATATATTGACTCAGGGCTGTGAAAGATATATTCTTTTTTTTTTATTTGTACATTTTTACAAATGTACAAATGTTTCTTACACTGACATTAAAGTATTTTGTGTAGATCGTTGACAAAAAATTGCAATTAAATAAATTTTAATCTCACTTTGTGGCAAAAGTCAAGGTGTAAGAATACTTTCTGAGGGCCTAATGCATTTCACAGGCCTAGCATCTGGGCTTTAAGTCAGAAACTTTTAACCATGCTGAAACCGCTGAACCGTCAGAACCACTAATGGATGTTCAAATGTACCTGGTAGGCCTAAAAAATGTGTCAAAAACATTTCTTGTGCAGCAAGAAAGCATATTTGAACGTGTGTATTTCAGTTTTTCCACACAGGTCTTATATAGGCTACACAATGTATCAAGCTCTGTATAGTCTTCAACGGTAAATTTCTGCCCAAAACACACAAAAGCGCAGGCAGCAGGAGTCACAGCAGTGTTCCCTCAGAATTGATTCAACACAATCAACATGTCTGAATCCTCACCAAGTAAACTGAAATGACTATATCTCTCCCCTTACAGTACCGTTCACAGCACCTCTGTTTTCACTTGTTCTAATCAAGTCCAAATTCAATTCCCGCGGAATGATGTTCTCATGCTTATTTAACGAGGTGACATGGTCTATAAAGAGAGCAGCGTATTGGTGGTTGACCTCATGAAGATTCTGAGAAGTCAGCATGGTTACCAAGAGAAAGAACAGGGGGGAAAATGAAGACATCGGGTCGAGATACAGGTGAGCAGTGATCACATCCAGGTCTGCAGATACAGGTGAGCAGTGATCACATCCAGGTCTGCAGATGCAGGTGAGCAGTGAGCACATCCAGGTCTGCAGATGCAGGTGAGCAGTGAGCACATCCAGGTCTGCAGGTGAGCAGTGATCACATCCAGGTCTGCAGATGCAGGTGAGCAGTGATCACATCCAGGTCGGCAGATGCAGGTGAGCAGTGATCACATCCAGGTCTGCAGATGCAGGTGAGCAGTGATCACATCCAGGTCTGCAGATGCAGGTGAGCAGTGAGCACATCCAGGTCGGCAGATACAGGTGAGCAGTGAGCACATCCAGGTCTGCAGATGCAGGTGAGCAGTGAGCACATCCAGGTCTGCAGATACAGGTGAGCAGTGAGCACATCCAGGTCGGCAGATACAGGTGAGCAGTGAGCACATCCAGGTCGGCAGATACAGGTGAGCAGTGATCACATCCAGGTCGGCAGATACAGGTGAGCAGTGATCACATCCAGGTCGGCAGATACAGGTGAGCAGTGATCACATCCAGGTCTGCAGATACAGGTGAGCAGTGAGCACATCCAGGTCGGCAGATACAGGTGAGCAGTGATCACATCCAGGTCTGCAGATGCAGGTGAGCAGTGATCACATCCAGGTCTGCAGATGCAGGTGAGCAGTGATCACATCCAGGTCTGCAGATGCAGGTGAGCAGTGATCACATCCAGGTCTGCAGATGCAGGTGAGCAGTGATCACATCCAGGTCTGCAGATGCAGGTGAGCAGTGATCACATCCAGGTCTGCAGATACAGGTGAGCAGTGATCACATCCAGGTCTGCAGATACAGGTGAGCAGTGAGCACATCCAGGTCTGCAGATGCAGGTGAGCAGTGATCACATCCAGGTCTGCAGATACAGGTGAGCAGTGAGCACATCCAGGTCTGCAGATGCAGGTGAGCAGTGATCACATCCAGGTCTGCAGATACAGGTGAGCAGTGATCACATCCAGGTCTGCAGATGCAGGTGAGCAGTGATCACATCCAGGTCTGCAGATGCAGGTGAGCAGTGATCACATCCAGGTCTGCAGATGCAGGTGAGCAGTGATCACATCCAGGTCTGCAGATGCAGGTGAGCAGTGAGCACATCCAGGTCTGCAGATGCAGGTGAGCAGTGATCACATCCAGGTCTGCAGATACAGGTGAGCAGTGATCACATCCAGGTCTGCAGATACAGGTGAGCAGTGATCACATCCAGGTCTGCAGATGCAGGTGAGCAGTGATCACATCCAGGTCTGCAGATACAGGTGAGCAGTGATCACATCCAGGTCTGCAGATACAGGTGAGCAGTGAGCACATCCAGGTCTGCAGATGCAGGTGAGCAGTGATCACATCCAGGTCTGCAGATACAGGTGAGCAGTGAGCACATCCAGGTCTGCAGATGCAGGTGAGCAGTGATCACATCCAGGTCTGCAGATACAGGTGAGCAGTGATCACATCCAGGTCTGCAGATGCAGGTTGTCACAATGATTATGACGATCAGCAGGTGAGAAGGTATGGATGAAGTCGTTAAACAAACAATCTCTTTCTTACCTGCTTGTCATGTGATTGGGTATGACGCTTTCTCACGATCTAGGCCTACTTGGGGTTGTATTCAAGTGCTAAAATTAGTTAAGATGTGTTCCGATATGTAGCTATTTTTAGATATGCCCTTCTGGTTAACCGCTCAGACAAGACTTGACTATTTGCAGTCATTTGTGTATTGAGTATCAGAGAGTTGATGATAGAGATATGACAAGTTATATGCCAGAACTCTTCCCCCCTTTCCAATCCCCTTCCTTAAGACCACCTCCCCCTGAGCGCCTCGTGCCTAGATGATCAGGTATCAGGTGCAGATATGTGTACATTTGCACATGATTGATCACAAAATAATAAATGATCTGAGGTTCCCGTTCTCCTAAAACCTCTCAACATGAGGTTTTGCTGTACTTTCCATTTGTTTTGCATTCATAGAACAAGGGATATCAACGTGCACTACAGTACTAATGGCGATAAGATTTTATTGAGGATTAGATGATGTATTTCTTTGCCTGTATCCTTGAGTAAATATACCACACCTCCTCGTGCCTTATTGCTTCATTATAACACTTTGCTTTACAAGGCATTATGCAACTTGGGCATAATACTCGATGGTTGGAGATATAGATGTTTATGAACAGCTCATAAGGTGTTATTAAATGAGCTTATAATGCATTATAAGGGGTGTTACCCGAAAATGCAAAAGGTTGTTAATTAGCATGAAATGCTGTTTCCTTTAGTAAAAAAACTAAAACATCTGGATTTATACGAGCTGGATTGATTTTAAGTTTTACTTTATGGTCGATGGTTGTCAGATACTGTAAGTGTTATTGAGATTCTAGTACATTATATTTTTACATTCCTGCTGATGTATGTATCTTACATACAGTACATACAAACATATCCTAATAAAATGAAACATCCCTATTCTGAACACAGACGTAACTATTTGCTAACAAAGTGGATCAATAGCAGCAGCAACACAAGATAATCATTTCTTTGGACAACATGCAAGCTCTGGGCATTAACCTTGGAGCTGGACTCTTAGTTTGTGACTGTAGACTAGCTGCAGGTTTCAGAAGGCCTTGGGACCAATATGAGTTCAATACACACTAGTATGCTCAATCATGTCCTGCAGTTGTACATGATCATGGATGATATGTGTCCAGGCGTGTTAGGAGGTGATGAGTTGTGTGTGTTAGTGTGTGTATGTGCGTGTATGTGTGTGCACGCGTATCTGTGCGTGTGCGCTTGTGTGTGCGCCTCGGTAAAATCGTGACGCACCTGGCCCGTGAAGAGATCCTGACATGATGAATAATGGAGAACACCGCGCGGTGCAAAGTTATCTCGGCAAGGCAACCTTTTTCACAAGGCTTTCTCCTGTGGGTCACATGATTCCCGTGGGGCCAGTCATTTTTCATGAGCAGAGCGTGTCGGCGGCCCTGCCCCAGGAGGAGTGCTCCTGGCCAGGCAGAGCTCCATGTGGCCCCAGCCTCCTCCTCAAGCACATCCACACACCTGACAGCCGGCCTGTCCAGTCTAGTGTACCCAGGGGCCCCAACACGGCTCGCTGCCACGGGTCAAATTAATTGTCTGACAGCTCTCGAAACTCAAGAAAGCTCTTATGAAACTGAAGGCCAGGAAAGCGGATGAATAAAAGATGCAGAGGAACGGGGGAAACTGAAGAGGTTGATGACAACGTGGAGGAAAAGGAGCCAAAATCGAAAGGTAAAAGCAAGTTTGATACCAACAGAGACGCCAAGCCAAATGGGGAGAAGAGCCCAGAGGAGTGATTTGAGAGTCAGAGGAGGCACCAGAGGAAGGGAGAGAAACAAAGGGGGAAAGCCACAATAAGGTAAAAGAGAAGAAAAAAAATAAGACAAAGAAAGAAAGCAGGCGATGAAGAGGGGGATGACGAGCAGAACAATAATGACACCACCAAAACCAAACCAAAGAAGAAGAAATCCAAAGAAGAGGACATGACTGATGGAGAAGATAAAGAAGAGAAGAGGAGAGGAGGAGATGGGGTCCAAAGACAAGAAGTCCAAAGATGGAGGGAAGAAGAAGGCTCAGGATGAGGAGCCCCTCTTGGAAGATCAGGAGGGAGAAGAAGAAGAAGAAGGGATCGGCTGAAAGAAAGAAAAGACCAAGGCCAAGCAGGTGGACTATGCTGCCACAATGAGCTGATGACCTACCACACGAACTCATCCGATGGCTATGAGGTTAAGTACCACAGCTGGGGCAAGACAGTATCTCTACATAGTTCAGGTAAGTCTGTAAGGTACTCTAGTTCTAAGCTGCTATCACACACTGCTATCACTCACACTCACAATCACTGGCCACTTTAATAAATGGATCACCAGTCACTTTATACAATAATGCCACTTTGATAATGTTTACGTATATCTTACATTACTCATATCACATGTATATACTGTATTTTATACCATCTATTGCACCTCGCCTACGCGAGCGTCCAGCCATATACTTACATGTACATATTCTCATTCACCCCTTTAGATTTGTGTGTGTTAGGTAGTTGTTGGGGAATCGTTGGATTACTTGTTGGATATTACTCCACTGTCGGAACTAGAAGCACAAGTATTTCGCTACACTCGCATTAACATCTGCTAACCATGTGTATGTGACAAATCAAATTTGATTTGATTTGCTGTATTCTGAAGTGGGGCTGAGTTGTATTTCTTGAAGCCAAGCTGGGCTCTACTGTGTTGTTGAAGGCCTGTCTGGGGATCCCTCTGTGATTGTCCCTTGATGAAAGCTCAGTGTGTTCCACATGAATGGAGCCCAGCAGAGACTTAGAGGCAGACAGGTGCTTGGAGTCAGGCTGGGGCCAGGGCCTAGGTCCAGGGTTAGGAGGAAAGGTTGGCGTAGAACTGGGGCTATGCAGGGGACAGGAACAAGGACTGAGACCAGACAAACAGGCAGACAAACACACATGCACACACACACACACACACACACACACACACACACACACACACACACACACACACACACACACACACACACACACACACACACACACACACACACACACACACACACACACACACACACACACACACCCCTTTCTCTGGGATAGTTTTCTCACTTTTCTTTATATTTTACTGAACCTAATGAACTGCTCCTCCATGGACTCGTCTCAACTCTTAGGGCTGAGGCAGTGCTGGGGTCCTCCGACTGTTTCCAGAGGAATAGAACGAGGCCCCATTTTGTATCATTTATGAGGCTGTACAATCAAAGTTTACCCAATGTCATGCAGTATTTACCAGGGACTTCTATTTACAGCTCCTCGTGTTTACCCTGTACATACTCTATTAACCATGACCTGCATGTTACATAATTCTGCTGACTGGCTAGGGGGTTTGACCTAAACCCCTTGGTTACATTACCCATTTACTATGTCCTGTACCATCAGTTATTAATGGCGTAGAATAGAAAGAACCCTAATGAAGCCTGCTAAAAGAAGAAGACCCATTGCAGGACATAATATTACAAAGAAAGTCATTTGGAGCCTATAACACTACAGGTTCATATTGTTTGCATAAAAAAAGAGCAATGAAATGTAATCACACCAAATTCAAGTCATTATAGAAAGCACTTACACTGAGTTACAGCTTAGGCAGCAAAACCAACAAATCTACTAAATGAAACCTACTTTAGTCACACACATAAACACAAAGTGACAACAGATAAACGTATCTACAGTGACAGCAGACATGCGTCAACCCCCCCCCCTGACAGACGGGTGTAGTACAAACAAACAAAGCCATATGATACGGATGAGTGCTGAGTGTTCATCTTCCTCCCTGTCTGTTTCATGGTCAGTCAGAGAGAGAGAGAGAGAGAGAGAGAGAGAGAGAGAGAGAGAGAGAGAGAGAGAGAGAGAGAGAGAGAGAGAGAGAGAGAGAGAGAGAGAGAGAGAAAGAGTGGGAGAAAGAGAGAGAGAGAGAGAGAGAGAGAGAGAGAGAGAGAGAGAGAGAGAGAAAGAGTGGGAGAAAGAGAGAGAGAGAGAGAGAGAAAGAGTGGGAGAAAGAGAGAGAGAGAGAGAGATGCACATGAATCCAGCTCTGAAATGAAAAAGAGTCTCAGTTGGCTTGGAGCCAGGCATTGATTCACTCACGGCAGATTCGCTCCCTGGAAGCCCTCTATGGAAGGAAACGTAATGCTCCTAATTGCGCCATCTCTCAATGATTGAATCCTGCCAGTTCTTATGATCTGACTTTTACCCTAGAGATGGATCAGGCCCAATGTTCAGCTAATGCATACGTATATACATATGCCAGCTTTGTAGTATTACTGAAAATAAATACTGGAATATATAACTTACTATAATGAACTACTGACTCACAAAGGGTCAGGGTTATAAAAGGACACACCCCCAATCATGTTACATATAATCATATAAACATAATATTGAACTCAAAATACTCTGTCAATATGTTTTATATTTAGTATTAATTTATTCATATTATTGAATGAGATACGTATATTGTAATTCAGTGACATCTTTCAAGGTATGTATGGCATATGTTTTTAATCCTAATTCATGAACGTACAATGCATGTTTGGGTGTTGCAAATGGGATGTACAATGTGGAATTTGGGCAGAAAATAATGTTTTCTTTGCCAATTGTTAACCCTTTGCATTTCATTCTAATTCTCCAGCACAGAAAATAGGTATTTGTATCTACCTAAGGATGATTATTTATTACAGTATAATTACTTCCTTTGTTGTGTTGCATTGCGTGTATGAGGGCTGTACAGGAGTGCATTCCTGTAACTTTAAACTCACGAGCCTCATATAAACTGACGAAGCGATGCTGTTCTGACGTCAACTATCAAATCAGTACAATTGTCACAAAAAGCTACTGATCAAATCAAATCAAGTTTATTTTATATAGCCCTTCGTACATCAGCTAATATCTCGAAGTGCTGTACAGAAACCCAGCCTAAAAACCCAAACAGCAAGCAATGCAGGTGTAGAAGCACGGTGGCTAGGAAAAACTCCCTAGAAAGGCCAAAACCTAGGAAGAAACCTGGAGAGGAACCAGGCTATGAGGGGTGGCCAGTCCTCTTCTGGCTGTGCCGGGTGGAGATTATAACAGAACATGGCCAAGATGTTCAAATGTTCATAAATGACTAGCATGGTCAAATAATAATCAGGAGTAAATGTCAGTTGGCTTTTCATAGCCGATCATTAAGAGTATCTCTACCGCTCCTGCGGTCTCTAGAGAGTTGAAAACAGCAGGTCTGGGACAGGTAGCACGTCCGGTGGACAGGTCAGGGTTCCATAGCCGCAGGCAGAACAGTTGAAACTGGAACAGCAGCAAGGCCAGGTGGACTGGGGACAGCAAGGAGTCATCATGCCCGGTAGTCCTAACGCATGGTTCTAGGGCTCAGGTCCTCCGAGAGAGAGAAAGAAAGAGAGAAGGAGAGAAATAGAGAGAGCACACTTAAATTCACACAGGACACCGGATAAGACAGGAGAAGTACTCCAGATATAACCAACTGACTCTAGCCCCCCGACACATAAACTACTGCAGCATAAATACTGGAGGCTGAGACAGGAAGGGTCAGGAGACACAGTGACCCCATCCGATGATACCCCCGGACAGGGCCAAACAGGAAGGATATAACCCCACCCACTTTGCCAAAGCACAGCCCCCGCACCACTAGAGGGATATCTTCAGCCACCAACTTACAATCCTGAGACAAGGCTGAGTATAGCCCACAAAGATCTCCACCACAGCACAAACCAAGGGGGGGCGCCAACCCAGACAGGAAGATCACGTCAGTAACTCAACCCACTCAAGTGACGCACCCCTCCTAGGGATGGCATGAAAGAGCACCAGTAAGCCAGTGACTCAGCCCCTGTAATAGGGTTAGAGGCAGAGAATCCCAGTGGAGAGAGGGGAACCGGCCAGGCAGAGACAGCAAGGGCAGTTCGTTGCTCCAGAGCCTTTCCGTTCACCTTCACACTCCTGGGCCAGACTACACTCAATCATATGACCTACTGAAGAGATAACTCTGATCACGTTAGCTGGCCTCATAATGTTTACCAGGAGGTAATGGAAATGATATTGCTTGATTGATATGATCCATAACGAGAGGAGGCTAATCTCCTAATGCATTTGATGGAGGCCTGGCTAGAGTACAGAATGCATTCTTCTATACAGCTACATAATGGACACGCAGCATATCTGGAGCAAGGAGGAACTACGTGACATGGCCGGTCTTCTTTTCAATTAGAGCAAATGAAAAAAGACCACGATGTAATTTCTATATAACACACTTAATCTGTGTTGGTAATATGAGGACCTGCACAGGGACTGTTCTCATGCAAGTCGCAGGCTCTCTTTATCACTACACACCCATGGGTACGCAGATAGAGTTACACATATACAATATACTGTCCCTAATCTATAGTACACTTGGCTACACCTTGTCATTCAACCTGACATTCAGGTCATTCTCCCCTTCACATAAGACACATTGACTCAGTATGTAACATATGATATACACAGATGTACATACAGTAGATACTGTATACATAGATACATATGAATGTTTTACACTATATATACAAGAGTATGTGGACACCCCTTCAAATTTGTGGAGTCGGCTATTTCTGCCACAAATTGAGCACACAACCATGCAATCTCCACTGACAAACATTGGCAGTAGAATGGCCTTACTGAAGAGCTCAGTGACTTTTAACATTGCACCGTCATGGGATGCCACCTTGCCAACAAGTTGGTTGGTGAAATTTTTGCCCTGCTAGAGCTGCCCCGGTTAACTGTAAGTGCTGTTATTGTGAAGAGAAAACGTCTAGGAGCAACAACAGCTCGGCCGCAAAGTGGTAGGCCACACAAGCGCTGAAGCGCGTAGCGTGTAAAAATCACCGGCCCTCGGTTGCAACACTCAATAGCAAGTTCCAAATTGCCTCTGCAAGCAACGTCAGCACAAGAACTGTTCGTCGGGAGCTTCATGAAATGGGTTTCCATGGCCGAGTAGCCACACACAAGCTTAAGATCACCATGCGCAATGCCAAGCGTCGGCTGGAGTGGAGTAAAGCTCGCCGCCATTGGACTCTTGAGCAGTGGAAACGTATTCTATGGAGTGATGAATCACGCTTCACCATATGACAGTCTGACGGATGAATCTGGGTTGAGGATGCCAGGAAAATGCTACCTACCCCAATGCATAGTGCCAACTGTAAAGTTTGGTGGAGGAGGAATAATGGCCTGGGGCTGTTTTTCATGGTTCAGGCTAGGCCCCTTAGTTTCAGTGAAGGGAAATCTTAGCGTTACAGCATACAATGACCTTCTTGTCATATCTGTGCTTCAAACTTTGTGGCAACATTTTGGGGAAGGCCCTTTCCTGTTTCAGCAGGAAAATGCCCCCGTGCACAAAGCGAGGTCCATACAGAAATCGTTTGTCGAGATCGGTGTGGAAGAACTTGATTGGCCTGCACAGAGCCATGACCTCAACCCCATCAAACACCTTTAGGATGAATTGGAACGCCGACTGCGAGCCAGGCCTAATCGCCTAACATCAGTGCCCGACGTCAGTAATGCTCTTGTGGCTGAATGGAAGCAAGTCCCCACAGAAATGTTCCTACATCTAGTGGAAAGCCTTCCCAGAAGAGGGGAGGCTGTTATAGCGGCAAATGGGAGACCAACTCCATATTAATGCCCATGATATTGGACTGAGATGTTCGACGAGCAGGTGTCCACATACTTTTGGTCATGTAGTGTGCAGTATATGTCCATATGTCAATATGTAATTAATTACAAATAGTTGTGACATATAGCTATAATTATCATTACCATCATTACTACCGAGGATGAGTAAAGTTTTACCTTACTCAGATATAGCCTTTATATGTCCTACTTGTAATACGGAATGATCAATTAACATTTGCATCATAACACATGTAAGTGGTGGCCCTAGTTTTGAACAGGTCTGCGGGATTGGAACAATCAAGGCAGAGCGAAATGCAACATTTTGGAATTCTAATGGAATTGTGGGGATAACTGCTCAAATGGCATGAATTCCAAAGTTTGAGTTGGGGTTGATTTGTTTGGTCAATGTCAGTCCGCCATTTATTTTGAAGGTTCATTTTAGACACAGACAGGGCGAACTTGTTGGACAGTCATTTAGTGGCGGAAATGTTATTGATGCATTTTGCCCCTTTAATTAGGGAGGGCAGCCTTGGAATTGTCACATAGATTTGAATATTGACCATAATTGCCAAAAGGGGAGCATTGAGATATATGTGTGTCAATGACAATGGCAGGTATATTCTCCATTGTTGGAGTCTATCGTATCTGATTCACCACAGCTGGCAGTGGAAGACCTTCCACAGAGACACTAGCCATCTGTCACTGTCAGAGGAGGGGGTAGCCTCATGCCAAAACCCCAGACTGGCTCTGGTCAGGTGTCCGATTCTACCACCCTGTGACAGAGACAACATATTAGGCCTCTATCCAAAGCCCACTGAATCAGATACTGAATAGTATTGTCTTTCAGGTAACACCTAATTTGATCGTTCTTATGACATTTATATGCAGTGGCATAAATATGACTTAAGACTTGTTATGAGGTGTCATGTCCAATACATTCAAGTTCACTCATGCCAAAGAAAGTGTTACCATTGATATTTAAGAGAGGACAACAGCATATTGGGATTCTGCCACTCTACCAATCTGGCATGAGACCATCATTGTGCCACACACTAAGCTGATCTATCAGAAGCTCTAATTTACCAGATCTATCTTTATCCCTATTTATCTTGTAGCCCGTCTCTCCCTTTTTGCTCATACTATCTATCTCTTCTCACGTTACGGAAGCCGAACGGCATATGAGAAAAAAAATGAAGACAGACGTGTTCCAGATCAGAACACACAACGTGGGGACATCGAAGAAGCTGAGGTACGGTATGACAATGGCATCACGGTGGCAGAAACCACTAGTTTAATTCCATGAAGACTACATTATAATCATTTCAGCATACTCACTGTACTGCAGTCTTAGACTGAGCTGAGACTGCCTATGGGGCATTTCCTCAGAAATGCCACTGAGTGTGTAAGCACCATCTGTTCTTTGGGGGTTGTGATGGTGATGGTGCTAGAGATGGGATCTGGGTCACATCCCCAGTCCTAAAAAGGGAAGATGCACAGATGACATCTGAGTGACTGCAACACACTGGGTGTTGGTAATAGCCTAGATCTATCTTTTGAGGAGGGAATATATATATATATTTTTAAACATCTGCATTGCTGCAGGTCATCTGAAAATCTGCAAGTGCGAAATACAAGCGGTTTCAATCTAGACCATCATTATCCAGTTCAATGTGTTTTGAAATTAGTTTACTGTAGAAGAATGTGCCAGGGCTAACTGTCAGTTAACCACCACCTAAATTAATAGGCCTAGAATTTCTGATAACGTAGGGTAGTTTATTTAAACTCTAAATTGCTACTTTGGGCGACATTTTATCTCTGCAAAATTGTATAGCTACGCAATAATAACTTAAGACCAAGGCTACTGACAATGTTGTAGAAGGACTGGTCTTGTGTTCTTTCATGATGTGACGTCTGTGAGAGTCAAGCATTTTGCCGCGGATTTCTTTACACCTCTAAAAAAAAAAATCGCTGCATGGACAATAAGTTAAAAGATCATTCAAACAAGTGGCGTATGGTATCCAACATTTAAACGTTTTTTTTAGAGTAAAGTACATCGAAAAAAAATCTAAAGAAAACTGCAAACTGAATAGGAGACCAAACAAGCAGCAAACAAAGAAGAAAGGCTTTTGAAAAAGTAACAAATTTTTCATAAAATTATACCGTTTTCTTAGCTAGCTAAGTTGTTTACCTGTTGCTAGGCAGTTGCTAGGGACATTCCTGGAAGAAGCTAGCTAGCTAACAAGGAGTGTCTAGTTGGCAGAAGAGAAGAAGGGACAAAGAAGGGACAAAGTGGGACAAAATAAGGACAGAAGAAAAGGGAAAGGGGGGAAAGGGGACATTAAGGTGAAGCAGTCCTCTAAAGACACAAAAGACAATAATACAAGAAACAACACTTCTATTGCCTCTCCCTCTACGATACGCACTTCCGGGTTGGAGCGAGTAGTTGCATTCCGCTTTGATCCACAGGTAGTATTACATTTCATTTCATTACAGTACAACAGTTTGATTTGTTTGATCTTAGCTGGCTACATAGCCGTCTTTGTATCCAAGATAATTGTGTAGTCTAGAGTAATTGTCGAGGTTACCTAGCCAGTTAGAGGTTACCTAGTCAGCTACACTTTCAAACAAAGTCAACAACGCAGCCACTGCTAGCTAGCCTATTTCACCAGCCAGCAGTACTATATCATTTTAGTCAATAAGATTTTTTGCAACGTAAGCTTAACTTTCTGAACATTCGAGACGTGTAGTCCACTTGTCATTCCAATCTCCTTTGCATTAGCGTAGCCTCTTCTGTAGCCTGTCAACTATGTGTCTGTCTATCCCTGTTCTCTCCTCTCTGCACAGACCATACAAACGCTTCACACCGCGTGGCCGCTGCTATTCTAACCTGGTGGTCCCAGCGCGCACAACCCACGTGGAGTTCCAGGTCTCAGGCAGCCTCTGGAACTGCCGATCTGCGGCCAACAAGGCAGAGTTCATCTCAGCCTATACTTCCCTCCAGTCCCTCGACTTCTTGGCACTGACGGAAACATGGATTACCACTGATAACACTGCTACTCCTACTGCTCTCTCCTCGTCTGCCCACGTGTTCTCGCACACCCCGAGAGCTTCTGGTCAGCGGGGTGGTGGCACTGGGATCCTCATCTCTCCCAAGTGGACATTCTCTCTTTCTAACCCTGACCCATCTGTCTATCGCCTCCTTTGAATTCCATGCTGTCACAGTTACCAGCCCTTTCAAGCTTAACATCCTTATCATTTATCGCCCTCCAGGATCCCTTGGAGAGTTCATCAATGAGCTTGACGCCCTGATAAGTTCCTTTCCTGAGGATGGCTCACCTCTCACAGTTCTGGGTGACTTTAACCTCCCCACGTCTACCTTTGACTCATTCCTCTCTGCCTCCTTCTTTCCACTCCTCTCCTCTTTTGACCTCACCCTCTCACCTTCCCCCCGCAGGCAATACGCTTGACCTCATCTTTACTAGATGCTGTTCTTCCACTAATCTCATTGCAACTCCCCTCCAAGTCTCCGACCACTACCTTGTATCCTTTTCCCTCTCGCTCTCATCCAACACTTCCCACACTGCCCCTACTCGGATGGTATCGCGCCGTCCCAACCTTCGCTCTCTCTCCCCCGCTACTCTCTCCTCTTCCATCCTATCATCTCTTCCCTCTGCTCAAACCTTCTCCAACCTATCTCCTGATTCTGCCTCCTCAACCCTCCTCTCCTCCCTTTCTGCATCCTTTGACTCTCTATGTCCCCTATCCTCCAGGCCGGCTCGGTCCTCCCCTCCTGCTCCGTGGCTCGACGACTCATTGCGAGCTCACAGAACAGGGCTCCGGGCAGCCGAGCGGAAATGGAGGAAAACTCGCCTCCCTGCGGACCTGGCATCCTTTCACTCCCTCCTCTCTACATTCTCCTCTTCTGTCTCTGCTGCTAAAGCCAATTTCTACCACTCTAAATTCCAAGCATCTGCCTCTAACCCTAGGAAGCTCTTTGCCACCTTCTCCTCCCTCCTGAATCCTCCTCCCCCTCCTCCCCCCTCCTCCCTCTCTGCTGATGACTTCGTCAACCATTTTGAAAAGAAGGTCGACGATATCCGATCCTCGTTTGCCAAGTCAATCGACACCGCTGGTTCTGCTCACACTGCCCTACCCTGTGCTTTGACCTCTTTCTCCCCTCTCTCTCCAGATGAAATCTCGCGTCTTGTGACGGCCGGCCGCCCAACAACCTGCCCGCTTGACCCTATCCCCTCCTCTCTTCTCCAGACCATTTCCGGAGACCTTCTCCCTTACCTCACCTCGCTCATCAACTCATCCTTGACCGCTGGCTACGTCCCTTCCGTCTTCAAGAGAGCGAGAGTTGCACCCCTTCTGAAAAAACCTACACTCGATCCCTCCGATGTCAACAACTACAGACCAGTATCCCTTCTTTCTTTTCTCTCCAAAACTCTTGAACGTGCCGTCCTTGGCCAGCTCTCCTGCTATCTCTCTCAGAATGACCTTCTTGATCCAAATCAGTCAGGTTTCAAGACTAGTCATTCAACTGAGACTGCTCTTCTCTGTGTCACGGAGGCGCTCCGCACTGCTAAAGCTAACTCTCTCTCCTCTGCTCTCATCCTTCTAGACCTATCGGCTGCCTTTGATACTGTGAACCATCAGATCCTCCTCTCCACCCTCTCCGAGCTGGGCATCTCCGGCGCGGCCCACGCTTGGATTGCGTCCTACCTGACAGGTCGCTCCTACCAGGTGGCGTGGCGAGAATCTGTCTCCGCACCACGTGCTCTCACCACTGGTGTCCCCCAGGGCTCTGTTCTAGGCCCTCTCCTATTCTTGCTATACACCAAGTCACTTGGCTCTGTCATATCCTCACATGGTCTCTCCTATCATTGCTATGCAGACGACACACAATTAATCTTCTCCTTTCCCCCCTCTGATAACCAGGTGGTGAATCGCATCTCTGCATGTCTGGCAGACATATCAGTGTGGATGACGGATCACCACCTCAAGCTGAACCTCGGCAAGACGGAGCTGCTCTTCCTCCCGGGGAAGGACTGCCCGTTCCATGATCTCGCCATCACGGTTGACAACTCCATTGTGTCCTCCTCCCAGAGTGCTAAGAACCTTGGCGTAATCCTGGACAACACCCTGTCGTTCTCAACTAACATCAAGGCGGTGGCCCGTTCCTGTAGGTTCATGCTCTACAACATTCGCAGAGTACGACCCTGCCTCACGCAGGAAGCGGCGCAGGTCCTAATCCAGGCACTTGTCATCTCCCGTCTGGATTACTGCAACTCGCTGTTGGCTGGGCTCCCTGCCTGTGCCATTAAACCCCTACAACTCATCCAGAACGCCGCAGCCCGTCTGGTGTTCAACTTTCCCAAGTTCTCTCACGTCACCCCGCTCCTCCGCTCTCTCCACTGGCTTCCAGTTGAAGCTCGCATCCGCTACAAGACCATGGTGCTTGCCTACGGAGCTGTGAGGGGAACGGCACCTCCGTACCTTCAGGCTCTGATCAGGCCCTACACCCAAACAAGGGCACTGCGTTCATCCACCTCTGGCCTGCTCGCCTCCCTACCTCTGAGGAAGTCCAGTTCCCGCTCAGCCCAGTCAAAACTGTTCGCTGCTCTGGCACCCCAATGGTGGAACAAACTCCCTCACGACGCCAGGTCAGCGGAGTCAATCACCACCTTCCGGAGACACCTGAAACCCCACCTCTTTAAGAAATACCTAGGATAGGATAAAGTAATCCTTCTAAGCCCCCCCCCCTTAAAAGAGTTAGATGCACTATTGTAAAGTGGTTGTTCCACTGGATATCATAAGGTGAATGCACCAATTTGTAAGTCGCTCTGGATAAGAGCGTCTGCTAAATGACTTAAATGTAATGTATGTAAATGTAACGCAAAGCGGCTTCTGCACAACTGTACAGGAGTCAAGTTTTTTCTCTTCTTCCCAGCCGAGCGCAGGATCACACTACCAAGCGGAGCTCTTCACAAGTTCAACGACCCGACCGCTGCAATTGACTTCATCAACAAGAACTTGAAGGAAACTGCTCCCCCAGACTGACTGCAGCAACGAGATTGATATGTAGCCTTTCTGCAGTGCAGTGTTTGATAGGTAGCCTCCTGTTCTTTTATTTGCATTATACATACATTTTCCTCATTGTTCGCTGAAATAGTAAGCCTCTATTCATATAATATATATATACTTTTATTTATTTTGTCATTGTTTTGTTTTGTTATTTTTTCTTGTATGTCAGGTTCGGTCTTCTGCTTACATTTAAAAAGCTAAACTCATTTACTTTCTTTCCAAAGTATGACTCATCAACCTAATTTTCTAGGGCAGTCGACAGGGAGTACACTTCCATTTGCTTTTTTTTTAGGGGTGGATCAGTGTTAAGGCTGTCGCTTTCCTCATCCTCAGATGAGGTGAGGAGAGAAGGATCTTCTAACCAAAATGCGGGTTCAGGGAAATATGCCATCTTTATTATATATTTGACAGCAACACGAAACAAAACAAAACACTTTCAAAACTACAAAATAACAAAACGACGTAGAACGGAACCTGAACATAAACTCACATCACAAACGTAAACTCACGAACAGGAACGTTACATCGAAACACACGAACAGCCAAACAGTCCCGTAAGTGAAAAACACATCGACAACGACGAAAGACATCACAGGAGACAATCACCCACCAACAAACAGTGAGAATGCCCTACCTAAATATGACTCTTGATTAGAGGAAAACGCAAACCACCTGCCTCTAATCAAGAGCCATACCAGGCAAACAAAACCAACATAGAAACAGATAACATAGACTGCCCACCCAAAACACATGCCCTGACCATAAACACATAAAAACAACATAAAACAGGTCAGGACTGTTACAGTACCCCCCCCTCAAGGTGCGCACGCCGGGCGCACCAGCACAAAGTCCAGGGGAGGGTCCGGGTGGGCAGTTGACCACGGTGGTGGTTCCGGCTCAGGACGCTGTCCCCATACCATCATAGTCACTCCCCTCTTCTGTCTACCCCTTCTAATGACCATCCTAACACTACCCTCCCCTAAATAAACGGCCAGCACCGGAACAAGGGGCAGCACCGGGACAATGGGCAGCACCGGGACAAGGGGTAGCACCGGGACAAGGGGCAGCACCGGAACAAGGGGCAGCACCAGGATAAGGACCAGCACCGGAATAAGGGACAGCACCGGGACAAGGGGCAGCACCGGGACAAGGGGCAGCACCGGGACAAGGGGCAGCACCGGGACAAGGGGCAGCACCGGGACAAGGGGCAGCACCGGGACAAGGGGCAACACCGGGACAAGGGGCAGCACCGGGACAAGGGGCAACACCGGGACAAGGGGCAACACCGGGACAAGGGGCAGATCCCGGCTGAAGGACTCTGGCAGGTCCTGTTTGGACGGTTCTGGCAGGTCCTGGCTGGACGGCTCTGGCAGGTCCATGCAGGCTGACGGCTCTCGACACTCATGGCAGACTGACGGCTCTCTACGCTCATGGCAGGCTGACGGCTCTCGACGCTCATGGCAGGCTGACGGCTCTCGACGC
Source organism: Salvelinus fontinalis (assembly GCF_029448725.1). NCBI lineage: Eukaryota > Metazoa > Chordata > Actinopteri > Salmoniformes > Salmonidae > Salvelinus > Salvelinus fontinalis. Next base: position 15,560,401 of record NC_074674.1, read on the forward strand.
TCATGGCAGGCTGACGGCTCTCGACGCTCATGGCAGGCTGACGGCTCTCGACGCTCATGGCAGGCTGACGGCTCTGGCTGCTCATGGCTCTCTGACGGCTCTGGCTGCTCATGGCTCTCTGAAGGCTCTGGCTGCTCATGGCTCTCTGACGGCTCTGGCTGCTCATGGCTCGCTGGCGGCTCTGGCTGCTCATGGCTCGCTGGCGGCTCTGGCAGATCCTGTCTGGTTGGCGGCTCTGGCAGATCCTGTCTGGTTGGCGGCTCTGGCAGATCCTGTCTGGTTGGCGGCTCTGGCAGATCCTGTCTGGTTGGCGGCTCTGGCAGATCCTGTCTGGTTGGCGGCTCTGGCAGATCCTGTCTGGTTGGCGGCTCTGGCAGATCCTGTCTGGCTGACGGCTCTAGCGGCTCCTGTCTGGCTGACGGCTCTAGCGGCTCCTGTCTGGCGGATGGCTCTGTAGGCTCATGGCAGACGGGCGGCTTTGCAGGCTCATGGCAGACGGGCGGCTTTGCAGGCTCATGGCAGACGGATGGCTCAGACGGCGCTGGGGAGACGGATGGCTCAGATGGCGCTGGAGAGACGGATGGCTCAGATGGCGCTGGGGAGACGGATGGCTCAGATGGCGCTGGGGAGACGGATGGCTCAGATGGCGCTGGGGAGACGGATGGCTCAGATGGCGCTGGGGAGACAGATAGCTCTGTAGGGAGGAGAAGGAGAGACAGCCTGGTGCGTGGTCTAGGCACCGGCTGCGCTGGAGAGGAGGAAACAGCAGGAGAGAGAACCCGGAGAGACAGCCTGGTACGGGGGGCTGCCACCGGAGGACTGGTACATGGAGGTGGCACCGGGTCTACCGGACCGTGAAGGAGGACACGTGCTCTTGAGCACCGAGCCTCCCCAACCCTACCAGGTTGAATGAACCCCGTAGCCCTGCCAGTGCGGCGAGGTGGAATAGCCCGCACTGGGCTATGCAGGCGAACCGGGGACACCACCTGTAAGGCTGGTGCCATGTACACCGGCCCGAGGAGACGTACTGGAGACCAGCTACGTTGGGCCGGCTTCATGGCACCCGGCTCGATGCCCAACCTAGCCCTCCCAGTGCGGCAAGGTGGAATAGCCCGCACTGGGCTAAGCACGCGTACTGGGGACACCGTGCACTTTACCGCATAACACGGTGTCTTACCAGTACGACGCCTTCTACCTCCACGGTAAGCACGGGGAGTTTGCTCGGGTATCTTACCCGGCTTTGCCACACTCCTCGTGTGCCCCCCCCCAAGAAATTTTTTGGTCTGACTCACAGGCTCCCAACCGCGTCGTCGCGCTGCCTCCTCATACCAGCGCCGCTCAGCCTTCGCTGCTTCCAATTCCTCCTTTGGACGGCGATATTCCCCTGGTTGAGCCCAAGGTCCTCTACCGTCCAAGATCTCCTCCCAAGTCCAGAAGTTCTTGTTGCTCCGTCGAGCATTCCCATACCGCTTGGTCTCTGTTTGTAGGTGGGTGATTCTGTTAAGGCTGTCGCTTTCCTCATCCTCAGATGAGGTGAGGAGAGAAGGATCTTCTAACCAAAATGCGGGTTCAGGGAAATATGCCATCTTTATTATATATTTGACAGCAACACGAAACAAAACAAAACACTTTCAAAACTACAAAATAACAAAACGACGTAGAACGGAACCTGAACATAAACTCACATCACAAACGTAAACTCACGAACAGGAACGTTACATCGAAACACACGAACAGCCAAACAGTCCCGTAAGTGAAAAACACATCGACAACGACGAAAGACATCACAGGAGACAATCACCCACCAACAAACAGTGAGAATGCCCTACCTAAATATGACTCTTGATTAGAGGAAAACGCAAACCACCTGCCTCTAATCAAGAGCCATACCAGGCAAACAAAACCAACATAGAAACAGATAACATAGACTGCCCACCCAAAACACATGCCCTGACCATAAACACATAAAAACAACATAAAACAGGTCAGGACTGTTACAATCAGCTTTAATATTGCAGGAAAATTGTTGCTTCCATCAATGTAATTGTCTGCATCATTTCCAATCCCCAATATATTTTTGGGGTAAATATATATATACATAGATACATACAGTACATACCTATATATATATATAAACATTCATACGTATACACATACACAGTTGTAGTCGGAAGTTTACACACACCTTAGCCAAATACATTTAAACTCAGTTTTTCACAATTCCTGACATTTAATCCTAGTAAGATTAGGTCAGTTAGGATCAACACTTTATTTTAAGAATGTGAAATGTCAGAATAATATCAGAGAGAATGATTTATTTCATGTTTTATTTCTTTCATCACATTCCCAGTGGGTCAGAAGTTTACATACACTCAATTAGTATTTGATAGCATTGCCTTTAAATGGTCTAACTTGGGTCAAACTTTTTGAGTATCCTTCCACAAGCTTCCTACAATAAGTTGGGTGAATTTTGGCCCATTCCTTCTGACAGAGCTGGTGTAACTGAGTCAGGTTTATAGGCCTCCTTGCTCGCAAACGCTTTTTCAGTTCTGCCCTCACATTTTCTATAGGATTGAGGTCAGGGCTTTGTGATGGCCACTCCAATACCTTGACTTTGTTGTCCTTAAGCCATTTTACCACAACTTTGGAAGTATGCTTGGGGTTATTGTCCATTAGGAAGACCCATTTGCGACCAAGCTTTAACTTCCTGACTGATGTCTTGAGATGTTGCTTCAATATATCCACATCATTTTCCTGCCTCATGATGCCATCTATTTTGTGAAGTGATGCTGATGCTGCCACCCCCGTGCTTCACGGTTGGGAAAGTGTTCTTCGGCTTGCAAGCCTCCCCCTTTTTCCTCCAAACATAATGATGGTCATTTTGGCAAACAGTTCTATTTCTGTTTCATCAGACCAGAGGACATTTCTCCAAAAAGTACGATCTTTGTCGCCATGTGCAGTTGCAAACCGTAGTCTGGCTTTTTTTATGGCGGTTTTGGAGCAGTGGCTTCTTCCTTGCTGAGGACATCGGGCCCTCATACCACCCTCATGGAGTCTGTTTCTGACCGTTTGAGCAGACACATGCACATTTGTGGCCTGCTGGAGGTCATTTTGCAGGGCTCTGGCAGTGCTCCTCCTTGCATAAAGGCGGAGGTAGCGGTCCTGCTGCTGGGTTGTTGCCCTCCTACGGCCTCCTCCACGTCTCCTGATGTACTGGCCTGTCTCCTGGTAGCGCCTCCATGCTCTGGACACTACGCTGACAGACACAGCAAACCTTCTTGCCACAGCTCGCATTGATGTGCCATCCTGAATGAGCTGCACTACCTGAGCCACTTGTGTGGGTTGTAGACTCCGTCTCATGCTACCACTAGAGTGAAAGCACCGCCAGCATTCAAAAGTGACCAAAACATCAGCCAGGAAGCATAGGACTGAGAAGTGGTCTGTGGTCACCACCTGCAGAACCACTCCTTTATTGGGGGTGTCTTGCTAATTGCCTATAATTTCAACCTTTTGTCTATTCCATTTGCACAACAGCATGTGAAATGTATTGTCAATCAGTGTTGCTTCCTAAGTGGACAGTTTGATTTCACAGAAGTGTGATTGACTTGGAGTTACATTGTGTTGTTTAAGTGTTCCCTTTATTTTTTGAGCAGTGTATAAATGGGCCCTTTTAACTTTGTCTGGCTTGCCATTCCAAATAAAATGTAATATTTTTTGTTCATATAATTTAAAAAGCAGGTCACTAGGTGTAGGCAAAACCATAAGCAAATAGTTAAACTGGGATATGACTAAAGAGTTAATCAGGGTGATTTTTCCACAAATAGGCAGGTATTTTCCTTTCCATTTTAGCAAGATCTTATCTATTTTTGCTAACTTTCTATAAAAATGTATTGGAGTGAGATCATTTCTTTCTTTCGGGTTTTGTATACCGAGTATGTCCACATCCCCGTCAGACCGTTTTATTGGTAAACTACACGGTAATGTAAAACTGGAATTCTTTAGTGATCCAATACGTAGTATAGTACACTTATCATAATTTGGTTTAAATACAGAGAGGTTAGCAAAAGTATCTAGATCCTCTATGAGGCTGTGGAGGGATTCTAATTGTGGTTTTAAAAGAAAACATGAATCATCAGCGTACAATGACACCTTTGTTTTTAAGTCACGGATTTTGAATCTCTTAATATTATTGTTGGATCTAATTTTAACAGCTGACATTTCGATGGCAATAATAAATAGATATGCCGATAGTGGACAACCTTGTTTTACTCCTTTTGACAGTTTAAAACTTTCTGAGATGTAGCCATTATTTACTATTTTACACCTAGTGTTACTATACATAACTTTAACGCATTTTATAAGTGATTCACTTCCATTTTCTAGTTGGAACTGTAAAGGTTTGAACCAACCAGTCAAATATAGTAGAGTACTTAATCATCTTCAACATCTGGGAACACAGATTGCTTTCTTACAAGAGACCCATCTGAGAATTTCAGATCACTTTAGATTGCGAAAAGGCTGGGTAGGTCAACTTTATCTCTCCACTTTTCAAAATAAAATCAAGGCGAGCTGCAATTCTGATACATAAATCGGTGCACTTTGTTTCTTCCAATGTTATTTCAGATGCCAATATTATTGTCACTGACAGAATCTATAATACTCCATTGATCCTTGCCAATGTCTATGCGCTTTATAGCTTCACTTCCAGATATGACCTCACACTTATTCATCTTGGGAGGGGATTTCAATTGCTGGCTTAATCCTACTTAGCACACATTCTAAGTCTGCTAAGGCTATCCAAACTTTTCTTGAAGAATTTGCCGTTACAGACCCCTGGAGTTTTTTCAATCCAACTAGTAGGGAATATTAATTTTTCTCCCATGTCCATCACACTTATACCTACATTGACCACTTCTTCTTAGACAACAGACTTCTTTCATTTGTATGCTCATGCTCATACAATTCCATTGTCATATCTGATCACGCCCCTCTGACTTTAGAGCTATCAGTTGGTGGTGGGACTGAGCCTTGTGTACCTTGACATTTTAATAGATGCTTGCTGGCTGATTAAAGTTGTCAACTTTCTGACTGCTCAGATTTATGTTTTTATAGCTACTAACAACACCCCCGACGTTTCAGCATCTGTTCTGTGGGAGACTTTTAAGGCCTTCATTAGAGGTCAAATCCTTTCATACGCTAGTATTTTACAGTTAGCCAGTACTTACGCTACTTCACCATTCACAAATGTGTACAGGGATTGACTCTACAAGCTGAATTCAATACCTTGTCAACAGGCCAAATTGAGGAACTGCAGGTTAAGTCGCGACATACTCACTATGAGTATGGTAACAAGGCAAGTAAATTGCTTTCTCATCAACTTTGCCAGTCTTCCTCTACTCAAAAAGATTCTCAAATTCAAACACCTGCAGGTGCAACAATAGATCCCCAGCTAATAAATAACCAGTTTAAGGACTTCTATGCCTCTTTATACACTTCAGAACAATCTGCTGACCCCTCTGCTCTTGATACATTTTTTAATACTTGAACTGTCCCAACAATTGATTCAGTCTCCAAGCTTCAATTGGTGGGACCTATCACCATGGAAGAGATTTCAGAGTCAGCACCTCGCTGTATATAGCCTCAGCACATATCAAAGCTGCAGGATAAGGTCAAATCTAGACTTGGTTTCCTCTATCGTAATCGCTCCTCTTTCACCCCAGATGCCAAACTAACCCTGATTCAGATGACCATCCTATCCATGCTAGATTACGGAGATGTGATTTATAGATGGGCAGATAAGGGTGCTCTCGAGTGGCTAAAGGTTCTTTACCATTCGGCCATCAGATTTGCAACCAATGCTCCTTATAGGACACATCACTGTACTCTATACTCCTTTGTAAAGTGGTCATCTCTGTGTACCCGTCACAAAACCCACTTATTTATAAAACCCTCTTTGGCCTCACTCACCCATATCTGAGATACCTACTGCAGCCCTCGTCCTTCACATACACGTTCTGCCAGTCACATTCTGTTAAAGGTCCCCAAAGCACACACATTCCTGGGTCGCCCCTCCTTTCAGTTCACTGCAAAAAACACTCAAATTGGAAAGTTTTATCTCCATCTCTTCATTCAAAGACTCAATCATGAACACTCTTACTGACAGTTGTGGCTGCTTTGTGTGATGTATTGTTATCTCTACCTTCTTGCCCTTTGTGCTGTTGTCTGTGCCCAATAATGTTTGTACCATGTTTTGTGCTGCTACCATGTTGTGCTGCTGCCAAGTAGTGTTGCTACCATGCTGTGTTGTCATGTGTTGCTGTCATGCTATGTTGTTGTCTTAGGTTTCTCTTTATGTAGTGTTGTGGTGTCTCTCTTGTCATGATTTTAAAAAATAACATTTTTAATCCCAGCCCCCATCCCGTAGGACGCCTTTTGCCTTTTGGTAGGTCGTCATTGTAAATTTGATCTTAACTGACTAAATGTTAAATTAAATAAAATGAAAACAAGTGAAATCTGAAAAAGAGCAAGCTTTTTCCTTTAAATGTGGCAGCTAGTAACTACCCATTACACACATTGGCTTTCAGAGTAGTTTTCAACAAACTTACATACTTGGGGGTACATGTCACAGACACATTTGATAACCTTTTTTAGGCTAACTTTACTCATCTCCTTACTCTGGTGGAGAAAGATTTTGAATGATGGTCATTGCTCCCCCTATCATTAGCTGGTCGAATTAATTCGGTTAAAATGTATACCATAAATTCTCCGACCTCTTTGAATGTATACCTATTTTTATTTGATGGGCTTATCTCAGACTTCATCTGGAATTTAAAAAAATCCAAGGATCCGCAAGGTGTTCCTGCAAAGGCCTAAACCCTTAGGGGACGTGGCCCTAACTAATTTCCAGTTCTATTATTGGGCCGCCAACTTCCGTGTAATTCAGTACTGGATCCGTGCAGATAACTCACAAATCATTCCAGCATGGTTGAAGATAGAATCTCCCTCATGTATGCCATCCTCACTGGCTGCTTTGGCACATTCCCTTATTCATTCTGCTACTTCAAGTTATACCAAAAACATTTGAGTAAAAACCACTCTCAAGATCTGGAACCAGTTTAGACGTCACTTTGGTTTGCAAACCTAAATAAAGGTAAAAATAATAATAATAATAATAATTAAGGGCACCTCTACTCATAATTACGTTTTCCATCCATCTCTAGTAGACAGAGCCCTCTCCATGTGGTTCAGCCTTGGCAGCAAATCATTCAATGATTTGAATATTGACGGCCCTTTTGCATCATTCCAACAACTCCGAATAGTCATTTCTTTAGATATCTACACATACGTAGCTTTGCCCTTGACATGACCTCTCAATTCCCTGGGCCCTCCCACTGATGCATTTTTCACACCATCCCCAACAGTAAAAGGTTATATTTATTATAGCTATGATCAAATTTACCCTCTTCACAATCAATCCTTCATTCGCAGCTTTAAAACGTTTATTGGAACAGGATCTGGGTGATGAGTTTAATAATGACACATAGGAAGATATTCTGTACCGCGTCCACTCTTCTATTTGTGCCAAACATGGTTTGATCCAATGCAAAATCCTCCACCGCACTCACTGGACTGAACTCAGGCTTTCTAAGATCTATCCTGATGTCGACCCTGTTTGCGACAGGTGTCGGCAAGCTCCTGCTTCTTTAACACATATGTTTTAATACATATGCTTCTCTTCTCTACATAACTACTGGTCTGCAATCTTTGATACCATATCTAAAGTATTACAAGTGCCTTTTGCTCCTACTGCCATAACATCATTATTTGGGGTAATACCTGATACTATAACACTACCAAAACACACATCTGACTTTGTAGCTTTTGTGAGTTTTTTGGTAAGAAGGTTGATTTGGCTTCTGTTGAAATCGCCCTCGCCTCCAGCTGTTTGCTACGAAATTCTAGTGTCAGTAAGGAGGCCTGCGTCTTGTGACCGTAGCGTACGTGTAGGTATGTGCGGCAGGACCAATTCGGAAAGATAGGTAGGAGCAAGCCCATGTTATGCTTTGTAGGTTAGCAGTAAAACCTTGAAATCAGCCCAGCCCTAGGCTATCATTCCCAAATCCGGCTATAATATTGTGAGTATTATTGTTGTTTTTAGAAGTTCAGTGCCATTTCAGTCATTAGGTAAATGTAGAATGCATTCTCCACAGTAGAAAGGAATTGTTTTAAAATAGCCTGCAAATAGCCTAAGCTTCCACCATTTTCAGTGTTAGGGCATTGTCTTCCCCTTTCATTTGAGTCTTTTCTAGTGGGGAGTATTTAACTGTTTTTATTTAACTACAAACAAAAATAACAAAAATCAAGTGGTACATTCACCGACATTCATACAAAATAAAACTGTACAAAATAAGACCATAAATAAGACCATTGATTTTTTTGTTGTTGATGCTGAGAAGATGACAAACATGTTGGTTTAATTGAATTAAAACATAAGTTAGTTGAAATCAAATCAAATAATTTAAATACAGTAAGACATTGTTAGTTTGGCAAAAAAAACCTAAGCAAACATTTGTGGGTTACATCTTTTGTCCAATGAAAATAATTGCAAAAAAGGCAGATGACCTATGTAGCAAATTAGGCTAAAGTATCATTTGAGGGCTCACTAATGCAATAAAGTGAGCAGAAAGTAACCAATTTAATGTGCAATTAAGCTACAAAAAACTATTTTCTCTCAGCTCAACGGCAAAATGTGTAGATTTGCATGAAATGAGCTTTAAAACTGCAAAAATATCAAGCAGCTCCATTGGGAAATGTGCAGAATTGCAGGAAATTGGTTTAAAATTCTAAAATTGTCAAGCCCTGATCTGTTTCACCTGTCTTTGTGCTTGTCTCCTCCCCCCTCCAGGTGTCGCCCATCTTCCCCATTATCCCCTGTGTACTTATACCTGTGTTTTCTGTTTGTATGTCACCAGTTTGTCTTGTTTATTCAAGTTTAACAGGGTTTGTCCTGTCAGCGCCTGTCTTTTCCCAGCCTCTCTTTTTCTCGCCCTCCTGGTTTTTGACCTGTGCCTGTCCTGACCCTGAACCCGCCTGACCACTCTGCCTGATTCTGCCTGCCATCTAAAAACCTGTTTTTGCACTGTCATTATGTGGTATTGTGTGTAGATTGAGGATTTTTTAAAAATGTAATCAACTTAAGAATAAGGCTGTAAGGTAACAAAATGTGGAAAAAGGGAAGGGGTCTGAATACTTTCCAAATGCACAGTGCATGTGGACACCCCTTCAAATTTGTGGATTCGGCTATTTCAGTAACACCCGTTGCTGACAGGTGTATAAAATCGAGCAAACAGCCATGTAATCTCCATAGACAAACATTGCCAGTAGAATGGCCGTACTGAAGAGCTCAGAGACTTTTGTTCAAATATTTTTTATTGAACACACACAGGAATGGTGTATAGGTATGAAAGGCAGGTATACAATTTTTTAACTAAACATAAAAGAGCTGACAGAAACAAAAAGACCCAGAGTTCTGGGTACAAAACAAATATTACAAAACAAGACATACAGAACAAGGACAGGTAGAAAGAAAGAGGGTGGGTGTCACCCCCCACTTATTCCCCCCCTTTATCCCTCCCCCGCTTCTTCCCCCCCTTATCTCTTCCCCTTATTCCCCTCCCGACTGCTCGGGTGGCGGTGCCAGCACATGCTGCCCAGAGGTGGATTAAAATATTACAATTGAGAGTGCGTTAAAAAGTACAAATTCACAGCGCCGAATGGTCCAAGTAAGAGAGGAAAGGCTGCCAGATTTGATCAAATGTTAATAATTTATTGTTCAGAATATATCTAATCCTTTCTAAGTGTACAGTGTTTGCAAATTCGCTGAGCCATAATTTGGTAGTGGGCGCTTCCCTCTTTTTCCAGAACAACAAGATTAGTTTTTTTGCCGAAATGAGACTGTAAGAGATTAGTTGTTTTTGGGGGTTGGTTAATCCGTTTAGGGAATCAGACACTCCCAGGATTATCAGAAGCGGGTCTGGGTCAAATGAAGTCTCCAGAACTTCAGAGAGGATCCTAAAAATTCCACACCAGTAACCATGCAAGCTAGAGCATAGGGCAAAGCAGTGGAGTAGTGTACCCTGTGCAGCCTGACATTTATCACACAAAGGGGATGTATCAGGAAATATCCTATGCAGTTTGGTTTTGGAAAAGTGTAATCTGTGTAATACCTTGAATAGCTCAGAGACTTTCAACATGGCAACGTCCTAGGATGCAACCTTTCCAGCAAGGCAGTTCATCAACCTTCTGCCCTGCTAGAGCTGCCCCAGGCAAATGTAAGTGCTGTTATTATGAAGTGGAAATGTCTAAGAGCCGGCAAGTGGTACGCCACACAAGCTCATAAAATGAGACATCCGAGTGCTGAAGCGTGTAACGTGTAAAAATCGTCTGTCCTCGGTTGCAACACTCACTACCAAGTTCGAAACTACCTCTGGAAGCAACATCAGCACAATAACTGTCCGTCGGGAGCTTCGTGAAATGGGTTTCCATGGCCGAGCAGCCACACGCAAGCCTAAGATCACCATGCACAATGCCATTGGACTCTGGAGCAGTGGAAACACCTTCTCTGGATGTAATCACACAAAGCGTCCATTTTCAAGATAGCATGCATAGGTCGTCGCAGGAGATCTTCACAATTGTAATAATCTACGCAGACTCTCGAACGGCATTGATCACTTGCACCATGTACATTCAATATAATCTCACCTGCAACTCAACGTTAGGAAGGTGTTCTTAATGTTTTGTACACTCAGTGTAGGTTGTAATCTCATTGATCAAATCAAATCAAACCTTATTTGTCACATGCGACGAATACAACAAGTGTAGACCTTACCGTGAAATGCTTACTTAAATGCCCTTAACCAACAGTGCAGTTCAAGAAGAGTTAAGAAAATATTTACCTAATAAACTAAAGTAAAATATAATATAAATTAACGCAACAACATAACAATAACGAGGTTATATACAGGGGGTACCGGTACCGAGTCAGTGTGCGGGGGTACAGGTTAGAGGTCATTTGTAGGTAGGAGTGATGTGACTATGCATCGATAATAAACAGCGAGTAGCAACAGTGTACAAAACAAATGGGGGGGTCAATGTAATCAATCAATCAAATGTATTTATAAAGCCCTTTTTACATCAGCCGATGTCACAAAGTGCTATAGTCTGGTGGCCATTTGATCAATCAATGTCTCAACCAAATATTACCCACGATAAAATGACATGGGGTGCCCAGTGGAATCAAAATTGTAGCTAGTTGTTGCAAGATTTTTTGCAATTGTTTTGGTGTTTCTTTAAACAATAACGTCATGTGTAGGTGTCAGAGTATCAGAAGGCCTAATTGTCAAATGAGGAGTTGTTACCCCCAATAGCTGACTGCCACTGTGTCCCCAGGATTGAACACGACAACACAGGTGGCTTGAATGCCAGCTGGTTCCTGGACTGGGTCGTGGTCACCGACATGAACCGTCCGCACCCGAGGTTCTACTTTCAACCTGCAACAACTGTCTGAGCCGAGAGGAGGGGGACAAGCCTGTATGTCAGAGATCTGCTGGGCAGCCTCAACCCCATTGGCATCCCCAAATGTAGGTCGATCTGGAAAGCACACCTTTACACACAGTACAGGACGCACATCCAAACGACATAGAACATAGAAGGCGACACTGCACGAGGCCCGTGATTCAAAAACACTCGAACCAATTGCACTGAACACGCATACAGTATAAGCTGCAAAGTATAGGGCAACTGAAACACAGATTTACATCATTTAGGAGCTACACAGCCAACTTGATTTGTAGTTAATGCACACGTCATGTTCTTAAAGGTAAGTTACTCTGCCTACTGTGGCTTGTGGGTAAGGTGCCTCATGGAGCCTAAGCGTCTGGTAAGCCTTATACTCCTCTTGTTACCACGAGACCTTCATCTTACATCTCATTATCAGACAGAGAGAGGAGGGCGCAGGGTGCATGTGTCTTGTGACCACCGGTAGTGGACACAGATCATGCCTCCGCTCGCGCCTACTTTTCCAGTGTATTCAAGACTGGAGGAGGGGTCAAAGTAGACCCTTTATTCCGAACCAGACAGTTCTCATGGCACCAGACACACCCTGACAGGCACACTTACACACGCCTGTAGTCAACCTATTAATATTTCACTGCCTGATGTCTATTGCGAGAGAAGGGAAGGAGATGCACACAAACTCGCGCAAGGCACGAGACTAGACACGAATTAAAGAGAGGTTAGAGGTTACGGTAGAATGTAAGTTTCAGTGACAATGATGGCATAGCATGAAAAGTACCATGATGGCTGTGTCTATGCCCCATGTGAAATATCACGACCAGACCGTTACCAGTTCATGAATGTCCTATCCTGTTTGATATTTTGTGAATGTACAGGGAATGTATAAATACAGTAATTGTGTTCACCTCTGCCGAGAAGGGCAGTGGGTCAGATGGCGACGTCTTCCTGAATATCTTTGGAGACCATGGTGACACACAGGTGAGATAAGACAATCTTCGTGTTCCACATCTCAAGCGTTAGTTGTTCTCTGAGTCAGCTGTGAGAATACAAGCACTGCACTGTAGCTGTTCTTTCTGTCATTAGCTGTTTGACTTCATTCCATATCATTCTAAATTCTATTTTGTTTCCTTTAACATCATCAAAGAGGAGAGGTGGCTAGCCAGTGACAAAGATAACTTTTTGCTGAGAAGTATTTTGGTCTGTAATAAATCTCTTTAGTGGGGAAAAACTCATTCTGATTGGCTGGGCCCCTGCCCAGTCATGTGAAATCCATAGGTTAGGGCTTAATGAATTCATTTCAATTGACTGATTTCCTTATATGAACTGAAATTGTTGCATGTTGCGTTTATATTTTTGTTCAGTATAAAAGGGGGCGTGTGAACACTTGCAATTTCTTTCAACATGGAGCAGGATAGACGGCAAGGGAGAGGAAGAAATCAAAGAGCTTGTGGACAAGGGGCCCGTCAGAGAGGTGGTCATGGGCCCCATCAAAGAGGTAAAAGAGGTGGGCAGAGGCCTTATCATGGCAGAGGTCCTTGAAATGTGCTCACCCCAATCTGGAAAGATCGCCTGTCAATTTGATTATGAGAACATTTCGCCAAGAAAAGTCGCCAAGTCTGCAGGATATGCACTATATTTAAAATGTTTCGCAGACACTCTTATCCAGAGCAACTCGGGTTAAGTGTCTTGCTCAAGGGCACATCGACAGAGCCTTGTAGGCTCAGGTTACTGGCCCAACCCTCTAACCACTAGGCTACCTGCCTCCCCGCTATCCTTTACCATTACATGTTCATTAAATTACATATCGTAATGCATGTAAACTCACAAAACATGTTACAGTAGTCTTACACTATGATATATTGACAGTATACTCTGTTCTACCCTCAGAATTGACAGAAGACCCCGTGGCCATGTGTGGCATCCATCAGCCTACCAACAATCACCTGGTATTTATGATAAACATTTACCTGGTGCCTTTTGAAACAATGACCAGGTGAGAAAACTGCGGACCGAGTATGTTCAGGTGTAGCGCTATATACTGTATTACTGTTACTATTTGATGCATTTGCTACTTAAAAATGTCATATTGGAACTACACTGTAAAAATAACTAACCAAAATATATTTTTTAGAAATAGATGGTGCTTGATCATGCTGTGAACCATCACAAGTATATCTTTGTTGGTTGAAGTCCGCTTAATCATTCACAACAGTACACAATCTAAAAGTAAAATGATGGAATAAAGAAATATGTAAATATTAGGATGAGCAATGTTGGAGTGGCATAGACAAAAATACAGTAGAATAGAATACAGTATATACATATGAAGCATATGAACATATAAAGCATTGTGTTTCTCAATGAAATTGGACAGGCCTGTCAAAATGAAGGGGTCACCTTTGTCATTGTGTGGGACAATGTCAGGTTCCACCATGCAGAGGTGGTTCAGGCATGGTTTCGGGCCCATCCACAATTCGTAACCCTATATACCTGCCATATACCTGCCCCAATACTCTCCTTTCCTCAACCCTATTGAGGATTTGTTTTTCAGCATGGAGGTGGAACATTTACGATCGCCATCCCCATGAGCATGCCAGCCTCCGTCTGGCCATGGATTAGGCATGCGAAGACATCAATGCCGACCAGTGGTTTGAGCCCCACATTTTTATCAAAATGAAAATAAAAACCTGTTTGCCTGTTATTTTGGCATTAATACGTGTCACATATCAGTTTGCAAACAATGTAAAAAAAAATATATATATATATCACTGAGTTAATAAAGCCACATACAAACATGGTCTCTTTTTTGTTTTCTAGAGTAAGGGAAATACAAAATGCAGGTGTTTCAGCCTAGCTCAGTGCTTTCTGTGGTGGTGGGACGCTACATCATTGTTAAGTCTAAGGGTAGAGCTTGAAAATTCAAGCCCCTTGGGTGCTGCCGTAGAGTTACATTAGAAGTGCCCATCCAAGAAGGCTCAAGATCATTGGCTGCAGATACAATTACGTCAAATCACGTTATATCTACAGTAGCTTTGATTGGACTGATCATGTCAACATCATACTTTCAAAATCTTAGCTAGCAGTCCTCATCATGAATCAAGTTGACAATCTACTGGCAAATCCTTTTTAATCCTTGTCATATGAAGAGAAATTATACATAAAATGTATCGGTGCTCATCGGCCATTGGAAATAAGCATTACACAACAAGCTAGAAATTGCAAATGCAACAATGAGTGGTTTGGAAGGGATCAGTGGCTAAATGCAAGCATTGCAAAGCAATCAGTGGATTGCAAAGCTATTCAGTGGAGTGGCTGTTTGGTCCCATGTCTAAGATTAAGTGTCTTGTTTCCTAGTTTAAATCCTAAACGTTCAACATTGGCCAGGCTGTCAATGAAGCATGAGTTGTGCCACGCTCAAAACAACTGTTAACTCGGGAACGGCAAAATCGGACTTTATTTAGTTCAAGAAAACTGGTAACTTGGGGAAAACGAGCTATAATTGGGAAAATACGTTTTGAACTTTCATCGGAACTCGGGCCTCTTTCTAGAGCTACAACCTGACGATCACTGACATCATCAGGATTCAACCTTTTTTCCCCGAAATCCCAGTTGTCTTGAAAGCACCGTAAATACAGAGAATGCCAGACTGATGACAAGGTTTGATGACAAAATGTGCCCACGAAGGACCTCCGCGCCACCTTCCTGTTCACGTGAGCACAGTACAACAAGGTGAGTCCAAAAATGTCTTATATGCTGCTGCATAAATTATGCAATATACCAGGGCGATATGTATAATGTAGCTAAGAAAGTAATACCAAGTGTATGTTGTGTAGTAAGCTGGTAGTAGCCCATGTGTGTAACGGCAGATTTCCTCCTCTTCGTCTGAAGAGGAGGTGTAGCAGGGATCGGACCAAGACGCAGCGTAGTTAGTGTTCATCATGTTTAATAACGACAAAACCGTGAACACTACAAAATACAAAATAACAAATGTGGCAAAACCGAAACAGTCCTATCTGGTACATAGACACAAAGACAGAAGACAACCACCCACAAAACCCCAACACAAAACAGGCTACCTAAATATGGTTCCCAATCAGAGACAATGACTAACACCTGCCTCTGATTGAGAACCATATCAGGCCAAACATAGAAACAGGAAAACTAGACACACAACATAGAATGCCCACTCAGCTCACGTCCTGACCAACACTAAAACAAAGAAAACACAAAAGAACTATGGTCAGAACGTGACAATGTGCCTATTTTCACCTCTTAACCTACTGTTCTGACTTGGTGGTGCACATGTAGCCTATACCCTGTTTTTGAGAAATGTAATCATCGAATATTGTAAGAGCTTTCATTGTCTGCTTATATACCCCCTTTATTTATCATATGGTTCTGACTTGGTGTACAGAGAGAACACTGTAAGAACGGCCCATGTTCTGAATTCTGTCGCTGTACAATTAAAAAGTGCTGAACAAATAGTTATATTGACTACATCCATCCTAGCTCGCTCATTAATGTCTTAATCAAAATGACGGATTGCCTCTTATCTGCTTGTCGTCCCCTTATGCCATAGTTTGTACATCTCAATTGTCAGTGGAAACCACATTTGTTTAAGCAAGTCAACCATATCAGCTATATTTTTGAAAAAGGCAGTAAATGAGGGTGAATTAACTGTTTCACTGCCAGACAAGGCTCTGCTGATAGCCAAGGGCAGAAGTGGTAAGGTGATGGGACAGCTTTATGTACCCCCTAAAAGTTCGTGGGCACCGTTATAGTGCAATTAATGTATTGTTTAATATTGTGCTGTGTACTGCCTTTGCTGGCATGCTCCCAATTTATTTATTTTTTGCCACACCAAGAATTACATGTTAAAATCACTACTGATGCAGACCAATGTCCAACTTGGATTCACCATGCCAAAAGGTTTTTTCCTGCTGTGCATGATCAACGAGGACATTCCCTCTGATGTGGATGAGAATGTATGGCCAAATGCTCAAGCCAGGCTTGATGCAAATGAATGCATGCTAAACATTGTTTTATTTTCATTCATTTGTTTAATTTATTTTCTTACATTTGATTACAGACAGTAAACCTATGTTGCAATGAACAATGCATGAATGATTGTAGAGCAGTGGTCACCAACCGGTCGATCGCGACTGGTCGAATCTTCAAGGCATTCCTAGTCGATCATCAAACATTTCTGTAGAAAAGCCAACGATGAAGGCATAAAGGCTTGCACTCCTTTGTTTCCCGTATTGCGCTGTTGACGGTATGTGTAGTTGATTCAGAAGCCCTGCGCACCGGGTAGGCAAAGTGGTCCCATTTTGAACCAATTCATTTGTCTGCTGACAAGGAGATCTGTGGCTAAATCGAGTGGCCTACTGTGGTGGCCAATCAGATAGCGCCTTCCACCAGCAAACACATCTGCACCAGAATCAATAAAGCAAGAGCAAAAAGTCTGGAAATCTGGACAATATAGAACAAATACAAAACTTAAAATATACCAGAGCTGTGTACTGGCAACTCTCCGTTATGGTTCAGAATGCGGCAAAATGACAGAAGCAGACATTAAAAAATGACACCTTCCACACAACTTCCCTCCGGAGAATCATGCACATCGTCGGGCCAAACACAATATCAAACACCAACCTCCTTAGACAAACGAAGCAGGAAGCCATGGATACCATGCTCAAGAGACACCGCTGGAGCTAGATTGGACACTTCCTGAGAAAGAGTACACTCCTAGGAAAAAAGGTGCTTTCTAGAAACTAAAAGGGTTCTTTGGCTGTTCCCACAGGAGAACCTTTTGAAGAACCCTTTTTGGTTCCAGGTAGAACCCTTTTTGGTTCCATGTAGAACCATTTCCCCGGAGGGTTCTACATGGAATCCAAAAAAGACCCGAAGTCTTGTGTTAGCTCCCAGATCTAATATCTAGGCTTTAGCTCAGTGGGCTACCTTGGTTTTGAGTGGTTAATCTGCCTAATTTCTCCACAGGCTGATGAGTTCCTGATCGAGGCGGTGCCGTTGGGGCTGGTGTGCAGGGTGCGTATCGGCCATGATGGGTAGGGCGGAGGTTGCAGCTGGTTCCTGGATAAGGTGTTGGTCAGGGAGGAGGGCCAACCAGAGTCAGTGGCCATAGAGTTCCCCTGTAACAGGAAAGTCAACCAACCAGCCAATCACATGATATCTTTAATAACATAATGGGAGCATGACCAACTAACTAACTTAAAATAATTAGAGGCAAAATGTAAAGGCAATGTTCTCGCGCTCCTCTGAGACTGCATTGACGGTAAACGCTGCATATGTCAGCTCAATCGGAAATGACCTTGAAATTTAAATCGTGCTACAGCTCTGATCTTCAGCGCTACGGATTGAATCGAGCCCTTACCCAACATTTTTAACTGACATTTACCCAATTTATTGAAATGAAAATAGAGAGTTTGGAAAGTTACTTTCATGGGATACATGGACTAGTGCTATGTGACAGGGACTTTTTTCCCTGATAATGATTTTCATCTAATCACTCACTTCCCTCACTAGTAAAAGCAAAAGCACCAAACAGCCAATCACACAGTGTTTCACTAACAGCCGTACTGCCTCAGGGAAGACAGTCATCCGGACCGGCCACGCCCAGTCTGTCTCTAATGGCCGTTCTCCAATGGACACGCTTAAGCAGTTAGCCAGCTGATGGACCAGCATCCCATTACAATTTACAGTTGTGTGTGTGTGTGTGTGTGTGTGTGTGTGTGTGTGTGTGTGTGTGTGTGTGTGTGTGTGTGTGTGTGTGTGTGTGTGTGTGTGTGTGTGTGTGTGTGTGTGTGTGTGTGTGTGTGTGTGTGTGTGTGTGTGTGTGTGTAAAATAAATACAAGTAAAAGGCCTAAGAGGAGAAACCCACGCCTCATATTATTTTTTAGACGTCATCTACCATATCTCGGTGGACAGGCAGCATCAAAGGGGCCAGCTCAGACTCCAAGGTGTTTGTCAAGCTGTACGGGAAGAAGGGCGAACACCACAAGGATCCCCCTGGTGGTCTCCGACAACGACCTGAGTAACTACTATGAGACGGGCCAAACTGACATCTTCACTGTCGAGACCTACGACATCGTACAAATCTATTCTTTATGTTTTATAAACGTAGAAAATACAGATAGAATACACTATCAGAAACCTAGAAACGTAGATTACAGTCATCTTATTTATACCAACTTATTCCTACAGTATGCAATTATAGTGTATGTCTCAGTTTTTTGGAGTTGTGTGGTGCCTTAAACATCAGAGTTGTGGGTTTGATTCCTGATTGGGTCTCACATACTGACAACGCTAACTGGATTAAAGCATCTATAATGACCATCAATCCCACCATGATTCTTACTTCCTGATTTCTCTCTGTAGATCCACCGTCTTCTGATTGGCCACAATAACAAGGGTCTGGGTGCTGTTTGGTTCCTGGACATTGTTGCAGATCATTGTGCCGGTCCATGGATAGCAGTACAAGTTCCCCAGCCACCGCTGGCTCTGTAAGGAGGAGGCTGATGGGAAGATGGCGAGACTCTGGACATCGAGAAACGTAACAGGACGTTTACTAGAGTTTATATTCTGAGACAACGCATGCATTATACTGTACAGGGGGTAGCCTAGTGGTTCGAGTGTTGGGCCAGCAACCGAAAGGTTTCTAGTTTGAATCCCTGAGCCAAACAAGGTGAAAAATCGATTGAACAAGTCACTTAACTCTAATTGCTCCAGGGTCACCGTTGATAATGGCCGACCCTGGCCATGACTTCACTCTCTGAGGGTGTCACAGGGAGAGTGGGATATGCAAAACACACATATTCCAATTCTCACATGCGTATTAACAGACTCGTACATGTGTGAAATAGGACAAATAAGCTTCACCCTTTACCCGCATACTGTGCCAGATAATTCTATTATATCATGTTAAAGTTAAATGAATATATTTACAGTGTGTATTTATTTTGGCCAGAGCAGAGGTAATATTTATACACACTAGGTGCTGTACTAGAGCTTTCAAATACACTGAGGCATTTGTATACACAATGTAGCTACCCAAGTTCTCTCAAGAACGCCCAATGGAAAAAGTACAGGAATACCCAAAATGATAGAATACCTCCATGGGCACTGAATAAACCTGTAACCAGATGACTTCACTTGATAAATACAGTTCTGTCCTGCAAGTGATGAAGTCCTACTTAGTGATTATGATGGATTGTGGTGCATTAGCCCACTCTCCATCATCCTGCCATTGTCTAATTGGTTAGTGACATGTTGCTCTGCCCTCTCGTTTGCAGTGATAAACTGCGAGATCACAGAGGTTACGGGGAACAGCGCGCAAAGGTGGCACCAACTTCAATGTGTTCTGTCAGATCTATGGAGAGGACGGCAAGACTGAGCTCATCTGCCTCGACTTTGAGCGCAGGACCACAGAGATATTTCAAGTCAGACACGGTCAGTGAACCAGTAGAAGAAGTCGACGGACTACACATTCATTGGCTTCAAATTGTGGGAAGGAAAGTATTTTCCTTTTTGTGAATTAGTTGGATTCACGAAGAGCACAGCTGTCATTGGTTTTGAGAAGACTTAGCGTAAAATCAGTCATTCTGCCATGTTGTGGAGTGAAGAGGACAAATCTCGGAATAACCACCATTGGCCTGTCTTACAGTCTCTCACCCCTCAGATCGAGGCACTGAATGTGGGCAAATTATTCAAGATCTGCATCGGGTAGGACGGTTCTGGTATGGGCGACGGGTGGTTCCTTGAAATGGTGGACGTCAAGTGGCTCGCTATGGTGCAGAGGGAGGTGGCGAAGGAGAAGCCGAAGGATGACAAGAAGGAGGACGAGGAGCATGTGACAGAGCTCTAGGAGGTGGTGGAGAGCGTGACTTTTCCCTGTCAGCGCTGGCTGGCCCCTTAACGAGGAGGATGGGGAGATCGTGGTAAAGCTCCTCCCAGAGGACTACTGAGACCTGGAGGGCTTATGTATACATCAACATCTACGGAGAGATCGTCGACAAGGGCCGCGCGGAGACTCAGGAAGTCCCAACAACCTGAACACATTTGAGAAAGGGCAGGTGAGATGTCTGTCAATATGATGATGATGGTGTCAATATCTGAGTCGCTGTTGAACTACAACCTCTTTCCCATTGACCTAGCTGTTTGACCTTTGTGCACGGTCCCCTGTTGTTACGAATCAAATAAATTAAAACATTTAAACAATTATTGATCATTGAACAGGTATCTTTTTATTAACCTTTTATTTTTGCCTTTGAACCCTGACCTTTCCCGTGGTTCTCTGCGGGGTTCAGGAGGACGTATTCTCCATCCCGGGCCATCGATCTGGGCGTTCTTAAGAAGCTGAGGATTCGCCATGACAACAGCTAGCCTCATGCCGCCTGGTTCCTGGACTAGGTGGAGATAGTAGACAACAAAGACAACACCACGTACGGGAGGGGAGGAGGCAGGCACAGGATTACACAATAAGAGAGGATCATTAACCACTTTATTATAACATTTGAGATAATATTGCCTATTTTCTATTTTCTTATTACCACTTATCTACATTCTACACCATATGACACACCATACATGTATATCTATATAGCTAGGAAGGTGATTTATAGATAAATAGGCGGTCCAAAAAAACATCTCTTCCAAGACTGCCTGTATGTTTGAGAAAAGGTGTGGTTTTGCAGGATATAAATAGGTCTGCCCATTGGTCTAAGAAAACAACTGCACAGCTCCACTTGGTGGTCAGAAATGGTATTTATGGGGTTATTATCAAGTCACAGACAGACAGGCAGATAGGCCTAGAAGCCTGGCCGTCTAGGCTAGTGGCAGACAGACAAAAACTGTGTTCTAGGTACTACTTCCCCTGTAAACGGTGGTTTGATGACATTTGATGACATTGATGAGGACGACTGACAGATCACCAGGGAGCTGGTCTCTGTGGACAAGGCCCTTTATGAAGAAGGGTGATGATGAGGAGGAGGAGAAAGACTCCAGTTCAACACTCGTCCTGGAGCAGAAGGGTGATAAATACACACACCAGTGGCTAGAATTACAAATTGTTTGCTCCTGTTATTTTCAGAGCAATTTTCCTAAGAAAAAGATGTATGTTCTATTCCTTCTGGAAAATAACAGATGCAAACATCTAGGCCTAGTTACCCACATTTCATTAATCAGTAGTTATACAGTATATCATTTGATTGAACAATATCAACGCATTATACCATGAATACATTCTTATCTGATTTGGTTGATCTTGATCTCTGTTGTTCTCTGTCAGCCATGTCCACCACCTTCACATTTACATTTTTACATTTAAGTCATTTAGCAGACGCTCTTATCCAGAGCGACTTACAAATTGGAAAGTTCATACATATTCATCCTGGTCCCCCCGTGGGAATTGAACCCTGGTCCCCCCGTGGGAATTGAACCCACAACCCTGGCGTTGCAAGCGCCATGCTCTACCAACTGAGCCACACGGGACCACGTGAGGGTAAAGACTGGAGGCAAGAAGTATGCAGACACCGATGCCAACGCATTTGCCACCCTGTACGGCACGAAATAGACATTTTGATAATACACACGTTTGTGTCTGTGATCGTGTGCATTTGAATATACTACTAACTGTGCCATTTACTGCTGTGTGTTTTCACAGGCAGTTATGTGACACGAATACATAAGACAGAGAGGTTTCATCCGACACATTGGTGCGGCTGCCTTCCGGGTTAACCGAGCAGTGTGTCAAGAAGCAGTGCGGCTTGGCAGGGTCGTGTTTTTCGGCCTCTCCCGAGTTCGTACCGGAGTTGGAGCGATGGGACAAGACCGTAACTACCAATTAGATATCACGAAAATCGGGGAGAATTATAAAAATAGTGGGTAAAAAATAAATAAAAATAAAATTAAGATTGAAAGACAGACACACAGACACACACACAGTCCTTGTGATATGATGTGTTATGCCTGTGCAGCGGCCGCAGCAGGCTGGTTCCTTGACCAGGTAAAGGTTGACGCCCCGTCCCTGGGCCAGATGCTAAGGTTCCCCTAGGTCACTGGCTGGACAAGGGAGAGGAAGAACGACAACGGGGCCTTCGTCAGGGACTTGTTGCCTGCAGACCTCCAGACTGATTTCGACAAACCATGTAAGAACCAACCTGCATCATGCTACACTTAGATAACCCATATTATAGCCTACTATCCAGCATACCACTACCCTATACAGTTTTACTATCTTATATCATATCAGGTCATATCTGACATACCATAAGAGCCAGTCTAAAGCACACTGTACTTATTGTAGATAATCCACATCTTACAGGACCTTATCCTAGCAACTACCATGCCATATCATACCCGTGTTTCCCCTCTGTCGCAGTTGTGCCGTACGAGATCAAAACCAGTGACCTGTTTGCAGCGGGTACAGACGCAGACGTGTTCACCGTGCTGTACGGTCGAGACGGGGTGTGTAGCCAGCAGAGGTCTCTCTGTGTCAACAAGAGGGAGCGGACCATGTAGTTTGAGAGGGGAGCTGAGGACATGTTCATCGTTGAGGTGAGACCACACTGTAGTCACCTATTAAAACACCGTATAGAGCAGACTGTTGAGTAAGGAATATATGGTTCTTTAATGAAGAGGATGGTGATGATGACGAGGATGACAATGTGGGGGATGATGCTCTTGATCCTCATGATGATGATGATGATGTTTCTGTGACACCATGCAGTTGGAGGACATGGGCAACGTCATAGAGAAGATCTATAGTGGTCATGACAACTGAGGGAGAAACGGAGGCTGGTGTCATTTAAAAAAGCTAGCACTGTGAAATCGCTCACAATCAATGATTATTGTGAGCATTTTTAGGACCGTGGTTAGAGCAGACGACTGCTGAGGAAGAGAATGATACACAGTAGAAAGGCTACTTACTACGCTACAGATCTAGGATAAGCTTACCCTTCACAAATTTTAAACTTAACCATATGGGGGGAAATGCACAAAACTGATCTTAGTCCAGTGTCAAAGGTCAGAGCAATCCTACACCCGCCTTCAGTAAAAAGAGACGGATGACGTCATATTATAAATCAAAACAATACCATTTCTAGTCACAAGGTGGTGCTCTTCTCATGGAGAGACCTGGTGTGTTTTCAGTCACTCACGCATTGCTGCTCTGTGTCTCTCTAGGGGTTGGAGACTATCATCTTCTCTTGTGAGTGCTGGCTGGCCAAGTCAGAGGATGACGGAGAGACAGTGAGAGAATTAGTACCTTCTGACATCATAACGGAGAAACTACTACGAGACGGAACCCTGAAAGTCAACGAGATTGAGGTGGAAGATGCACGGGAGAGTGCATACACACAAACGCAAGAGAACACATACGCACATGCACACACACACACACACACACTGAGGAGGAAGGCTCGGTGGAAAGTACACACACATGCACACACATACACACCGGAGGCTGGCCATTCCAGCAGAATATGCCTTTTCGTTTGTCAGATTATTTGTCTGCCTGCCTTCTTTGTCTGACAGGTAAATGATGTGGCAGTTCTCTGCTCGAAATTGATGTCTTCCTCCGCTGCAGTCACACAGTGTTGGGAATGTGTACCCATTTGGACACTTGAGCCCATTATTATGCTTTCTGTCTGTGGGTTATCTCAGTCTGTGTTTTATGTTATCTGTCCACCTACAATGTGTCTGTGACGACGGGTGGCGTTTACAACGCGGGCATGGATGCCAACGTTTTCCTCGCCATCTACGGAGACCTGGGCGGCACGGGTGATCACAAACTCAGCAAGTTTGAGGCAAACAGGAACAGGTTTGAGAGGAGAGCGGTAAGAGACAGAACAACACACCATATCCATGACTTCCTGTCATTTCTGTATATTATTTGTGCTTGAGTAGGTTTATTGGCTTTTGCATCACAACATAAAAGGGAGTGATGTTGTTATACAATAATTGTACAGTGATATTAAGGCAATATAGAAGGAAAATACGAATTCATGTGTCTTTCTGGGTCATTTTAACCACTAGGCTACCTGGAGCAGCAGGTATTGGGCCAGTAACCGAAAGGTTGCTAGATTGAATCCCTGAGCTGACAAGGTAATCTGCCCCTGAACAAGGCAGTTAACCCACTGTTCCCCGGTAGGTCGTCATTGTAAATAAGAATTTGTTCTTAACTGACTTGCCTAGTTAATAAAGGTTAAATAAAACATTTAAAAAATGATACTGCTTGTGTTGAATGTGCCTCCTATTTCAGGTGGATATTCTCCAAAGAGGCGGTGGACCTGTACCAGGTGTTTAGAATTAAGATTCGCCATGACAACAGCATGGTGAGTGCTGATTGGTACCTGGACTACGTAGAGGTGGTTGATGAGGATCTGGAGGAGGTCTAAGTGTTCGATGTAGGAGCGCTAGTTGTCCAGGAAAAGAGAGGACAAATGCATCGAGCGAATGTTCTATGTCAAGGTACTGTGTTTGTGTGCCACAGTGTGTACACACCATTGTATTTGTGAACTATACTTCTGCTAGGGAAATCAGTTAAGAACAAACTCTTATTTACAATGACGGCCTACCAAAAGGCAAAAGGCCTCCTGCGGGGACAGGGGCCTGGGATTAAAAATAAAAAATAAATACAATATAAATATAGGACAAAACACACATCACAACAAGAGAGAGTGTGTGTGTGTGTGTGTGTGTGTGTGTGTGTGTGTGTGTGTGTGTGTGTGTGTGTGTGTGTGTGTGTGTGTGTGTGTGTGTGTGTGTGTGTGAGCACACAGAACCCTGACAAAGTGTGTGTGACCTGACCTGTGAATTCTCGCAGGGTTATGAGGAGGAGAGGGAGACTATCCAAGGCGGGAAGAAGAGCTCAGCCCTGATCATGAAGAGTGTAGACAGCAACGTGAGCAAGAAGAATGATACGAATGAGGACATCCAAAAGAAGAGCACCAATAAATGAACACAATACTGCCAATATAAACCCAAACACACAAGCACATAAAGAGTTGTGAAAAAATACTTCATTTTCACCAGTTGCATACATTGCAATAAGCTGATTGAACACTCCAGGAATAAGTATTTATTCACATTACACTTTGTAGAGGCAGGGTTTGGAGAAACAACTGTACACACAGATACACACAGTCAAAACACATGAGCTTGTGTCTTTGCGGTCATGCCATACCACTTCACCATCTCAACAGGGGCAGAGAAGGATGCCAGTACCAGCAGCAGGGTCTATGTGGTCACCATGGGACCAAACCACACCCAGACGGAGAGGCTGTGGCTGGACCTGCCTGGGGGGGAAGAGGTGCTTCGATTCTGGGTCTCTGAAGTCCTTCGAGACGCATGGCGTTGACGTGGGAGAGATCAGGAAGGTGGCTGTATGGGTCACAGGACATTAAGCATACAGAATATTCATTTCCCAAAGAAAAGTGGTGGTGAACAAAATATACTGTAGATAAAGAAAGAAAATGCCCGCACACAGTTTAATGCTGCTAACAATGAGTGCTTTATTCCTGTACCATGTTACACAAACAGTGTTTAGACACAGACGTCTTCATCGAGTGCAAGGGTCACAACACATACGCTGATGGATGTGGTTGCTCCATGCCCTCCCTATAGCTCAGACGGGGCCTCTCCTGAGAGCTGCTAGCTGGTTGATGAGCTAGCTGTTGCCATGCCAACCAAAGGGGTCAAATATGTTTTCCAGTGTAAGTGCTGGTTATGGAAACAGGATGAGCCTGAGCTCAATTTCGAGTCTTATAGGAAAGGGTCTGAATACTTATGTAAATAAGGTTTTTATTATTTTATACATTTGCAAAAATGTTAATCCATTTTAGAATAAGGCTGTAACGTAACAAAATGTGGAAAAAGGGAAAGGGTCTGAATAATTTCCGATATATATATTTCACCTTTATTTAACCAGGTAGGCCAGTTGAGAACAAGTTCTCATTTACAACTGTGACCTGGCCAAGACAAAGCAAAGCAGTGTGACACAAACAACACAGAGTTACACTTGGAATAAACAAACGTACAGTCAATAACACAATAGAAAAGTATATATATACAGTGTGTGTAAATTAAGTAAGATTAGGGAGGTAAGGCAATAAATAGGCCATAGTGGCAAAATAATTACAATTTAGCAATTAAACACTGGAGTGATAGATGTGCAGAAGATGAATGTGCAAGTAGAGATACTGGGTTGCAAAGGAGCAACAACAAAAAAATAACAATATGGGGATGAGGTAGTTGGGTGGGCTATTTACAGATGGGCTATGTACAGGTGCAATGATCTGTACGCTGCTCTGACAGCTGATGCTTAAAGTTAGTGAAGGAGATACGAGTCTCCAGCTTCAGTGATTTTTGCAATTTGTTCCAGTCATTGGCCCTGTTGTTCCCTCATATCCCAATAATGCTTTGTATTACGCCTGGGAAGAAAGCACTTCAATTTGCTCAACTTGCCATTGGCTCAACCATTGACTGAACTTACCCCATGGCCATTGGCACAACATACCCCAAAACACAAATGTTTACTATATTAGCTCACTCAGCTACAAGGATGCACTTTCATGCTAGGTTTAGGACTTCATATTGAAGCTTATGAAGACCCTGACTGATGTATAGAACAATCTTAAAAGTATCTTCTTTGGTTTAGATACAAGCATCATGATACTTCTAACACAATACATTAATTTGACTTGGTGAAAATCTGTTCTCTTCCTTCTTCCTTCACACTCCATAAAATTATGACCTCTTGCTAAATATTTGGTCACATGATTCATTTTTTGAATGGTTTCCTAGAATCAAGGATGGCTCAACTTACCCCTTTGGCTCAACTTACCCCACTCTCCCCTACAAAGAAATGTCTTAACATGTACTTTTTGTCACATTGATTAGTTTGGTTTATCTGTTTGGTTTAACTGGCAGCATATGAATTGTTTAATTTGATTGAGTGATTGATTCATTGACTGATTATTAGTCATTGTCTGTCTGTTATTATCAGATCATCTATGAGGTGACGGTGGTGACGGTGGTGACGGTAGATGCTCTGAATGCAAGAGCAGACACCTAGATCTAACTGTCTGTGTCACTACAGAGGGCATCTTGCTGCAGAACAATGAGGACAGGTACAGTGCCACACACACACCTGACCCTGACCAAACACACACCTGACCAATTTCTCACACCTGACCAAACGTTCACAGGCAACCAAACACACTGATTAAACGCTATCAAACACAGCTGACCCAAAAGTTCACCCATATCACCAAATGTTCACACTTCAACAAATACATACATTTAACACACCCAAATAAACACACCCCAATTAGCCAACATAAAGTGGTTTTGAAACGACCAAACTGCAATTCTATTCCACATTCATCCACATAAAAAAACGATATTTGAATAGTTGTACTTACTGTAGTTCACAGTGCATGTGATGTGGACTAGTGGTGTGTTTACAGTTTTTTAAAACTCTCCCATAAAGCATTGCGCTCACACTCTGGCTGTCGTTAGGATTGAGCGGGGTCAGGAGGACATGTTCACCCTGGAGGTTGATGACGTTGCTCCCCTGGGGAAGATGAAGGCTCGTATCGACGGCTCTGGTAGCCAACTGGTTGGCTGGACAAGGTCAGTTGGCCGGATAAGGTCAGCACTGACAACATGTCACAGTTTACCGGCTCAATACAACACCGTCTTTGTCTTTGACCTTTTTGAGCAGTAATTGCTCCATGTTTACAGTAAGAATATAATACAGTACCATACAGTCAGTGGAGGCTCCTCATAGGAGGAAGGGTAGGACCATCCTACTCAGTGAATTTCAGGGGGGAAAAAATAATTAAACATCGATAAGTTATCCGTTTTAGATAAAACTATACTACACTGAACAAAAATATAAGTGCAACATGGAACAATTCTCTAATATTTTTCTGAGTTAGTTCATATAAAAAAAATCTGTCCATTGAAATACATGTATTAGGCCCTAATCTATGAATTTCACGTGACTGAGAATACAGATATGCATCTGTTGATCACAGATACCTTAAAAAAAGGTAGGGGCGTGTATCGGAAAACCAGTCAGTATCTAGTGTGACCACCATTTGCCTCATGCAGCGCGACACGACACATCTCCTTCACATAGAGTTGATCAGGCTGTTGTTTGTGGCCTATGGAATGTTGTCCCACTTCAATGGCTGTGCGAAGTTGCTGGATATTGGCGGGAACTGGATAATGCTGTCATACACATCAATATAGAGCATCCCAAGCCTGCTCAATGGGTGACATGTCTAGTGAGTATGCAGACCATGGAAGAACTGAGACATTTTCAGCTTCCAGGAATTGTGTACAGATCCTTGCGACACGGAGGATTTTTGCGCCTGGTCAAAGACAGCTGTTGTGTTGTGCACTAAAGTCCACAAGCAAAGGGAAAAGGTGAGAGGAGGAGATGCGAGAAGGAATTATGCAACTAGCTAAAGTAGCGGACTAAACTCCACTCCATGGTGAAGGAAGTTTATGATTTCACCGAGAAAGAGAACGAGAGACCAGGCTTTGTGGAATCTAGCTCCGACTACATAAATACACACAAGTCAATATTTTTTAATTTTTTATTTGTTTGTCCTCTGTAGTTGTGTTCCTTTCTCTGTTTGCTGAAATCCACACCTTTTCAATAAGGGTTCATTTCTGATGGCAATTTAGTGCGTATGTGCATGTGTCAATTGAATAAATGCCCACGGCGAGGTGTGGTTTCATGTGACCACTCCCTCGAGTATGGTACAGCCGTGTACCATGCTGACCACACCGCTCGCGTTACGTGCCCGAGCATTGCAAAATACATTTACACATACATTATTCAATCATTGCATCCACACTGCTCACACGCCTGCATAGCCAGGCGCTAAAATAGAACTTGGTTCTATTTGTGACGCTCGATGCGCTGAAAGTCCTGCCTCCTCATTGGGTCCACACTCCAGTCCAGTTGGTGGTGGTAATGCACCTTAAAGTTGGTTGCCAACCGCCATATAAAGTCCAAAGAAGAAGACGACCGAAGGAAGAGAGATTACTAGACGGGAACTCGGTTTACCCTTATATCTGTGGATTAATTGTCAGAGTAGAGGACCTTGTGCATTTCAGGTAAAAATAGCAACCCAATGTTTATATC
Source organism: Salvelinus fontinalis (assembly GCF_029448725.1). NCBI lineage: Eukaryota > Metazoa > Chordata > Actinopteri > Salmoniformes > Salmonidae > Salvelinus > Salvelinus fontinalis. The sequence continues at coordinate 15,590,157 of NC_074674.1, forward strand.
CTGAGACAAATTAGCTAGCAACAGCAAGCTAAATTGCCATGAATGTTTAATGCTTTTCGACCTATCCCCAAATGAATACAGTTGGTTCAGAGTTAGTTTTTGATATTTCAACCAGCTTGTCCTGATCACGTCTGGTGTGGATTGACAAAATCAACATGCGCATGCCCGGTGTAGTCAGCATGGCAGGGCACTCCCGTTAGACCCATGGAATTAGCCTAACTTCGGCGGCATCCACTTTTTGGTCGTTTCAGTAAACGTTTTCGGCAGCCTCACGCGTCGATACGAACATACATGGCTGTCACGACAACCAATTATTTGCATGCTCCTTATTCTGCCGCTCTTAGTTTGTTACCCGACCTGCTAACACTGACAGTGAAGATAGTAAAGCTGTCTCGTTAAACTTACGTCAGTTTGTTTACCCATAGCTTTTTTTGTCAGTTAGCTGACGTCGTCGAGAGAAGTTAATCCTGATCTAATTCGTTAGTCTTAGTAATGCCACATAGCTACTTCCAGTCTTTGCCTGCCCTTGAATGGTCTAGTTATTTATAAAAATGTATTCTTGTTGGCTTGGCTATATGTCCTGTCAATTTGCCTCCTACTGGCTCTCCAACACCACTTCCAGCAGCATCTGGTCTCCCATCCAGGGACCAACCCTGCTTAGCTACAGTGTCAAGCCAGTATAGCAGTGGGATGCAGGGTGGTATGCTATAAACTTCGAATTTGGCAGATAACTTTATTAACCTGGCATATTTTCTGTCCTGAGATACTAATAAATAACGAGATAGAAATCAAAGAAATACTTATTTTTTCACAATAATTTTATAGCCTACAAACGTCATTGGCGATTCAATTGACACGCTAAATTGCCATTTGAGAAACAGGAATTAGCAAAAAGTCAGTGGTTGTATTTGATCAACGTTTATTGAAAAAGTATACATTTCAGTAAACAAAGAAAGGCACACAACTACAGAGGACAAACATAGGTACGAGGTAGTCATTTCATTATATTTTTTGGGAAGTATTGACCTTGGGCGAATCGATGTAGTCGGAGCTCGATTGCACAAACCCTGGCCTCTGCTCCACTCTGTTGGTGAAGTTCATCATGAACTTCCTTCACAATGGAGTTGACTGTAGTCCGCTATGTGCATAGTGAGAATGTTGTATGTGACAGCTATGAAATTGAACTGTGTGTAGGTGATCAGGGGTGTATTCATTCCGCCGATTCTGTTGCAAAACATTTCACAAACGGAACTAACCGGGGAAGGACCTGGATTTGTCCAATAGAAACTCTGGTTTTCCTTGCAAAACAGAACATTTTGGAACTGTTTGGACTAATGATTACACCCCAGATCAGCTACGAGCAGGGGTATTCAACTCTTATCATACGAGGTCCAGAGCCTTCTGGTTTTCTGTTCTGCATGATAATTAATTGCACACTGGTGTCCCGGGTCTAAATCAGGCCCTGATTAGAAGGGAGCAATACAAAAATGGAACTGGTTTCGAGGTCCAGAGTGGAGTTTTAAGGTACTCGGGCTGTGCCGACATGGCCATACTCATAATCGTATTCGTAAATTGACAGTTGATAATCGGATCAGATGATACTTGTGGTCGGAAAAAAATGGAAGTGTTTTAATATGCCTAAATATATGTTGGCAAAATCCCTCCCTACACATTCTCACTTCAAAACAACTGCAGATTAGGAGCAGCGTGCGGAGGGGGTGTGTGTGTTTGTGTGTGTCTCTCCTCAACTTGCAGCCGGTAGCCAAGTTTACTGTCACTCAGTCAGAGTGCACATCACATACAGGCAAGAGTGTGCAAAACGCTATTGAACGTGTCACTCACTCTCTGTCACCTTGATTACTCCAATTTGTCTCTCAACCTGTGCACCTACATTTTAATTTCATTTGTAGGCTAGGTTGTAGCAGCCTCACGATGGATATAGGGCAAATCCAAGTATCATGTAGTAGCCTACATCTAGTGATGTTACACATGAGCAAAAGTATGTGGACACCTGCTCGTCGAACGTCTCATTCCAAAATAATTAGCATTAATATGGAGTTGATCCTCCCTTTGCTGCTATAACAGCCTCCACTCTTCTGGGAAGGCGTTCCACTAGACGTTGGAACTAGAGGTCGACCGATTATGATTTTTTAAAGCTGGTACCGATTATTGGAGGACCAAAAAAAGCTGATACCGATTAATCGGACGATTTTTATTTAAGAAAATATATAAATAAAAAAGTATATATCTTTGTAACAATGACAACTACAACAATACTGAATTAACACTTTTATTTTAACTTAACATAATACATAAATAAAAATCTATTTAGTCTCAAATAAATAATGAAACATGTTCAATTTGGTTTAAATAATGCAAAAACCCAGTGTTGGCAAAAGTAAAAGTGCAATATGTGCCATGTAAAAAAGCTAACGTTTAAGTTCCTTGCTCAGAACATATGAAAGCTGGTGGTTCCTTTTAACATGAGTCTTCAATATTCCCAGTTAAGAAGTTTTAGGTTGTAGTTATTATAGGACTATTTCTCTATACCATTTGTATTTCATATACCTTTGACTATTGGATGTTCTTATAGGCACTATAGTATTGCCAGCCTAATCTCAGGAGTTGATAGGCTTGAAGTCATGAACAGCGCTGTGCTTCAAGCATTGTGAAGAGCTGCTGGCAAACGCATGATAGTGCTGTTTGAATGAATGCTTACGAGCCTGCTGCTGTCTACCACCGCTCAGTCAGACTGCTCTATCGAATATCAAATCATAGACTTAATTAGAATATAACAAACACACAGAAATATGAGCCTTAGGTCATTAATATGGTCAAATCCGGAAACTATAAATTTGAAAACAAAACTTTTATTCTATCAGTGAAATACGGAAGCGTTACGTATTTTATCGAATGGGTGGCATCCCTAAGTCTAAATATTGCTGTTACATTGCACAACCTTCACTGTTATGTCATAATTATGTAAAATTCTGGCAAATTCATTATGGTCTTTGTTAGGAAGAAATGGTCTTCACACAGTTTGCAACGAGCCAGGCGGCCCAAACTGCTGTCTATACCCTGACTCTGCTTGCACAGAACGCAAGAGACGCAAGACAATTTCCCTAGTTAATATTGTCTGCTAACATGAATTTCTTTTAACTAAATATGCAGGTTTAAAAACATATACTTGTGTGTTGATTTTAAAGAAAGGCATTGATGTTTATGGTTAGGTACATTGGTTCAACGACAGTGCTTTTTTTGCGAATGCTCTTGTTAAATCATCACCCGTTTGGCGAAGTAGGCTGTGATTCGATGATAAATTAAAAGGCACCACATTGATTATTTGCAACGCAGGACACGCTAGATAAACTAGTAATATCATCAACCATGCGTAGTTAACTAGTGATCATGTTAAGATTGATTGAATGTTTTTATAAGATAAGTTTGATGCTAGCTAGCAACTTACCTTGGGTACTTGCTACACTCAAGTAACAGGTGGTCAGCCTGCCACGCAGTCTCCTCGTGGAGTTCAATGTAATCAGCCATAATCGGCGTCCAAAAATGCCGATTACCGATTGTTTTGAAAACTTGAAACCGGCCCTAATTAAATCGGCCATGCCGATTAATCGGTTGACCTCTAGTTGGAACATTGCTGCGGGGACTTGCTTCCATTCAGCCACGAGCATTAGTGAGGTCGGGTACTGATGTTGGGCGATTAGGCCTGGCTCGCAGTCGGCTTTCCTATTCATCCCAAAGGTGTTCAATGGGGTTGAGGACACTGCTTTGTGCAGGCCAGTCAAGTTCTTCCACACCGATCTCAACAAACAATTTCTGTATGGACCTCGTTTTGTACCCAGGGGTATTGTCATGCTGAAACAGAAAATGACCTTCCCCAAACTGTTGCCACAAAGTTGGAAGCACAAAATCGTCTAGAATGTAATTGTATGCTGTAGCGTTAAGATTTCCCTTCACTGGAACTAACGGGCCTAGGCCAAACCATGAAAAACAGCCCCAGACTATTGTTCCTCCACCAAACTTTACAGTTGGCACTATGCAATAGGACAGGTAGCAATCACCTGGCATCCGCTAAACTCAGATTTGTCCGTCAGATGGTGAAGCGTTATTTCACACTCCGGAGAACGCGTTTCCAGCTGTAGCAGGGCAGAAATTTGACAAACTGACTTGTTTGAAAGGTGGCATCCTATGACGGTGCCACGTTGAACGTCACTGAGCTCTTCAGTACGGGCCATTCTATTGCCAATGTTTTTCGATTTTATACACCTGTCAGCAACGCATGTGGCTGAAATAGCTGACTCCACTAATTTAGCCATGTAGTACACATTGACCTGCGTGAATGGAATATGAATGATAGTAACAGGTGTAATTAATACAATAATAACAGGTGTTATTAACTAAGTGGCCAACACACGTGAGAGAGAAAGGGAGAGACATGGGTGAGGCATTGATGTCTGTAAGGGCTCGATTCAATCCGTATCGCTGAAGTTCAGCACTATAGCGCGATTTACATTTTATAAGTAATTTCTGATTGAGCCTACATATGCAGCATTTGGGCGAATCGTGAATGCGGTCCCCACTAACGCAGGAACATTGCCTTTACATATGTATTTTTGTATTGAGCTGTAGCACAGGTCTACAGTGCTACGGATTTCATCGAGCCCTAAGTCTTAGGTCACAGGGTTGCTCAATCCCCAACATCCCTCTGACTTTCTCTCTTACACACTTGCTCTCTCGCTCTCTCTCACACACACACACACACACACACACACACACACACACACACACACACACACACACACACACACACACACACACACACACACACACACACACACACACACACACACACACAGATCTCTCCCTGCAGGCGATAGGTCACTGCATAATTCAGCCATACACACCAGACAGACAGACACGCTCACACAGCTCTGCACGGTAGGGGTAAGAGTTCGTCTGGGGTGAGCTTCATTGAATGGCACGTGAGTGTACTGACCCATTTCAGTCAGTGTGGGGTTGGAGCAGGCAGGCTGCAGCTACTGGGCTGAATCTGTTCTCCCCAGACACAGACACAGGCTCGGTACTGAGCAATAGCAGAAGCACAATGCTTTATCCCAAAGGGGGACACTAAACATGTACTGTTTTATGTGGTGTCAAGGGGCTTGTGAATAACACAAGACCGCAAAAAGACATTGGACAAAGTTGAATTGTATTGCATAACCCTGTCATGAAATATATGACACACTCACCTTCCTTTATATTTTATGATGTGACGTCACAGGGGCATTGCTAATTGTCTCAATGTATTACCATACCAATTATTTGTGATATGTATTGGTTGTTGACAGAAGTAGTGCATGCACTAAGAATTGCAATACAACAATTCTGAACCACCCCCCCTCACACACCTCCAGGAAACGTATCAGATTTTCTCCTACATTTTGCGGTTTCTCAGTGAGACAAAATTGTGTTCCAGTTCTATTTGATGGTCAATATTGAACTGGCGGTGGCTTCCCCCTGTCAGAACAATATGAACGCGGGCCCCAAATTCACTTCGATGCCAAGACCTTACCTTACCACAGGCGTTTCCTATGCAGTAACAACACCCTCCATGTCTTTCCATATCACCCAGCCTGCCTGTAGACTAGCGAAACACGAGCAGTCGAGGCTCATACCCAGCCGTGTCGGTCTGTGGCTGGGCCATGTCCTTGTACTGACCCAGTAGCTGTACAGCATCCCAAACAGATGTGCGCTAACGTTATGGATTACACACACCGTGCCTGTTTATTCAAATGGCCACTGCAGTGAACTGGGCACACAGCCAGCATGCTAATCTCACTCAAGTGAATATGTTGATGGTATTTGATGCAGGTTGGGCTACCGGAGCCTTGGGTTTTTACAGTAGGGTACTTTCTCCAGTTACACCCTGTCCATGACAAGTGGTCAAACACACTGGGGGGAAGAGGGATATACTCATAATGCACAGTATTTACATATACTGTCAGGTCCATCATTATTGGCAGCCATGATAAATATGAGCAAAAAGACTATAAAATGTATAATACAAAATACTGAGCTATATTGTATGCTCCAAAAATGTGGGAAATTATTAGTTATTTTATACTAATACAATTGCCCAGAGACAAATATTTTGTTTAACAAGCAATGAAGAAAAATCTCAAAGAATTGGGGTCAACGGTTGACAACTCCATTGTGTCCTCCTCCCAGAGCGCTAAGAACCTTGGCGTGATCCTGGACAACACCCTGTCGTTCTCAACTAACATCAAGGCGGTGGCCCGTTCCTGTAGGTTCATGCTCTACAACATCCGCAGAGTACGACCCTGCCTCACACAGGAAGCGGCGCAGGTCCTAATCCAGGCACTTGTCATCTCCCGTCTGGATTACTGCAACTCGCTGTTGGCTGGGCTCCCTGCCTGTGCCATTAAACCCCTACAACTCATCCAGAACGCCGCAGCCCGTCTGGTGTTCAACCTTCCCAAGTTCTCTCACGTCACCCTGCTCCTCCGCTCTCTCCACTGGCTTCCAGTTGAAGCTCGCATCCGCTACAAGACCATGGTGCTTGCCTACGGAGCTGTGAGGGGAACGGCACCTCAGTACCTTCAGGCTCTGATCAGGCCCTACACCCAAACAAGGGCACTGCGTTCATCCACCTCTGGCCTGCTCGCCTCCCTACCACTGAGGAAGTACAGTTCCCGCTCAGCCCAGTCAAAACTGTTCGCTGCTCTGGCACCCCAATGGTGGAACAAACTCCCTCACGACGCCAAGACAGCGGAGTCAATCCCCACCTTCCGGAGACACCTGAAACCCCACCTCTTTAAGGAATACCTAGGATAGGATAAAGCAATCCTTCTGACACCCCCCCCCCCCCCTTAAAAGATTTAGATGCACTATTGTAAAGTGGCTGTTCCACTGGATGTCATAAGGTGAATGCACCAATTTGTAAGTCGCTCTGGATAAGAGCGTCTGCTAAATGACTTAAATGTAAATGTAAATGTAAATGTAAATGTCAAAATTATTGGCACCCCTGTTTTCAATATTCTAGCACTCTCCCCCTGCGAGGATAACGAGACTGAGCCTTTTTTCTAAAATGTTTTTTCTAAAACACTTTGGGAGAGATCTTAGACCATTATTCCATACAGAATCTTTCCAGTTCCTTGATATCCTCTGTCTGCTCTTATGGACCGCCCTATTACATTCAAACCATTTTGTGGTTAATTAACTATTTCTTTGTGGATTTTTATTCGTGCTTGCTGTTATTGTCTTGCTGGAAGATCCATTTGCTGCCAGATACTTGGCAGCAAGTGGATCTTCCAGGAAGACAATAACCCCGAGCATGAATCAAAATCCATAGAAATAAATGGTTCATTTACCACCAAATCTACATTTTTCAATGGCCATCTCAGTCTCCCGACTTGACCCATTGAAAACCTGTGGTTTGAATTGAAGAGGGCAGTCCAGAAGCGCAGATGAAGGATCTGGAAAGATTCTGTATGGAGGAATGGTCTAAGATCTCTCCCAAAGTGTTTTCCAATCACATCAACAACAAAAAAATGAAAGGCTCAGTGGCGTTAACCTCGCAAAGGGAGGGTGCTAGAGTATTGAAAACAGGGGTGCCAACAATTTTAACCCCTATCTTTATGAGATCTTTTTTTTTTAAATTGCTTGTTAAACCAAATCTATTCTCTGAGCAATTGTATTAGTATAAAATAATAAAATGTTTTAAAAAATTGCATACAATATAGCTCAGTATTTTGTATTTATTTTATGCAGTCCTTTTTGCTCATATTTATCAAGGGTGCCAATAATTATGGACCTGACTGTATTTATATATTTGCATATGTATATTTTTTGCATTTTACCACTATGGATTATGGTTGATGTTTGTCTGGTGTTGTCCTACAGATAATGGTCTTGTCCTTCAGATTAGTACTGTACACAGGTATTGCCTTCTCCTGACAACCGAGATGATTGATGCTTTATCCTGATAGAATTACACCAGTTGTAAAGGCACGCACTCCCATTCACTTCAATGTGCAAATCCACTTAAAAATGCACTCTAAATCTGTGAAAAGGTTGTTACATTGACAGGTTCAGCCACCTTACCTCACACCTAGTCAAATAAGGGTTAATAACTTTGACTAATTAATCATTTATGAATTAGAATTTCCCACAGATTATCATGCATAACCTGACCACAGAGAATGTGTCGGAGTTCACCTGTGAGGAATGGCTGTCTAAGACCAAAGGGCCCAAGAGGACCATGACATGCGAGCTGGCTGCCGTGGTGGACGAGGAGGAGATGGTGGAGAGCACCACCTACATTATCCAGGTAATCAAGACCAGCGACATCGGAGGTGGGCTCAGTCAGTCTGTGCACAGGCAAACAACACATTCTACAGTCCTCATTAAAGGCCATCGTGTTCATGTGACTGACCAGGGCCTGTATTCATAAAGCGTCTTAGAGTAAAACATACTGATCTAGGATCATTTTTGCCTTTTAGATTATAATAAATGGGCAGGGGGGGACCTGATCCTAGAAAAGCAATCCTACTCCGAGCCACTTCATGAATACAGGCCCAGGTATCAATCTCAAGACAACATTATTCCACAGACCTAAAGCCTAGTCATTACCGTAGTTCCCCGAACCACATTTACATCAATTTTCTGTAATCACAGTGTCCCTCACTCTCTATCTTGCACTGCAAATCGACACCATTTATTATACACTGCCCCAGATCCAGCTTAAGTCCTGTTCCTAACTAGCTGAGATGTTTGTTACAGTATATCCTCCTGATTCACTTTATCTCTGTGGCACAGCGGAGCCTCTTTTCTGCTTGGAGGGACGTGACGCTGCAGCAGAGGTGGAATGCGACATTCCATTTAGACTCATATAGGCTAATGAATGAGATACTCCTCTGAAAGCTGTTGCCGGGCTTTGCTCCTTTGCCGTACAGTTTTCCACCGCAGAGGAGAGGCAGGCTGCTGATTGACACGATAGAGGAGCTAGGTGTCTGAGCTCACTTCAAAAAGCTCCTCGTTCTGCCCTTGGCTGCCAGTGTTACTGAAGACATGGCCCTCATCTTCCCGCCGAGCCCGTGTGTGTGTGGGGGGGGATAATGAGCAGAGCTTTCACACACACCGCATCAGAGAAGCACAAACTGCGATCTCAACATTACACACACACACACACACACACACGCACACGCACACGCACACACAAGCACATAAGTTAAAGACATGTGAGGCACACACACACACAAACATGCAAGCACATGTGTCACATGTGACTCAGAGGAAACAGGGATTTAACTTGATAAGGTAGTTGGTTAATTGTTAATAGTGGACTATTTGAAAGGCAGTCTATGGAAGTAAATATTTTAGTGATTTTATACATTTTCAAGGATGTCTGACAGATGGTGATGTCTTCAAAGGCAGAATGTTAGTGGCTAATGGGGAAGGTTTACAGAGACCTTTGGGGTGAAATTAGGTTTATATAATCTGTGTTATCGTCTGGCGACGGGGAATGGTTATTGGTGAATAGATTTTTATGAAGGCTGTAATTTCAGCTGATTTAAAAAGCAGCCATTTAGGTTTGTAAAAGTGTAACAAAGGGGATTCAGTTTGCATGGCCTTAAGCTCAGAGGGTTAACACAGTCTTGTGGTGCCCATGAGACCCGGGTTCGGAGCCCAGTCAGCCACAAAATCACTGCAGCTTTTCATAGAAGTTGGTGACTCTCCTCCCTCTCTCTCCACAGGTGCAGGCACTGACGCCAACGTGTGGATCATTGTGTTTAGGGAGAGCCGTGACACTGGGAACCTGGCTCTGAAATCCCAAAATTTTGATCACAAGCGTGATCCGTTTCCCTGATGTGCTCCGCATCGGGGAGCTCTCCAAGGTCCGGGTGTGGCACGACAACTCAGGTCAGCCAATCAGTCATCAGGAATATGATGCCATGACCGGGAGGGGAGCCAATTGCAATCACAGTGAACAAGTCAAAATAAGAAACCTGCATACCTATTGGTTCTATCAAATCAATTGTTATTTGTCACATGCCTTGTAAACAACAAGTGTAGACGAACAGTGAAATGCTTATTTACGGGCCCTTCTCAACAAAGCAGAAAGATAAAGAGGGAAATAATCAAAAAAGAATCACACAAGGAATAAACACACAACGAATAACAAAACCTTGGCTATATACACAGGGCACCAGTACCGAGTCGATGTGCAGGGGTACAAGGTCATTGAGGTAGATATGTACATATACAGTAGGTAGGGATACTGTGACTAGGTAACAGGATAGATAAAACAGTAGCAGCAGCATATGTGATGAGTCAAAAGAGTTAGTACAAAAAGGGTAAATGCAGATAGTTAAATAGTTAACCAATAGTTACCCGGACTAACTATTTAGAAGTCTTATGGCTTGGGGGTAGAAGCTGTTCACGGTCCTCTTGGTTCCAGACTTGGTGGATCGGTACCACTTGCCGTGCGGTAGCGGAGAGAACAGTCTGTGACTTGGGCGGCTGAAGTCTTTGACAATGTTTAGGGACTTCCTCTAAAACTGCCTGGTATAGAGGTGCTGGATGGCAGGGAGCTGTACGCCCCGTACCTAAATCTGCATTGTGTATTTATGCACCGACTGTGAACTAGGTCGTTTTTATGATATTTTGTTTATCACGCCTGTCTATTTCACACCCTGTCAGTTGTTTCATACTCTACTGATATGTCATGAGCAGGGCCTGCTCCAGGGTAGCATATAGAATACATTAATGTAAAAGATGAGGACCTGGACAAGACGTTCCGTTTCCATTGCGACCGCTCTTTGGCCAAGAATGAGGACGACGGTCAGACGAGGACGACGGTCAGACGAGGGCGACGGTCAGACGAGGGCGACGGTCAGACGAGGGCGACGGTCAGACGAGGGCGACGGTCAGACGAGGACGACGGTCAGACGAGGACGACGGTCAGACGAGGACGACGGTCAGACGAGGACGACGGTCAGACGAAGACGCCGGTCAGACGAGGACGACGGTCAGACGAGGACGACGGTCAGACGAGGACGACGGTCAGACGAGGACGACGGTCAGACGAGGACAACGGTCAGACGAGGACGACGGTCAGACGAGGACGACGGTCAGATCACGAGGGAGTTGGCCTGCGCCAACAACGGCATCCTCGAACCTCCACGAGAAGACCTGTAAGATCAGTTGCACACAAGCCTGAGTTCTCTTTAGTAGGGCCGAGCATTTCTCCTGGTAAGGCTATGCAGTCAGGAAGAATTCCTGGCTCTTGTCTGTACAGTGTTCCAATCAGATCATAATGAAATGACTGTAGTGTACTGTAATCTACTTGGAATCCTATCCTATTGCAATCCAGTCCTCACATAACCCCAGTTGCACATTTTTGTCCTAGCCTTCTAAGCCCTTGATTAGTTGAATCAGGTCTGCAACAAAAATGTCCAACATTGGGGTTATGCAAGGGCTGGACACCGACTGTACTAATGACCTACGTTTGCCTAATGGACTGTTCAAGAGAATTCGGTCCCCCCAGGGCCAAGCTAACGCATTGTGTCTGTACTTTTGTTTGAAACAATATGAAATGATTACCACCACGGTGGACACAGACGACGCAGAGACCATCTGGATCGCACTGGAGGGGAAGAAGGGGCAGTCAAAATAAATTGTGACGGAGAACTCCAAGAAAAAGAGGTTGTTGCGGTACGTTGCCCTTGGGCTTGTGTAAAGAATAAGCAGAAATGATTGGGTTGGAGGGTTTTTCTCTGTTATGCCAGCCAGGCTTAGAATGATCTCACTTGGCACTAAGAGCTCTTTTACAGACTGATGAATCAGGCCTCTACAACAGTGTACTCTGCTCTTATGGAATTCAATCACTAGTAGTAATAAACTCGTTAGACATCGCCAGGCATGAAAAGAGCTCATAAAATCTAATCCACACCTATGTGTTTCAGATCAAATTTTTGCAAAACCTATTTAATGAAGCTTGTAATATTCTTTACTGCTTTTCGCGCAATGGGTCTTATTTTCATTCAGAGGAAGTTCTCCAAGCAGCTGGGAGACATTGCTGGCATCTGCCTGGGCCACACTGCCAAGGATGGGAAGGAGGTGAAAGGAGGCATTCTGGCATGTGGAGGAGGTCGTCGTCATAGAGAAAGAGCTAAACAACAGGTGAATGACCCCTAGCCTGACCCCATGTACTGTATATCAACCATCTGGTGCTTATTCGGTAGGGTACAAAACCCTGCAGCTAGAAACATATTGTGTGGAAACTCACAAGTTCTCCATCTTGTGGAAGAGAGAATCACTCCTTTTCGTATCTCTCCTGTCCCGGGATCCTATTAATCTGCAACGCCCTGATCCCACTCTCCCTGAAGAGGGACGAGTTTGTGACCAAGACCATCGAGAGCTTCGCAAGCAAGGCCCGGAGACTGGTAACCATCAAGTACGATATCATCACGAGCAACGAGAAGGGGGTGGGCACCGATGCCAACGTCTTCATTAGCATCTACGGCTCCAACTGCTGCGGCGGAAGTTCCGCGACCTGTTTGAGCGTGGCAAGACGGACCGCTTCGTGCTGGAGTTGCTGGACTCAGTCCCAGCTGGACAGTGTGGAGGTCACCAACACGGCCAACGACATCACCATCTTCCTGTGTGGGAAGTGGCTGGACACCAAGAAAGTGGACTGCCAGATCTTCAGGGTCCTCTACCCAAAGTACTAAAGACCTCATATTGAGAGTTCTCCACTATATCAAGCACTTACTATAAGCCTCGGGGCTTAATTGCACAGCCGAGCAGGAAAGGCCTCACAGTATGTTGGACCATTTCCAAGCATCTTCGTGATGGAGAGATGCAAACTAAGTGGAGTTTGGATGTGAGCAGCCATTTCATTTTCCCATGGACGTTTTTTATTGCTTCAACACAGTCATGCTCTCACGAACAGAAAATGTTTATTTATTACTATATTTTTTGAATATGTCATAGTGTCTCTGTATGTGTATGTATATATATATATATATATTGGACTTGTTGGACTCAATATATACTACGTGAGGAAATGGCCTGGACTTGATGGCTAAAACACAATAGTGTCAAAAGGTCAGGTAACATGATCGTGCCACAATTTTTAAGAACCTATTAGGGATGACATGTTGCAAATGAGTTTTTATAAGTGTATACAGTTTTGTACTGCTTGTTCAAAACACTTGTTTCTGAAAACATATTTTTTAGATGCTTTGTCAGATGTGTTCAGCTGCAGGTGAGATTGATTACTTTGAAGGGAGCTTCGGGAAAACAAATCAAAACATGATTGAGACCTGATCTCCATCCTGATGATGTTGACATTCTCAATGAAAGTATTTTTTGAAAAACATTTAGAGGCATGGCTAGCTGGTCTTCTAGAGACACAAGTTAGCCTCCACTCACACACACCCATAATACACCTTCCATTTTATCCAATTTATTACAAAAAGAGCACATACAAAAAGGATAATATACAAGCCTTGAAATAAAATTGAAATTGAAAAAAAAAAAGGAACAGTTTGGGTTTAGCGATGCAACTTTTTAAATCATTATTAGTAGTAATAAATAAAGTACAAAATTCCACCAAATGTGAATCTAACATTTTACACAATACGCTCATCCAGTTCTTCATCAACACACTCATCATTAATGAGCTATTGCTTTAATATTAATGATAAATAGTTCTACTCTCCGATAAAATATCCTATATTGAAAAACATTGCGCAGTCACAGCTAAAACAGCAGATATCTCATACAAAGGTGGTGGTTGCCCTTTCACTGGCAGTTTTTGGGATATTTTCTCTTTTCTTCAGTTGTTTGTTTGTCAGATGCAAGCAGCAGCAAAATGAATTATTTGTATTATTCTTAGTGTAATCTGCAAATATTTTCACCATATACTTATATACCATCGAGAATATATATACATATATATCCAAACCTGAGAAAAACATGCATTTTTAGTTAGTTTGTGCTTTAAGAGATCCTCTGTTCTTGTTTTCCCTAGAGAGAGGATTTTGAAGGGAAACATTGGATGGGTTCTGAGTGACGGGAGGGATGGACGGTCATGAAAAAATAAAAGGGAAAGGAAAGATGGGAATAATTAGTGTAGCGTCGATGAACACAGTGAAGCGTGCCTCTTTCTACAAAGGTTTTGGTCAAATATTCCATACATTTTTTATAAAACAAAGTTATTTTAAAGGATGGATCTGATTAGGTACGATTTAGAGTTTAACTAAAAAAAAAAAAAGGAGAAAAACTGGTTTATGTTCAAATACTCCTAAATAGCTGCTTTCATTTCTCTCATAAGGTAACCACAGATCTATTTGGTTAGTGAAAGCATTAATATGCCAACCACGCCACCGGATGATCCCACACTTCACTTATGGGGGCTGACATATTTATTTCACCTTGCAGGTTGGTCAGTGGTGACCTTAAAGGGAGAAAGGAGGGAATAAGGGAGGAAAGACAACATTCTACACTATTTGGACATGGATTTTGGGTAAATGAGTGAGTGTGGTTTAAATCATACGGTAATATCTCTCGACACTAGAAGCGAGGCACTTATTGGACTCAAAACGACGTGTTTTTCTGGAAACGAGGTAAGGAGAAATATCCCATGACAAAGACGAGAAGGAACATGCTTTGTAAACAGACAGGGTTGGAAGGATGAGACGCAGAGAGCTGGAAATGACAGAGTATATAATAATGATGACAATACATCTATGTTCGTGAACTGTTATGCCAGTGAGAGGGTTCCCATGTTAAAACTAAGAGTGCAAAATGAGAAAAAGGAAAACAATTCAAATTCAAAACCATTTCACTTCATTGCAGTTTGTCCACTACGTCACAGCATAGGGGATAAGGGAAAATTGCATTGAATGGAATGTAACCAAGATATCCACAGCACCACATGAGAAGAGCAGGCTAGACAGCTCGGGACAGTAAACATAGCACAGCCGGCTTGGGGAGAGATCAAACAGCAGGGCTTTTTTTGTTTCATTTCTTCAGGAAAATTACAACTGCATGCGGAGCATTCCCATTTAAAACAACGCAAAAATGAGGTAAATCATTTTTTGTTGTTGTTTCGAAATAAATTGATTTAAATTGCAACAAAACAAACTATATAAAATTAAATATGTACCCATGATATCTACAGTTAGTAATAAATTATGATTGTTAAATACTTAAGGCATCTCAACTGACAACACCCTGTGTAAACTATCAAAACATCCCATAGAAAACTCCACTAAAAGGAGGAGGCAGTATCAACACTGGCAGTGCACAGGACAGTTAGGGTCTGTCCCAATCCTTCACAACTAAGTCCACAGGGCAATGACATTGTTCCTAATGCTTCAATACTGAGTCCACAATGCATATGACAGAGAGGTTTTTAAGGATTGGCACTGCTATGTAGTGTTTATGCACGTTGACTTAGACGTCACAGGGCAACAGACCAAAAGGAAAACATAAATTATCAACATTTAAATCCTTCTTTTTTTTCACAATAAAAGTGTTCTATGACCCTTATTTTGCCCCCCCCCCCCCCCCTCCCCCACCTCTGTCCTTGTGCACTGTGGATACTGCCTCCATCACACAACATTCTACATTGTTGTTCTAGCAATACAGCATAGAAACCAGCATAGCAACAACGAGGGGAGATCTGTCACACAAAAACACAAGTTCAACAACTAAGCTCCTCCCTCGGGTCCAAAACACTGCGTGTTTATATACCGAAATATACAGAAACCAACGCAAATGCAATACCAAAGAAAGAGGTTGTTGCTATATCTATCATCACGTGTGCTTGTTCTTTAGGCAATAAGGTAAACGTCACAATAGGATTCCATTTTGTTTGCCACCAAAAAGGGGCAGGATGAACACACGCTACAGGTCAGGGACAGCCGCTGACGTGGTGCTCAGTTCTTTTTTTCTTTGTTAGTGTTGAGAAAGATAGTCACAGCTCAGATTAACTAAGTCATGCACAGACAACCCCCTCCCCTTGTAATTTTTTTTGTACGCTAACACAACAGCCCAAGCCAACATTGAAACATGCATTTCATTACACTGCTCAGCCATAACGCCTGCGCCAGGAGGGGATGGCACAGAGTTGCTGTTTCCAGGGCAGCTAACCCTCCTGCATACCCAGAATGCCCCACACCTCACCCAGTCACTGCAGTGCATGATGGGGGATTGGGTCTTACTACATTTCTTTTTTGCATTTTTTTTTAAAAGTCCTTATTTGGCTTTGTATTCTACAAGCACTCCAATCAAACCACCGTTAATCTAACTTCTATAACTTCTATATTCCCCTTTAACACACACTTGAACCCGCACTTTAAGTTTGTCACGCATGATCACGCATTGGTTAAATACACACTGAAACCCACACACTGGGGCAGAACACACACGTTAACCCGTGCTGCGGCAGGTCAAGCGATACCATAACTCATTTGGTGAAACACTCACTAACCTGTGTTATTTACTCAAACACACGCCAACCCAAGCATTGGGACAGGCCGACATGGCAGCGGTGAAATAGTCGTATTATGTCCCGACACTGATGACAGCATCAGTCCCAAGCAAATGTACTACTACTGTATTGCTGTGTCTGATACTGCTACTGTACTACCACAAATGATCTGTAGGCAAACATGGCGACAGGACTTTTACGTGATTGATTTAGATTCCTGTTGTGGCAGAATAAGCAAGGTGTGTGTGTGTGTGTGGCCGGCTGGCTGGCAAGTGGGGTAGTGTGTTAATCACTCAGTACATTAATGTCATGGCTTTAAGAACATGCTACAAAGACACAGGAAACAGGACACACACCTGCCTCCCCTACCTACAACAACACGACGGCAACAACACCCCACCTCCAGCAAGCAACTAGTAAACCCTGTGTGTGTGTGTGTGTGTGTGTGTGTGTGTGTGTGTGTGTGTGTGTGTGTGTGTGTGTGTGTGTGTGTGTGTGTGTGTGTCTTTTTGCCGGGGATGTGCTTTTATTGAGAGAGAGAAAGAGAGAGAGAGGGACTCCATTCTCTCGTGCAGTAAGTAATCCTGGATTGGCTCAGTAAAGCGTGAGTCAGAGGGTGATGTCACATGACGTCTGGAGACATTTGGCAAGCACCCGTGTGAGGAGGGACCAGGGCCGGGGTGGATGGGAGCAGGAAACACACCAGGGTGATTGACAGCAGCCAGGCCGTCAGGCTTCACCCCCTGGGCCATCAGCTGTCAGGATGGAGCTGCGTCTCGATGTCCACGCGGCAGATTGGACACTTTCTGCTGGTCGCCAGCCACTGGTCCACACAGCCCTGGTGGAAGAGGTGCATGCATGGTAACCGCCTGGACGGGCGAGGGGAAGAAAAGGAGGAAGGTAAATCGTCTGGTCATCAATTCAAATATATTGAAAGATAGAAATATACGGTAGACACATCACACTGGTTTGGGATATTTGATATGCTCCCAAAGGTTATTGATTGACGAGAAGCAGAAATGGATAACAAATCACCTTTGGGAGCATATCAGTTGCAGCCTACTCATTATTCAGAGGGTCTTGACAGTCATTACCTGACATCCTCTGCGTCCTCCAGCATCGACAGGCAGATGGTACATTTCTCATCCACGTCAGTCTCCTCGTCTTTCTCACCAATCTTCATATCCAGAGGCTTCCTCTGTGGACCAATCGAATGACATATCCAGACTATAATTTAAATGGGGTCATCAGTGCTCGAGAGTTGTTTTTTTTTAAAGAGACAAAAGGCTTCAGAAGTAAGCGACATTACTTAAAAAAAAAAAGTATTATATTTTTTACTTTGATTGTATACAGCACCATAATCATACCACACAGACTGCTAACCTGTGCTTGTGTATCTATGACGAGTTTGTGTAGTTGAGGTGATTTGGAATCATGCTTTAGTGGTGAGGTACGCCTGTCTGAGACTTGTAAAGCCCACAGACCTTGAGGATGTCTTCTTGGTCTCAGACATTTGCAATATAGCTCCACTAGTGTGTATATTTGCAGCTGAAAGAGCTGCCTCCTCACCTTCTTGTATTTGTGTGGGAAGGTGAATCTCTCTATGGTGGTCTGAACCGCTCCCCTACTGACACTTCCCAGCCTGTCTTCAAGCTGCAACAGCTCCTAGGGCACAGGAGAACAAGGCTTTAGGCAGAACTTCACGAGGCATTTGCAATTACAAGTGCACTGCTAGCGGGACATAGAACAGATAAGGCATTGCCGTTAAAGCTAAATTGTTAAACATGTATAACACTAGTAACCACAGATAGAGAACACAGCTATAGGTAAAACAGAATAGGGTAGGATACATCTAGAGATGGACGTTCACCTCGTAGCTCTCTCGTACAGCCGAAGCGTGGCGCGACGGGTTGAGGCTCTGCAGAGCTAGCAGGTGTAGCTGGGGGTATGGATAGTTTCTGATCTCGTGCACAACCTGTCGAAACACACACACAAAACACTCTATAGTCGTTCACAGAACATCGGAAGATATGACCAAACATACAGCACGGGACAGAAGTCAAGCAAAAACCTAAACCCTAATAGAACAGCAAGACAGACGCCGAACAAAAGATGTAAACAGAGACAGACAGACAAACCACCGACATAGACCCCAAAACAGGCAGCCCACAGTCTAAAGAAAAAGCTAAAGCAGAGATCTACAAAGACACTAAACAATAAAGATAGACATAAAAATCCAAATAAACTACAACAAAGCACAGACAGACCAAAACAGCCAAGTCATTGATGTACCACTTGAGTAGAAGTCGTGTTCCTGGGAAAGTGGTGCATTCTGGGGGATGCCGCCAGGTAATGCTGATAGTGCTGTGGAAGCTGCTGGAGCTGGTACTGATGGTGAGAGAGGCCAGCGTCCACACTGAGGTCCCTACGAACAGAGGGACAGTGAGCGACCTAGATTAACATCAACACAGAATATGAAGGCGCTTACAGACAGGCTCCGATAAATAGCAATTGAACCGCAAGAACATCGGCCTACTGTTAGGAGAGACCAGATCCCCGGTTGTTGTCAGCTCGAATGTTGTCACTAAAACATTGTTTGATTGGTTGACAAGATTAACTCTGCTCATTGGTCAACCACGCACAGCGGCCGCTCAAGACTTCAGCTAATTTCATATTTTGGCACCTCGAGCACCGGGCTAGCAACGCAGCTCACGGTAGCGTACCGCTTCTGTAAAGTGCCCAATGAACAATGATCAAATCAAACTTTATCGGTCGCGTACACAGTTTAGCATGTGATATACAGGTGTAGCGAAGTGCTCATGTTACTAGCTCCTTACAATGCAGTAAAAATGTCAAACAATTCAAATGTAAAGTGAAAAAAATAAATAAAAAAAATAAATCAAGAAAGGCAGGACAGTTGAGCTATGATCTATGGTCAGTTTAGCATTTACCTCCCAAATTGTTAAGGTTGGGATTTGGAACTGGTATGCTAATAATAGATCCGTTCTTATGAGTAACTACCCAAAGCCATAAACACTCCCGGGGTGCTTCCTACAGGCAGGTGGAGAAACACCTAAATCAACAAACACACTAATGCCAGACAGACGCGGCGGTGGAACAATGACTTAACGTCTCCATGGTTCCCAGTTTCATTTCAAACGGTGACTCACCAGTCTGTGCCCTCGGCCAGGTAGCGCGGCTGCTGGCCGATTGGCTGGGGGACGTGGAGGGGAGGGGAGTAGTCATACCCCGAGCGGAGCCTGTGAGGGTTCAGAGGAACGCGCTCCTGTGTTCGCCTGCACGGAGGAGGCATTTACATCCATTAGCATTTGGAAATTGGAGGGGCTGTAGTGCTCTAATTTCTGTTTGTGTGTGTGTGTGTGTGTGTGTGTGTGTGTGTGTGTGTGTGTGTGTGTGTGTGTGTGTGTGTGTGTGTGTGTGTGTGTGTGTGTGTGAGAGAGAGAGCGAGAAAGAAGGAGCGATAAAGTGTATCAAAGTGTGTGTCTTAATGAGCATCCAAGAGTGTGTTTAACTGAGCATGTCAAAGTGTCTAGAAGAGTGAGCTTAAAAAAGTGTGTGGTCATACCGGGAGTGTGGGAGGATCCTGCGGTGCTGCGCCTCTAGAAGCTGCTGCTGGATGAGGTATTGCTGGTGTAAGGCCTGAGGTAGAAACGGAGGCCCCTGGACGTCCTGGAACTGAGGGGGGGCCGGCAGGGCCGGAGGTTGGTGGGGGGCTGGGGACAGGTGGGGGGCCAGGCCAGTCTGGGGGGGCTGGCTGGCATGGCCCAGGGGGAACTCTGCTGAGACGGGAGCCTGGGGGGCCGCCAGGTTAAAATGTCGGCAGGAGGTAGCATGGCTGTGCTGATGCCTGGTGAAGTGTGCTCCTGCGGGAGACAAGCGCACCCAATCAGGATTCAGAGGAAGTAGGCCTCAACCAATCAAGACAAGACCGAAAAGACACACAGCCAATCAGACGATAGAGAATCACACCCACCCAGAGAATAGACAGAGTGATCAACCAAGACAAGAGAACACTCACCCAATCAGAGAAGACGCCAGAGAGAGTAGAAAGATTGAGTGATCACACCAATCAGACAGACAGTGAACAGCCAAACAGATAGAGGGAGTCAGTCACACTCAATTAAACATCACACAGAACTACACAGACATTTTACATTACATTTTAGTCATTAAGCAGATGCTATTATCCAGAGCTACTTACATAAGCAATTATAGTTAAGTGTATTACTCAAGTCACCTCAAAACAGATCTTTCACCTAATCGGCTCGGGGGATTTGAACCAGCGACATTTCAGTTACTGTCCCAACGCTCATTACCGCTAGGCTACCTGCCGGCCACAGACCGATCTAGTGATAGCACAATCCCACAAAATCAGACAAACAATCTGACAACAGACAGGAGACGTACAAATCATTCTCAGACAGAAACCAAAACCACGCACACAGACAGAGTTTTAACCAACAGTCAGGACACGATCGTAAAAACACATTCAGAAACAGACTGACAACCCCCCCCCCCCCCCCAGTACACACACACACACACACGAGATCATACAGATCAATTATACACAGAGAGAAAACAGAAAGTGACCTCACCCAGGAAGAAAATACAAAACAGGTGAAAGAGCAGATGGAGAACAGACAAAGTGGAGCGACCTCTAACCTCCAGACAGAGCCAAACTATCCAGCTCATATCCTGCCGTTCTACAGAGTCAGCTGGGAGTGAAGCGGTTCATTGGTCACCGACCGACTGGCCTTTAGTTTGATTTGGATTTCAATTTTGATTTCAAGGTTTGATGTGGACTTTCGCTTAAGTAGGTTTGTATAAAAGTTAGAAATAAGTACCCTGGGTTTAATTGCACCTTGAATGAACATAGATTTTCATATGGTACGTAGTTGCAGTGTATGAGAATGTTTAACGTGATGTGGCGGTACATATTTTCAATGTTCAACATGCTACTTATTCACAAGGAATACAGCCACTGTCTACCTGCCTCTCCAGCTGTGAGATGTAACTGCAGTATTACCATCAGACCTCTGAGCACTAGGCCTATAGGCCGCTCTCATTATGGAGCCTGGCATTATGGGATCAACTGATAGATCCACCAGCCGCTTGGGGTCCGACTCAATAGTCTAAAGTGGGGATCCTCTCCTTGTCTCATTTTCTTACATCTTCGCTGATCTGAAAAGACAGGGCAGGTGAACACAACATGGCAGATAGACATGCCAAAATTGCTTTCACTTGTCCAGGGCCCGGTTTCCCGATGGAACTTAAGCTTACAAGTTTTTTTAATGATGCATCTTTCCTACAACGGCCGAAGACGTAACATGCGTTTCCCAAAACACCACGAAGAAAGGTCGCTAAGTGCGTCGTTGGAGGGGGTTTCTATACTGATAAGATTGAAAGAAAGGAAGCACTGCTCTCGGATCAGCTTTCTCCATTCAAATAATAGCTTAACATTAGACGGATCAGCTGCATAGATTGAGGTTGTTTATTCTAACGCTTACCCAATAAAAATTCACAAAATCGCATTTTTGGCTACACATCATGAAATATATTGAGACAAATTACAAAAGGTAGCCTACAAGTAGCAAAATAGAACACAATTGAACATTAAATGTATTTCAATATGATTGAATAAATAGGCTTATAGCCTACTGTTTATATTTTAATGTAGTCATCTTGGTTTTCATTTGATGCTTATTTTAATATGTCGCTTGTTTGTATCAATTGAAAAGACATTGGCAACTTTGTATATGTAGTCAACTTTATACAAAGTGTTTAGCGGACATCTGTGTATGAAGTCATGCGGGAGGGCAAAAAAGCATTTAAAACGGCACTTAGCGCTCTACAAGTGGTCTGAGGCAGGTGTTAGATTACGAGCGTTTAAATGCAACGTTAACAACAATGGTTTGGGCAAACAGCTCGGAGATTTAACGACGCTCCAACGAAGGTTCTAACGATGAACTTAAGATGCTTTTGGGAAACCGTCCTTCACACAGATCTGAAAGAGAACTGTGCTAGAAGGAAAGGACACAAGAGGAAGCCAATACAGACAATTAGACTATCGAGGTGCAGACCTGTAGCTAATCCTACACTTCCACCTGAGGCAAGCTGCTGATGATATGTTCCCCATGTATCACCCCCGGGTTAATGCCGCCTCTCGGGCTGTCTCTCTGTTCCTCAAAGGAGGAGTGGTGGAGCGCTGGCCAACCTGCTGAATCAGCACACTGCTGGGTCGCAGCCAAACAATCAATATCCATTACACACAGAAGGGAGGTGTGGTGAAGAGGCAGCTGCTCAGTAAGGCCCCGTTATAGCCCCCCCAGATGTCTGAGCCGGGGAGCAGACACCAAGGTCTGGGGGGGGGGGGGTAGTTCTTTCTCAGACACGCAGCCCTCATATAAAAGACCCACCAACTGACTAAGAAAGGACAGGCTCCATATAGGGACATCTTTAGTGCCGTCCTGGTTTATTAGTTTATTCAGCAAGCAGGTTATTCGTCACAAAGCCAGAACAAAAAAGCCAAAGTATTTTTATTTATTTGATGTACTCCATAGAAGGGTCCTTCGGAAGAAGGATAGTTGACATATAGGTGACATTTGTTCAACTTTTATATGCCTGTAGAGTAAATTATGTTCAACAATGTATTGAAAAAAAATTGCCAAATGAAAAATGCTATAATATTCATAAATGAACATAAGAAAATTGTGATTGAAATCAAAATACTACTTACAGAGCAAGCGGAAAAGCTTCATGCGACATCAATTCTTGCTTTGTAGCACCTACCGGATGAAGTCTTAAAAGGAGGCCAGAGCAAGGCCAAAATGTCACAAATATTCCAACTTCAATGAACTATTTCTCAATTAAGCGTTAAGATACAAAATGTCAAATATGTCAACAATCCTTCCTCCAATGGACGCTTCTATGGAATACATTGTGAAAATCCCCAAAGTCAAGTTCTTTTTTTGTTATAGTTTCGTGAGGAATCGCCCAAGCTGTGTGCATGGACTATTATAGTGACAATAAAACGATACTACTGAAGTCCATAAATGATAAATGGCTCATAAAACAGCTATGCAACTTTGTTCTAATTTGATGCGGAGACAAGAGGGTTTAATCATTATCTTTACTGTTCAGAGGGGAATTTCAAGTAGCACTGCCTCTAATGATTATGATCAACAGAGGTGTACTTAATACTTTTTGCTGGTAGTTGAATCACATTGTGTAACCAATTCAAGTGACAAATGCATTTCTGATACAGTGGTTGGACTATTTAAATTATAAACCAAAAGGTTATTTCAGATCAACTCAAAATTGTATAACCCCCCCCCCCCCCCTACATCATAGCCTACGTAATTCAAAGCAGTTTGAATGTTCTAGTCACAAACCAAGATGACATATTCTGCTTGGTTGTTCTTTTGCTACAGTATATATTGCCCTGAGACACAGGAAACCCAGTGAACCTCAGCCATAAGAGGAGACATTGTGTTGGCTGGCTGAGGAAGTAGAGCGGAGAAGAAAAAAAAACTGTTGGGTTCTGGCTTTGGTGGAACAGAGGATGCCATTTCAAAGCATTTTCACTCCGTTCTGACGGAATGCTTTACATGCATGTTATTTCACGATATTCATAAATGTAAGAAAATTGGGATTGAAATCCAAATGCTACTTATATTACAGACCTCAATAACAAACGGTTAAACTGACCCCAGTAACAAAGGAGAAACATGATCATAATTTTTTTTTGATTTGGATATAAGAACATCTCAGGGTGGATGTGTCCTATGATGACAGGGTTGTCCCCAGTATTTTTTAACAAAGTATTGCTGCTGAGGGGGGGGGGGGGGGGGGGGGGGGGTCTTTGACCCCCTTTGGACTCAAGAGATTGTTTCAGTTTTGAACACTTGTCACCCCTCTTACATTCCTTGGGAGAGAACCCTTGATGATTCTAATCATAAATTACACCTTATTTGGCACACATTGCACCACTGACACAGACTGAGCAGCATACGGCCTCTATAGCCTATTATTGACTGTCTGTGCTCATACCTCTGTGCTGAGCTCGGGCTGCAAATCTCCTGACTGGTGCATATCTGTGCTCAGACCCTCCAGAGCTGCACGCACACACCCAGCCCCTCCCTCATGGTGCGGCTGCGGCATCGCTCCCCCTCTTGACTGACAAGCCTGTAGCCCTGCCCACCCATGAATGCAGCAGTCTGACGTCCAACCCGGCTGGCTCTGCAGCTTTATAATCACTGCTACTACCCCCCCCCCCCCCCCCCCCCCCAACATAATCCCCATCTACACTACACACCCCATTCCCTCGGCAGCATAAGCATCCCATTACTTTACAGTGCACAAATAGAGGGGTGAAGAGGTAATGTGTAGGCTAATCAGTGCAGTAGCTATCAACCAATCATGAAAGACTTAGTACCTAGGTCTATCTGATGTAATGGCATGTAATGTGTCCAAGTGCAGGGTTTAGTAGGAAATTGGAAACTGGTTTGAGGGGGTAGCTAAGAAACACCTTATGTTTTACACATAAATAACCCAAAGTACCAAAAGTTTTGTAACTCATTATGGATGTAGGTGTCCGGTGCATACTAAAGTATAGTAAGATAAGGTGCTCACATCAATCCTAGTGATTTGTGCATTATTTCATCACATGATTAGAATACACATGTAAAGTCTAAAAGCGGCTGCTTGCATGGAACACTAGAGTAGGGTTGAATAATTTGTAATTGACTGCTGAATATGACCTTGTAAGTGTTTGAAGAACAAGGCTGTGACAATAACCTTTACCTGTGTGCGCTAGGTAGGAAGGCTATAAACCTTAGCCAGATATATTAGGTTATTTGGTTTTCCCCAAAACATGATGACCATTAAACGAGGGCAGTTTACTATCGAAAAGTGCTCTGCACTATCATTGTAGACTTTTATTTAATTGGTCATGTGTAGACCAAATTTAACACAATCTAGCCTAAATTTCTATCATCAACAACCAGGCCTAGCCGACATAACAAAAGCGACCCGTTTTACCTTTTCCTGGTACAAATATTTGACCATTTTCAAGTTGCACTTAAATCGGATCCAACTTCGTCCGTGTATAAAACTGATACAACCACACAGAAGTCTGCTTAAGACATTATCCAAAAAGTAAAACAAGGCCACTCACTGAGATTTTACGCTTCTGTCACAGATTTATACCGACTTAGGGTTGGATGCAATGTCTTTTACTGCAAAGTGTATTGAGCTGTCTTTTACTGCAAAGTGTATTGAGCGGTTCAAATGCATTTTAAATACAGTATCACTCATCGTATAAAGGTGTTTTGCTAATTGAGTTCAGTTTGATTCTGATTGATCTAGCTCACCTGAACAGCTAGGTGCCATTCCATATTGAAGCAAGAGAGAATTATGCATCTAAGTGTATATGTCAAGGTAAAGACTTCACTTGTTCCTTGCGCTGTAGGGTTGTCAAAGTAAAAGTTTCACTTGCATAGTTTTGAGATACAGGCAAGTCTATCTATTTGCCTTATGTTGACCAACTCAGTCTGTACAGCTATTGACTGGCTGGAGCCGCTTGTGTCAAAACTATTTTTTTCAAGAACACCAAAGTTAACAAAACCGGCATAACCTCCATAGCATTTAAATCAGTGTTTTATGTTGTGTGTCATGTAGAGGAACTTCAAGGTGTGTATTCAGCCTCAAAACAAAACTCAAAATCTCCCGTCCTGGTCAGTTTCTGAAAGACACCAATTCAAGATTCATTATTTTGCAAAAGATTAAACGCCAAATTCATCAGTTGCGTGCGACATATGGTGCATATACGGAATAACACTTTTGTAACCAGATTACAACAATCTTTAAAAAACAAACCGAGACTGGCAAAAAAGGATGAAAGGAAGAAACAGATTTAGCTCACTATTACTACTACAGTAAACAACCAATGTGTTACAGCTGACAAGAGTCAAATACAGATGGAATGTGTATTGATTGGAGGGGGGGGGGGGGGGGGGGGGGGGACTATGGTTCCAACATTAATCCCTGCCTCCCATGTCTGTCAAAATGTATTTTCCCAGTAGGATCAAGTGATTTGACTGTCCCTAATCCTATGATTGGGAGTAGGGAGAGAGCAGCACCTTGAAGTGCCTCCACAAGAGAGAGATGAGAGCACAGAGAGAGAGAGAGAGAGAGAGGGGGTACTGCCTTGGTGATGGCACGGTGGTGGGGACACACACACACATGGAAATCAGCAAAAAGCACACTGAAGGTTAGGAAAAATACTACAAGTCTTTATTGGAAAATATTAGTATGTGTGGCACTGTGTGATAATAGTAATAATAATAATATAACTACATGCAAATAAAGACCAAAGGCAAGGCCCGACCATGCTCTGTAGGGTTAACAGAACAGAAGCAGCATCCAATGAGTAGATGTGTATGCTACAGCACATTTCAGTACAGCAGGGACATCTCTACACCAAGATTACATTGGAATCTGCTGTTCAATGTGAAAACATAAAAGTAATAAAAAATGATCATGCATTAGGTTCTAATACAAGGTAGAGAAACCACAACCAAAGAATAAAGACATTTTGATTCTAAAAGGAGTTCTACAGCAGTGCAGGATATACACATCCCTGTAAAATGGATAGCATTCTGTGGAGGTGTTGAGACTGGGGAGTTTAGCATGAGTGTGGATCACAAAGGGAATATTAAAAAGCAAGTCAAGTTAAGTCTCGCCGATCCGCTGTGACGAACTAAATGGGTTCATTCAATTAGAAGAGACAAAGGCTCGTACACACGTATAGGATTATGGCTGGCCGTTTAGCCACTAGAACAGGTGCATGGACCATCAAAGGTGGCAATTTAGGATCATTTGGGAAAAAGGCATGCAAATTAGAATGCAGATTTATTGCAGCCAGTTGTCCAATTGGTTAATTGTGATTAGGATGATAGCATTCGGAAGGGGGAATGAATGTGATTTGTTTCAAACAGGCTATCAGGTCCAACTGACAAATGCAAGGTGGTACAATGCACCTTAGATTCAAGAGGGATGACTGGAGACAGCTATCCACAAGTTCGATCAAGCCTGGCTATAATCTAATCGAGGGGCCAAGGGGTCAAAATGTATCCACTTTACAGAGATTTACAGCAGAATGTAGTCTATCCACACTGAATGGGAGAATCACAATGACATTTTGTAGTAATAGGTCTAAGGCTACAATGGGTTATTTACTAAAGAGCAACATGACAGTTTAAATAAAGACAAACTGTTTTCTAGAGAAGGTGTTATTCTTTAGTCTGTTACACAGAAGGATACGGTATGAGTGGGAGAACTCGGGTTTTAATGCCAATGTCGTCTTCAGATGGAAAGAGGAAATGAGGAAGAAGGGGTTCACAATACAGCTAGATGCAGAGAACAGGCAGAGGCTACGGCAGACAGCAGCAGATGATCGTTAGCTACACAATGGAAGGGGACAAAGGTCTGAGAAATGCGGAATGTAGCGCCAGCCTCGATACTATGGAACAGGAAAAAAGAACACAAATAAAAGCACAATGAAATCATTGGTGCTACTGCATGTCTCTTAAAATGCACGTTCATATTATTATTATTATTATTACATAATTAGTATAGCCTTTTACTGCATATCGAGGATGTTACTTATTTTGGTCGATTTGGCTAGTATGGTCTTTGCAATCGAGCGAAACAAAAGGCAATCAGTTGTGCTCGTGTTTTTCCTGGAATATATAACGTTAGATTGATAGCTCAAAACTAGACATGGGGTTTGGTTTCGGGTTTGAGAGAAAAAATATATTTTTTTTTACAAAGCTACGGGATAGCGTTTCTGACCGTACTATAGTTTACTAAGAAGAAAACGCGTCACTAGACTGCAGTGCATTTTAAAACACCTAACGTCAGCCAACCAGCTCAGATGGAATGTGGCAGTCGTTTTCGGGACTTAATTGCATAATGAAAATGTATATAAATGAGGGATTTGGTAAACCGACTTAAAGTACAGCCTCTGCCAATAACATTAAGCGACCTACACCAAATATTTCGCTGAAGTCAACTAACCCCACACAACACACACTAACACTATATTGTCACTCGCCAAAACCAATACATAAGGGTAAACAATTGATGTCACTGATGTGATGTTCGCTAACCAGCTGCTCGATCCGAGTAAATACAACAGCTAGTTGTTAATGTATTAGTCGACGGTGTAAAACAAATTTACCCTTAGAGTACTGTAGGCCAAATTGATAGAAACGAATCCGCTAGCCATATCCTACTGTACTGTTAGTAAGAAAATTGACTATTCTACTGATGGTCCTCGCGCGTCTATCAGCCTAATAAGTAAGGCAGGCTCAGTCAGGGTGGCCCATACCAGATAAACTAGCGTTGTTAGCTGGCGAACTACCATTTTGCTTAGTTAGTTAGCTTGACAGGATAACATTTGGCTTTGACAATAAGAATTTCAAACGAGAGGATTGAAAACATTACCCATTCGTTATAGTTACATCACGTACACAAGTAGATTATTTCGTTTGACCTTGTTCGATTAGTTACAACCTTTAACGTTACTGCAAACCCAGATTTTATTCGCTCGAGCGAAGCTGAGCTAGCAGGCTGGCTAGCTAAACAGCTAACTTAGCTGGCTGGCTAGTACTATTAGCTTGGCCTCTGGCACTGCAGATGGCAGCTAGCTTTAATATTTACATCATACAGGAACGAGAAAATACATAAAAAAATGATATAATAAATACATAACTTTACCTCTATTTCTTACAGAGCCAAATACGGGAAGAACCAAATATCCGACATGTACTAACACCATCCTGGGTCCTTTGTTGTATCGCTAGCCTGTGAGACAGATGGTCCATGGAAATGGTCCCTTCCAATCCTTGCACATTCAAACGGACAAGCTGCTCAGCTGCCTGGCATACAAAGACAGAACGAACCAATCAATGAACACCTCTCTTAGTAAGCCTCTGCCTGTGGCACACGGGACAGCCAATCAAATCAGCGACTTGCGTTTTGTGAATTACAAAGAGGTGGGGATGTCCGTCTTCTGGACATCTACTCAAGTCAATCAAGCTCAGATCCATCCAGTGTTGAATATTATTGCATTTCTTTCATACCAACACACTATACTGCTAAAAATGTACACATTGTGTCATGTTCCTATATGTACTCCAGGACATTTTTGAAGGCCTATTATTTGAAAGGATATTGTCATGCCATGGTGTCCTGGCTAGACTCTCCAGTCTGCACCACCAGAATTAAGACAGGAGCTGAGCAAGTCTGACATGGGAACAGATGGAGAGGGGAAGGGGGGGTCACTAAACTCAATCATTCTCTACTCAGTGGCAACCCTAATACCGCCTAGCCTACCCACCACTATAATCCCCTATGGTCTTGCACAAAGGACCCTGAGCTCTATACTGCACCCCCGCGGTCTGACTGTCGAGGCCTTTATGGAAGTCATGCTCCAGCCACAGATATAACCTAATTTACCCTTTAGTTTCATATCATATTGACTGAGAGACTGACCAACACTCTTTCACACCCCCACTATCAAACTGACCCTTTACTTAGTGTGACAAGTAATCACAACGGTCATATTGATCAAAAAAAAAAAGGAAAACCATTCCTATGCATTGTTGCCCAGATAAATCAGACAGACGACACCAGTTGAGAGTTTTGGTTAATTTTGTATTTTTGGTACAAAATATTAATATTCAGACACAAATAGCGTTGCACTGATCTCGGAAGCCTGACGGGAATAAAAGCCCCAATCACATAGCTACCTTTGGATAAAAGGATATTCCTGCACACAGATTAACTTCTGAATTTATTTGCAGAGTCAAGCAAGTACACGCTGGACTTTTTTGTTTAATATTGTGTGTAGGCTACGATCGTTGGTGTGTGAAATTAATTGCGAACTCAATGCAGTGACAGCTCGGTAGTCCTCTAGCAGGCAGCAGTTAGCTGAAATGAAGTCAACACCATTTTCATACCTATGACATGGCGGGGGTAGGGGAAGGTAAATGGTGACATGCAATATGCGATATAAGCCTGTGGATTGTTTACAACATATTGAATAACCTAGTATTTTACCATTCATTTCAAGGACTCGCTTACTGGTACTTAACGATGGTCCTTACCTCTGTGAACATTTTGTTTTGATTTCTACTAGGATAGGGCCCTCTGGTGGTCAAGTGTGTACTCTACAATCACAATTTCAATGAAAACGGCACAAACAAACAGCTACTCAGATATACAATCACCTCCTTCAGAGTTCCTTAAACTACCAGCACATAACAATTTAATTGATTTTCTAGGCTAGTAAAATATCTATTAGTAATTGTTCTACTCACCAATGACAAGGGGACTAGCCATGGGAATTAGCATACAGCTGTAGTGGTGGCCTCAGGATTAACAGAGATGGCAAAAGGGCTCCAGGGTTGAGGTTAGAATAGGATAGGCAGATTGCACAGCTCCGGTCCCCCTTGCCTGACCTCTGACCCTGTCCCTTTGTGGGTGAGGGTCATATTGTTCACGAAGAGAGGGAGTCCTCTGTGCTGTTGGGGTACTGAAGGAGGGAAACACTGCTCTACACAGATATTGAATCAGAGACAAGTAATAAGTGAAGCAGAAACATCATCCCTTTGTCACTCTGATAAGGCAAAGACACTGACAAACCCAACAGTATTGACAACATGGGAATTACATTTAAAAAAAAATCACAATCAACACAGTCCTTAAATAATACTATATTTATTTCATTTTAAAATAGTTTCCTTTTTGTTCTACAGACATCATTTCAAAGAAGTCCGGGACTTGCAAAATATTAACACTAATTTCTTGTTAATTTAAAATAATGACAGTAAAATAAATTAAACAGAACATAAGGGTTAAATTACTGAGAGCGGGTTGAAACAATGTTTGACGTGAGGACAAAAATGTAACAATGGTATGCGCAACCATACTTGAGTGATGCTGCCATAGTTTCTTACAGAAAGCAATCCACTAAGCCTAAAAGGCATGAGCAATGTCTTAACTGACAAACAATAATCATAATGACGAGCTATACAACAAGAATGGGCTTAGCGGTGCTGCATGCAAGAGAATAGGTCTGGAATAAAAAGGTACATTTCAGTGCTAGCTGCATGCAGTGGAGAAAACCGTCATGGTGATACTGAAATTCCAACATAATCATGTCATCATCTAATTTACACAATATTTTTCTCTGGGAAGAGGGTGATGTTAACACATTCAACTTGAAATCAACTAAACAACTTAAGAACAAATTCATAGACCTCAAAATAATTTAAACACATGCAAAAGGGAAATAAAAGCTGTCAAAAGCTTAAATCGCACAAGTCTGTAAGGATTTGAAGTCTTTCGTTGACAAAAATTGGATTAGACTTTGGTTCAGTTCCTGGTGTCGAGGAGGACTTTTCTCTTTCTGTGACCAGCAGGAGTGAATTGAATGCTTCAATATAACCCTCTAATGAGGGAAAGAGATAGAGACCAAAAGGTTCATGCAGTTTAAATGGATGTGATACCAGACCATTGGTAAAAACTAACCAGGCGTGGTTGCAGTCTCACCAGGCCTGAAGTACTGCATGAGTACACAATAAACAGGAGAACCAGGTAGAGTCCTGAGGAATCAGGGTTAAAACAATTCATACATTAAATAGGTATCTCTATAAAGCCCCCAAATGGGCACAACACTCACCAGTACTTTCCTTGTTAATATCTACGTAGTAAATTCACATCTATTATTAAAATAACTTTTTTGTAGAGGCGGCAAAATCCGCCGCACTTTAAGGTAAAAGAATATACATGACTCTGAAAGAAAATAGTTCACATTCCAAGGCATTCAGGCAATCTTCGCTCTTTAATGTTCAATGGAAGATACATTTCCTCAGATGTCAGAAGGGGGTCTCGAAAAGTTAGGAGGAGGGATATCTCATTCACACGGATACACATACACACAATCCACATAAGTGCATCCAGTTAGCACTGCAGGGTCATACATTCACTGACTACCAGAATGACACCTGGGACACTTTCAGACTGTTCTCCATAGCAACGGGCTGGCTCAATAGCCAGCAGACCTGTCTTACAGTAACAGTACTGTACACAACCTGCTATGTCAGAGGACTGCAGCAACTGTTTGAGTACAAACAGAACTGCAGCACTCATCTTGTCCTGTGTGTCTGACCACTAGCTACTCGAAGAGAAAGACGAGAACTGAACATAGACCAGTGATGCGGTTTGTTTCCTTGAATAGGAAAAAAATACTATCTAGCTAGCTTAGAACTTGATTTATCTATGGTCTTAAACACATTGAGTAACTGACAGCACCGTTATCAATAGTATAAATGAAACATAATTGACTATATATTTTTGTAAGTGAAGTAAGGTAAAAAGCAACATTATTACTGTAGTTTGACCAGTGAGAGTGTGGAGCCAGCGGTCAAATCTTAACATACACCTGAAAAAAAGTGACTCTTATCGAGATGTAGGAATCAGGTCAAGCCACCAAAGCCCTGTCACAGGCCGGCGGACCTTGCTGTAGAAAGTGTACCAGTTGCCATTCAGTATCAACTGAAAGCCCAGTCCAGTCAGTCGGAGAATAGGTCACCAGTCTGTAGTGCAGCAGGTTCAAGCCACTGATCCTGCCCCGCCCTCATGCAGCAGCTTTTAAGTCTGGTTACAGCTAGCGGACAGAACACAAAGTGCCTACCTACATACGTACGACAGTCTCCGGGATGAATGAGGTACAGGACAGGGAGAATATTGCTATGTGTTTTACTGTAAAACATCTCTATGGTTCCACCTGCTCTAGTGTCTTGCCCTCTTGATTATTATATCTTTAAAAAAAAACATGAACAGGGAATCACCTTAGTTAAAATAGCTTTGATACACAAGGTTCTACAGTAGGTTAAAAACAAACAGCACTCAGCAAGAAGAGGAAGAGTCCACGGGGCTGCATCTCAAGACACCCTATTCCCTATATAGCACACTTCTTTTGACCAAAGCACTATAAAGTGCACTAAATAGGGTGTCATTCGAGACACAGCCCATGAGTCACAGGTGGTGGCTGTAATACTCAGGAAGGGCTTCCGCCGTGGTGGGGGAGGAGAGGGGTGCAAGGAAGTCTTCGGTGCATAAGTTGCTCAAAGTAGGAATTTGTGTCTAGTATCCTCATCCAGAGTGAGGTCCACTACCTCCGGAGGGGACACCCAGTTGGGCTGGGGGGACACGGTAGTCCAGAGCGGGGAGGATTGCCTTGTGCTGTTGTTGAAGTGCTCCCCTGAGTTGGGCTTCCAGGCAGAGGACAGGCTCTGGATCACTCCGGCCCTGGGATGGGCACACCTGTTAAGAGGAGCAGCACAATAACACAACAAGGACATTAGAGCAATGTAAGAGAAATATTTGGGCAACAACATTACACTGAGGATTTGGTAAGTGCAAACTACGCATTGCAGTTCACCAGTTCCTTGGCATTGTGGTTGTCACCCAGTAAAACTATAATGACAGTTTTGTTGCAGCAATGAAACAGTCACATGACCATAATTCTCAAATTAACACGTGTCAGAGCAACACCATATACGATTACAGTTTCGTAGTGGTTGCAGTGCAGGCCGATGTGACCTCAGTGTGTGTTGTAAGTTATGCTTTCTGAACTCACCTTGTGTTTTCTTGCACTCCTACTATTTCCACCTCACTGTCTGAGGAGGGGATGTGGATGTGGCCCTTGTGCTGAGGGGGTTCCCTGTGGGCCAGCTCTGCCTCCATGTGACCTGCAACACATCAATGCAACACACTTTAGAATGCACAGGGACATGTATAGCATTGCACCCCGGTAAAACAAATACAACAAAATTAACTGTGAAGTTAGGGGACACTGAAATTATACAATTCACACACTTCTTCTAGAAGTCTTATGGACACGAATATCTGGTTTACTCTATATTGCAGTAGATCTATGTCAATTTATACTGAACAAAAATATAAACGCAACATGTAAAGTGTTGGTCCCATGTTTCCCGAGCTGAAATAAAAGAGCTCAGAAATAATTTACATATGCACAAAAAGCTTACTTCGCTCAAATTTTGTGGACAAACTTGTTTACATCCCTGTTAGTGAGCATTTCTCCTTTGCCAAGATAATCCATCCACCTGACAGGTGGGGCATACCAAGAAGCTGATTAAACAGCATGATCATTACACAGTTGCACCTTGTGCCTGGGACAATAAAAGGCCACTCTAAAATGTGCTGTTTAGTCACACAATCAAATGTATTTATAAAGCCCTTCTTACATCAGCTGATGTCACAAAGTGCTGTACAGAAACCCAGCCTAAAACCCCAAACAGCAAGCAATGCAGATGTAGAAGCACAACACCACAGATGTCTCAAAAGTTGAGGGAGCATGCAATTGGCATGCTGACTGCAGGAATGTCCATCAGAACTGTTGCCAGATAATTGAATGTTGATTTCTCTAATATAAACTGCCCCAATGTCATTTTAGAGAATTTGGCAGTACGTCCAACCGGTCTCATAACCACAGACCATGTGTAACCAAGCCAGCCCAGGACCTCCACATCCAGCTTCTTCACCTGCGGGATCATCTGAGACCAACCACTCGGACAGCTGATGTGGGGAAAAACTCATTCTGATGGGCTGGGACTGGCTCCCCAGTGGCTGGGCCTAGCTCCCCCCTCCCATCGGTGGCCCACCTTTGGCTGCGCCCTTGCCCAGTCACGTGAAATCCATAGATCAGGGCCTAATTCATTCATTTATATTGACTGATTTCATATGAACTGTAACTCTGTAAAATCGTTAAAATTGTTGCATGTCGCATTTATATTTTTGTTCAGTATACAGCTATGTCAATTGACTAACTGAATTGCTATGAAATACATGTGCAGCAAGACGAAAAAGAAAAGGCAACCCCAAAAAGAAAAACAGCATTTGCAGCACCAGAAAGGAAAAGACAAGCAGATAGACAGTGTCATTTCTCCATCAAACTCCAAAAGATCTCCCCTTTCCAACCTTCGGAGCACAGTACAAAATGTTCTATTCAACCGTATCTATGTCATGGAGCTTGAGATGTGGAGGAAATGACATCATTATGACAATTTTACCAGGTCTTCATCTCTGAGAGTTTGGCTCCTATCACTACTTGTTGCACTAAACAAACCTCCTTGTGCCTGTCAAACTGTCTGCGGATTATACAGAAAGTCATCCCAGAGAGGGTGGAAATTTCAGTGTGATATAGCGAGTTTGTAACTGACCTGCTGAGAGAGAGCACAGATGCTGTACTCTTACTGCCCCAGAGTTTGCTCCCATATCCTGGTCCCTGTGTGTTTTTAGCCTTTCATGTGTTATCACGGTTGTCCGGCGCAGGCACACTCTCTCCACAGTCAAACTTAAACGCTCCTGGTTAGAATCAGTGTCCGAAATATCATAGTGGCCCACTACGGGAGGCCCGTCTGTAGAAACAACAGAAAACACTTCATTATTCAAAACACGGTGTCTCTCAGGTCTCACGTTAGCGGACTTCAGTGCTCGCAGTAGACGTAGCTACCTCCACGAGCACAATAAATGCATTCTTTGCCATTTGCCCTGTGAAAAGGTTACAACCCCCACTGACAATATCATAAGTGTTAGACCATGGCAGATTATGTAACGGTACACAAAACTGTAGCAGAGCAGTTAGGCTATCTGACTGTTTGTGGGTCTAGTATAGCAGCGCACGATAGGATTTCAGACATGGAATGACTGAGTGGATCAGATACATCATAAAAACCCACATTTTACAAATTCTAATATTTTATTTCATGTTCTTGACTGCTTAATGCCACCTGCCATGCACGGTAATGAATGGCCATGTGTTTCAGTTGTAAATATTTTTGTTGCTAGACAATTAACAAGCCAGTAATAATTTAACTATTCAACCTAAATAATTGCCTTTGTTTTTCTCAGCTGTAAATGCAGGGTTTGGTTTAAGAAGTGGGGGGACATAACCTGGCAGGTTTTTTATGGGCCTCTAAAGCTCATTTCCTGCATTTTTACACAATCTAATATGCCATCTCTATTGAGAACAAAAAGTAAGCAAAATTGCCCAAAGTCATCAAGCTAGTAGGTAAGAGAACATAAAATATTTTTAAGTGATTAATAAGACTGAATTAGATCAAAGGTAATTCAATAATAAATATTGTGTTGCACCTTTAACCAATAGCCTAACAAATGAACATCTCTAGAAAAAAAAAACAAAGACTCGATTGTCTTTATTAGACATCCTCTATATCCAATTTCCGCCAGACTGAGCAGCCAGCCCCATCTGCCTACACACTCGACCTCCACCAGTCTAGTCAATAACTCCACTCTCCCAACACAAGTTCCTTACCAGTTCCCATCTTTAATTTGTTTTGTTCTCAAGTGAAAGGTAATTTTTTTTTAAATAAAATAAAACACATACACCTCAAATATACATTAACACACAGAAACAGCAAATTCTCCAAATAATTAATCTCATTGGCCTAATAGTACTATAGAGCTCTTTTTACATCATTTTTTTTTGCACATAATATAGCGATGTCGCTCCATCCTGTCCCTAGTGGTCCACCACCTTGCAGCGCCCCAACCCAACACACCCCACTCAGGTTTAGGATCTTAGTGAAACATTCATTATTGGCTTGGCGTGTTTTAGGCCAAGGCCAAAGTGACAACCCGCAGGATGGCAGACACCCAGGGCCAGGACTGAACAGTCCAGCAGCTAGAGATAGCCTAAATAGGTATCTTCCATGACGTGTGCACGTTTTCAATACAGACTCCTTTAGAAGTACTGTATTCCATATAAGGAATCCAGACCTCATGAAAGTTGCCCAGTATACCCTTAATCTTGTAATACATTTCTTAGCCGCTATAAATGCTTGGTTACACTGTTTCTTCAGATAGTCTCCAGTATCAACATTTCCAAGCAAACAAAAACAGGAAGAATCTGTAGACATGCTGAGATAAAAAAAATCACAGCCTTCACAAGACTATAACATATGCAAATATGTCCCCTTTAGTGTTTTACACCTCCAGCAGAGGAATAACATTTCTAAGTGCATGTAATTCAGTTTCACTGGCATATATTGCATTCTATGGATGGTCTTACTTAAACTGCAGTAATCTATGTCTGAGATGATATGAACATGACTGGGCCTTCAAACACATCTGTATCCATTCATCCTCTTCGATAGCTTCTACCAGGTCTTCTTCACGTTTTTGTTTTACATGTTTTGTGTCATCGGGAAAAGCCTCTAATACCCCTTGACCAGTTTGTAAAACAACTTGTGGTTTGTCAAGCCGCCTAATTTTTTTTAAAAAGCATCTGCCTTGTTCGGTGTTTGCTTCACAGAGCAGCTCCATAGACTGGTCTTGCCTGGCTGTCTGACCCTGCTGGGACCCGTCACCACCTAATCCTGCACTAGAGGGCTGCATTCCCGCGGGATCCGACAGAGATCATTGCAGCGAGATCATTGCAGCACGGTCAACGGTCAGTCCGAGACTGCTTTGAGATGAAAATGTACAGAACAAAAACACGCAACAATTTCAAAGATTTTACTGAGTTACAGTTCATACAATGCCTTCGGAAAGTATTCAGACTCCTGGACTTTTTCCACATTGTTATGTTACAGCCTTATTCTAAAATGAATTTAAAAAAAGATCTATGTAATACCTAATTTATGTAAGTATTCAAACCCTTTGCTATGAGACTCGAAATTGAGCTCAGGTGCATCCTGTTTCCACTGATCATCCTTGAGATGTTTCTACAATTTGATTGGAGTCCATCTGTGGTTAATTCAATTAATTGGACATGATTTAGAAAAAGGCACACACCTATCTATATAAGGTCACACGGTTGACAGTGCACGTCAGAGCAAAAACCAAGCCATGATGTCAAAGGAATTGTCCGTAGAGCTCCAAGACAGGATTGTGTCGGGCACAGATCTGGGGAAGGGTACCAAAAAATGTCTGCAGCATTTTCCCCAAGAACACAGTGGCCTCCATTACTCTTAAATGTAAGAATCTTGGAGCCACCATGACTCTTGCTAGAGCTGGCTGCCCGGCCAAACTAAGCAATCGGGGGAGAAGGGCCTTGGTCAGGGAGGTGACCAAGAACCCGATGGTGACACTGACAGAGCTCCAGAGTTGCTCTGTGGAGGTGGGAGAACATTCCAGAAGGATGGGAAACCTTCCAGAAGGACAACCATCTCTGCAGCACTCAACCAAACCAGGCCTTTATGGTAGAGCGGCCAGACGTAAGCCACTCCTCAGTAAAAGGCACGACAGCCCACTGAGTTTGCCAAAAGGCACCTAAAGGACTCTCAGACCATGAGAAACAAGATGCTCTGGTCTGATGAAACCAAGACTGAACTCTTTGGCCTGAATGCCATGCCTCACATCTAGAGGAAACCAGGCACCGCTCATCACCTGGCCAATACCAGCCCTACGGTAAAGCATGGTGGGGTTGTTTTTCCAGAGGCAGGAGACTAGTCAGGATCGAGGGAAAGATGAACGGAGCAAAGTAGAGAGAGATCCTTGATGAAAACCTGCTCCAGAACGCTCAGGAACTCAGACTGGGGTGAAGGTTCACCTTCCAACAGGACAAAAACCCTAAGCACATATCCAAGACAACGCAGGAGTGGCTTTGGGACAAGTCTCTGAATATCCTTGATTTGCCGAGCCAGAGCCCAGACTTGAATCCGATTGAACTTCTCTGGAAATAGCTCCCCATCCAACCTGACAGAGCTTGAGAGGATCTGCAGAGGAAATATTTTTTTTAAGTACTTTTTGCTTCGTCATTATGGGGTGTGTAGACTGATGAGAATTATAAAAAAATAAAAATAAGAATAGGCCTGTAACCTAACAATGTGAAGGGGTCTGAATACTTTCCAAGTGCACTGTGTTTTATATAAACACTACCGGTCAAAAGTTTTCTACATTGTTTAACATACGGAATCATGTAGTGTTAAACAAATCAAAATATATATGTTATATTTGAGATTCTTCAAATAGACAGATCAGGTGTGCAAAGCTGTCGAGGCAAAGGGTGGCTATGTCATGGAAAGAGCATGTGTCCTTAATGTTTTGTACACATACATTCTTTATTAAAAACTTTGGGGGGAGGGGCCAAAATAAAATCATTCCCACCTGTTGTCGATCCCTGCTGTAATAGGAATCTCGGCTGCATAATTTGTGAGCGCAGACAGTGCTGTATGGGAGTCAAGTCAAGAGAAAATGGGCACCAGGTTTACAGCAGATGCTAGGCACTCCAAAGTATATATAAGGGCCCAGAGTTTTTCGTGGCTGATCAGAATCACAGGGTCAGGAACAACTCCTGGCCCTCCCTATAACTAGGCCTAATGAAGATAAAAATGACTAATATAAACAAAGATTCTCACTTTGTTAATCATACCTGTCGTCAATGGAGAATTACCATAAAGGTATTTGATGTACTTGTAAAACTGGGCTCGCTCTCGCTCTCCAGTGAGATGCTGACATGATACAATACTGTGGTACACAAATAGAAGACAATTTACAGTACTGTGATCCATACAAGACAATAAGGCAAACCAAATATATCAAATTAACTGTGCGTCATGAAATTGAAGGCAGGAGATGGGAGCTGGACCTAGTCTTGTTCACATAAAAAGGTTAAAAAAAAGTATCAAAGAATGTCAATCACTACAATTCATGAGCATAATGAACACATCTTTGAAACTTTGACATACAGCGAAGATCACAAGCAAACAGTAAGAATTTGATGCAGAATTTGATGTCGCTATATTCTACAGTACATTTTGATCTGCAAATTGCGATACACCAAAAGATACAGGCCAACTGAATATGCTTCCAGATTTGTTCCTTTAGCTGTCCTGGATGTGTAGTGTTTTAAGAAGTCCTCTTCTTCTTTTTTTGACCCCCCTTTTTCAATCTTGTCTCATCGCCGTAACTCCCCAACGGTCTCAGGAGAGGCGAAGGTGGAGTCATATGCGTCCTCCGAAACGTGACCCGCCTAACCGCTCTTCTTAACACCCACCAGCTTAACCGGAAGTCAGCTGCACCAATCGGAGGAAACGCCGTTCCACTGGTGACCGGGGTCAGCATTAGACCGCTGCGCCACACGGGAGGCCCCATCTTTATTGTTTTACAAGAAACTGGAGAAGGTTGTTCAGACTCAAGCAACAGGATCTGAACCAGAAAAAGCCACGTTGTCACCTGTATCTTATGTAGGAACCAGGAAACAAACCTGCGTTTTACCACTCTGTTGTGTTAGTGTGAAACCCTTGTTCCAGTTTGACAATACAACTATTATCAATACAACTGCTAGTCTAAAACAGGCTGCGTTTGCTTCAAGCACAGGCCAGGCTGGCAGACAAACACACAACCAACAGCAGACCAGAGTTGGCACACCTAACTACTAGGGCCGGGACTATACCAGTATTGCGTTAGTATCGTGGCACGGAAACAAAAACCGAAGCAGATTTAACATTTAGGAAAACAGCCCTAAGGTCGGAAACAAACATTATGTTGTCATCCAGCTATAGCACACAATATTTTATATACAACAGGTTATACCAAAGAGTTTGATCTGCTTCGTGTTTTCTTTTTTACCATGGAAAAAATATTGTGATACTGGTCTCGTTCCGGCCCTACTAACCACTATGAGAATATGAAAATAAATTTGAGGCTCTTGATATCTTAGCTCCTGTTCAACACAAAAGACTACACATCTACGGCCCAATCTGCACATAAAAAAAACAACCAACATTGTTTCTCTCAACTGCATTAGGCCTAGTCTTTCACAGTATCAGTGCCACCACAACAGCTGTTCAGGTGAAAAGAGACATCTACTCTACCCACTTATAAAGTTTAACAACGTTCTGAGTTGGACCTCCAAATTCAAGGAATCATATGGGGCAGTGGGTATATTGCGTTAAGAACATAATTCTCTCCAGAATGTTTACTGTTGGTAGAGCAGTATTTAATCAATTACAAATCCTAACCCAGTGGCTGTTGCTCGGAGTAAAATGGCAGTATGATATTCCTCACAACGTTCTCACTCCCAGCATGAATTCAGTATGTCAAGGCACATGCTATGAAGCAGCCCCCTGCCTAATCAGCTGGGGTGCTGTAATGCACATATTTGTGCAAACTGACACAGTGTGTTAGCTGGTAAACATGTACACTTTTGGAATAGGCCATACTGCAAGCAATACAATGAGAGCCCTGCCTTGACAGTCTCTGTCGATAAAGTATGCATTGTCCGTGTCAATGATGCATGCTATGCAGTACAAATAAGCAATTTGGCTCTGGTGAGTTGTTTAAAACGCATTAAGAGATCTCACAGTGATTCAGCGCAGTGAATCACAGTGATTCAAGTTCTGCAGGCATGGAGGACTTTAGAATGCCATTCAAATGTAATCACCTGTTCCTAACGGCGGTCGACTGTGTTGTTTTTGTACTTGTACAGTCTTTAGTTAAAACACAGACAATGCCATGCTCACCGGGTTAACTAGTATGGAATACTGCACATAATGGACTTCAGTAGAATTGGTTAAAAATGGACTAAAATCCACGATAACGTTTGGAAATCAGATAAGCACATCTGCAATCATCACTGTGTGCGTGATGGTAATGGAACATTATCCATTCGGAAAATACAGCACTAATGCAGTCCATGAGTCAAACAAGCCAATCTAAACTTTCAATAACCCGGGGTCGGAAATGTCCGGGTTTCCATTTTGGGTGGCCACTGGCACTACGTCAGGCAGGACGTTGTTGTTGTTGTTGAGGGGGTCGGGGGACATGCTGCTCATGGTGATGTTGGCATTCTCCCGGGCCAACATGTACGCCGCCATTGTCTCCTGCGACTCCGACGAGGGGAGGAAGGAGCTGGGCGGTGACGGGCGTGGCGCCCTGTGACGGTGCCGCACAGGGGCGTCGCTCGAGTGGATGGACGAGTCGCCGCTGTCGTCCGAGTCGAGACGCGTCAGCTTCTCCATCCAGACGCGGAAGCGCTCCTCGGTCTGCCGCTGCATCACGGCGAAGCGCGTCATGGCCTCCTCCAGCACGCTGCCAATGCCGTTCCTGTTCCACGAGCCACCGCTGTCCAACAGGCCCTGAATCTGAGCGCTCACTCCGGAACCCTCCGCTGCACGGCAGAAGCTAGCATTAAAGACATTGAGGCCAAAGCCATAAGAAACACAGTAGTACTTTTCATGTCCGCTGGTGGACTGTGTTTGTTTGTTTGATAAAACATTAAAAATGACACATTTTGTTGACGTGCAGATCGACGTGTTCATGCTGATGACGGACTACGTTCATGCAGTTGTAGCAGTCGGGTCTGTGTAGGGAATGCAGTAA
Organism: Salvelinus fontinalis; assembly: GCF_029448725.1. Classification (NCBI taxonomy): domain Eukaryota; kingdom Metazoa; phylum Chordata; class Actinopteri; order Salmoniformes; family Salmonidae; genus Salvelinus; species Salvelinus fontinalis. The sequence continues at coordinate 15,633,160 of NC_074674.1, forward strand.
TGGTTGATAACATGGAGTTCTACAGATCCATTCCGGACAGAAATTGGTGCTTTAGGAGATATAGTTGCTGTACCTCTTCATAGAAAGTGTTAACTGAAGATTAACCGTCTATAGTTTTGGCGATAAGATAAAGAAACGAACTACACGCACGGTACAATTACAGCATACAATAATTAAAGATGAAGCACCAAGTCACAAAGTACCATGGTTTTGAAACTCCACCTTGGACGTCAAATGTACTTAAACAAGCAAGATATGACCTATTTGATCTAGCACTAGCAGGCAAAACATTTTACCACTATCATAGTAATACAATCAAAAACAAAACTGTAATAAACCAGCTGGCAACATCATTGAGATAACAATGGAATGCCAGACCGGAGTAAGAAACAGAAAAAAACAGAAAAAAAAACTCAATATGAAAAGTCAAGAGCTTAAAGCAATAATGATATTTATTTGATCTACAGTTTATTTTATTTAACTAGGCAAGTCGGTACTAGGGCAATTTATATTTGATCCATTGTACTGTTTCTGTAATTCAAGAACTCAATTGTGAACCCAACGTCAGTGTGCTGCTAAGTTTAGCTTCCTCCACTGTTCCTGTCCCCATACCAGGCTCGAACCAGTGATCCTCTGCTTCACAACATGTGACCGCCCTCCGTGACAACCGCTTGAGCTTTACAAAAAAGGTACTACAATGGAAATACATGATTCTGTTTTTGTGTTATCCTCTACACATTTTTAAATCCATTGAACTACTGGAAGGCTCTGGAAGATGGAGACATCTCATCCCATTCATCATGAGTCTCTCTATTATGACAAAACACAGGAAGAAGTAAAACACAATAGGGTAGTTCCATTTGACTTCAATCACTTTTTGACCGCACTCCTTTTAAATTTGAACAAAAAAAGGTAGACATATTTGACCACGATAGAAGTCGTCAGAAAGTAACTTTTTGGACCTGAATGCCACAACATTTAGGAGAGGAGCTCAAAGTTGACCCATTTTGCATACCCTCGCTACCATGAGACAACCCTGTATTCATCACTGGAAAAGGTAAATAGTTGAGTTTAATATAAAAACTTACAAACAGGGTTGTCAAACTATTTTACAAATGTAATTTTTGTTGCAGCTTAGACTAGAGAATGACCAATATGGATTTTTTACGGCTGATGCAGATACCGATTTTTGGGGGTCAAGATGGCCAATATTTTAGGCCGATTTCAAAATCATTAAATTAGAAAATGAATACAGTCATGTATGAATTATAATGCATCAATTAAAAAAGAAATAATAATAAGTGTAACCAATCTAACGACATAACGGTAATAATTTGATCTGAATGGTAAATCTCTTGATAACCTGAATAAATTAAGATGGCCTACTCACAATACAGGTGAATGCCCATTCAATAGTAGCGTGTGCATGCATTGAGTTATTGAGCTTGTTCTGGCTGATCAGTGGAGTCTATGGTGCTAAGGATGACACAATGTGTTCGCCTTCCATTTGGGACTTATTAGCCTACTAATCAACATTTGTTATAGAAGCATCACTCCAGCATGTCACGCCTGTATGGAAGGACATTATATAGGCACTGCTATTAGTTTGAGAACATAAAATAACATATATTCAAAGCATTCCCCCCCCAAGCAGACACATCGATGGCCCTGAACGAACTTTATCTGACTCTTTGTAAACTGGAAACCACACACCCTGAGGCTGCATTCATCGTAGCTGGGGATTTTAACAAGGCTAATCTAAAAACAAAACTCCCTAAATTCTATCAGCATATCGATTGTGCTACCAGGGCTGGAAAAACCCTAGATCATTGTTATACTAATTTCCGCGACGCATATAAGGCCCTCCCCCGCCCCCCTTTCGGAAAAGCTGACCACGACTCCACTTTGTTGATTCCAGCCTACAAACAGAAACTAAAACAACAAGCTCCCGCGCTCAGGTCTGTTCAACGCTGGTCCGACCAATCTGATTCCACGCTTCAAGACTGCTTCGATCACGCAGATTGGAATATGTTCCGCATTGCGTCCAACAACAATATTGACGAATATGCTGACTCGGTGAGCGAGTTCATTAGGAAGTGCATTGACGATGTCGTACCCACAGCAACGATTAAAACATTCCCAAACCAGAAACCGTGGATTGACGGCAGCATTCGCGTGAAACTGAAAGCGCGAACCACTGCTTTTAACCAGGGCAAGGTGACCGGAAGCATGACCGAATACAAACAGTGTAGCTATTCTCTCCGCAAGGCAATCAAACAGGCTAAGTCCCAGTACAGAGACAAAATCGAGTCGCAATTCAACAGCTCAGACACAAGAGGTATGTGGCAGGGTCTACAGTCAATCACGGATTACAAAAAGAAAACCAGCCCCGTCGCGGACCAGGATGTCTTGCTCCCAGACAGGCTAAACAACTTTTTTGCCCGATTTGAGGACAATACAGTGCCACTGACACGGCCCCCTACCAAAACCTGCGGGCTCTCCTTCACTGCAGCCGAGGTGAGTAAAACATTTAAACGTGTTAACCCTCGCAAGGCTGCAGGCCCAGACGGCATTCCCAGCCGCGTCCTCAGAGCATGCGCAGACCAGCTGGCTGGTGTGTTTAAGGACATATTCAATCAATCCCTATCCCAGTCTGCTGTTCCCACATGCTTCAAGAGGGCCACCATTGTTCCTGTTCCCAAGAAAGCTAAGGTAACTGAGCTAAACGACTACCGCCCCGTAGCACTCACTTCCGTCATCATGAAGTGCTTTGAGAGACTAGTCAAGGACCATATCACCTCCACCCTACCGGACACCCTAGACCCACTCCAATTTGCTTACCGACCCAATAGGTCCACAGACAACGCAATCGCAACCACACTGCACACTGCCCTAACCCATCTGGACAAGAGGAATACCCATGTGAGAATGCTGTTCATCGATTACAGCTCAGCATTTAACACCATAGTACCCTCCAAACTCGTCATCAAGCTCGAGACCCTGGGTCTCGACCCCGCCCTGTGCAACTGGGTCCTGGACTTCCTGACGGGCCGCCCCCAGGTGGTGAGGGTAGGTAACAACATCTCCACCCCGCTGATCCTCAACACTGGGGCCCCACAAGGGTGCGTTCTGAGCCCTCTCCTGTACTCCCTGTTCACCCACGACTGCGTGGCCATGCACGCCTCCAACTCAATCATCAAGTTTGCGGATGACACTACAGTGGTAGGCTTGATTACCAACAACGACGAGACGGCCTACAGGGAGGAGGTGAGGGCCCTCGGAGAGTGGTGTCAGGAAAATAACCTCACACTCAACGTCAACAAAACAAAGGAGATGATTGTGGACTTCAGGAAACAGCAGAGGGAGCACCCCCCTATCCACATCGACGGGTCAGTAGTGGAGAAGGTGGAAAGTTTTAAGTTCCTCGGTGTACACATCACGGACAAACTGAATTGGTCCACCCACACAGACAGCGTCGTGAAGAAGGCGCAGCAGCGCCTCTTCAACCTCAGGAGTCTGAAGAAATTCGGCTTGTCACCAAAAGCACTCACAAACTTCTACAGATGCACAATCGAGAGCATCCTGTCGGGCTGTATCAGCGCCTGGTACGGCAACTGCTCCGCCCACAACCGTAAGGCTCTCCAGAGGGTAGTGAGGTCTGCAGAACGCATCACCGGGGGCAAACTACCTGCCCTCCAGGACACCTACACCACCCGAAGTCACAGGAAGGCCATAAAGATCATCAAGGACAACAACCACCCAAGCCACTGCCTGTTCACCCCGCTATCATCCAGAAGGCGAGGTCAGTACAGGTGCATCAAAGCAGGGACCGAGAGACTGAAAAACAGCTTCTAACTCAAGGCCATCAGACTGTTAAACAGCCACCACTAACATTTAGCGGCCGCTGCCAACATACTGACTCAACTCCAGCCACTTTAAAAATGGGAATTGATGGAAATTATGTAAAAATGTACCACTAGCCACTTTAAACAATGCCACTTAATATAATGTTTACATACCCTACATTACCCATCTCATATGTATATACTGTACTCTATATCATCTACTGCATCTTGCCATCTTTATGTAATACATGTACCACTAGCCACTTTAAACTATGCCACTTTATGTTTGCATACCCTACAGTACTCATCTCATATGTATATACCGTACTCTATACCATCTACTGCATCTTGCCTATGCCGTTCTGTACCACCACTCATTCATATATCTTATGTACATATTCTTTATCCCTTTACACTTGTGTGTGTATAAGGTAGTAGTTGTGGAATTGTTAGGTTAGATTACTTGTTGGTTATTACTGCATTGTCGGAACTAGAAGCACAAGCATTTCGCTACACTCGCATTAACATCTGCTAACCATGTGTATGTGACTAATAAAATTTGATTTGATTTGATTTGAAATGGGTCCTACGTAACGTCATGATTTGTGATCACGGATTCTTATGAAACTAGTACTTGTCATTTTCCGTGATTTAATTTTTTAAATAAAAATTAAACCTTCAGGAAGCATCTCTAAACAACTCAGCTGCCAGGACGAAATTCGCTAGTTCAGCTATCTGTCAAGAAATGGGCAGGTTGTAACTTCATCCTACGGCTACGATTGGATAGAGTGAGGCTGTAACTCCGCTCCCTTTCACATGTCATTCCATCGCTAATATCGCGTGCTGCTGTTTACAGGTACTATCAGAACTAGATCAATGGCGATGAAATTTGCTACCAAGCCCTAACATTTGCATAATATCTAACAATGAGAGGAAGAAGAAATATGAAAACAACAATGCACGTTCTGTCTGAATGACTCAAATCTGCCCACAGTTTGAGAAGTGAGTACTCAGACACACGCTGATCTACAGCTTTCTTGCTCCATAAATATGCAGGAAGATTCTTTACGTAGCGAAACCCATTGCTAACCTTTATTTGGGCATATTAAAAAATTAATAATTTCCCTATTATGGCAATCTAATCCGACTATCAATTCACGGATACGATTGCGGGTAGTCAAATCAGCACACCAGGAAATGGCTAACCTTACAGTGCAAGTCAGATGGCTTGTTGCTGAAAATGGTGCATGCTCAAAATGATAACCAGCTAACGTTAGCTAGCTACATTGGCAATTAGCTCCGAGCATCATGTTTATCTAACCAGCAAGGTAGCATAGTATCTCTTTTTTTCTTTGTAGCCTCGTTTGAATGTTGCGGTTGCGCACATTTGTACGTAATGGGGTGAGTTTACGTTATCAGCTTAGTTGTTTATCGGTCGTTCTCTACCGTATTTTACATGATTTGAAGTGTTTGTGTTGTGCCCACCATCGGTTGAGAAACAGCATCCTCTTGAATACAGGGTGGGTGTCATGTTTTGGCTGATAAATGTACTAAAATGGGAATAGAATTGACATTTCAACTTTAAAATTATAGCACAAAGAGGTTTTACATTATACTGTCAATCTTCCATAGGAAACCTATTGAAATCATAGAAATATAGGCAATATATATATATATTTTTCATATTTATTTCACCTTTATTTAACCAGGTAGGCTAGTTGAGAACAAGTTCTCATTTGCAACTGCGACCTGGCCAAGATAAAGCATAGCAAGTCGACACATACAACACAGAGTTACACATGGAATAAACTAAACATAGTAAATAATACAGTAGAACAAAATAAAAAGTCTATATACAGTGAGTGCAAATGAGGTAAGTTAAGGCAATAAATAGGCCATGGTGGCGAAGTAATTACAATATAGCAATTAAACACTGGAATGGTAGATGTGCAGAAGATGAATGTGCAAGTAGAGATACTGGGGTGCAAAGGAGCAAGATAAATAAATAAATACAGTATGGGGATGAGGTAGATTGGATGGGCTATTTACAGATGGGCTATGTACTGGTGCAGTGATCTGTGAGCTGCTCTGACAGCTGGTGCTTAAAGTTAGTGAGGGAGATATGAGTCTCCAGTTTGAGATTTTTGCAGTTCGTTCCAGTCATTGGCAGCAGAGAACTGGAAGGAAAGACGACCAAAGGAGGAATTGGCTTTGAGGGTGACCAGTGAGATATACTTGCTGGAACGCGTGCTACGAGTGGGTGCTGCTATGGTGACCAGTGAGCTGACATTAGGCGGGGCTTTACCTAACAGAGACTTGTAGATAACCTGTAGCCAGTGGGTTTGCCGACAAGTATGAAGCGAGGGCCAGCCAACGAGAGCGTACAGGTCGCAATGGTGGGTAGTGTATGGGGTTTTGATGACAAAACGGATGGCACTGTGATAGACTGCATCCAGTTTGTTGAGTAGTGTTGGAGGCTATTTTATAGATGACATCACCGAAGTCGAGGATCGGTAGGATGGTCAGTTTTACGAGGGTATGTTTGGCAGCATGAGTGAAGGATGCTTCGTTGCGATATAGGAAGCCAATTCTAGATTTAATTTTGGATTGGAGTTGCTTAATTGTCCCTATAATGTCTAAGCAAACAGCTGGAGGCAGGGCTTTCTCCTATAGATCTCCATTTTTATGGAATGGTGTGCCTACCCATGTGAGAGACGCAGACTCGGTCTCAACCTTTAAGTCTTTACTGAAGACTTATCTCTTCAGTAGGTCATATGATTGAGTGTAGTCTGGCCCAGGAGTGTGAAGGTGAACGGAAAGGCTCTGGAGCAACGAACCGCCCTTGCTGTCTCTGCCTGGCCGGTTCCCCTCCACTGGGATTCTCTACCTCTAACCCTATTACAGGGGCTGAGTCACTGGCTTACTGGTGCTCTTTCATGCCGTCCCTAGGAGGGGTGCGTCACTTGAGTGGGTTGAGTTACTGACGTGATCTTCCTGTCTGGGTTGGCACCCCCCCTTGGTTTGTGCTGTGGTGGAGATCTTTGTGGGCTATACTCGGCCTTGTCTCAGGATTGTAAGTTGGTGGCTGAAGATATCCCTCTAGTGGTGCGGGGGCTGTGCTTTGGCAAAGTGGGTGGGGTTATATCCTTCCTGTTTGGCCCTGTCCGGGGGTATCATCGGATGGGGCCACAGTGTCTCCTGACCCCTCCTGTCTCAGCCTCCAGTATTTATGCTGCAGTAGTTTGTGTCGGGGGGCTAGGGCCAGTTGGTTATATCTGGAGTACTTCTCCTGTCGTATCCAGTGTCCTGTGTGAATTTAAGTATGCTCTCTCTAATTCTCTCCTTCTCTCTTTCTTTCTCTCTCTCGGAGGACTTGGGCCCTAGAACCATACGTCAGGACTACTGGGCATGATGACTCCTTGCTGTCCCCAGTCCATCTGGCCTTGCTGCTGTTCCAGTTTCAACTGTTCTGCCTGCAGTTATGGAACCCCTACCTGTCCCAGACCTGCTGTTTTCAACTCTTAATGATCGGCTATGAAAAGCCAACTGATATTTATTCCTGATTATTATTTGACCATGCTTGTCATTTATGAACATTTTGAACATCTTGGCCATGTTCCGTTATAATCTCCACCCGGCACAGCCAGAAGAGGACTGGCCACCCCTCATAGCCTGGTTCCTCTCTAGGTTTCTTCCTAGGTTTTGGCCTTTCTAGGGAGTTTTTCCTAGCCACCGTGCTTCTACACCTGCATTGCTTGCTGTTTGGGGTTTTAGGCTGGGTTTCTGTACAGCACTTCGAGATATTAGCTGATGTACGAAGGGCTATATAAAATAAACTTGATTGATTGATTAATGTGAGTTTGGAAAGAGAGTTTACAGTCTAACCAGACACCCAGGTATTTGTAGTTGTCCACGTATTCTAAGTACGAGCAGTGATGCTGGACGGGCGAGCAGATGCGGGCAGTGAGCGATTGAATAGCATGCATTTAGTTTTACTTGCATTTAAGAGCAGTTGGAGGCCACGGAAGGAGAGTTGTATGGCATTGAAGCTCGTCTGGAGGTTAGTTAACACAGTTTCCAAAGAAGGGCCAGAAGTATACAGAATGGTGTCCTCTGCGTAGAGGTGGATCAGAGAATCACCAGCAGCAGGAGCAACATCATTGATGTATACAGAGAAGAGAGTCGGCCCGAGAATTGAACCCTGTGGCACACCCATAGAGACTGCCAGAGGTCCGGACAACAGGCCCTCAGATTTGACACACTGAACTCTATCAGAGAAGTATTTGGTAAACCAGGCGAGGCAATTGTTTGCGAAACCAAGGCTGTCGAGTCTGCCAATAAGAATGTGGTGATTGACAGAGTCGAAAGCCTTGGCCAGGTCAATGAATACGGCTGCACAGTAATGTCTCTTATCGATGGCGGTTATGATGTCGTTTAGGACCTTGAGTGTGGCTGAGGTGCACCCATGACCAGCTCTGAAACCAGATTGCATAGCGGAGAAGGTACGGTGGGATTCGAAATGGTCGGTAATCTGTTTGTTAACTTGGCTTTCGAAGACCTTAGAAAGACAGGGTAGGATAGAAATAGGTTTGTAGCAGTTTGGGTCTAGAGTGTCACCCCCTTTGAAGAGGGGGATAACCTGGGCAGCTTTCCAATCTTTGGGAATCTCAGACGATACGAAAGAGAGGTTGAACAGGCTAGTAATAGTGGTTGCAACAATTTCGGCAGATAATTTTAGAAAGAGAGGGTCCAGATTGTCTAGCCCGGCTGATTTGTATGGGTCCAGATTTTGCAGCTCTTTCAGAACATCAGCTGTTTGGATTTGGGTTAAGGAGAAATGGTGGGTGCTTTGACGGCTTGCTGTGGAGGTTGCCGGGCAGTTGACCGGGGTAGGTGTAGCCAGGTGGAAAGCATGGCCAGCCGTAGAGAATTGCTTATTGAAATTCTCAATTATAGTGGATTTATCTGTGGTAAGTGTTTCCTAGCCTCAGAGCAGTGGGCAGCTGGGACGAGGTGCTCTTATTCTCCATGGACTTTACAGTGTTCCAGAACTTTGAGTTAGTACTACAGGATGCAAATTTTTGTTTGAAAAAGCTAGCCTTAGCTTTTCTAACTGCCTGTGTATATTTTTTCCTAACTTCTCTGAAAAGTTGCATATCATGGGGGCTATTTGATGCTAATGCAGAACGCCACAGGATGTTTTTGTGCTGGTCAAGGGCAGACAGGTCTGGAGTGAACCAAGGACTATATCTATTCCTAGTTCTACATTTTTTGAGTGGGGCATGCTTGTTTAAGATGGTGAGGAAGGCACTTTTAAAGAATAGCCAGGCATCATCTACTGACGGGATGAGGTCAGTGGCATTCCAGGATACCCCGGCCAGGATAGAATAGACATTCCTATTTATGTTGACATTCGATGGTGGGTGGCCCAGCAGCCATCTTTGTGGTAGTAATTGGAAGTTAACATTCCTATTAAAATTAAATTTCAATGACGTACCAGCTAAATTGCAGCAGTCTGAAGGGATATGTCGATTCTATGATTGAAATACACCTACCCCATATACAAGAGAATGCTTTGTCTCTGCTGATGGTAGGCACAACAAACTCACCTTATGCTAAATACGGTCTAAATTACACCATTGTGTGAGAAAAAAAAGTGTATATATATATATATATATATATATATATATATATATATATATATATATATATATATATATATATATATATATATATATACACATATATACACACTGCTCAAAAAAATAAAGGGAACACTAAAATAACACATCCTAGATCTGAATGAATGAACTAGTCTTATTAAATACTTTTTTCTTTACATAGTTGAATGTGCCGACAACAAAATCACACAAAAATTATCAATGGAAATCAAATTTATCAACCCATGGAGGTCTGGATTTGGAGTCACACTCAAAATTAAAATGGAAAACCACACTACAGGCTGATCCAACTTTGATGTAATGTCCTTAAAACAAGTCAAAATGAGGCTCAGTAGTGTGTGGCCTCCACGTGCCTGTATGACCTCCCTACAACGCCTGGGCATGCTCCTGATGAGGTGGCGGATGGTTTTCTGAGGGATCTCCTCCCAGACATGGACTGAAGCATCCGCCAACTCCTGGACAGTCTGTGGTGCAACGTGGCATTGGTGGATGGAGCGAGACATGATGTCCCAGATGTGCTCAATTGGATTCAGGTCTGGGGAACGGGCGGGCCAGTCCACAGCATCAATGCCTTCCTCTTGCAGGAACTGCTGACACACTCCAGCCACATGAGGTCTAGCATTTACTTGCATTAGGAGGAACCCAGGGCCAACCGCACCAGCATATGGTCTCACAAGGGGTCTGAGGATCTCTCGGTAACTAATGGCAGTCAGGCTACCTCTGGCGAGCCCATGGAGGGCTGTGCGGCCCCCAAAGAAATGCTACCCCACACCATGACTGACCCACCGCCAAACCGGTCATGCTGGAGGATGTTGCAGGCAGCAGAACGTTCTCCACGGCGTCTCCAGACTGTCACGTCTGTCACATGTGCTCAGTGTGAACCTGCTTTCATCTGTGAAGAGCACAGGGCGCCAGTGGCGAATTTGCCTATCTTGGTGTTCTCTGGCAAATGCCAAACGTCCTGCACGGTGTTGTGCTGTAAGCACAACCCCCACCTGTGGACGTCGGGCCCTCATACCACCCTCATGGAGTCTGTTTCTGACCGTTTAAGCAGACACATGCACATTTGTGGCCTGCTGGAGGTCATTTTGCAGGGCGCTGGCAGTGCTCCTTCTGCTCCTTCTTGCACAAAGGCGGAGGTAGCGGTCCTGCTGCTGGGTTGTTGCCCTCCTACGGCCTCCTCCACGTCTCCTGATGTACTGGCCTGTCTCCTGGTAGCGCCTCCATGCTCTGGACACTACGCTGACAGACACAGCAAACCTTCTTGCCACAGCTCGCATTGATGTGCCATCCTGGATGAGCTGCACTACCTGAGCCACTTGTGTGGGTTGTAGACTCCGTCTCATGCTACCACTAGAGTGAAAGCACCGCCAGCATTCAAAAGTGACCAAAACATCAGCCAGGAAGCATAGGAACTGAGAAGTGGTCTGTGGTCACCACTTGCAGAATCACTCCTTTATTGGGGGTGTCTTGCTAATTGCCTAGAATTTCCACCTGTTGTCTATTCCATTTACACAACAGCATGTGAAATGTATTGTCAATCAGTGTTGCTTCCTAAGTGGACAGTTTGATTTCACAGAAGTGTGATTGACTTGGAGTTACATTGTGTTGTTTAAGTGTTCCCTTTATTTTTTTTGAGCAGTGTATATACACACACATACAGTTGAAGTCAGAAGTTCACATACACTTTAGCCAAATACATTTAAACTCAGTATTTCACAATTCCTGACATTTAATCCTAGTAAAAATTCCCTGTCTTAGGTCAGATAGGCTCACCTTTATTTTTAGAATGTGAAATGTCAGAATAATAGCAGAGAAAATTATTTATTTCAGCTTTTATTTCTTTCATCACATTCCCAGTGGGTCAGAAGTTTACATACACTCAATTAGTACTTGGAAGCATTGCCTTTCAATTGTTTAATTTGGGTCAAATGTTTTGGGTAGCCTTCCACAAGCTTCCCACAATAAGTTGGACAAATCTTGGCTCATTCCTCCTGACAGAGCTGGTGTAACCGAGTCAGGTTTGTAGGCCTCCTTGCTCGCACACGCGTTTTCAGTTCTGCCCACAAATGTTCTATAGTATTGAGGTCAGGGATTTGTGATTGATGGCCACTCCAATAGCTTGACTTTGTTGTCCTTAAGCCAGTTTGCAACAACTTTGGAAGTATGCTTGGGGTTATTGCCCTCACTACATATGTCGCCAGACCCACCCACGGGCTCCAGGTCATCTATAAGTATTTTCTAGGTAAACCTCCGCCTTATCTCAGCTCACTGGTAATGATAACACCCACCCGTAGCACACGCTCCAGCAGGTATATCTCACTGGTCATCCCCAAAGCCAACACCTCCTTTGGCCGCCTTTCCTTCCAGTTCTCTGCTGCAATGGCTGAAACGAATTGCAAAAATCGCTGAAGTTGGAGACTTATCTCCCTCACTAACTTTAAACATCAGCTATCTGAGCAGCTAACCGATCACTGCAACTGTACACAGCCCATCTGTAAATAGCCCAACCAATCTACCTACCTCATCCCCATATTGTTTTTTACTTTTTTGCACACTGGTATTTCTACTTGCACATCATCATCTGCACATCTATCACTCCAGTGTTAATTTGCTAAATTGTAATTACTTCGCTACTTTGGCCTATTTGCCTTACCTCCTCACGCCATTTGCGCACACTGTATATAGACTTTTTTCTGTTATTTACTGTACTTTGTTTATTCCATGTAACTCTGTTGTTTGTGTCGCTTTGCTTTATCTTGGCCAGGTCGCAGTTGTAAATGAGAACTTGTTCTCAAGTGGCCTACCTGGTTAAATAAAGGTGAAATAGTAAAGATTGTCCATTTGGAAGACCCATTCACAACCAAGCTTTAACTTTCTAACTGATGTCTTGAGATGTTGCTTCAATATATCCACATAATTTTCCTGCCTCATGATGCCATCTATTTTGTGAAGTGCACCAGTCCCTCCTGCAGCAAAGCAACCCCACAACATGATGCTGCCACCCCTGTGCTTCACGGTTGGGATGGTGTTCTTCGGCTTGCAAGCCTCCCCCCTTTTCCTCCAAACATAACAATGGTCATTATGGCCAAACGGTTCTATTTTTTGTTTCATCAGACCAGAGGACATTTCTCTAAAGTACGATCTTTGTCCCCATGTGCAGTTGCAAACCGTATGGCTTTTTTATGGCGGTTTTGGAGCAGTGGCTTCTTCCTTGCTGAGCGGCCTTTCAGGTTATGTCGATATAGGACTCGTTTTACTGTGGATATAGATACTTTTGTACCCGTTTCCTCCAGCATCTTCACAAGGTCCTTTGCTGTTGTTCTGGGTTTGATTAGCATTTTTCGCACCAAAGTACGTTCATCTCTAGGAGAAAGAACGCGTCTCCTTCCTGAGCGGTATGACGGCTGCGTGGTCCCATGGTGTTTATACTTGCGTACTATTGTTTGTACAGATGCATGTGATACCTTCAGGCGTTTGGAAATTGCTCCCAAGGATGAACCAAAATTGTGGAGGTTTCCTTTTTTCCCCCTGAGGTCTAGGCGGATTCTTTTTTTTCCTTTTGATGTCAAGCAAAGAGGCACTGAGTTTGAAGGTAGGCCTTGAAATACATCCACAGGTACACCTCCAATTGACTCAAATGATGTCAATTAGCATATCAGAAGCTTCTAAAGCCATGACATAATTTTCTGGAATTTTCCAAGATGTTTAAAGGCACAGTCAACTTAGTGTATGTAAACTTCTGACCCACTGCAATTGTGGCACAGTGAATTATAAGTAAAATAATCTGTCTGTAAACAATTGTTGGAAAAATGACTTGTGTCATGCACAAAGTAGATGTCCTAACCGACTTTCCAAAACTATAGTTTCTTAACAAGAAATTTGTGGAGTGGTTGATAAACGAGTTTAAATGACTCAAACTTAGGTGTGTGTATATAAATTATTATTTTCTTCATGGGAGGTTCTTTTAAGCAATTGACATTAAAGGATAAAAAAAAAATACATTTTTTTACAAATTTGTTTGACAAACCTGTTTGTATGCATTTAAATATCAAACTCAACCCTTTACCTTTTCCAGTGATTAAGACATGGATGTCTCATGGTAGGGTATGCAAAATGAGTCAACTTCACTTTCTGACCACTTCTACAAAGGACAAATATTGAAAGTTTCGTTCAAATCAAACAATGTGCGGTCAAAAAGTGATTGAAATCAAATGGAACAACGCAATATTATGTATGCCGTCAACGTGAATGACGCATTTACTACTATGAGATACTACTATGTCACAAGGTTACTGCTGCACACTGTTCTCACAGTGAATACCACACAGTGAGGTCATATACTGTGGTAAAGAATTGCTCGCTACGGCAGCACAGAACAAACTAGCAAATTAGAGGTAAAACAATAACCCAATTGTAACATTCTCAATAAATGATGTCTATATTCCCACAACATGCCAATAACGACAGTCACAGTTCAACAAGAACCCCACCGACGTGTGGATTACGTGGTGAAGACGTGATGTGTTGTAATCTTCAAAAGGCATGGTGAATGGAGACAATTTAAACAGTGGAACAGTCATTAAAACATTCAACACTCAGTGCTGCCTGTGCTAGTATCCATTTCAGATGAGCAAACATGAATAACCAGAAGCGTCAGTCAGTGATTGCATTGGCTTGGGAGCTATCGTTACTTGACGTCTCTGGTGAATGTATGTGGAGTGACTCATCTGAAATGTCTCTAGAAAACGTTTAAGTTACAGCCTTATCCTAAAACAGATTAAATAAAAAAGGTTCCTCAATCTACACACAATACCCCATAATAAAAAAGCAAACAGGTTTTTTGACATTTTTGCATAAGTATTCAGACCCTTTGCTATGAGACTCGAAATTGAGCTCAGGTGCATCCTGTTTCCATTGCTCAACCCTGAAATGTTTCTACAACTTGATTGGAGAACACTTGTGGTAAATTCAATTGATTGGACATTATTTGGAAAGGCACACACCTATCTATACAAGGTCCCAGAGTTGCAGTCATGTCAGAGCAAAAAACAAGCCATGAGGTCGAAGGAATTGTCCGTAGAGCTCCAAGACAGGATTGTGTCGAGGCACAGATCGGGGTAAGGGTACCAAAACATTTCTGCAGCATTGAAGGTCCCCAAGAACACAGTGGCCTCCATCATTCTTAAATGGAAGAAGTTTGGAACCATCAAGACTCTTCCTAGAGCTGGCCGCCCGGCCAAACTGAGCACCTGGGGAGAAGGGCCTTGACCAAGAACACAACGGTCACTCTGACAGAGCTCCAGAGTGCTTCAGTGGAGATAGGAGAACCTTCCAGAAAGACAATAAATCAAGCCTTTATGGTAGTGGCCAGACAGAAGCCACTCCAGAGTAAAAAGCACATGACAGACCGCTTGGAGCTTGCCAAATGAAACCTAAAGGACTCTCAGAACATGAGAAACAAGATTCTCTGGTCTGATGAAACAAAGATTGAACTCTTTGGCTTGAATGCCAAGTATCAGGTCAGGAGGAAACTTGGCACCATCCCTACGGTGAAGCATGGTGGTGGCAGAATCATGCTGTGGGGATGTTTTTCAGCGGCAGTGACTAGGATACTAGTCAGAATCGAGGGAAAGATACACAGAGCAAAGTACAGAGAGATCATTGATGAAAACCTGCTCCAGAGCGCTCAGGACCTCAGACTGGGGCAAAGGTTTAGCTTCCAACAAGACAATGACCGTAAGCACACAGCCAAGACAATGCAGGTGTGGCTTCAGGACAAGTCTCTGAATGTCATTGAGTCAGCCAGAGCCAGGTCTTGAACCCGATCGAACATCTCTGGAGAGACCTGAAAATAGCTGTGCAGCTCCACATCCAACCTGACAGAGCTTGAGAGGATCTACAGAGAAGAATGGGAGAAACAACCCAAATACAGGTGTGCCAAGCTTGTAGCGTCATACCCAAGAAGACTTGAGGCTGTAATCACTGCCAAAGGTGCTTCAACAAAATACTGAGTAAAGGGCCTGAATGCTTATGTAAATGTTATTTTATTGATTAAAAAAATTGGCATTTCCTAAAAGAAAAACGTTTTTGCTTTGTCATTATGGGGTATTGTGAGAAAAAAAAAAAAAACTATCCATTTTAGAATAAGGCTGTAATATAACAAAATGTGGAAGACGTCAAGGGGTCTGAATACTTTCCGAGTGCACTATACCTGTGATGTCTGGAGCAAATGTATAGTGATTGTTACTTCATGGTGTGCTAAATGTGGGTTACTTGGAATGTCTGTAGTAAATGTATTTAACATGGGATACACGTGTGGTAAATATTACCGCTGGGTGGTTTGGGTGAATGTGTCTGGTGTTGATTGTTACCTGGGATGTCTGTGGTGATTGTCTTGCCGCCTGATGTCTCATCTTCAGAGGAGCTGGTGCTAGAGTCACAGGTGAGGTCGCTGTCACTTGTACTGCTGTCCTGCAGCAGGTTGTACTTCTTCCTCGCCGCTGCCTCACGCTTCTGCCTCAGCAGCCGTATCCGCTCCTTGTGCTTCTGGCTCCGGTGACCTTTGACTTTAGCCAGCCGGCCGTTGGTCTGCTTCTCGCCGCCTGCTCCTCCTGCCACAGCCGGCTGGCAGCGGTTCTTCTTGGCTGCCATTGTGTTGGTGGACATCTCACTTTCAGAACGTGAACGCCGGGACTTTTGCCTGCTTGACGATGACATTTGGCACCCTGCTGCCAGCCCGGTGTCAGCCACCGTGGTGCCCTCCTCCCCTGACGCCCGCGAGGCGGTTCCCTCCTCACCAGAGGAGAGTGTGTCTGAGTCGGCCTGGTGGCCACTGGAGGAGGGCGAGAGCATGCAGGGGTTGGAGGAGTCGCTCTCGTAGACGCGGTCTGAGGCAGGCTTGTCACTGCCGGTGGAGGCGTGCTGGGACTCTGGGGAGTCTCTCCTTAGCTCCTTCATGAGGCAGGGCATGGAGAGCAGGCTGGGCTCACCCTCCATCTGCAAGGGACTGTCCCCCTCTTCTCCTGGTGGAAAGCTGGTGGTGGTCTCTGTTTTAAGGGGCTCCCCCTGCTCCCCCCTAAAAGCAGCTGCTGACCCCACCTGTGCAGGACACTCTGGGAGGGTCTCGCCATCCACAAACTCCTCTGTGTCTGCCATCTTAAGGCTAGTTGAGAGTAGGGCCCCGTGGTCTGACTGTCTTAGAAGAGTGGGCCTGGACAGGGACTCACCTGGAACAACAATACATATATATTTAGGGAAAAGGGGATACCTAGTCAGCATTCAACTGAAATGTGTCTCCTGCATTTTTACACACACATACATATATATATATATATAAATAAATGCAACTTTGGTTCAAACGCCAAAGGAAGCTGGCTATTTTTCTTCTTTGCTAGCTGGCTAATAGTAGCTTAGCTGTCTGGCTAGGTAGCTAGATTAGTGTGTGTGTGGGTGGGGGGGGGGGGGTTCGAAGGGTGCATTTGCGGCCCGCAATTCAGGGCATTCTGCAGAAACGCCTATTCATATTTCTATTGGTCTATTTTTAAGCTAGGACTCTGGTACACAGGTGGGGACGCTCCAGTACAGTAGGTGGCAGTAATGCACCGTAACGTTGGATGCCAACCGCCGATAAACCCCACAAATGAAGAGGCGGGGGCTAGAACGGTAGCTAGCTAGTGTCCTTCAACCCCACCAGTCATGCACCGCTTAACCCACAGTTCTGAGGGCAGGTGTTCGGCAGGCGGGAGCGAAGGTCACTGTGTGCTTGCTAGGACTCCGGTACACAGCAGGTGGGAGGTCACCGGTAGACAATGTCCTTTGATCCAGAAAAACTAAAATACTTGCATTTCCCTTTTGACACATTTTAATCGCATTGACAATCAGGGTAAATCCTGAATATCAAAAGTGTCTCACAAGCATGAAGATGGCTGGTGAATAGGAGGAGGAGGGGGCTTTAATACAGGAACCAATGGGATGCTTGGACGCAATGCAGGAATGCCCACATGCAGGAACGCCCTGAATTGCGGGCCGCTACTGAGAAAGGCTGCAAGTTTCCCATAAATCGATTGTTTTTGACGAGTGGATTCAGTTGCGGGGAAGGACGGGGGATTTGTAAACAGTCATCCATGCATGCATTTGTTATACTAGCACGAACCCGCTGGGCAGATAACTACGTAGTTAGCCAACTACCTAAAATGGAAGAGACGTAACATTAGCTATGCTAGTGACGATTCAATTTAAAACGCATTCCTTTAGCTAGCCATGGTATGCTAGCCAGTTAGCACTGACGGCGTATCTAGCTATGCAGGCGAACATGCTAGCTAGCAACTTACCTAGGACCGGGTGTTACACGCTTGTTTCTTCAGTGTCCGACTTCTGTGACATCTTATTTTTATATATGTATATATATATTTTTTTATGTATGACTTATACAAATAATACACTTGCAACGTCAACCTTAGTCCATTCACACATACGAATACCAGCTAGCTACTTATTTCAAAATGTCCCCACCGGCCGATGTTCACATAAAAATGTGCGTCACTTCCGTGGTTGTAAATGACATAGGAAAACTAGCACCTCGGTCCGTCTAGGAGGTAGTGTAGCTACATAATCACTTCAGGTTGTTGTAGGTGCACACTGTATATTGGTTTTGAACTTAAATAACTAAAGCCGTGCTCACATTGACAGTTTGAAGTGACTCAAATCCAATTTATTTTGCATATCCGATTCTGTTCTTTTTCCTGCAGTCTGAACAGGCAAAAAGCACATGGAATCAGATATTTCAAGCCACATTTCGTTGTTTGGAGTCCAATACTATGCAAATCTGATTCCTGGACATGTCACTTGCCTTGAATGGTCAAATCAGGATTTTGGGCTCATGTGGTTTTTAGACTTCGGAATATCTTGTTGCTTGCTAGCTACTCTGACATTTTGACAAAAACATGTGGTAGCTAACTAGCTTGTTAATTAGTGAATGTGCTAGAAAGCTAAACAGCTACCTAGCTAGCTACTTGACTGTTGTGGCTACCCAAAAAGGACTCATTTTGAATGTTTGATCATGTTATCCTTTTTGGCTTTAAAAAGTGTTCTTACACTGATTTTGAACATTCAAAGCAACTGGGAAACGACCATGTCAGGCATTGTTGTCACCTTAGCATGCTACATATCTTCTGAATGATAGGAAGCACCACCAATCAGCTGCATCATTTGTGGGGGACGACATGTTTACTGTTGCATTGTTTTCATAGGAAACAATTAGTGGCTCATCTTTACTTTCCCACCTATGATTTTGTAAGACAGCTAAAGATACCCTTAGACACATTCTGGAAAAAAATATAGCCTAAACAGCCCTTGACAAGTTAATGAAAAACCTTTATGATTTCTATTGACATGTATTATCATTAAAAATACTTTCTACACTTTCTACACTACATCCCCAAAATGTGTCATTTTAAAGGCAGCCCTTTAGACATGGAGGAATTCATGAAGTCCACCTTCATCTCCAGTTGAGCATCAATTGCAGCATTGGACAAGGAGAAAACAGTTAACTTAAAATAGAATTGTCACAATGTACAGTATTATCACAAAGTTCATGTTGGCAAAACTCACAAATTCTCGCTTTGTAGCTTCAATTTTTACTTCCGCAAGAGATGGACTTATCAGGAAATATGATATTTAGAAGAGCATATCACAAATTTAGAAAAATGTAAAACCATATTTTTTAAATACTAACATTTCTTACTGGGCTCAAATCTCTGTAGGGTTCTAGTTTCTTTGACAAAGGTATCATTTCTTGTTTCAACGTGGGAATTTGCTGCAGAGGGAGGAGAAACCCATGGCAATACATTTCACAGCAAAGCAGAACGGCAAATACTACCAGCTTAAAACATAACATGAGTAAACCACAGAGAGCTCCAACAGAGCTTGGTGGGAGATATATTCTCCATGTGTCTAGATGCCTGATGTTCCTGAGGGTGAGAGTATGAACATCCATTGTGTAACGGATGTGAAATGGCTAGCTAGTTAGCGGGTACGCTGAGACTTTAAGTAGGGTTTCCCCTTGCTCTGCAAGGGCCGCGGCCTTTGTGGAGCGATGGGTAACGATGCTTCGTGGTTGACTGTTGTTGATGTGTGCAGAGGGTCCCTGGTTCGCGCCCGTGTCGGGGCGAGGGGACGGTTTAAAGTTATACTGTTACAATTGCTTATGACCCAGGCAAAAAGCCCTAAATACCTGACCGTGTTTCCGAGGTTGACTTCCCAGCTCAAGCTATCCCCCAATCCAACATCTCAAAGCCAGAAACAAAACAGAGGAAATCTTTACTTTTGAAGAAAAAGAATAAACCACATACAGTACCAGTCAGAAGTTTGAACACACCTACTCATTCCAGGGGTTTTCTTCATTTTTTACTATTTTCTACATGGTAGAATAATAGAGAAGACATCAAAACTATGAAATAACACATGGAATAATGTGGAAGAGATGTAGGACATGTTGTCCAACTCATTATAGTTAAGCACAGAAAACATGGTAATTAACTACAATGATCTACAGCTGCCTGTTTTCATTGGTTCTTGCCAGGTAAGCCTGTGGGGCCAGCAAACATAGGCTACATGGAGAGGAAGGGCGATAGAGAGACAGGAGAGGGATAGAGAGCGGTTATTTGGGTATCTACTCGACACATAATTGTGTTGTCATTTAGCAGTATTAAAGAGTAACTGACCCTAAAAAACAACTAATCTCTTTCAAAACGGCCTATGTGTCATCGATATGAGTCAAACATTTAGTCTAGTGTAAAAATAGACTACAAAGTGTAAATATAATAATTTTGGTCAGTCAGTTTTGTCTAAATCAGAGTTTGGAAGCTCAGTATGTCACAACAAGTAAATTAAGGTTAGGTTTGGATTACAAGTGTGTCAACAAGTAATGCCGCTTTTTGCCAAGCTCCACATGAAAATTGCCCGTCCGCCCACTTTGCTTCCCTACATTGAATGGGGCTCCGTTGTTTCATCGCCCGCAGTTTTGAGACTGAAAAGCCATATACTGTAATGCCCGGGGTGTAGTGGATGAAAGGAGTCAAACACAGGAGACAGAGAGTTCAGAGTAGCGTTCCAAATGTAATTCCCCACACGGGTGAAAACACGACGCTACTCTAAAACTAATGCTTCACCACAAACAAAGTGAGAAACACGAAAATCACAAACCAACGTACACGTACCCTGACACACAAGAATGTACAGACTGTACACACAACAATCCCGCACACCCAGCAGGCCGGGCTGCTGGGTAATAAAGCCCCACAAATCACCCTAACCACAAACAGGTGTCACTACTCAACAAAAAGGGAGGGGGAGGAAAAGTCAGTATCAGCTAGTAGGCCAGTGACGACGACCGCCGAGCGCCACCCGAACAGGAAGGGGAGCCACCTTCGGTGGGAGTTGTTACATATACGAATTGACCAACTATGGGTTGCATGCCCTTCTAAATCAAATTGTATTAGCCACATGCGCTGAATACAACCTTACAGTGAAATGCTTACTTACGAGCCCCTAACCAACAATGCCTTTTTTTTTTTAAACAAATAAAATACTAGTAAGAAATAGAAGTAACAAATAATTGAAGAGTTGCAGTAAAATAACAATAGCAAGACTAAACACAGGGGGGTACCGGGGGGGGGGGGGGGGGGGGGGGTGCTTGTGGGTAGATGTTAGATGTTCAGGAGTCTTATGGCTTGGGGGTAGAAGCTGTTTAGAAGCCTTGTGGACCTAGACTTGGCGCTCAGGTACCACTTGATATGCAGTAGCAGAGAGAACTGTCTATGACGAGGGTGGCTGGAGTCTTTGACAATTTTTAGGGCCTTCCTCTGACACCGTGTAGAGGTCCTGGATGGCAGGAAGCTTGGCCCCAGTGATGTACTGGGCCGTATGCACTACCCTATGTAGCGCCTTGCGGTCGGATGCCGAGCAGTTGCCATACCAGGCAGTGATGCAACCAGTCAGGATGCTCTCGATGGTGCAGCTGTAGAACCTTTTGAGGATCTGAGGACCCATGCCAGATCTTTCAGTCTCCTGAGGCGGAAAAGATTTTGTTGTGCCCTCTTCACAACTGTCTTCGTGTGCTTGGACCATGTTAGTTTGATGGAGATGTGGACACCAAGGAACTTGAAGCTCTCAACCTGCTCCACTACAGCACCGTCGATGAGAATGGGGGCATGCTTGGTACTCTTTTTCCTGTAGTCCACAATCATCTCCTTTATCTTCATGACGTTGAGGGAGAGGTTGTTGTCCTCGCACCACACGGCCAGGTCTCTGACCCCCTTCCTATAGGCTGCCTCATCGTTGTCGGTGATCACTGTTGTGTCATCGACAAACTTTATGATGGTGTTGGAGTTGTGCCTGGCCGTGCAGTCATGAGTGAACAGGGAATACAGGAGGGGAATAAGCACGCACCTTTGAGGGGCCCCCGGTGTTGAGAATCAGCGTGGCGGATGTGCTGTTACCTACCCTTACCACCTGGGGGTGGCCTGTCAGGAAGTCCAGGATCCAGTTGCAGAGGGAGGTGTTTAGTCCCAGGGTCCTTAGCTTATTGATGAGCTTTGAGGGCACTATGGTGTTGAACGCTGAGCTGTAGTCAAGGAATAGCATTCTCACATAGGTGTTCCTTTTGTCCAGGTGGGAAAGGGCAGTGTGGAGTGCAATAGAGATTGCATCATCTGTGGATCTGTTGGGGTGGTATGCAAATTGGAGTGGGTCTAGGGTTTCTGGGAAAATGGTGTTGATGTGAGCCATGACCAGCCTTTCAAAGCACTTAATGGCTACAGACGTGAATGCTACAGGTCGGTAGTCATTTAGGCAGGTTACCTTAGTGTTCTTGGGCACAGGGACTATGGTGGTCTGCTTAAAACATGTTTGTATTACAGACTTGGACAGGGAGAGGTTGAAAATGTCAGTGAAGACACCTGCCAGTTGGCCACCGCATGCTCGCAGTACACGTCCTGGTAATCCGCCCTGCGGCCTTGTGAATGTTGACCTGTTTAAAGGTCTAACTCACATCGGCTGCAGAGAGAGTGATCACACAGTCTTCCAGAACAGCTGGTGCTCTCATGCATGTTTCAGTGTTATTTGCCTCGAAGAGAGCATAGAAGTAGTTTAGCTCGTCTGGTAGGCTCGTGTCACTGGGCAGCTCTCGGCTGTGCTTCCCTTTGTAGTCTGTAATGGTTTGCAAGCCCTGCCACATCCGACGAGCGTCAGAGCTGGTGTAGCACGATTCGATCTTAGTCCTGTATTGATGCTTTGCCTGTTTGATGGTTCGTCGGAGGGCATAGCATGATTTCTTATAAGCTTCTGGGTTAGAGTCCTGCTCCTTGAAAGCGGCAGCTTTCAACCAGAATTCATGGCTTCTGTTTGGGCTATGTACGTATGGTCACTGTGGGGATGACGTCATCGATGCACTTATTGATATAAGTATCCTTCCTGTTTGGCCCTGTCCGGGGTTATCATCGGATGGGGCCACAGTGTCTCCTGACCCCTTCTGTCTCAGCCTCCAGTATTTATGCTGCAGTAGTTTATGTGTCGGGGGGCTAGGGTCAGTTTGTTATATCTGGAGTACTTCTCCTGTCTTATCCGGTGTCCTGTGTGAATTTAAGTATGCTCTCTCTAATTCTCTCTTTCTCTCTTTCTTTCTCTCTCTCGGAGGACCTGAGCCCTAGGACCATGCCTCAGGACTACCTGGCAAGATGACTCCTTGCTGTCCCCAGTCCACCTGGCCGTGCTGCTGCTTCAGTTTCAACTGTTCTGCCTGCGGCTATGGAACCCTGACCTGTCCACCGGACGTGCTACCTGTCCCAGACCTGCTGTTTTCAACTCTCTAGAGACAGCAGGAGCGGTAGAGATACTCTTAATGATCGGCTATGAAAAGCCAACTGACATTTACTCCTGAGGTGCTGACTTGTTGCACCCTCGACAACTACTGTGATTATTATTATTTGACCATGCTGGTAATTTATGAACATTTGAACATCTTGGCCATGTTCTGTTATAATTTCCACCCGGCACAGCCAGAAGAGGACTGGCCACCCCTCATAGCCGGGTTCCTCTCTAGGTTTCTTCCTAGGTTTTGGCCTTTCTAGGGAGTTTTTCCTAGCCACCATGCTTCTACACCTGCATTGCTTGCTGTTTGGGGTTTTAGGCTGGGTTTCTGTACAGCACTTTGAGATATCAGCTGATGTAAGAAGGGCTATATAAATAAATTTGATTTGATACAAGCGCACACTTTTATTAAATATAAAGATACCGTACCGTTACCGTGGCCCACAAACCGTGGCCCACAAACTGTGATACATACCGAACCGTGGGCCCACTGTACCGTTGCATCCCTACTGCATACATTAATGACTTTGGCGTCCAGATAGATCTATTCAAGTTTTTCCCGTAATCTGAGATCTGAGAGTTCTTTGATAAGAGTGAAACTTACATGACTCCACTTGAAATGTCATCCTCAGTGAGATGTATACATAGGTCTACCACGCTAATCAATAGACTTTACATGTCCTACCGTGAGTCAATAAGGAGATGGAGCCATTAACCCAGATGAGGTACCTGAGAACTCTGAGAGAACCACATTTAGAGCAAAAAGCAATCCTACGATAACCCGAGTAGAGACGAGAGAATGGCTCTTAAGGACTTAGTCAGATCCTTCGATTATCATTAAAAAAATGTGACAAAGGAGGAGGAATTTGTATACAAAACAAATGTGACTATGTGAATGAATGTTGCAGACAACTATCTAAAGGTAACTTCTATCGCAAACTGAATTATGACCCTACCCTAGAATTCCAGCATAAGATCTCATCCACAGTGGAAAGCTGTTTGGAATCAGGACAAATCACCA
Source organism: Salvelinus fontinalis (assembly GCF_029448725.1). Lineage (NCBI taxonomy): Eukaryota > Metazoa > Chordata > Actinopteri > Salmoniformes > Salmonidae > Salvelinus > Salvelinus fontinalis. Next base: position 15,657,576 of record NC_074674.1, read on the forward strand.
AGAAAGAAGTAGAATTTCTATGTGTGAAATTTCCCAAGATACCAACTTTCTATACAGTCACTAAATTACACAAACAAGTGTCTCCTCCTCCAGGTAGACCCATTGTAGCAGCAATCTACTCGGTGACATCCAACATTTCTAAGTTTCTGGATTACCACATTAATCCGATGGTTGAGAATCTCCCATTTTATGTCAAAAACACTAGTCACATGATCTCATTGAATGAGGGCTTAGGAAGGATACCAGAGGGCACCCTGCTGGCCACTTTTGATGTGGAGAGCTTGTACACTAACATCCCACACACTGGAGGCTTGCAAGCGCTGCAACACTTCCTTCAGCAGAGAGACTTTACCCTTGCTCCATCCAATTAATGCATCTTACAACTTACTGAACCGGTATTATCCAATAACTACTTCGTAGACTTTTTCCTTCAAAATTTGGGGTGTAGCCATGGGCTCCCCCTTTTCCTCCAACTATGCAAACCTGTATGTGGGACAATTTGAAGAAGCACTCCTGTACAAAACAGAGACACACCCCCTACTTTCTAAAATCCTCCTATGGAAGAGATAAATAGATGATGTCTTTGTGCTCTCGGAGGGAAGTCAGCAGGAACTCAATTAATTCCAAACTACTAAACGAGAGCTCTTGAATACCTCAAATTCAACATGCAGACTGATGAGAGAGAAATAAACTACCCGGACTTATGGATCCTCAAAGAAAATGATGCATTACACACAGACTTATACACAAAGCCCACAGACCGCAACACCTTGCTATGTGCGGATAATATGCATCTTCTTCCCTTCAAGAATGGTCTACCATATAGCCAGTTGTGCAGGGTTAAACAAATCTGTGGCCACTAGACAGATTTTGACAGCAATGCTAAAAAAATTACAGATAAATTAAAAATGAGAGGCTACAAGGACAAAACTCTTGATGCTGCAATGATGAGAATATCTCAAAAACCAAGAGAGGAATTACTAAAAACTCAACCAAAGAAGAAAAACAAAGCAACCGTCTTTTGCACTAAGTACACCAAGGGTTCGGGGAAAATGAAAGCTATCCTGAAAACGAAATCGCACACCTCTTCAAGGAACCCCCACAACTTTATGGAAGACCATTTTCACTCTTATTTGCCAAGAAAAATGTTTGTGTGGTGCACCCATAGGTAAAAAAATACCGGACCTGCGGAGAGTGCTATCGAAGATAGAACAAAGAGCTAGTTGTTTCCCCTGATGTATAAATCTGAAGCATCTGGATTTTTAAATGGTGTTTGGAAACCAAAAGGTGCTTTACCGCCACCAACTAGACTGTGTAAATCCATTACACGTTGTGATACAAAAAGGATGAAATGTACCCTGCCAACTAACCCTACACTCATTTTAAAAAATGGGGGAAAAAACATTCCACGTCTTGACATTATCTGACGGCCTGGGTGGACGGGACACTACTATTCAATGCACCATGTTACTCTTTTGCTGTAAAATCTCACCACAACACCTATTGTCGGGTTATTTACGTTCCATTTCTGCAGTACAGTTGATAACCATGGCAATGAGAGCTAAAAAGCCAACCTTAATTAAGCACATTTCATTCCTAGGCCACTCTGTACTGGTAAAGGTCTACTACTCACTGCAGGGTTCTAGACTAACTTTTTCCACTGGTGGCACTGGTGCTACCAAATATTTAATTGGATGGCACCAGCACATGATTTGGTCACACCAATTTCTCTCCCCTGCTCAGCGATAATGGCCTGACCTGTGCCCCATAATTTACCTGCATTCCATACAGGGCAGGTGATGGCTGGTGATGTGTCTGCCTACATTCCAACCAACATCATCTCCGTCACAGACGGACAGGTAAGTATCATGTGTTCTCAAAAATGTTTACCATAATTAATCAGAAGCTGAAAATAAAAGTTCAGTTATCTGGTTTTAATGGACCTTCCTCATACCTATCCTTGCATTCATTCCTTTTTTATTTTATTTCCCCCCCAATTTTGTGGTATCCAATTGGTAGTTATACAGTCTTGTCCCATCGCTGCAACTCCCGTATGGATTCGGGAGAGCCGAAGGTCGAGAAAAGTGCATCCTCCGAAATGCAACCCAGCCAAGCAGCACTGCTTCTTGACACAATGCCCGCTTAACCCGGAAGCCAGCCCCACCAATGTGTCGGAGGAAACGCCGTACACCTGGCGACCATGTCAGTGTGCATTGTGCCCGGCCCGCCACAGGAGTCGCTAGTGCGCGATTGGACAAGAACATCCCTGTCGGCCAAACCCTCCCCTAACCCGGACGATGCTGGGCCAATTGTGCGCCGCCCCACGGGTCTCCCGGTCGCGGCCGGCTGCCTCTAACCAGGATCTCTAGCGGCACAGCTTAGCACTGCAATGCAGTGCCTTAGACCACTGCACCACTTGGGAGTCCTCACATTCATTCCTGTTGTAATTTTCAGTAATGTCACTTTTTGTTATCTTAGGACTGATTGATCAGGTGTTTACCCAATTATAACACTGAACCCAGACCAAAGCCATGAAGTAGGTGGGCCTCTAATTTCTTTCCCCAGTATTTATAAATTGTCATTGGGCCCCTGCATTAGAAACCCTTACAAGGGAATTAGTGTCCCACTTGTCACTGACCCCATTTCCTCCCTGGTCAGGTGGGTGGTACCATGGAGCTGGAGCTGGACCGGTACAGTGAGGTGGCGTCCTTCACCCCGTTTGATTCCGACTCGGACGCTGCCACCCAGCAGCTGCTGAACCATGGTGTTTTCCTTCCAGAGCTCCTCAAGCAGGGGTAGTACTGTGAGTATCTCCTAGGATGTGTTGTTTTGGTCACATTTGTATGATTTTAATCAACTGAAATTACGATTGTGTGCACTGTCCCTGTCAAATAAATTGCATGAGTGGATGAGACTGAATTGAGATTTTCCAGAGGGTCGTCCTCAGTAAAGTTTTCTCTAGCCACTGCTGTTCCTTCTTCCTTGCCTGTGTGACTGACTGCATGCATTTTGTCCTGCAGGCCCCATGGCCGTTGAGGAGCAGGTTACAGTCATCTATGCCGGTGTGAGGGGACACTTGGACAAAATGGACCTAACCAAGATCGAGAAGGATTTCCTTCAACACGTTCTCAGCCAGCACCAGGACCTCTTGTCACAAATTAGGTCAACCAAATCAACTACCATGTTTTAGCCAGCTTAAGCTTGATGTTCTGACATTATTGGACTCCTTTTGTAAGTTATCGTACCATGTTCGTGAACATAATGTTAACCCATTTGGCTTCCCCTTGCACAGCCGATGGCAAAATCTCAGAAACCACAGATGCCCAGTTGAAGCAGATTGTCTTGACCTTCCTGGCAAGCTTTGAGTAGTGTTTTATATTTTGAACTGTTTTGTGTGCAGATTATAAACTTTCTACGCCATTCAGAAAATAAAGTGGCACTTGATATCTCCTAAAAGAGAATAAAAAGTGTTTCTACTCCAGGACCCATGGACTTTCTTTTCTACTGCCCCCCCCCCCCACCCTTCTTAAAGTATTTAACATTTACATTTTGGCCATTTAGCAGACACACTTACTGTATGCAAAGTTGCTTACAATCAGTGCATTCAACTTAGGAAGGTTATGGAGAGCCACATACCAAGACCATCCAGTAAAAGCTTATTCAAACGAGCTGACCAAAAAAAACTAGTGGTAACTTTTTACTGACTGCAAAATGCAGATTATCTCACTGACATCAATGATGGATAGCCATATAATATTGTTTTAGTAAGAGTCTATGCCTCAGTTATGCTTCACAATCATAAAGCATGAATCATAAAGCATGATCAACAAACTATGAAGTCTCGTCAGGATTCTGAACCATCTTGCTGTCCCTGCCGCAGATGTCTGACATTCAGGGACCAATCTTATGACTGGGTGACCTAGTTTCTAGGGGTGATAACCATAGACTTGCCTACACGGTCATATCATTAGTGACAACAGTGCTTTTTCTCAGCATTTCTACAGCTCTTTTTAACAACAAAGGACTATGAATTGTAAAATAATAACAAAGACAGTTCTAATTAATGTTATCCCTTTCGTTAATTCGGCGGTAATAGTACATATAATTAAACGTTTTGTCATGGAAATAAACAACATTAAGACATATGGCCTATGGGGTATTGTTACTAGGTAGAAAATGACAAAGAAACGTTTTATTCTGATTGGTTCTATTGAATCGAGAATCCGCTGCATCAGTCACCGATCAAATCAAACTGTCGGCGTTGCACTCACTGGAGAGGAAAATACACATAAGAGGTTACAAACTATAAAGAAACCATCATTTATTCGTTGAACATACCAAGCGGAACACCATGGCTTCAGGAGGAGAGTAAGTTGCCATCGCTATCTAATTTGCTTTCCTGAAGGACCCAGTTACCAAGAAAGAACGTTTGCTCTGTTAGCTAAAACCTAGGTAAATTGACTAGATAATGCTGACTAACTTTCTGTTAACTTACTAATATCGGTATGTGTTCTATGGACGTAGCAATATTTGAACATATAGAAGTACTATACATGCAAATGATACGTTTCCACATAGATTATGCCATGCCCACGTGTCAGTGCCGGTTAGCTAAACGCATAGATCATTTCAGTTATACTGGCTATGTCAAAAATACCAGCTTGCCATCTCTGCATCTGTCTACCAGATTTAACCAGCTACGTAACTAGCAAAGCTGGTTAACTGACAGCGACGTAAATAGGAAGACTGCTTGTCATGTAGCTAACATTTGCTAAGTGATGCTTGTTATACTAGCAAAAGTTATAGTAGTCTGTTAAATTGAGCGAATGACTGACCACCTTCGCTCTCGTAGTTTTTCATGCTGTGTCATGTGGGGGCATGTGTAACACTTAGCTACATATTTACAACCGAATCTGAAACCCAGAGGCCGGCAGATGCCGATATTGAGTCGTTTCATCTTACTGTCCAAACGCATTGTATGCAGCTGGCAATACACTCCTATCACCGTGGACCGGTTTATACATAAAACATTCTCCATACAGGCAGCGAAGGCGTCTCCTTAACTTTCCCCTTAACTATACAGTATTTAATGATGGGGAAACAATGGGGAAAATATGCATACTTCATTTATGAAACACCATTTTTCATCACCATGCTAGAGTGGCTAATACTACTTCCTGATGTTGTGCCCGTCATTCAGGAGGAAATCTATAATTTGCAGCCTTCAATGGAGAACGTTTTAAGTATGATCTGGTCTACGGGATAGGTGTGTATTGCCTGCTGCATACAATTCCTTAGAATCGTTTCATCTTACCGTCCAATCACAATCTGCTGGTCTTTGGGCTGCTGATGCTAGCGTTTAACAAAACATTAGCATTTCGTACAGCAAACATTACAAAGGGGATACTCCCGTTCTTCCGAGTCCCGACCCTAGCTAGGTTCTTTCAAAAGGAATACACATCTTATGTATGCTACCTAATATCACAGAACAGTGAGCCAGATGTTACACTGGAAGTATAAATCTGGTGCATCTGGTTGGCATTTCCACTCACCACCAAATATGGTGCTGAGAGGAAGCCCAGTGGCCAGCAGTGGTAGAAGATGGATTTTGGCAGACATTCTGCACATTTTCTCATTGATTAAGCATTTGATCTCTGTTCCCGAAACTAAAATCTGTTACAAAGTGGACTAAGTTTGGTAGAGCTTACCCTTTGCCGAAGTTTAAAAAAAATTAGTTGTTTAGGAGTGGAAGGAAAAATGTAGTTATTGAACATTTGCACATTGGGCTCCCAAGTGGTGCAGCGGTCTAAGGCACTGCATCTCAGACCCTAGTTCGATTCCAGGCCGTATCACAACTGGCCATGATTAGGGTTTGGTCAGGGTAGGCCGTCATTGTAAATAAGAATTTGTTCTTAACTGACTTGCCTAGTTAAATAAATAAAGTTTTACTTCAGAGAAGGCGTTCTCTTATGGAAATATGCAAATACATGCTAGAACGCGCCAATAGGATTCTGCCAACCTCCTTGCTTGTTCAATCAATTTGCTCCAAGTGGAAATGACAGGCTATGGTCTATATTGGGTTAGTTATAAAAAAATCTTTGCTAATACTCTCCTCTCCTGATAGCAAGCAAGTTAACTCAGCTATCTAGCAAAAAGTGTGGCAGATGTCTTTTCAAAACCCACAAAAATACAATTGCTGCCCATTCTAGTAGCTAGTTTCACTACTGTATAATAAGAAACTGAAAGCAACTGCCCCATAATAGCTATTCTAAGTTTCTGTCTCTAGTCAGTAGGCACACATTTAACACACAGACCACTTTTAACCCAACGAGACAGTTGATTAAAATGATGGCACGGTATCCAATCAAAAACCCATCTTTTGACCAATGGGTAAAATGTTAATCGTTGGGTATTAGGGTCAAAATTAAACATTGGTTCTGGTGTTATACTTATTCCATGTGTTTTAATGTTGTATAGCAGCTTCTCAGAAACACAGACCACTTTATTTCATGAGGATAGGAGTTACCATTGCTCAGATTCTTATTTTCATGTGATTGGAAAAGGTCAAAATGGTCACAGACGGCTAAATAATAATCCTTTTTTCAATATGGCACAAAATCACCCGTTTGGAAACCTTTTTTGTCCAATATCTAAAGATAGGGTGGTCATATTAGTATGACATATTCAGGGCTGATGTAGAACACAGGTGATTAGAATAAAAGTAGAATATGCAATATTATGCACTTAAAACAAAGACCATAGTAACACTGCAAAAAGACTAGAAATCATGGTGAATAACAATCTAACACAGGATGAAGTCGAAATAGCAATAGTCTTCAATTCCTACTTTATTGACTCTGTCAGGAAACTGACACAGAACCCCTCCACTGGTTTCTTGGGCTCAGTGCTGGTGAATAACGCTCAACCTGTCTTCATCATAAGGGAGGTTTCTGAGTCAAAGGTGAACAAGGTGATTAGCTCACTAAAGAACTCTAAAGCCAAAGATGTGTTTGGGCTGGACTCTACCTTTCCTAAAAACTACAAAGAGTCACTCATTGGCCCCATTACCAAGATCACCAACACATCTATTGGTCTCGGGGTGTTTCCAAGGATATGGAAGTCGGCCATAATAACGGCCATCTTTAAATCAGGTGACCCTGCTGACGTGAGTAACTACCATCCTACAGTACAAGGGTAGAAACTCCAATACATTACGGATTATGATAGAGACATGAGGTTTGGACCATTGGTTTTCTTAGAGGATTATCTACACAATTTACATTATTTTACCCTTTAGTCAAAAAATGTTGATTGGACACCCTATACATTTTCATGGTCAAAGCATATTGATTCAATTGTTTTAAAGATGGGGACAGGTCTGTCTGTGATAGAGATGCTCCGCATTTGTAACGCCACAGTCAACCAAACAAGTCTTACAGGCTCTAGTTTGATCTAATCATAACTATTCCCCATTGGTATGGTCAACTGCTGCAAAGAAGGACCTAGAGAAACTGCAGCTGGCCCAGAAGAGAGCAGCACGCCTTGCCCTTCAATGTACACAGAGGGCTAATATCAACAGTATGCTTGTCGGTCTCTTGGCTCAACGTAGAGGAGAGATTGACTGCATGCATCAATTCTCGTTTTTGTGAGAAATGTATGTGTTAAATTCCAAATAGTCTGTAATTAGCTTACATATGGCTCTGACAGATGTACTTACCCCCACCAGACATGCCACCAGGGGTCTATTCACAGTCCCTAGGTCCAGAATAAATTCAAGAAAACGTAGAATATTATATAGAGCCAATGTTGCATCGAAACGCCCTTCCATCTCATAAAGTGCAAGTGAGCAGCAAACGTGCTTTTAAAACAAATAAAACAACACATCAAGGCAGAACGCCTTTCCCCCATGTGCCATCATTTTTGTGTGTATGTACTGACATGTATGTGTAACTAATAGATGCGTGCACACACGCACTGTAACACAGTCTACGCACACATTATTATTCTTTAGTAATTCATGTAAGTCTGTAATGTTCATGTCAATGTTTTAAATGTATGTGAATTGTCTTTAATGTATTTTCCATTGTGTTGGACCCCAGAAAGACTAGCGGTCGCCATTGGTTTCTAATTTAAAAAATCTGAATAAAGAAACCCGTTTTGTCTCTTAGCAGAAATTTCCAACAGTCAGCTAGCTGTCTGTCTATATATTCCCAGATTCAATGTATTTTTGGGTATTATGAAGTATGTTACGTCTTGCCATCATAAATATTTACAATCTCTTTGATTTTCCCTCAGATTGAAAAATGATCTATCCACAGCGATTTTAAAGCAGAAGACCAGACCCAACCGGTTAGTTGTGGATGAATCTCTCAATGAGGACAACAGTGTGGTTTCTCTGTCTCAGGTGAGGCATTGGTGGTGCGAATGAATGGGGCAGGGACATTTTAGTGAACCCCTTCGTCTGCACTGAGTACTACAGTATTATTTCACCAGTAACTCACTCATTCATGTTGTGCAGGCTGTATTACAGTTTTATTCCCTGTTCAAGGTTCTATACTATATCAGTAGGATTCAGTGTCTGACTAATTCCTCTTTCCTGCACCGCCCTAGACAAAGATGGATGAGCTGCAGCTGTTCAGGGGAGACACAGTGCTGATGAAAGGAAAGAAGAGACGGGAGACGGTATGCATCGTGCTCTCTGACGACACCTGCTCCGACGAGAAGGTCCGCATGAACAGAGTGGTCCGCAACAACCTGAGAGTCCGCCTGGGAGATGTCATCAGGTGAGACAGAACTGGAGAACTTTAGCATCAGTGCAGAATGATGTGGGCAACCAGACCGCTGCTCCTTCACACTGTACAGTAAAGCCATGGCATATTTAGTTCCTTTTGTGATCACACAGTATTCAGCCATGCCCAGATGTGAAGTACGGGAAGCGGATCCATGTTCTGCCCATCGATGACACTGTAGAGGGGATCACAGGGAACCTGTTTGAGGTCTACCTCAAGCCCTACTTCCTGGAGGCCTACAGGCCCATCAGGAAAGGTAACTGATTCAGGGGAAAACATGGGGTGTTTTCAGTAGGCACCAAATGGGAGGAAATGTTTAAGGTACTTCCTCCACCTGGACTTGACCCTGTACTACAGACGTTCTTCTGTATTATGGTCATTAGGACACCTCATTAAAAACATGTTGCAACGGAAATCTAAGTGTTACTTATTGGACAAGTCCAGGTAGTCCATACCTGTTTCAGTCTGTTTTCATCTGTTTCATGTGTAACGAACCTGATCCTATGTCTTTTCCAGCAGACTATAACTATGAAAAACAATAAAAGGTTAAGGTCAGGGTCTTGGGGACCTGGTTTAATGGGAAGTCTCTGTTGTTTTGTAGGGGACATTTTCCTGGTGAGGGGAGGCATGCGTGCGGTGGAGTTCAAGGTAGTGGAGACGGATCCTAACCCCTACTGCATCGTGGCCCCAGACACTGTCATCCACTGTGAGGGCGAGCCCATCAAACGAGAGGTAGGGCTACATCCAGGCTTCGGTTGGAACTTGTGCAATGAGAGCAGGTTGACTTTAAAGCTGTAGTTTTCAGAGACGTGATTTCTTTTCTCGATCGTTCAGGAATTCCAAATTTTCTGATCATAGCATACAAAGAAATTGTTTTCTATCTGTAGCCTTTCCCTCTGCTTTTCTATGCTTTACCAACCACATCTCTCTGTGTTCAGGATGAGGAGGAGTCTCTGAATGAGGTTGGCTATGATGACATTGGGGGTGTGAGGAAGCAGCTGGCCCAGATTAAGGAGATGGTGGAGCTGCCCCTGAGACACCCAGCACTTTTCAAGGCCATCGGCGTCAAGGTGAACTAAATACACCACCTCTCATTAGGCTTGGGCAGTATACCTTATACCGGGTTATTTGGAAATTGCCACGGGATGGTTTTTCAATACATTTTAATAATTTTTGCTATTTTGAGAGTAAATACCTGCAGTCAACTTGTGCAATACGTTAGGAGATAATGCAGTTCTTCATTCCACCTGTCACATTATGAAGCTTACCGTAGTTCCCCAGAACAGTTGAGCCAGTCACGTGTTTGTAAATAGCGCAGCGGGAGAAAGCGAGTCCAGCTGTGTATTGACAGGGTTCACGTTTTATATTGAAAGTATAGTTTTTATTTATATATGGGGCGGCAGCGTAGCCTAGTGGTTAGAGCGTTGGACTAGTAACCGAAAGGTTGCAAGTACGAATCCCCGAACTGACAAGGTACGAATCTGTCGTTCTGCCCACTGTTCCTAGGCCGTCATTGAAAATAAGAATTTGTTCCTGTCTAGGATCAGCGTGGCGCTAGCGGCACACACCCCCCCCCCCCCACTGAAAAACCAGTGCCGCGAAATTCAAAAAAAATATTTTTTTAAAATATTTAACTTTCACACATTAAAGTCCAATACAGCTAATGAAAGACACAGATCTTGTGAATCCAGTCAACATTTCCGATTTTTAAAATGTTTTACAGGGAAGACACAATATGTAAAGATGTACATCTATTACCTAAAAACACATTAGCATAATCCACCATCTTTTATTTGTCCACCAACACCAGTAGCCATCACCAATTCGGCTAAACTAAGATATTTATAGCCCCTAACCAACAAAAAAACTCATCAGATGACAGTCTGATAACATATTTATGGTATGGGATAGGTTTTGTTAGAAAAAAGTGCATATTTCAGGTATATGGCATAGTTTACAATTGCACCCACCGTCACAAATGGACTAGAATAATTACAATGAGCAACGTGTTTACCTAACTACTAATCATCAAACATTTCGTAAAAATACACAGCATACACGAATCGAAAGACACAGATCCTGTGAATACAGACAATATTTCAGATTTTCTAAGTGTCTTACAGCGAAAACACAATAAATCGTTATATTAGCTTAGCACATAGCAATTAGCAGCCCAGCATTGATTCTAGCCAAAGTGAGCGATAAAAGTCAACATCGCCAAAAGATATTAATTTTTTCACTAACCTTCTCAGAATTCTTCCGATGACACTCCTGTAACATCACATTACAACATGCATATACAGTTTGATCGAAAATGTTTATATTTAGCCACCAAAATCATGGTTAGACAATGTGAAATGTAGACAAGCTGGTAAAGAAAATGTCCTTGCGCCACTTAGACAGTGATCTACTCTTATACATAAATACTCATAAACGTGACTAAAAAATATAGGGTGGACAGGGATTGATAGACAATTTAATTCTTAATACAATTGCGTTATTACATTTTTTAATTTATCCTTACTTTTCAATACAGTTTGCGCCAAGCGAAGCTACGTCAAAAAACATGGCGTCCTAAGCCACTAAAATGTTTCGACAGAAACACGATTTATCATAATAAAAATGTCCTACCTTGAGCTGTTCTTCCATCAGTATCTTGGGCAAAGGATCCTTTCTTGGGAGAAATCGTCTTTTGGTGGAAAGCTGTCCTCTTGCCATGTGGAAATGTCAACTGAGTTCGGGATGAACTGAAAAGCATGCCCAACTTTTCACATCGTTGCAAAAATAAATGTCCCAAAATCGCACTAAACGGATATAAATTGCTATAAAACGCTTTAAATTAACTACCTTATGATGTTTTTAACTCCTATAACGAGTGAAAAGATGACCGGAGAAATATAACAGGCTAAACTAACGCTTGGAACAGGAGCGGGTCGGTGTCCAGCACGCGCGTTACGCAGCTCCAAAAGAATGACTAGCTTCAGGGTTTTTTCATTTGTAGGGCCTGTGAACGAGCAATCGAGCCCGTTGGAATCGTCATCACGTAAAGGCATCCAGGGGAAGACGTAAGAAGTGTCCGTATAGTCATAGCAACGACAGTGCCCTTTTAAATGACTTCAGAAAAGTGGCCAACATTTCTCAAATCTGACTCCATGTCAGGGAAATTGCTGTAGAATGGGCTCTGTTCCACTTAGAGACAAAATTTCAACTCCTATAGAAACTATAGACTGTTTTCTATCCAATAATAATAATAATATGCATATTGTACGATCAAGGATTTTGTGGGAAGCCGTTTAAAAAATTAGCCAAATTAGCATAAGTAGTCTAAACAGCGCCCCCATCCCCAACAGGTTAACTGACTTGCCTAGAGGTAAAATAAACATAAATATGTTTTATTTAATACAGTAATCAGGGACGTGCAACTATAGTTTTCCTTTGCAGAAAATACATTAGTGCAACACATTCGGCAGAAAATACAATATATGTTCATAATTTTAGGAACTCTCTTTGCAATTTGTTTATTTTAAATTGCGCTCATTATCATATTTAGCTAGCCTCCATGGAAATTCGCTATTACTTGTGCCAATTTTGTTAGCATTCTGGTAATAGAGTCCCAATGGGCTTTTTTGTGTTTTTTTTACACCCCCTTGTGTACTAAACCGGTAATACCGTAAATCCCGGGATGAGATATGAACATCTGGATACCGCCCAACCCTATCTCTCATCATTCATCTCAAACCTCATGGACAAGATAAAAGATAAATAAGTAAACAGTTTTAGTTTTTTATTATGTTATATGTGATAATGCAAATAATTAAAAAGGTAATTTAATTGTTAATCCCAGCCTCCAAGGGGTATCCTGCTGTATGGACCCCCTGGAACAGGAAAGACACTGATTGCCCGTGCCGTGGCCAACGAGACTGGAGCCTTCTTTTTCCTTATCAATGGTGAGACTGAGCAACAATACCCCTTTTTGTTATTTTTCATTCAGTGTTTCATTAAGTTTCAATTGTCATTGCATTAAGTGAATAGAAATTCCATTCAAGAGCAAATACTGAATTGGAATTGATTGACCCAAACTCTGTTCAGTGACGGTCAGGAAAAAATGAACTAATAGTTTAACTTTTGCCTGCTATATGTTTCAGGGCCCGAGATCATGAGTAAACTGGCTGGAGAGTCTGAGAGTAACCTGAGGAAGGCCTTCGAGGAGGCTGAGAAGAATGCCCCCGCCATCATCTTCATTGACGAGCTGGACGCCATTGCACCAAAAAGAGAAAAGGTGGGCTCACGTCTTCTGATACAGTTTTCTTCCCATCCGCTATATAGGTGTTCTTCCTTCCTACTCCGGAGTCATGTTCATTAGGAAGATTTTTTTTTTTGTGAAACAGGAAGGTACATTATTTAACATTGTGCCCTCCAGGGTCCCCTCCAGGGCCCCTGGAGGCCCACAGGGTGTGTAGGCTTTCTTTTGTAGCCCAGCACAAACTTCTTTAGTTGAATCGTGTGTGGTTTCAGCCCTGAAACAAAAGCCTGCACGCTCGGTGGGTCTCAAGGACCAGGATTGAATGGCACTGCAGTAATTCCTTGCACATATGCTGACCATCATGACGCTTGCTGCCTACAGTTTTATTTCTGTCTGATTTTTCAACATTTTGTTACGTTACAGCCTTATTCTAAAATGTATTCAATTAATTGTTTTCCTCATCAATCTACGTACAATACCCCATAATGACAAAGAGAAAACAGTTTTTTTTTAAATGTTTGCAACTTTATAAAAAATGTATAAATACCTTATTTACATAAGTATTCATACCCTTTGCTATGAGACTCGAAATTGAGCTCAGGTGTATCTATGGATGGGTACTGAAACCCGGTACTAAACGGGGCCCCGGGGATAAATTATGAAAGACCGTAGAATCAATAAGCTCCGACCTTATCGGTTCTGCTTTCGGTACTGGAGAAATTAAGAAAATACATTTCCTATTTATTATTGCTACATAAATTTTATCTTGCACATTTTATCTCACCAACCGTTTCTAATTTGCAATAAGATTAGGACATTCGTCTATGATGCATTTTCGCCATTCCCAATCCAGAAGATATCTCTCTCTCGTGCGGAGCCCGTGTCTCTCTCTCTCACACACACACACACACACACACACACACACACACACACACACACACACACACACGAGAAATACCCTGCTCTTAATTACTGACGATGGCGGAGAGAGCTAAACGTTCAAAAGTGTGGTTACACTTCACCAGAGTAGATGCTGACAATGCCACAGGTGCAACAAGACTTTTGCTCGTGTTTCCGCCCTTACAAGCAATCTGTCCAAACATCTATCGAAAGTGCATAATGTACAGGCAGAGAAATGCACAGTTTTCAACTGCCTAGCTCGTTGTTCATCTCTCGTTGCCCGATCTACGTTAGGTATGTATGCTAGCAGCCTAGAGCTCACACACGGAGTTAACTAAATGATGGGTTCATGATCAAAAGTACCCATTAGCCAGCTGATTGTTTAGCAATGGGTGCATCCATAAATTCAATCACCCATTTAAAGATTTTGCAACTTTTTTGTTAAAGTTGCAGCTACAATCCACAAGTTGCAGCTACAACCCACTCCCTCTAATACAGCTGGGCCAAGCCAAAGACAAGCTTAAAGCCTCTTCACGCTGGCAGCTAGTGGGAGGATGACTGAGGAGAGGGTGAATGAGTGCCACCTAGCTGTGACCAAGTTCATAGTGAAAGGCATACACCCCTTTGCAACAGTGGAGTTCAAGGACTTTAGGTAACGGTCTGTCAGTATACAGTTGGAGTCAATAAAACTTGTTTTTCAACCACTCCACAAATTTCTTGTTAACAAACTATAGTTTTGGCAAGTCTGTTAGTACATCTACTTTGTGCATGACACAAGTAATATTTCCAACAATTGTTTACAGACAGATGATTTCACTTATAATTCACTGTATCACAATTCCAGTGGGTCAAAAGTTTACATACACTAAGTTGACTGTGCCTTTAAACAGCTTGGAAAATTCCCAAAAATGATGTCATGGCTTTAGAAGCTTCTGATAGGCTAATTGACATCATTTGAGTCAATTGGAGGTGTACCTGTGGATATATTTCAAGGCCTACTTTCAAACTCAGTGCCTCTGCTTGACATCATGGGAAAATCTAAATAAATCAGCCAAGACGTCAGAAAAAAATTGCGAAAAGTGCAAATCAATCCCAGAACAACAGCAAAGGACCTTGTGAAGATGCTGGAGGAAACAGGTAAAAAAGTATCTATATCCACAGTAAAACGAGTCCTATTTCGACAGAACCTGAAAGTTGCTCAGCAAGGAAGAAGCCACTGCTCCAAAACCGCCGTAGAAAAGACAGACTACGGTTTGCAACTTCACATGAGAACAAAGATTGTACTTTTTGGAGAAATGTCCTCTGGTCTGATGAAACAAAAATAGAACTGTTTGGCTATAATGACCATTGTTGTGTTTGGAGGAAAAGGGTGGATGCTTGCAAACCGAAGAACACCATCCCATCTGTGAAGCACGGGGGTGGCAGCATCATGTTGTGGGGGTGCTTAGCTGCAGGAGGGACTGGGGCACTTCACAAAATAGATGGCATCACGAAGAAGGAAAATTATGCAACATCTCAAGACATCAGTCAGGAAGTTAAAGCTTGGTCGCAAATGGGTCTTCCAAATGGACAATGACCTCAAGCATACTTCCAAAGTTGTGGCAAAATGGCTTAAGGACAACAAAGTCAAGGTTTTGGAGTGGCCGTCACAAAGCCCTGACCTCAATCCTATAGAAAATGTGTGGGAAGAACTGAAAAAGCATGTGCGAGCAAGGAGGCCTACAAACCTGACTCAGCTGGTGTAACTATGTCAGGAGGAATGGGCCAAAATGCACCCAACGTATTGTGGAAAGCTTGTGGAAGGCTACCTGAAACGTTTCACCCAAGTTAAACAATTGAAAGGCAATGCTACCTAATGCTAATTGAGTGTATGTAAACTTCTGACGCACTGGGAATGTGATGAAAGAAATAAAAGCTGAAATAAATAATAATCTTTACTATTATTCTGACGTTTCACATTCAAATAACGTGGTGATCCTAACTGACCCAAGACAGGGAATTTTTACTATGATTAAATGACAGGAATTGTGAAAAACTGAGTTTAAATGTATTTTGCCAAGGTGTATGTAAACTTCCGAATTCAACTGTATATTGAGTTGTATTCATTTTTAGGATAGTATAGTAGTAGTAGTAAGGGTTGTATGTTAGTCCCGTCACTCCACAATATACCACAACACAATAATTCAATAATGATAATTCAACACTTCATTTTTTACTGTCGGGAGATGAGCATGGCACTCAACCCCAAATATACCCCTCCCCCCAGGAGTTACCTCAGTGACACATTAATTCCTGCCTGGTATGGTGTAGAAAAGGCCAATGTGATCACTGAGCTGAAGGACGTGCCGAAGCTGGCCATCACATCAGACGGGTGGACCAGCCTCTGTCAGGACCACTATCTCACTGTTACAGTTCACTACTCAAGCCAGGGCAGTGTAAAACAGAAGGTCCTCCACACCAGGGCAGTGTACAAATCGCAAACTGGCAAAAACAAGTTTTTAACAGATCTATATTGCAGCTATTACCAAGAAAGGGAATTGCATACTGTAAGGCTGCCCAACAAATGACAGCAATAGGTTTACTGCTATTTATTTTACAACAGGCCTACTTTTAACCTTAAACTAAATACGGAGCGCACATAAAAAAATAAAAAGACAGTTCTAACTTCATTTAGCCAACACAAATGTGAAAAAAAATATATTTTTGCATAGACTATTTAAAGGACCGGTTCAGATGATTAAACAGGCCTACAATAATAATGATTTACAATAATAATGAATAAACAATTGATACTAAATAAACAGTAGAGTTGCATCAAACCTGAAAGCGAGTTGCAAACAGTCCATTTGGCCTCACCAACGTTCTTCTCGTTCTTTGTCCTCTACAATATTTAAACTTGTTCCAGAGGACATTCCCCTTGTTGGCTTCTTTTCACTATACTCTTTCTCCTTTTAACTTTTTGTTTTACTTCGATGAAAAAGGACTCCGTCTTTGCAATCAACAGTAGCCTAGGCCCAGGCTCCTTTTTCCTTTTCTTTTCTTCCCCCCAGCAGGGGCACATGAGGTGAGTAGCCAGAACCAGTTTCAGCTGGACATAAGCTATATGTTTTATTGAGTTTCAATTGGCTGACACCGATAACAAGCTTGCACAGTTCTCATCACACAAACACTAAATTAACAGAGGACAGGTCTAATCGGGTCCAGTCGGTAAATACATTTGAATTACACATTCCTGAGACCTGTGGCAATTATATCATACCCAAACCAGATCAGAGATAAAAGTCCGAATTGACCTCTGAATTCCGGGGCTGTTGCATCCGTGAAGCCCTCTAGTTTGGGGCAAACACAACACATCACTGAGTACTGCATTATGTTATGGGTATGCTTGTCATCGGTAAGGGAGGCTTTTAGGATAAGAATAAACGAAATAGAGCTAAGCACAGGCAAAATCCTAGAGGAAAACCTGGTTCAGTCTGCTTTCCGAAAGACACGGAGACAAATGCACCTTTCAGCAGGACAATAACCTAAAACAGGCCAAAATATGCACTGGAGTTGCTTACCAAGACCACATTGAATGTTCCTGAGTGGCCTAGTTAAAACTATGGCAAGTCTCTTAAATGTCTGTCCAGCACTGATCAACAACCAACTAGACAGATCTTGAAGAATTGTTTAAAGAATGTACAATCTAGGTGTGCAAAGCGCTTAGAGACTCAGTTATAATCGCTGCCAAAGTCGATTCTAACATGTATTGACTCAGGGTTGTGAATACTTATGTAAATGAGATATATATTTCATTTTCAATAATTGTGCAAAAATGTCTAAAAACGTGTTCACTTTGTCATTATTGTGTAATATGTTTTTAAATCCATTTTTAATTCAGGCTGTAACAACAAAATGTGGAATAAGTGAAGGGGTATGATTGTCTAAATGTACTGCATTTCAGGAACATTTCTGAATAGAAATCGAACCTGATTCCGACCCAGGTGAAGCGCATGTAAACGGGACGTAAATTCCCTTTTATGCACTTTTCTCTCTATGCGCATTCTGATCTTTAACTTAAGCAATTTTTTTGGGGGGGTGGGGGGGTGGAGATCAAATAAATAAAGGTGTGGTCTGACCTTGACTTATTTCCACCACCTTTACGCGTGAGGAAACCATGAGTATGGGGGAAGTGGAAAAAGCATCGACTTAATTTTCAGATAGAAATAACAAGAGCTATCGATAAGAGCTAGGTAAATGAGTAACCCGTTTTGGTTAATTAAGGGAATTGTAAATATAAATGACACTTGTTTTAGATATATTTGACCTTAATCTATTTACACGTGAAACAGTAATATGGCAGAAACGGAACCATAATCAACTTTCCCACAGTAAAGTTTATGAAATGCTGTGCCATTGTGCAGAATTGTTATTGTACAAATCAAATGTATTTTATATAGCCCTTCGTACATCAGCTGATATCTCAAAGTGCTGTACAGAAACCCAGCCTAAAACCCCAAACAGCAAGCAATGCAGGTGTAGAAGCACGGTGGCTAGGAAAAACTCTCTAGAAAGGACGAAACCTAGAGAGGAACCAGGCTATGAGTGGTGGCCAGTCCTCTTCTGGCTGTGCCGGATGGAGATTATAACAGAACATGGCCAAGATGTTCAAATGTTCATAAATGACCAGCATGGTCAAATAATAATAATCACAATAGTTGTTGAGGGTGCAGCAAATCAGCACCTCAGGAGTAAATACAACCTTTTTGATTTGCAGGGATGGGCACTCTCGAATGTCTTAATTGTAGACTACCCCAAATGTCTCTTTCCTATTTCTATCGTGTTAATTATTAGCCACTATCAGTATCGACCATCAGTAGGCCAAATAAAAAAACATATTTAACTGCCAATTTACTATTATTTCCCTTCAGTTGGTAAAGCCTACATTATCATTCCATTTAATTACATTGTTTCGTTTAACTTTATTTGCTTCCTCTGTAAACGCAGTCATGGCCATGTGGTTGTTGCTGAGGATCATTAGTAACAGTTGGTAATATTAAAAAAAAAAAAAAATACATGTAGGCTAATTAAATCGTTATGAAGTGGCGTGCAGACCAAGCCGTAACAGTTTGACTCGTGGCGCAATAATTGGCTGTGTCATCACAAAGTTCCATGGTTAGTGTAGGCTTTCTTTCATTGGTCCTCAATATTCTGAACCCGTTCTCTCGATAAATATTTGTTGAGTTTGACAAAATTCAAACTAAAAGGTACACCGTATTTAGAATGAAAACTGTTGGCCAGCAAGTGGGAGGGCTTCCAGCAGTTGAATTACATTTATTCAGTGTGCACAAGGGAACCACGCATGCAAAGCCTGTTAAGCACCTTCATAAGGTAAGTCTGAATACCAACTACTAAGAAGTGAGTAGGAAAGGCCTAGGTTCACTTTGTCAGGCCTATAATGTATAGCCTAATATATAGGCTGTATTAACTTCTAATTTACACATCCCTCTGTCTTCTTCACTCTTCTCTTCTTGTGCAATTCACGCATCTCCGCTGGCAACTCTGCTGGCCTATCTTTTCCCCCTCATAGCTCTTGAACGAGTAGGATATATATATATCCTACTCGTATATATACATCGTCTATATATAGACGATGAACATCAATATAGTTCAACTTATTTCATTTTTTTTTTTTTTTTTTTGTATTTTTCAAATACATTTGTTCATTCACACAACGATTTCACAGATCCGTCAGTAGCAGTGAGCGGCCTGTCACTGGCATTGTCTCAGATAACAATTTATACTGGAAAAAAAATATAAACGCAACATGTAAAGTGTTGGTCCCATGTTTCATGAACTGAAATAAAAGACCCCAGAATTATCCATATGCACAAAAAGCGTATTTCTCTGTGTTGTGCACAAATTTGTTTACATCCCTGTTAGTGAAATGTTTTCCTTTGCTAAGATAATCCATTCACCTGACAGGTGTGGTATATCAAGAAGCTGATTAAACCGCATGACCATTACACAGGTGCACCTTGTGCTGGGGACAATAGAAGGTTGTTCTAAAATGTGTAGTTTTCACATAACACAATGCCACATATGTTTTGAGGGAGCGTGCAATTAGCATACTGACTGCAGTAATGTCCACCAGAGCTGTTGCCAAATAATTGAATGTTAATTTCTCTACAATAAATCGGAGGTCAATGTTGTTTTAGAGAATTTGGCAGTACGTCCAACCGGCCTTCTAACCGCAGACCACGTGTAACCACGCCAGCCCAGGACCTCCGCATCCGGCTTCTTCACTTGTGGGATAGTCTAAGACCAGCCACCTGAACAGCTGATGAAACCAAGGAGTATTTATATCTGTAATAAAGCCCTTTTGGGGGGTAAAAACTCATTATTTGGCTGGGCCTGGCTCCCCAGTGGGTGGACATGGCTGCACTCCTGCCCAGTCATGTGAAATCCATAGATTAGGGCCTAATGAATTTTTTTGTCTAGTGTATATCGATCAACAGCTTATTTTCGCATGCGAAAAGACACACATCGAACCTGTTCCGAATAAGTAATTGACGGATTGCAGCAGGACGATATTTTGCAATTGGCGTGAACGGCGTCGTCAACAAGACATGGTGAGAAAGGGACTTTAGGGTCAACCCGAGAATGTCATTAACCTTTTTTATGTTGTCCTGTGCAGACACACGGTGAGGTGGAGAGGCGCATTGTGTCCCAGCTCCTCACACTCATGGATGGCCTAAAGCAGCGCGCTCACGTCATCGTCATGGCAGCCACCAACAGGCCCAACAGCATTGACCCCGCCCTGAGGCGATTTGGTACGATCCCTCCTCAATGCACTTGCACACCTAGAATGTAACAGTGTCTGTTCTGAGTTTTGTCGGAGGCCTCTTATATTTGATATACCATATTTGATGAATATCTTCATCCAATGTTGATTCTTTGTCATTACTAGCAGGGTTGACGTTAACAAAGAAATCAAAATGGAATCTATTTCTATGCTGGTTAGTGAGACTGACCTTCACTGTGTGACGTCGCTCCTCAGGGCGTTTTGACAGGGAGGTGGACATCGGCATCCCTGACGCCACAGGCAGACTGGAGATCCTGCAGATACACACCAAGAACATGAAACTGTCCGACGACGTGGACCTCGAGCAGGTGTGTATAGCACTACTGTCGTTTTACAGAGTGAGGTTGTCAATGAAACTCACCATTTTGTGTGTGCGCGCAAGGTGGAATGAAAAGTTGCCAGTGGCTTAACTCACTGCCATATTGATTCTGTGTCTGTATCGCCACTGTATGTGTGACCATGTCTATCTGTGTCCTCCAGGTTGCCAATCAGACTCACGGCCATGTGGGTGCTGACCTGGCCGCTCTGTGCTCTGAAGCCGCCCTGCAGGCCATCAGGAAGAAGATGGATCTCATCGACCTGGAGGACGAAACAATCGACGCGGAGGTCATGAGCTCCCTGGCTGTCACCATGGATGACTTCAGAGTAAGGAACTGGATTATTTTCTCCTTTAACACACACACACACACACACACACACACACACACACACA
The DNA here is from genome assembly GCF_029448725.1 of Salvelinus fontinalis. NCBI lineage: Eukaryota > Metazoa > Chordata > Actinopteri > Salmoniformes > Salmonidae > Salvelinus > Salvelinus fontinalis. The sequence goes on from NC_074674.1 coordinate 15,679,064, forward strand.
CACACACACACACACACACACACACACTACTCAAAGTAGTTTAGCACAGAGCACTTTATTCACCTTTGTTTTTCGTCACAATGTAAATCTGCAGCATCCAGCAATTGTCTTTTTCTAATGGTCTGAGGACAGCACTTTATGCTTAAAGTTATCTCCCAAAAATGTGACCAGGTACCATTTTAAGCATTAGAACCAGTTGTAGCAGAGAATCTCTTAACCAGCAGGACTAACCGATTTGTATGCGTGTTGCGTTTCAGTGGGCTCTAAGCCAGAGCAACCCGTCAGCCCTGAGAGAGACGGTGGTTGAGGTGCCAAACATCAGCTGGGAGGACATCGGAGGTCTGGAGGACGTCAAGAGGGAACTCCAGGAGCTTGTACAGGTACCATGTTATAGTCATGGGTACATTACTGATAAGATTTAACTTTATATGCCATAAAAGCTAATATGTCATTTGTTGATTTTTTTTTTAATCAATAGAGAGTGAAGAGTACAGTTAATTTCTCTGGTCTGTTTTGCTTGTCTGTAGTGGGTCTTGATTAACCTTCATGGTCTGCGCTTCTCTTCAGTACCCAGTGGAGCACCCAGACAAGTTCTTGAAGTTCGGCATGACCCCGTCCAAGGGCGTGCTGTTCTACGGGCCCCCAGGTTGTGGTAAGACCCTGCTGGCCAAAGCTATCGCCAACGAGTGCCAGGCGAACTTCATCTCCATCAAAGGACCTGAGCTGCTCACCATGTGGTTCGGAGAGTCCGAGGCCAACGTTCGTGAGATCTTCGACAAGGTACGGCTAAACCAATTTCTCATGGCTTCAGATCCCTCTAACCTCATATTTACATGTATTTGAACTGTTTTTGTATGTTTTTATTGACTGTATGGTATTTCATTGTTGTGTTACACATGCACAAATATGGATAATAAATGTGAAACCTGGGAGGTGTTTATTAGGCATAAACGGAAGAAAAATTACTGAAAAGGGACGGACCAACCTTGACTCGTCCAATAAACGCTTATTCTCGTTTTCCGTTGCAAAACCTATATTGTACCCTCCTAAGCCCGCTTGTGTTCCAGGCTCGTCAGGCCGCCCCCTGCGTGCTTTTCTTTGACGAGCTGGACTCCATCGCCAAGGCACGTGGCGGCAACGTGGGTGATGGCGGCGGCGCGGCCGACCGCGTCATCAACCAGATCCTGACAGAAATGGACGGCATGTCCAGCAAGAAGAACGTCTTCATCATCGGTGCCACCAACAGGTCGGCCATCTCAACCGCTCACTCTGCTACACTGTTATTCTCACTAATTGAGTTTTTAACACTACAACCGCTGGGCCTCGAGGGGACCCCCCCCCCCTCTTCAAGCTAATGAGCAGTCATTCAGACTGCAACATCGAACAATGTAATTAATACATTCCATATATGCTATCACAAAAATAATAATTTTGTTGTGTTTATGAAGGTTTTAGGTAACATTAGAATTAAAAATAATAATAATTCTACAAATAACACAATAGCATTTTTATTAGTTTGTTACTGTCGATTATATGTAAAAACAAAACACTAAAAACACTTTAATTGTTCAATCAATTTTTTTATGTGTAGTGCCTTTGTTGGAATGTGGGGACAGCATCTTTTCATAAAGTCAAAATCAAAATGAATACCCCAACCATCAAGGCGTCATGTGGGCGAGTGGTTTGCTGATGTCAATGTTGTTAACAGAGTTCCCCATGGTGGCGGCGGAATTATGGTATGGGCCGGCATAAGTTACAGACAATGAACACAATTGCATTTTATCGATGGCAATTTGAATGTACAGAGATACCGTGATGAGATCCTGAGGCCCATTGTCATGCCATTCATCCGCCGCCATCACCTCATGTTTCAGCATGATAATGTACGGCCCCATGTCGCAAGGATCTCTACACAATTCCTGGAAGCTGAAAATGTCCCAGTTCTTCCATGGCCTTCATACTCACCAGACATGTCACCCATTGAGCATGTTTGGGATGCTCTGGATTGACGTGTTCAACAGCGTGTTCCAGTTCCCGTTAATATCCATCAACTTCACACAGCCATTGAAGAGGAGTGGGACAACATTCCACAGGCCACAATCAACAGCCTAATCAACTCTATGCGAAGGTGATGTCTCGCTGTATGAGGCAGCTGATCACACCAGATACTGCCTCTTTTTTAAATCCATTCCCCTGCGATTTTTTTTTAAGGTATCTGTGAACAACAGGTGCATATCTGTATTCCCAGTCATGTGAAATACATAGACTAGGGCCTAAATGAATGTATTTCAATTGACTGATTTCATTATGAACTGTAACTCTGTAAAATCTTTGAAATTGTTGCATGTTGTGTTTTTATATTTCTGTTCAGTGTAAGGGAGCAGGAGAACTTATTAATTGGCTACAATAATTACTTGAACTTTTCAAGCACCAAATTGCGTAAATGTCTGATTTTCAAGGTAGGCCTACTCTAGTACTTGAATTTCTGAGCTCCAAATTCAAGTTCATGTCGGCTACTTCAAGCCACTTGTATTGTTTAAAATTGCAGGTCTAACACGGAAAACAAAACAAATGTGTCATGTTATTTCATTACCAGATCATATTGTGAATAAGCCCACTAGGCTATGTAAATTCTTGTCACTACATCCAGAATAATTCATGGGAATAGCGTTGGGTGTTGCGCAATTGTCTAACCTACACAATTGCGCACTGTAGATTTGGTGTCCAATCCGAGGGACAAAAACATATGAAAACATTAACTATTTACTTCTGCTTTGTCTGTTAAATCTAACAGACAACAGATGATCAACATCAATTCGCTAGGGTTATTAGATCCAACGTGGATCCAGGCACAACTGTCATTCAGTGTGCCAAACTGTCATGAAGTACCCAACCTTTGCCTTCATGACAGTTTGGCACACTCTGTCACACATGTTTTATGTCACACGATTTTGGACAAATCTGTTAAGACAACAACCATGATAAAGGGTTAAACACAGGTTTTAAATCAACTTGTGAATTGTATTGAATCAATGTTCCCCCTTAATGTAATGACATTTTTTTTTTTGCTGATTTATTATCAATGACTTATGAGCAGCTGTAACAAGTTGTCCAATGTAGGACATTCTCACTGGTACCCTAGTTTATAGAAAGACTATGTGTCTGACTGCAGTCATAAATAGCCAATTATTGTCAGCTCGTGCTTACAAGGTCTGCGTGTACATACAGTCGTGACCAAAAGTTTTGAGAATGACACCAATATTAATTTTCAGTCTGCTGTCTCAGTTTGTATGATGGCAATTTGCATATACTCCAGAATGTTATGAAGAGTGATCAGATGAATTGCAATTAATTGCAAAGTCCCTCCTTGCCATGCAAATGAACTGAATCCCCCCAAAACATTTCCACTGAATTTCAGCCCTGCCACAAAAGGACCAGCTGACATCATGTCAGTCATTCTCTCGGTAACACAGGTGTGAGTGTTGAGGAGGACAAGGCTGCAGATCACTCTGTCATGCTGATTGAGTTCGAATAACAGACTGGAAGCTTCAAAAGGAGGGTGGTGCTTGGAATCATTGTTCTTCCTCTGTCAACCATGGTTCCCTGAAAGGAAACACGTGCCGTCATCATTGCTTGGCACAAAAAGGGCTTCACAGGCAAGGATATTGCTGCCAGTAAGATTGCACCTAAGTCAACCATCTATCGGATCATCAAGAACTTCAAGGAGAGCGGTTCAATTGTTGTGAAGAAGGCTTCAGGGCGCCCAAGAAAGTCCAGCAAGCGCCAGGACCGTCTCCTAAAGTTGATTCAGCTGCGGGATCGGGGCACCACCAGTACAGAGCTTGCTCAGGAATGGCAGCAGGCAGGTGTGAGTGCATCTGCACGCACAGTGAGGCAAAGACTTTTGGAGGATGGCCTGGTGTCAAGAAGGGCAGCAAAGAAGCCACTTCTCTCCAGGAAAACATGGACAGACTGATATTCTGCAAAAGGTACAGGGATTGGACTGCTGAGGACTGGGGTAAAGTCATTTTCTCTGATGAATACCCTTTCCGATTGTTTAGGGCGTCCGGAAAAAAGCTTGTCCGGAGAAGACAAGGTGAGCGCTACCATCAGTCCTGTGTCATGCCAACAGTAAAGCATCCTGAGACCATGTGTGGGGTTGCTTTTCAGCCAAGGGAGTGGGCTCACTCACAACTTTGCCTAAGAACACAGCCATGAATAAAGAATGGTACCAACACATCCTCCGAGAGCAACTTCTCCCAACCATCCAGGAACAGTTTGGTGACGAACAATGCCTTTTTCAGCATGATGGAGCACCTTGCCATAAGGCAAAAGTGATAACTAAGTGGCTCGGGGAACAAAACATCAATATTTTGTGTCCATGGCCAGGAAACTCCCCAGACGTTAATCCCATTGAGAACTTGTGGTCAATCCTCAAGAGGCGGGTAGACAAACAAAAACCCACAAACTCCAAGCATTGATTATGCAAGAATGGGCTGCCATCAGTCAGGAAGTGGCCCAGCAGTTAATTGACAGCATGCCAGGGCGGATTGCAGAGGTCTTGAAAAAGAAGGGTCAACACTGCAAATATTGACTCTTTGCATCAACTTCATGTAATTGTCAATAAAAGCCTTTGACACTTATGAAATGCTTGTAATTATGCTTCAGTATTCCATAGTAACATCTGACAAAAATATCTGAAGACACTGAAGCAGCAAACTTTGTGAAAATGAATATTTGTGTCATTCTTAAAACTTTTGGCCACGACTGTACATAAGTTGCAAATACATAAGTTGGAGTATGTCCAAGTCACATAAACAACCAAAGCTGGTGATCTATTTTTTTGCTTGAAATGTAGGGCCTGCTCTCTGTGATGACATTTTGTGCTGATAATCGGCCTGTGGCATTGTCAGCGGCTTGTTCTATCCAAATGGGGCAGTCATCATTTCCTCTCTCACCGTTTCATTTGGTGGTGGTGAGGGCACCTGGTCAGTGTGCACCGTTCTGTCTTTTTTGCGCTTGGGCCTCGAAGGGGTAGGTTCAGGTTAGATCAAATTTGGTTGACTGATATAGGGTACATAGCATTTTGAGATCATTAGAATAGATCAAATCAATAGAATGGCCCGCCCTGTTCTTCATTCACAATTGGTGATTACATAATTATGCAACGGGTGTGGCTGAAATAGTAGCCTAGTGGTAAGAGCGTTGGACTGGTAACCGAAAGGTTGCAAGATCGAATCCCCGAGCTGACAAGGTAAAAATCTGTTCTGCCCCTGAAAAAGGCAGTTAACCCACTGTTCCAATGCCGTCATTGAAAATAAGAATTTGTTCTTAACTGACTTGCCTAGATAAATAAAGGTAAAATAAAAAAATATATAGTGTATTTAATCTGTTGTGTGAAAATAGTTTCGGTATAGTTTTAGATTTCGTTTGAGGCAATTATAGGGGTGATTATCAACTGTTGGGAGAAGGAGTAGAGCATGTCTTGTCGGGGGGAGGCTTGGAAATGTCTCAATGTCATTTCCTCCTAAAACGGGTTATAACTCCAGTTATTTTTGTGATATTAAGATTCTAACATCGATATAGACTTATTTAGGAAAAGTCAATAAAAATGAATGAGCAGTCCAAATGACTGCTTTAGCGGTTCTAGTGTTAAAAACACATTTCTAGCACTGCGGTTGATGCTAGAAGCAATAAACAAACAAAAAATGTATTAAGGTTTTACTTGCAATTATCATATGTGGTAGTCTCCCCTACCTTAGTTGAATGCACTTAGATCTGAGGTGGACAATAAGGTAGCGTATAATGAGGTGTAGAATAGTTTGTGTAGAAATGTAGGTTAAGTTTAATGACTAAACTGTGTGCTGTACCAGGCCTGATATCATCGACCCGGCCATCCTGAGGCCCGGAAGACTGGACCAGCTCATCTACATCCCCCTGCCAGACGAGAAGTCCCGCATCAACATCCTCAGCGCCAACCTCAGGAAGTCACCCATCGCCAAGGCAAGCATCTATGTGTATTTGGCCATGCGCTGACATTGTGCTGACTGAACTGAACTTTCTCCAATCTCCTCAGTCAGCATGTTCTGATTTGAGGGGTGGGGTTAGGGCTTATCAAATGTCTTTATTCCAGGCTGGCTTCATGTAATGGGTATTGATTGTTTGTGGGAAAAGTTGTTGATATGGAAATTGCTGTGTGGTGAAACATCAGTGTTTTCTAATCACATTACTGTTTTGATCTTTGTCTGGAAGTGGTTTTAACACTCCCTCCACCCCTGTCTGATTTATAGGATGTGGACTTGGATTTCCTGGCCAAGATGACCAATGGTTTCTCTGGCGCTGACCTGACAGAGATCTGTCAGAGGGCCTGTAAGATGGCCATCAGGGAGTCCATTGAGAATGAGATCAGGAGGGAGAGAGAGCGGCAGACCAACCCCTTAGCCATGGTGAGTTTAGTCACTACTGCATCTTTATTCATTCAATGACCCGGTCTAGACCAGGGGTCCGCAAAAATATAAATAAGTCATTTTATCCCCCCCCAATGTTTTTATGAGTTTCACTAGCAACCGCAAAATAAAAATATTTTGAATTGCATACCTACAGTAGAAAAGAGGAGAATGTCATCTTTCTAATAATGTCCAGTAGCGGTGTGTCGTTAAAATGAATGGGGAAGCCAAGCCCCCCCCAAAAAAGCCATATTACAACCTGTGTTGTGATAATTGCGTTGTTTGCACTAAAACCTGTTAGTTCATATGCCTTGAAACGTTGATATATAGGCCTAAGGCCCGAGACAATAAGCAGACACCGTGGCAGAATAAATTCAACCACACCTTTCATCAGAAAACCGGAGAGCAACCTCTATCCGGTGAAGTCCACAAAGCATTTTGCATGTGTAACAAACAGTTGCATGACCTACAGCACGGTCAAGCAAGTTCATGTTTCTGACATTTTCAGACTTCTACACAACTATGGATTTAGAATCATGGACAATTGCCGTAAGCGGCAAAGAAAACAGGAGTTGCCTCCACTATTCCAGCAACATTTCAACTTCAACATTCCAACATCATCAAATCACCTATGCTTAGTCTAATACAGTGACAACGAAAAGATCCCAAAAACAATTTAGTCCAATCAACGTAAGTTAAATATGTCTGTTAATGGTTCTGATTGCTCTGTGTGTGCAAGTAGAAAAAAACATGTTGACTTACCCTACTTGTAGAGAAACAACAATGCTATCCACCTCGCTTTCATGTTGTCGAAATGGTCTATGAAATGGTCTGCTCTGTCATGCAGTACACGCTTTTAGTTTTTGTTGTCCTAGGCTACCTGGCTAAAATGCTTGCTCGCTAGCCTTACTCCCTGGGCAACGATGAACCAGCTAGTTAACATTAGCCTACTGCATCTAGCTACATATTGAACTTCCATCCTCTCAGGCCAGGGACACAATATATGAATTTATGGTTGGATCAGAATTATCGTTACAATCATTGGCCAGAGGGGAGAATTAAGTAAAACCACCAAGTCCAAATCCCTATTTCCATCCATGGCTAATTTCGGAAAGGGACAATTTTACAACACAACCAGATGAAACAATTTACGTTTTCTGTCAATGACGGTTTGCTTTTAATGTGGTTGGTGTGAAGCCAAATAAAAACTGGCTTCCCTTGACACTTTTTTTGTTGTAAATTATTATATATATTTTTTTTGATGCGCCAGGACCATTCACAGTTGAGCTCACTCAGTTTAGCTCAACACTGATTGGATATTATTTTATACTTTTTTATCAAGGGAGGCCAAATGCTTGCTGGCTTCCATTGCTACGGGCGGCAACAATGTCATACTCCTTTTGACCAGCCCGCATAAGACCGAGGGGCACTGTTTCACTCGCTCGGATGCTTCCTCCGGTGAGATACATTCAGCCTCTTGTGAATTGATGGAAAATTCTGAAAGTATTCAGACCCCTTTTTTCTACTTTGTTACGTTTGTTATTGCATTCTTCTAAAAGTGTTATTTTTATTTTTTATTCATCAATCTACACACACTACCCCATAATGACAACGCAAAAACAGGTTTTTAGAAATGTTTGCAAATGTATTAAAAACTAAAAAACAAACCTTATTTACATAAGTATTCAGACCCTTTGCCATGAGACTAGAAATTGAGCTCCGATGCATCTTGTTTCCATTGATCATCCTTGATGTTTCTGCAACTTGATGAGAGTCCACCTGTGGTAAATTCAATTGATTTGGAAGAGGCACACATCTGTCTATATAAGGTCCCACAGTTGACAGTGCATGTCAGAGCAAAAACTAAGCCATGAGGTCTAAGGAATTGTCCGTAGCTCCGAGACAGGATTGTGTCGTGGCACAGATCTAGGGAAGGTTACCAAAACATTTTGCAGCATTGAAGGTCCCCAACAACATAGTGGCCTCCTCCATTCTTAAATGGAAGAAGTTTTGAACCACCAAGACTCTTCCTAGAGCTGGCCGTCCGGTCAAACTGAGCAATCGGGGGAAAAGGGCCTTGGTCAGGGAGGTGACCAAGAACCCGCTGGTCATTTTGACAGCGCTCTAGAGTTCCTCTGTGAAGATGGGAGAACTTTCCAGAAGAACAACCATCTCTGCAGCACTCCACCAATCAGGCCTTTTATGGTAGAGTGGCCAGACCAAAGCCACTCTTCAGTAAAAGGCTGACAGCCTGCTTGGAGTTTGCCAAAAGGCACCTAAGGACTCTCCAACCATGAGAAACAAGATTCTCTGGTCTGATGAAACCAAGATCGATTTCTTTAGCCTGAATGCCAAGCGTCACGTCTGGAGGAAACCAGGCACAATCCCTACGGTGAAGCTTGGTGGTGGCAGCATGCTGTGGGGATGTTTTTCAAAAGCCAGACTACGGTTTGCAACTACGGTTTGCAACTCATGGGGACAAAGATCGTACTTTGTGGAGAAATGTCCTCTGGTCTGATAAAACAAAAATAGAACTGTTTGGCCGTAATGACCATCGTTATGTTTGGAGGAAAAAGGGGATGCTTGCAAGCCGAAGAACACCATCCCAACCATGAAGCACGGGGGTGGCAGCATCATGTTGTTGGGGTGCTTTGCTGCAGGAGGGACTGGTGCACTTCACAAAATAGATGGCATCATGAGGCAGGAAAATTATGTGGATATATTGAAGCAACATCTCAATACATCAGTCAGGAAGTTAAAGCTTGGTCGCAAATGGGTCTTCCAAATGGACATGACCCCAAGCATACTTCCAAAGTTGTGGCAAAATGGCTTAAGGACAACAAAGTCAGGGTATTGGAGTGACCATCACAAAGCCCTGACCTAAATCCTATAGACAATTTGTGGGCAGAACTGAAAAAGCGTATGCGAGCAAGGAGGCCTACAAACCTGACTCAGTTACTTACACCAGCTCTGTCAGGAAGAATGGGCCAAAATTCACCCAACTTAATGTGGAAGGCTACCTGAAACGTTTGGCCCAAGTTAATGTTGAAATAAATAATTCTCTATGCTATTATTATGACGTTTCACATTCTTAAAATAAAGTGGTGATCCTAACTGACCTAAGATGTAATTTTTACTAGGATTAAATGGCAGGAATTGTGAGAAACTGAGTTTAAATGTATTTGGCTAAGGTGTATGTAAACTTCCGACTTCAACTGTATATATGTTTGTATGCATGTAAACTCATCAAAAAAAGAAACGTCCTCTCAATGTCAACTGCGTTTATTTTCAGCAAACTTAACGTGTGTAAATATTTGTATGAACAAAATAAGATTCAACAACTGAGACATTAACTGAACAAGTTCCACAGACATGTGACTAACAGAAATGTAATAATGTGTCCCTGAACAAAGGGGAGATCAAAATCAAAAGTAACAGTCAATGCAGCTAGTGGCCACACCAGATACTAAGTTCTGCAGTGCATCTCCTCCTCATGGACTGCACCAGATTTGCCCGTTCTTGCTGTGAGATGTTACCCTACTCTTCCACCAAGGCACCTGCAAGTTCCCGGACATTTCTGGGGGGAGTGGCCATAGCCCTCACCCTCCGATCCAACAGGTCCCAGACGTGTACAAAGAGGAGGAAGGGAAGCGCTACTAAGGTACACTATAGTATATTTTGGTAGATAGAAGGTGCTCTTTGGTAAAAGGGGTAAATTGGTCATCAAAAAGAAAAGAGGACCAAGGCACTCTTCATATAATTAATTAAAATGCCTTTATTAGTATGGCATGTTCAAAAGAAACAAAGTTGTTTAAAAACCGACGCGTTTCGGCTGCATGGCCTTCGTCAGGGAGTACAGAAAAAGGAGAATACAATGTCCTCTTTGAAAGGCTTTTCCAATTAGCTCTAATTAGAAGAGGGAGTGGTTACCAAATTAAACACACTTAGTAAGCAATAATATACACATGAAAAGGTGAAATACTGTAGCTATGTTATCATGAGCATACAACTCCAAGCTAGAAGCATCAGAACACCCAGAGAGGCAGTTCTAACCATGACTGGGAGAAGTGTCCAGAACAAGAAAGCAATATATTCCACAGTACACCAGACCACAGCAAAACATGAACAACAGTCCAAACATAGCTGAGGGCAATTGAGCAAAATGTCCACTAAATGACAGCAATTGGACCCATCACGACCCTACAGGAAGGGTGAGAAATCCATATCTTCATTTAAACCAGGGTACTTAGTGGCCTGTAGTTTGTAAATCCAAAAACTTTCCCTTTGGTTTAACTGTTTAAGACGGTCCCCTTTTCTAATAGAGGCCTGAACATGATCAATACCCATAGCTTGTAGGGAGGCAGGGTTGCCATGGTGTAAGGACTTGTAGTGCCTTGCCATGGGGTAGTCTTCATTGCCTACCCGTATGGCGTACTTGTGTTCCGCCAAGCGATCTTGAAGGCGTCTCTTTGTCCGTCCAATGTAGAACACCTTGCACTGTGGACATTCTAATCTATAGATGACATGAGTGGTTTTGCAGTTAATAAAATGCTTGAGGTAATACTCCATTTTAGAAGCTGTGTCAACAAAATACTTTTTCTGTGCAATATTACTGCAATGGTTGCACTGGTTACATTTAAAAGAGCCCTTGGGTTTGTGGTCAAGCCAAGTTTTTTGAGAGTCACCCGGAAGATAACTGGGGACTAATTTGTCATTTAGGGTAGGACATCTCTTAAAGCTTATGACTGGTGGTTCAGGAAAGACTTGGCGTAGTAGCGTATCACTTTGGATGATTCCCCAATTATTTTTAATGATTCTTTTAATGTTCTCTGCTTCAGTGCTGTATTTTGTAACAAAATACACTCTCTCTGATGTATCACGAGGCACTCCTCTTCGTAACAAGTTCTCTCTGTCAAGTAATCCAGCCCCTTATACCTGCATCTTTCAGGACCTGAACGCTATAGCCCCGATCCAAAAAGCGATTCTCCAATTCAGCAGATTTGACACTGTAGTCTGTTTCCTGATCGCAAATTCTGCGGACTCTTTGGAATTGGTCATATGGAATATTCTCTTTTAGCCTTTTGGGGTGAAAGCTGTCTGCCCTCAGAATGGTATTCCCATCTGTAGGCTTCCTAAAGATTGATGTGTGCAAAGAACCTTTGTCATTTTTACTAATGTCGAGGTCCAAAAAATGAATGTTATCCTTGCTGTATTCCATAGTTAGTTTGATGTTAGGGTTAATGCTGTTAAGGTATTGGTGGAAGGAAATAAGTTCATCTTCTGAGCCGGACCAAAATAGGCAAACATCTTCAATATAGCGTCCCCACCATATAATCCGGTCAAAGAAATGGTTTTTAGAAGGATCCAAAATGAAGTCATTTTCCGAATTACCCAAGTACAAACCAGCGTAGGAAGGGCTGTAGCAAGCTCCCATGGCACATCCTTTGACCTGTTTAAAAATACGGTCCTGGAAGATAAAGATGTTATGATTAAGAGTCCATTCAGTCAGTGATACAATGAATTCTGTAGGAGGCATCTCAGTTTCAGGCCGGGTACTCAAGAAATGGTGCAAATGGTGAAAAGGTCCCAGACTTGCTCAATGGGATTGAGATCCAGGCTCTTCGCTGGCCATGGCAGAACACTGACATTCCTGTCATGCAGGAAATCATGCACAGAACGAGCAGTATGGCTGGTGGCATTGTCATGCTGGAGGGTCATGTCAGGATGAGCCTGCAGGAATGGTACTTCATGAGGGAGGATGTCTTCCCTGTAACGCACAGCGTTGAGATTGCCTGCAATGACAACAAGCTCAGTCCGATGATGCTGTGACACACCGCCCCAGACCATGATGGACCCTCCACCTCCAAATTGATCCCGCTCTAGAGTACAGGCCTTGGTGTAACGCTCATTCCTTCAACGATAAACGCGAATCCGACCATCACCCCTGGTGAGACAAAACCGTGACTTGTCAGCGAAGAGCACTTTTTGCCAGTCCTGTCTGGTCTAGCAACGGTGGGTTTGTGCCCATAGGCCACGTTGTTGCCGGTGATGTCGGGTGAGGACCTGCCTTACAAGCCCTCAGTCCAGCCTCTCTCAGCCTATTGTGGACAGTCTGAGCACTAATGGAGGGATTGTGCGTTCCTGGTTTAACTCGGGCAGTTGTTGTTGCCATCCTGTACCTGTCCCGCAGGTGTGATGTTCGGATGTACCGATCCTGTGCAGGTGTTACACGTGGTCTGCCACTGCGAGGACGATCACTGCGAGGACGGTCTCGTCTCCCTGTACCTCTGTCTTAGGCGTCTCACAGTATGGACATTGCAATTTATTGCCCTGGCCACATCTGCAGTCCTCATGCCACCTTGCAGTATGCCTAAGGCACGTTCACGCAGATGAGCAGGGACCCTGGGCATCTTTCTTTTGGTGTTTTTCAGAGTCAGTAGAAAGGCCTCTTTAGTGTCCTTAGTTTTCATAACTGTGACCTTAATTGCCTACCGTCTGTACGCTGTTAGTGTCTTAACGACTGTTGTGCATGTTCAGTAATTGTTTATGGTTCATTGAACAAGCATGGGAAACGGTGTTAAAGCATTTACAATGAAGATGTGTGAAGTTATTTGGATTTTTACGAATTATCTTCGAAAGACAGGGTCCTGAAAAAAGGGACGTTTCTTTTTTGGTGGATTTTATATACAGTACCAGTCAAAAGTTTGGACACACCTACTCATTCAAGGTTTATCTTTATTTTTACTATTTTCTACATTGTAAACTATGAAATAACACATGGAATCATGTCGTAACCAAAAAAGTGTTAAACATATCAAAATATATTTGAGATTTTGGACTTACACAGGCCTTTAAGACACTTCAATTATGAGTCTGTAGATGCTACAAAGCCAGTCTTGATGTCTTAATCTCGTAATTATTAAATGACTGAGTAAATCAACCTAGGCATTTCTTTAACGGACACATAAACCATAAAGATTTCTATACATTATTTATACACAGAAAGAAGAGTAGGAATAATGCGTTGAACCTTAAACCAATTCACACACATACTGGAGGAAGAGAAAGCGTGATGTTATTTTAAAGATATCAATTATTTATTGCCCTTGCCCCCACAGGAGGTTGAGGACGACCCTGTCCCAGAGATCCGTAAAGACCATTTTGAGGAGGCCATGCGTTTCGCCCGCCGCTCAGTCAGCGACAACGACATCCGCAAATACGAGATGTTCGCACAGACGTTACAGCAGAGCAGAGGCTTCGGAAGCTTCCGGTAAGAACACGCATTTCACATAGCGGATGATGGGGTTGAATAATACTGTTAGGTAACTTTTTCTGCTCATATATCCTAGATCATTTATAGCCTATATACACCCAGTGTGAACATTCATTGAACTTTTCTTCTTGCAAAGTACAGCTAACATGCCATAAGGTTTACATAAGGAATGTTGTGGCACTACCAAGCTGGCTCCCCTTGATATGTACTGTACTGAGCTAAACAGTTACTTTCCCGTCCTCTCCTCATCTCAGGTTCCCCACTAGCTCTGCGCCAGGCGCTGGGCCCAGCCAGGGCTCTGCTGGTGGCAGCGGTGGTACAGTCTTCAACGAGGACAACGACGACGACCTCTATGGTTAAACCGCACCGTGGACCAAAACACAACCACTCGGTGGACCAAAGTTTCCTCACATTCTGGCAAAGCTGTACAATACCACAACTGAAACAAAAAAATGCCTATTTAATATTATTCACCCCCCTCTAATAGTTAGAGACCGCATGGTGCAGCTTGTCTGTATTCTGGCTTTGGGGACATTTATTTCAAACCTTGTAAGGATTTACACAGAAGGCTGTGGGGGATTGGGTAGAGTACATTTGCCTTCTTCCTAGCCACTATTGAAGGATTCAATGCTATAGCCTGTAATAAAAGGGATTGCTTATGACTTGTCATTTTTTTAATAAATATATATATAATGTAATAGGGCTAAAGAAATGTGAAAATTGAATTGTATGAAATGAAAACAATAAATGAACTGGTGAAACGGGTGTCAGTTTTGCTTGCATGAAACTTAATTGTACATGTTTGGATAGATATTTTAAATGGGAATGAACTTGAACCACGAAACCAATACACAATCTTTATTGAAAGTTTAATAGTGTAATTTTAAGTGAAAAGTACAAGAAATTTGTGCACAATCAAAACGTGCTTATTCAAGTGGACCACAATTTTTTTTTGAAACATTGAAAGTTGTGTGAAATGAATGCATTACAAAAAAAGTGAATCATACAAGTAAGTGTCTTGGAATAAATGTGATTTACATTAGTGAATTAGCAATTCTTTACTAAACTAGTGGGGATTCTTTTTTTTACATTTGGTAAGTGATCTGTTTAGTGCTGTTATATTATTTTAAATATGTGGAGAAAAATGTATAGCCTAATATTGTAAATAAAGTATATTAAAAAATCTAAATGAGATTAAAACATGTAGATCTCGGGCATCATACCCAATAATGCTTGGTATGTAATGCAGGTTTGTGATCTTTTTGTTTGGGTATGCCTCTCTCCCTCACGTAGCACGGGTCATAATAGTCCCAATCCATTCCTGAGGCCCACATTCTGCTGGTGAGACCGTCGCTGTCTGCAGACAGAATTCGGAGCAAGACACCTGTAGAAGCACATTCGTAATTAGGTATGTGAAAGGGAATCCCTTAAAATGGAAAATGTCATATCCATACTGTATTTGACAAGCTATGTCTAATATTTATACTACATTGCATTTTTGTTACACTGTTAATACACACTGCATATTTATATACTGGATTCTTGACATAGCGCACCAATATCGATTGCTGTACAGTGCCTTCAGAAAGTATTCACGCCCCTTGACTTATTCCACATTTTGTTAGTCAATGTAAAATGGATTCAAATGAGATTGTGTCACTGACCTACACACTAATGGTATTATGTTAAGATATTTTTTACAAATTATTTAGAAATGAAAAGCTGAAGTTCAAATAAAAGATTGCTCATAAATTGCATGGACTCTGTGTGCAATAATAGTGTTTAACATTATGACTATCTCCTCTCTGTACCCCACACATACTGAACAAAAATATAAAAAACATGAGCAGAAATAAAATATCCCAGAAATGTTCCATATGCAAAAAAAAAACTCAATTTGTGCACATCCCTGTTTAGTGAGCATTTCTTAATTGCCAAGATAATCCATCCACCAGACAGGTGTGGCATATCAAAAAGCTGATTAAACAGCATGATCATTACACATATTTGATTTCATTTGACCGGTCCACCTTGTGATGGGGACAAAAGGTCATTCTAAAATGTGTAGTTTTGTGACACAACACAATGCCACAGATGTCTCAAGTTCTTAGGGAGTGAGAAATTGTCATGCTGACTGCAGGAATGTCCACCAGAGCTTCTTCACATGCGGCATCGTCTGATAACAGCCACCTGGACAGCTGTTGAAACAGTGGGTTTGGACAACCATCACAGGAAAGCTTCATCTGCATGCACGTCGTCCTCACCAGGGACTTTATCTGACTGCAGTTCGGCATCGTAACTGACTTCAGTGGGAAAATGCTCACCTTCGAATACCACTGGCCCGCTGGAGAATGTTACTTAGATCCTTCCTTTTAATTCTTCTGCAGTGACACCATAGTCTTTATTGGTCATTTCTATGTTGAAGTCTTTATCACCGTTTGTGCCGGTCAGACGGCTGCTAAACACGGCTACTAGAATCTTGAATAGAACCAAAAAAGTGTTCATATTACCCCAGTGCTAGCTTCTCTACACTGGCTTCCTGTTAAGGCTAGGGCTGATTTCAAGGTTTTACTGCCAATCTACAAAGCATATTACATAGGCTTGCTCCTACCGATCTCTCCGATTTGGTCCTGCCGTACATACCTGCAAGTACGCTACGGTCACAAGACACAGGCCTCCTTACTGTCCCTAGAATTTCTAAGCAAACAGCTGGAGTTCAAAACTTCTTCCATTTAAGAATGATTGAGACCACTGTGTTCTTGGTGATCTACAATGCTATAGACATTTGTTGGTACCCTTCCCCAGATCTGTGCCTCGACACAATCCTGTCTTGGAGCGCTACGGACAATACCTTAAACCTCATGGCTTGGTTTTTGCTCTGACATGCACTGTCAACTGTGGGACCTTATATACATAGGTGTGCCTTTCCAAATCAATTGAATTTACTACAGGTGGACTCTCATCAAGTTTTATAAACATAAACCATTGAGGATAATCAATGGAAACAGGATGCACCTGAGCTCAATTTCCTTGTCTTATAGCAAAGGGTCTGAATACTTATGTAAATAAGGTATTTGTTTTATAAATTTGCAAACATTTTGAAAAACCTGTTTTCGCTTTGTCATTATGGGGTATTGTGTGTAGATTGTTGAGGATAAAAAAATGTGTATTATCCATTTTTAGAATAAGTTCTTTGTTTCTGGCCATTTTGAGCCTGTAATCAAACCCACAAATACTGATGCTCCAGATACTCAACTTGTCTAAAGGCCAGTTTATATCTTCTTTAATCAGAACAACAGTTTTCAGCTGTGCTAACATAATTTCAAAAGGTTTTTCTAACGATCAATTAGCATTTAAAATGATAAACTTGGATTAGCTAACACAATGTGCCATTGGAACACAGGCGTGATGGTTGTTGATAATGGGCCTATATAGATATTCCATTTTTTAAAAATGTTAAAATCAGCCGTTTCCAGCTACAATAGTCATTTACAACGTGAACAATGTCTACACTGTATTTCGGATCAATTTGATGTTATTTTAATGTGCTTTTCTTTAAAAAACAAGGACATTTCTAAGTGACCCTAAACCTGAATCACCTGATTCCCCTAGTCAAGGGCTTGATTATTAGTTGACAAGTTGTATCAAGTGTGCTAGCTGTGGAATAGTTTAAATGCAAGGAGGTTTGAGAACCACTGGTCTAGTATGCGGTACCAGAGTGCCAAGTCGAGGTCCCAAAGGCTTCTCAACAGCTTCTATCCCCAAGCCAAAAGAATCCTGAACAACTAATCAAAGGGCTACCCAGACCCCTCTTTTACACTGCTGCTACTCTCTGTTTATAATCTATGCATAGTCACTTTAACTCTACCTACATGTACATATTACCTCAGTTACTTCGACTAACCGGTGCCCCCGCACATTGACTCTGTACCGGTACCCCCTGTATATAGCCTCGCTTGTTATTTTACTGCTGCTGTTTAATTATTTGCTATTTTTGTTTTCTATTTTCTACTCATCTATTTTTTACTTAACTTTTTTTTCTTAGCATTGCTGGTTAAGGGTTTGTATGTAAGCATTTCACTGTAAGGTCTACACCTGTTGTATTCGGCGCATGTGACAAATACATTTTGATTTGATTTGATGTCAACTCACCTGCGCTTGCTCCAAAGTCGCTGTCCAATCCAGGACCCATTGTGGAAGAGTTGTCAGATGCAACAAAGCATGAAATCTCTGGAGGTATGCTACTGGCATATTCACATTCGAATTCAACCATATCAAACTTGTGTTCCCCTGTGTTGTTCAATACATATTGCAGCTCCATGGTGCTGCACCGACGCATGGGCCTCTGGTCAGGTGTTACCTGCGTGCATAAAACAGTCACACATCACATCCATCAATGGTTACTTTGGCTAAAATTAGGCTGGAACCATGAATTTACCCTTGAGTGTGTATCATTTAGCGCAGGTGAATTGGGTGGCACAAGGCAAGGCAGTTCTGCCTCTGAATCACTTGACTGCGATAGGACAGGGGCGCTCCTGCGCCGGCCCATTTTATTCCTACTGTACACGCTTGACCTACGGGGCTGATCGACACTGGAGTTGGTATCGGCTGTTGTCGCCAATATGGCGCTCGGAGCACTCAGGGACTCCGGGCCACCATCGCCTGTGGCCCCACCCAGACGGACGAATCGGATACTCTGCTCCACTGCTGCCCTGTCATTTGAAGAGGTACGTGAAGAGCTCAAGGGCTGGGCCAAAATAGGCTCTGAAACAGAGATATAACCTATTTTTCCATCTTGATTTGGAAAAAATGGCGCCTCTGATATTATGGTCATTCTCTGGCGCGTCGAAAGAGTAGACTGTAAAATACTTTCGCTGTCTTGTCTCTTTCTGTTTTTCTTTGAAAAAATGTGTAACTTGTAACCCAGGAACAAACAGTTCAACAGCAGCAGAAGAACCACGCACGGTATGAGTAAAATAATAAGTAGTCTTAAACTTGTAATTGGCAAACCTTCACTCAGATTTGAGGGTGGTGTTGATGGGCCTATTTGCGACATTTCGTCATATAGTTTATAGGATCCAATTCCAGAACGCATAAAATTGTGATTTTTCTCTGCGAGAGCGCAGGTGTTTTGTGGGACCAATCAATTTCACTATCCAGGGTCTGTGATTGAACTCTGCAGAATGACTGCTTGGATTTTGTACTTGGCGAACCCCGTGGCCATGGTAGATTTTATTTTCTGCTTCAAGAGCTATTGAATACATCTGTATTTAAATGACAATATTTTACCCCAAATTAACTATTTACGTAGACAACTCATTTTTATGCTCGGACAGCCGAAAGAAGGCTTACTCGAAAATGTGCGTATAGGAATGAAATAATACCCCCAAAACGCAGGTGACGAGTTTAATGTCCGCTTGCTTGATGCTTGTCTGTCCTGTAGAATAGCTCACAAATAGTCAATCACATCACCCAGATCTCGCTCTCATGTCCAAGCTGCCGGTGACGTACAGGTGTATAAATATTATGGCACATTGAATAAAGCAAGGATTTATAAATACAGCATAACGAATTGGCCCAACGAATTGGCCCAACCACGCTGTTTTATGCTCGTTGGCATAGATTTACAGGAACCCTTCCAATTCAGCCTGGTCTAATAGACAAGACGATACATAGTAAACATACATCCAGGATAATCAAATTAGTATGGAATGTTACATTTGGTATGGTTACATAAGATAGATGGATACGTGAAGGTCAAGCAACCCAAGGGATGCAAGTTCAAAACTCATCACTCATCTTTTCAACTACTTAGTACTTTTGAGCTACTTTGCAACTACTTAGCATGCTAGCTGAACCTTCCCCTTTCCCTAACCTTAACCCTTTTAGCTAACCCTTACCCTAACTCTTTTGGCTAACCCTTCCCCTAACCTTAACCCCTAACCTAGCTAATGTTAGCCACCTAGCTAACTTTAGCCACCTAACTAGAAGTCGTAACATATAGTAGTCATTGCATATTCACATATAATACAAATTGTAATTAGTAACATATCGAACGAAATGGCTGATGGACATCCACAAATTAATACATACCATACAGAAAGTAACATATAATTAAATGGAGTGTATCGGATTAAGATACAGAATAATACGAAATTCTCTGTGATCAGGTTGTCCTATGTGGCACACAAATACACATGGTGGTAAGTCTACAAGGAAAGAAAGCAGACAAGACTTAACACTACAGAATCAACAACACTCTTGTGAGATGATGATGCTTCATGTTCTGTTAAATTTTATTGGTAAGCAATTTGTGACGTTTTGCCTTCCCATCTCAAACCATTTGTCAGTGTCTGTCTCACTGTCTCTGTCTATGTATCAGGGAAAGACTGACTCTCAAGTCGGTGGCTGCGGTGGCAATTTTCTATGTTGTGTGAAACCCCAACTAGCTCGGTCTCCATGTTTTACAAACGTCACATTTCAAATTGTTTAAGGTTAAGTTTAGGCATTAACTCTGAATGTTAATGGTTAAAGTTTGGGATGGGCTTAAAACCAAAAACCTCAAAACAACTTTCTATCGCTGGATTCGAACTTGCAACCTTTGGATTCAGAGGCCTATTTGACGGTAACAGTGCTCAATGTTGCTCACGATATCCTCAGATATGGATAGACGTCAAATACTGACTTCTATCACAGCTGACCTGGCTGAAAACCCAGCATCAACCATGGAGGAGTGGAAATCTCTCAACAGTCCACAGGGGAGCGCTCTTTTGAGTCTTGCCTTAAAACATATTTCCTGCTTCCTTTTTCTAGCATGTTTGTACCATCTGTTTTTCCAGAATTTTCAACTCCAACTTTAAAACATGAACTAAGTGTTAATTTTTTTCCTCCCCTAAGAAGTGATGAGAGTGAAGGAAAGATTACATTATTGCAAAAGGGGCTGCGTCTCAATAGTGTGAATTAGCTTCTTCTCTCTCCTTTCCCTCATCTGCACTGATGTGAAAGAGTTGGATAGGAAAATAAATATGCCCCATAGTAGTACACATTGCTTTCACCTACCCTGTGTTTAGCTCAATGCAGATGAAAAGAGAGGAGTCAGGAAAAGGAAGCTTTTTTTTAGCATATTGGGATGCACCTATGGGCCCTAGAATATGGTTTCTGAGTCATTTTAGTAGCATTGAACACTAGGTGGCAGTAGTTAACTAAACCGATATGTGCGCGACTATGGGGCAAAACAGACGGAGTTGGCTTAGATTGGATATGAAATATAGTTGACATTTTATCAACAATGTTTATTGAAAACATAAAGTCGCACATTGAGCACTTGTCTCTCAAATGCATTGTTACAGTTGTTGGTTAGCTAGCTAGCAAATGTTTTGCCATATTAGCATATAGACGTGACATCAGTCAAAACACCTCAACATAAGACATGGTGTCAAGATCAAGATCAAATTAGCTAAAACAAGCCACTTACGATTCCCCACATGGCAGTTTCTTGTCATTATTGCTAGCTATCTGGCCATCAAGAACCATAACACAGCCTTCAGCTCCTTTGAAGCGCGCAGATTGTTTTCGTGAGGTTGTCAGCCAACCTATCAGCGGTGCAATACCAACACTCTTTCAACCAACAGTACGGCTCAAAACCTACTGACACCACTGATGATCATGAACAGTTTATGTACTCATTACTCTGGGTCAGCTGGCTGATCTGCACTTGGAGGTAGTAAGATAGCCTTCAATCAATCAATCAAGTTTATTTTATATAGCTCTTCGTACATCAGCTAATATCTCGAAGTGCTGTACAGAAACCCAGCCTAAAACCCCAAACAGCTAGTAATGCAGGTGTAGAAGCACGGTGGCTAGGAAAAACTCCCTAGAAAGGCCAAAACCTAGGAAGAAACCTAGAGAGGAACCAGGCTATGAGGGGTGGCCAGTCTTCTTCTGGCTGTGCCGGGTGGAGATTATAACAGAACTATGCCAAGATGTTCAAAAATGTTCATAAGTGACAAGCATGGTCAAATAATAATCATGAATAATTTTCAGTTGGCTTTTCATAGCCGATCATTAAGAGTTGAAAAACAACACGTCTGGGACAGGTGGCGGTTCCATAACCGCAGGCAGAACAGTTGAAACAGGCCTAATGAGGCCTGAAGGCCTCATTAGTCTTCGTTGATTCTGTTGCAAGATGGCAATTGCAGGAGGCATTGCCTCGCCCAAGAGTTCTCTCCAGCTCTTCACATAATCTAAATTGTTTGTAGTCAGGATGAATGTGAGGTTTATCTAATTTACGGTATTATGAAGTTAAGTCTTCATAGTACACTGAACAAAAATATAAATTCAACAATTTCAAAGATTTTTCTGAGTTACAGTTCATATGAGGAAATCAGTAAATTGGAATATATTAATTAGGCTCTACTTTATGGATTTCACAGACTGGGAATACAGATATGTATCTGTTGGTCACAGATGTGACAGATGTTCTGGTATTTTTTTTTCAGCTCATGAAACATGGGACAAACAGATTACATATTGCATTTATATATATATTTTTTTTAACAAATTTGAGACAAATAAACTTTGTGCGCATGAAACATTTCTGGGATCTTTTATTTCAGCTCAGAAAACATGGGACCAACACTTTACATGCTGCACTTATATTTTTGTTCAGTGTATAAGAATGAGAGAGAGATACAGTACCAGTCAAAAGTTTGCACACACCTACTCATTCAAGGGTTTTTCTTTATTTTTTACTATTTTGAACATTTTAGAATACTAGTGAAGACATTAACACTTGGAATCATGATAATAATAATGCACGGCCCCATGTCGCAAGGATCTACACACAATTCCTGGAAGCTGAAAATGTCCCAGTTCTTCCATAGCCTGCATAATCACCAGACATGTCACCCATTGAGCATGTTTGGGATGCTCTGGATCGACGTGTACGACAGCGTGTTCCAATATCCAGCAACTTCACACAGCCATTGAAGAGCGGGACAACATTCCTCAGGCCACAATCAACAGCCTGATCAACTCCACGCGAAGGAGATGTGCTGGGCTGCATGAGGCAAATGTTGGTCACACCAGATACTGACTGGTTTTCTGATCCATGCCTGTACCTTTTTTTAAGGTATCTGTGACCAACAGATGCATATCTGTATTCACAGTCATGTGAAATCAATAGATTAGGGCTTAATGAATTTATTTCAATTGACTGTTTTCCTTATATGAACTGTAACTCAGTAAACTCTTTGAAATTGCATGCTGAATGTAATTTTTGTTTTGCTCAGTGTATTTCATATTTTTCTAATTTCCTTTTGTGATATGGACATGCTTATTCTTATTCTGAATCATAGTTCATGACCAGTGCTGCACATTTTAATATAATAAAACACAAAAACATGTAATTAAAATTCAGGTATTTTCATTTATTCAACATGCTTTTCTTTGTCCATTTGTCAATTTAGAATAATACATTAACATCTGGTATAAGTTAAAGCACAAATATATACACAAACGTTTCAAATGATTCAGTTGAACATTTGACAAATTCATCTCTTTTAGAGACAGTTAGAACTATATTTGTACATTAGTACAGTCTTGTACACAAGTACATATTTGTTATTGTAATAAATCAATGTAAAAGTGCAGTCATATGAACACCATACAACTGGTAGAATCATTTTGCCACGTGGCAATCAACTACCTCAGGTTTCTCTAATGAGTCAAATGACTCTATTGGCATACCAAATTCTTGCTATAGGCAACACAGTAAGAGTACCTCTACCCTTTTTCATTCAAGAGAAAGGCTAGTCAGTCAGTCAGAAAACATGCCCAGACACTCAGGAGTCCATTTACCAGTTAAACTGTAAACCTTTTCCACTGTGGCATTGTAGATGACGAATAGTGCCTATAATCAAAAAGGTATATATGTTTTTTAAAGATTCCATTCCTGCCATTGTCTCTAAACCAAGCATAGGGAGAAGCTGTGCTGGATTGTCATAGCACCTAGCAAGGCTGTGATTGTATCGGCTAGCTGTGGTGGTCGTTAGCACGATAGCATGTTAGCACCCAATGAGGCTGTGTTTGATGATCTCTTTGGACTGGGGAGGGATCCTGTCAGGGAAGGCCACCTGGAACTCCACCACCAGGTCGCCACGTGTGGTGGGGGTCTTGGCGTGGGGCAGCCCCTCGCCCCTCAGCCGCCGGATGGCGCCGGGCTTGATGACGTCACTGCACGGTAGTGGCATCGTCCTGTTGTCAAGGGTGGGGACGTTGACTGTGCATCCACATAGAGCCTGGAGAGAGTGAGGAAGACAGTATGTGTTAATCTTCCTCCTTTTCTGTTGAGAGCGTTTGGTTACATAACAGTGGAAGCAATCCCCATAACATAATTAGCTGCAGTTGGTACTTCTGAATGAATGTATGAAACTAACCAGGCCAATTTTCTTAAAGTGAGTGTTATATCAGACTCAAATGTGGAGCAATCTCCCCCCAAAGGCGATGCTTTGCTCTGTTATGCAACGATAAGTGTTACAAATGCTATACCAGTAATGTCCTCTCTATTCTGGCTGTGGGTGTTGGTACTCAACAGAGTGACTGAGTGAGGCCAGGGGAAGATGAAGAGGCGATGTTGAAGAGCCTGCAATGTCTGAACACTAGCATGCTAATCTGAGGAGCATAGGATGTGGGAGTGAGTGATTGTAAGCCAGAGAGAGAGGAAGCTAAAGGCTGGCACAGAACAGAGGAGTCAGTGGGGGAGCAAAGTGAAAGCAGTGTGAGGGAGCGGCTGACAGAGGCTATATTTAGCTACTGCTGATGCTGCTCTCTGTAGGTGCCGATGAGGTAAGTGAGGGGAGGTGTTGGTGTGCACTGTGTGTTATTGGGGGGTTGTTAGCTGGGCTAAGGACACGGTTGGAGCAGTGGGGGTTAGCTGAGAGGGGCTCTGAATAGAACAAAGTGTTCTCCCCTACAGCCACCAATTTGAGCCATTATCTAAAGTACGGAAGTGGCATACTTCAGCTATGCCTTGAAGCATTATGTTATACTGAAAGTATGGCAGTGCTGTACATCTGCTAATACTAACTGCATTATATAACCATATCAATGTTAAGTTGACACACAAGTTCACACAAACGTACTTCTTTGAGGCTGATCTTTGCCGTATAGACTAAGTTGGACCCGTCCCTCTTGTAGTGGGGGTGTTTCTTGTCCTTGAGGACGAAGGCCACGTCGGCGGGTATGCTATTGGCCGTCTCATCACCCTCTCTGGGAAAGGTGATCTTGGTACCCTCCTTCCATCCCTTTTTCACCACCACGTTCAGGACCTTGTCCTCGGTGCGAAGGCTGCGGCCATCTGGGTTGAGGCGGTGCCGCGTGATCTTCATGTGCTTCGAGCAGCCGTGGAACACCTCTTCCAGGGTCACCAGGAGGTCGTGCACCACCGCCACGCCCTGCCGTCGCCCGCCGCGAAGTTTCTCGCCGTTGGGGCCGTAGTTACCATGGTAACCGTCACCTTTACTGAAGGTGAAACGGTTAAAGGGTTTGAAAAGCTCCTCCTCGCCGTCGGGCCCGAAGAAGATGTCGAAGTGGTCGGAGCCCTGGAAGAATGTTGAGAAGGTCTCGTGGGCATCGCCGTGGTAACTATAGTGATGGGGGTTGTTCTCTTTGCCTGCCATGGACACCCCGCCTCCGTTCTTGAGACCTGAGACACAAAAGAAAAAAGACAACTGCAGTTAGTACAGTTCACTCAGGCAGAAGTGTGACCTTCCATCTTGTCTAATCTTGTATTCTTCTCCCACTCTGAGACAAAGTTCTTACTCGTTAAATTTAGCTCAACACTTCTGGAGGCTTGCTAAATTTATATATTGGCACTTTGAAGTTTGACAAACACTTTCTCGTCGCTGGCTGACTAATTTATCAACCTGTAGTCGTCTGCACTGCATGTGTTGGGCTGGCTCTCAGGGGGACCGGGTGCTGTAGATTTTTTGCTAGATGCAGCAGCACTTGCCGGTCAAATGACAAAGGGAAAGAAGGAAAGGCTCTCACCTTCTTCTCCAAACTGATCATAGATGACCCTTTTCTTGGAGTCGGTCAGAATCTCATAAGCTTCTGCAATCTCTTTAAACTTGTCCGCGGCGTCCGCAGCGCTGTTCTTGTCGGGGTGAAACTTCAGGGCCATCTTCCTGTACGCCTTCTTGATGTCGTCTTCGTTGGAGTCAGACTCGACACCCAGGACCTTGTAGAAATCCTTCCCCATAGGCCTGGACAGAACGGGTACCTCTTGGTCCTTCTGGTTCTCCTGGAGAAACAAGGTGGGAGAAGGAACACGTTAGAGATCTACTGCACACAGAATAGCCACGTTTTAAAAGGACAAATGTCTTTGCCTCAATGAAGCCATCGAAAGCCAGAGCTGGATAAGATGTCATAGAAAGAGAACCAACTCCCTGGGCTGTGGGCTATAAACTTCAACCACTCCTTATAGCGCTCTCACTCCCATGTCCATAATAATGCATTTCCAAGCACCAGGCAGCTTTATGACACCCAGCAGGTGTGACATTCAACAATTGATTGAGAATGACCCAGAGAAGTAGACTATGATTGTCAGCAAGCCTTCTGTGCTAGTACCAGTTTCAGAGGACACATACTTGGAATTGTCACCTGTCAGTCCTTTTGAATACAAATTACCACGACTTATTCTTTATTATTACATTTAGCCTGTGAAAATAGTATTGTGTGAAAACTAGCCCATGGCAAATGCAATTCAGGCTGGTTAAGTCTTCTAGACTGTAATGCAGATCTGTCTGTGCATCTAAATGCAGGCAACGTGACTATAGGGGGAACTCGTGTGTATGAGCATCTTGATGCAGACTGCACCTCCCACCACAGATGCCAGCTGAGCCCTGATTGGCTCAACTAGGCTACACTGTCTGCATTGGAATTAGGGGTACAAAGCATATACAGTAGGTTACTGGAGAACCCGTTGACTTTGTGCAAACTGCTCACACACAGTGTGTATAAGCTTTTAAAAATATATATAATTCCTTATTTTACCAGGTGAGTTGACTGAGAATACATTCTCATTTACAATAAAAGGAACATTAAATATTTTACACATCTATGCTTTAATCCGATAATATTCTCAGCAATGATACCACTAGTCTTTAAAGTCATGGTCAACTTTTTAATGGCACAACCATTAGGCACAATTTATGACATACATGAGTTTAACGGACATGGGCTACTTGCATTTGATACAATACATAACGATCTGTAAATTACAGAAATGTAGACACATTTCAAAAATATAACTTACCCCTGATGAAGAGCCCGAGCTGTCATTTCTGTTCATAACGCGGACCTTGCACTTTCCATTTTTGGTTTTCACTCCAAACTGGGTCCAGATCAGAACCATAGTGTTCGCTTATTGAGGAGCTCTCCGCTGTTTTTTTGGTGCTGAAAAGCTCTTAGCTGTTTTCGCTGTGGTTGGGCTGTTGGTTGACTGAGCGGCTGACTGCAGACTGTGCTAAATACTGCCGCGGCAGCCCTTTACTATACACTCAACACCCACGCAGCGTGACCGAGCTTTCCCCAAACCCGCCCATTTTCCTACGCACAAGAGGGAATTACCGTGCCTACCGATTCCTCCGCGAGACCATTGGCGTTCGCTTCATGATCATGCGGATGTAACCGCCTCCTTCTCCTTGTTGAGACTCGTTTCCGGGATTCTTAGCAGAAAGCTCACGAGCAGTCACGACCAGTGAGTTGAATCCTCAGAGCCGTCTAGGTTTGCCGATTGAAGAGAGTTTCTCAACTCCACGATGTGAAATGGAGTTGAGTGACATGTGGACGGACTGCACCTCCGACTACATCGAGTTGCTGTCACTCATGACTTAAATGTTTATGCTTTCCTTGCACCTACAGTATATTTGTCCTGTGTAAATGCGAGCTTGTCCGTAGTTTTGAAACTGTACCTGTACTTCTCCTGATTGTTATAGAGTTGTCAGTTGGATTTGAAAGCTAAAGTTAAAATAAATAAATAAAATTAACTGCCAAAATACAAACTACATCCCTATGCATGTGATCCATTCATCAGAGAAATCCATCTTCATTGTTTTTTAATCAATTACTCATATATATTTAAGTGATAATGCCAGAGAAGCCGGTGTTTGGGGGATATATTGGCACAGGTGTTGTTAGGCCCGAGACGAAGTCCTCCAAACACTGGCTTCGAGGTCATTATCACTTTTATACAACGGGTCACCAACATATTCAAATAATGATTTACACATTTTCATTGTGTACACCAGTGTATGGTTATGGAACAAAAAGCAGACACACGTGGCAATGCTTCCACTTCTATGATGCTCACCACAGCCAATGGGAGAGGTGGATTCTCCATCTTCCAGTGGATTCTCCCAGTCACTCGCAACAGGAAATGGGAGACAAATTTGGTCTGAACATGGAGAGTCAGCAGCGTCACGGGCTCTGGCTGGAGTAGAGCTCCACTACAACAGCGAGAGATGGTTCTAGAACGAAGTGAATCAGAAGATTATGTTCTATTCACTGTATTCTCAGCCTTCTCACTCTCCCATCCGCCCACGGGAACATTGGGACTGGTGGGACTTTGAGCTCGCTATTTCTCTCGCCTTTCTTGCTCTCCACACAGAGGAAATCACAGTTATTAATGCCTGTCCTGTCACACTGAGACTATGGCTGGAGGGGGACGGCAGGGGGGACAGCTAACGTGCCAAAGTGTACCAACAATACACACAGACAAACGTACAGAATTCATACACTCACATGCAGTCTCACTTCAGTACTTTATTTAGATCCAGTTTAAGCATTGTCATTATCGCGTGCTAGGGGCTGAATTGTCACTGGTCTACTTATGGGCTATGGAGCCGACATGAGTTCATGATACACAGGATATCACGCACAAACACATTGTTGTACAACACAGAATTCTTGTACACCTTTATTCTAGTCTGTGATTTGCCTGAGGGCCGATGTGTCCTGTTGATGTTCAATTGTTATCGAGGCCCCTGTATGCATTTTCAAAGAATCCTTCTTTTCAGATGTATTCCTCAACATTTACAATTCTAAAGGGTTAACAATCAATATGGCTGAACAGTCCAGCATAGCGTTGGCGAGGAGCCTACTTGAGGGTTTTTGTTTCCTGTTAGGCCTCCTCTCCCATAGATGTTTTATTTTCCCAGTGATGTTTCAGCTTCGCCTGAGACGACCGCTGTCCATGGTTCTGAAATCTCAAATCACCACTATTTGCTTGTTGTTTACATCAGACTTGCTGTGGACTGAGTCGCCACACCACTCTTAACAGGGCCTACCAAAATGAGATCACACTTACATTTTTCTAAAATGCCTGACTTTAGATCGTTGTCTCGGTACTGGTACCCATGTACAGTATATAGCCAAGTTATTGTTACTAATTGTGTATTTAGTCCTCGCGTTATTATTTTTCTATTTTTAAATTTGTCTCCGTTGTTGTAAGTAAACATTTCACTTAGTCTACACCCGTTTGTGAAGCATGTGACAAAGATACATTTATCATGACTCATGGCTAATGAGAAACTGAACATGTAAATATCAAAATCCCAGGAGTTTATCTTTCTTCCTCTGATCAGTGTTTAGACCTATGACAGATGAACAGATTATGGTGTGTGCGTGTTCCCCTTAAAAACACGCCACTTCGATACAAGTGACTTTTCATAGTAGGGTAGGTTAGCATTTTCGCTAACCCCAACCCTTAACCTAATTCTCCTAACCTGCTGTGTAAATTCTCCTATCCTGCTACGAAAAGTCATTGCTGTATCGAGCAGGTTTTTAGGGAGTCCCGTGTGTGTTTGTGTATGTGTGGCAAGTGCTGTCCTTCACAGGTTCAGCTCAGTCCACCACCTTCCCCCATGCTCATGTGGGAGTAGTAGGCAATGCTGGATCCTTGAGGTGGTGAGTTGCTGACAGTACATTCACAAAGGAAGTGACACTTCATCCCACTATCACAGACTGTCTGTCAGTCTATTCAGTCACTGAAAGGTTAGAGTCCAGTGTAATGTGATGTAGATCAGTAGTGTGTAGAATGGAGTAGAGCAGGGTTTGACAACTGATCCTGAAGTATCTGCTGGGTTCTCTCTTTTCCCTGTTGATCAGTTGATATCACTGAGTTTTTCCTAGTCACTGTGCTTCTGCCTCTGTATTTGCTTGCTCTTTGGGGTTTTAGGCTGGGCATCTGTAAATCACTTTGTGACAACTGCTGATGTAAAAAAGGGCTTAATAAAATACATTTGATAGATTGAGTGCAGAGAGTTTGTCTGGTTTTCCCAGTCTAAATCAGTTGCTGATGTTTGTCACGTGTGAGAATGGAAGCAGCAGACACTGTGTTCCCTGAGGAATCAGATCAGAACTACCCATCCTAAGAGACCGTGTGTTTGAAATTGTCCCCAGGCATGTGTTTTTAATGAGCGTGAAGTTCAGGAAATGGGGAGAGTGTTGAGGATGTGAGGAAGAGGACTAGCAAGAAATGGCTGTGAATGTTTTGTTGAGTAATACTTTTTTCTTTCTTCGTCCAACCCCTTGTCTCCTTTCCCTTCCATCCCCCTCCCATCTCTCACCTTTTTTTCCCGGTCTCCTTCAGCTCTCACACGTCTGGGAGTGTGACTCTGTCACAGCAGCTGGACCGTTTGAAAGTGTATCAAGGTTTAACGCACACACACAGACAAACACACACACACACATATTTGCATAGTTCATGCAGTCACATCACACTTGATATTGGGAGGAGAAATGGTGCAACAAAGAGAAGATTGTGGACGCGTTTGAGAGAATCTCTTACAAATGTGTATTTACATGCAGGTTTCCATGGACCCAGGTTTATTCAACAAAAGCAATAAGACACATAACGAAAATGTCAGATAAATGTAAAATTCTCTAAAGATCGACAACATTTTTATCCGTTCGAAGGGTGGATTCTAACTTTCTTTATTGGGATAAATGATGATGGAAACTGTTTTTTTTAAATAAATGATTGCCATATAATTCAATCAAATTTCAATCAAATGTATTTATAAAGCCCTTCTTACATCAGCTGATGTCACACAGTGCTGTACAGAAACCCAGCCTAAAACCCCAAACAGCAAGCACTGCAGGTGTAGAAGCACTGTGGCTAGGAAAAACTCCCTAGAAAGGCCGAAACCTAGAGAGGAACCAGGCTATGAGTGGTGGCCAATCCTCTTCTTTTCTAACAGAACATGGCCAAGAGGTTCAAATGTTCATAGATGACCAGCAGGGTCAAATAATAATAATCACAGTGGTTGTAGAGGGTGCAACAGGTCAGCAGCTCAGGAGTAAATGTCAGTTGTCTTTTCATATCTCTACAGCTTCTGCTGTCTCTAGAGAGTTGAAAACAGCAGGTCTGGGACAAGGTAGCACGTCCGGTGAACAGGTCAGTGTTCCAGAGCCGCAGGCAGAACAGTTGAAACTGGAGCAGCAGCACGACCGGGTGGACTGGGAACAGCAAGGAGTCAACAGGCCAGGTAGTCCTAGGGCTCAGGTCGGGGTCGAGAGAGAGAATTCTTAAATTCGCACAGGACACCGGATAAGACAGGAGAAATACTCCAGATATAACAGACTGACCCTAGCCCCCCGACACATGAACTATTGCAGCATAAATACTGGAGGCTGAGACAGGAGGTGTCGGGAGATACTGTGGCCCCGTTTGACGATACCCCTGGACAGGGCCAAACAGGCAGGATATAACCCCACCCATTTTGCCAAAGCACAGCCCCCACACCACTAGAGGGATATCTTCAACCACCAACTTACTATCCTGAGACAAGGCTGAGTATAGCCCACAAAGATCTCCCCCACGGCACGAACCCAAGGGGTTCATAATAAATAAATAATTAAGGTACTGGGGGCTATAAAGATTCACTCCACATTCCATTCTAAATGCCTACTGCTTGTGAAATCAAAAAGATTTTACTATGAAAATTGAGTAACACTTGACACCCACGAATCAATGTTCCCTCATTTTTTCAGCACTAAGCAAATTTCTGGTCCGCTGAGTGCAAACTTGATCTTTGTAAAGATTCTGTGTAACGCTTTTACTGTGAACACTGAGGCTGTACCCACTTTAAGTCCGTTTTTTAACAGTGGCCAAGTAGGCTACTGTGGCTAGTTAATCATAATGTAG
Source organism: Salvelinus fontinalis (assembly GCF_029448725.1). Classification (NCBI taxonomy): domain Eukaryota; kingdom Metazoa; phylum Chordata; class Actinopteri; order Salmoniformes; family Salmonidae; genus Salvelinus; species Salvelinus fontinalis. Next base: position 15,710,991 of record NC_074674.1, read on the forward strand.
GCCTACCAGAGTGGCCTAGCATCAAAAACAATGGAGAAAATGCATGCCGTAACATTTAACATGGAAACTGCTGTTCTATCATTCAGCCTACAGTAGCAGCCACTGTGTGGTGTTCAATGTAGGCCTACATTGTGCTTGACATTAACCTGTTAATCCACTTGTCCTTCAGACAAGGAGGTGACTGAAAATGTTGTTTGATGCAAGAAACCACTTTACAAAATAAAATGCATTATTATTCCCATACCATTTATTACAAAGAATCAGAAGAATGATGCTACCCTCGGCCTGTTGGCTACTTACCTTATTCAAGCCTGTCTCAAAATACAACACTGCCCATTTAAGGCTTGAATAAGAGCTCTTTAGCTGACTTGCTTTTCAATGACATCTAGAAATGCACGTTTTGTGCTCTTGTAGGAAGAAATCACTCCTCTATTGCTGACTACAAATGATTCAAACTGGGCTAATAACTCACTAACTGGCAAAATATATTACACAAATTGCATGTGGCTACATGCAGCTCTTGCTTTGATCTCAAAACAAGGCATCTACTCATGACCACAGCTGTAAACACAGTCCAGTTCAAAATAAATGGCACAGATCCATTCATGGCAATGGTCTATTTGCATGTAGGCCTACTGCAGCTCTGATTGATTATCCCTCACCGGTCTTTGTAGAGTATGGTATGGTCTGAGCTATGAGCAATAGAATCCTACTCCGATGAGTTGTGCCTACAACAACATCTCCTGCATAGTTCGTTTTGTTTCGGTATGTTGCATTGAAAGTGGCTAATATTGCGTCCATTCATTCACTGTTGCCACTGTAAAGGGAAACGTTGATAGTGTTAACAGGGAAAACTCTAGAAAGTTGAGTGAAGTTCAGTCTCGTGCTTCTCTCCGTGGGCTGATATTTACTTTCCGTTCTGCACGGCAGTCCTGGGAGCTGCATGCAGCTTGGAGGGAACGTTAGTCATAACCATGTCAATGTCATAACAGCTGCTGTAACTTGTCATAACATGGCCATAACACTCATGACCCATTTACACCTGTTGTGACATATTGCGTTATTTTATGGCTGGTTAAGACACTTACATACAGTGCATTCGAAAAGTATTCAAACCCCTTGACTTTTTCCACAATTTGTTACGTTACAGCCTTTTTCTGAAATTTATGGAAAATTGTATTTAATCAATCTGCACACAATACCCCATAATGACAAAGTGAAAACAGGTTTTAGACATTTTTACTAATGTATTAAAAGACTACAACTTGATTTCTACAACATGATTTGAATCCACCGGTGATAAATTCAATTGATTGGACATGATTTGGAAAGGCACACACCTGTCTATATAAGTTCCCACAGTTGACAGTGCATGTCAGAGCAAATACCAAGCTTCATGTCTGGAGGAAACCTGGCACCATCACTACGGTGAAGCATCATGCCGTGGGGATGCTTTTCAGGAACTGGGAGACTAGTCAGGATTGAGGGCAAGATGAACGGAGCAAAGTACAGAGAGATCCTTGATGAAAACCTGCTCCAGAGCACTCAGGACCTTAGACTGGGGCGAAGGTTCACCTTCCAGCAGGACAAAGACCCCAAGCACACAGCCAAGTCAACACAGGAGTGGCTTCGGGACAAGTCTCTGAATGTCCTTGAGTGGCCCAGCCAGAGCCCGGACTTGAACCCAATCAAAAATCTCTGGAGAGACCTGAAAATAGCTGTGCAGCGACGCTCTCCATCAAACTTGACAGAGTTTGAGAAGATCTGCAGAGAAGAATGGGAGAAACTCCACAAATACAGGTGTGCCAAGCTTGTAGCGTCAGACCCAAGAAGACTCGATGATGTAATTGCTGCCAAAGGGGCTTCAACAATGTACTGAGTAAAAGGTCTGAATACTTACACTACCTGTCAAAAGTTTGAACACCTCCTCATTCCAGAGTTTTTTCTTTATTTGTACTATTTCATACATTGTAGAATAATAGTGAAGACATCAAAATTATGAAATAACACATGGAATGGTGTAGTAACTAAAAAAGTGTTAAACAAATCCAAATATATTTGAGTTTCTTCGAAGTAGCCACCCTTTGCGTTGATGGCAGCTTTGCACACGCTTGGCATTCTGATAGGCCGATCACGTGCATGCCCTTATGTCAGTCATCAGTCAAAACAATGTTTTGAAGGTGTCTTGTCCTGCTCCTGAACTCTGCTCCTGCTTTCAGCCTCGTCATCAGCCACAGAGCATTGGGGCAGGTGCATGTCTGACATCAATTTGTGTGCAGTTACAATGATCATTTAATATGATCAATTTCAGAAAATGTTATAACGAACGAGTAGGCTATGGCGTAATGGAATGTTTTGCCTTGTGTGGTAGGTTTTATGGGTTTTGAGACGCTTTTATTGAGGTGTCGTGACAAGCCAAAAAATAACTACTATGGTAGGTTTTGTAGGTTTCAACACTCTTATTTAGGTGTCATAACCAGCCATAAAATAATACTATAAATTATGACAACAGGTCTAAATATGTCATGAGTGTTATGACCATGTTATGACATGTTGTCAATTGTTATGACATTGTTATGACTGTGTTAAAATGATTTTCATTGCAGAAAAAGGATTGTCTTGACTTTCAAAAATGCCTGAATTACTTTGCCTAGCGTTTCTGGTTGGCTGGATTCAAGTTTCGCCATCCAATTATTTCAGATCTACGGGAGTGCAAGTCTCACCACGGCACGGACCGTGGTGATACGTTGGCACATGAGAATTATTATAATATGTCAAATATTAGTAATTTCTTGCATGTGTCATTGTGTAGTTCATACATGCATAATCTATGTTCAGAATGACTGTTCTACCTCAATTAGCCACGAAATCCCTAGTTTAAAAGTGACTGTTTTCTGGAAGTTGTGCTGTGCCATTTTCCTTACATTTACCCCCACGTGGGCCAGCCCCCTACCAATTCCAATTTCAGCCCCTCAGTGAAAGAGAGCGAGAGAGAGAGCTGGCATGGTGCACATTTGTGACATAGTACCCCATTTTTGGGGACCATTTCTGTCTTGAGGGCGCTACTTTCAGATCTAATGGCTAAAAAGTATACAAAAGTACAGCTTCTCCAATGATAGGAATCTACCTCCGAGTGCAGAGGAGGAGAAGCCAGTGATGCACAGTACCTGAAATAGCCTGTTTTCGCTGGAAGAGGACTATATGAGAGCACCCTTTAACAACTCACTGTCTGAATTGCTGTGATGATCTCCTGCACTGTATATTCCTCTCAAAATCCCATTCAAATGTATCTCCCCATCTCCCGTCTAATCTAAGAAACATAATACGAAGCCAGGTAGTCTAGTTACAGATTGCTTTATACTGAACAAAAACATAAACGCAACATGTAAAGTGTTTGTCCCATATTTCATGAGCTGAAATAAGAGATTCCCGAAATGTTCCATACAAACAAAAAGCTTATTTTCTCAAATGATGGGCACTGTATAATGTATCTGTGACCAACAAATGTATATCTGTATTCCCAGTCATGTAAAATCCAGAGATTATGGCCTAATGAATTTATTTCACTGATTGTTTTCCTTATATGAACTGTAACTCAGTCAAATCTTTTGAAATTGTTGCATGCTGCGTATATTTTTTCAATTCATTTATCGTTAATGCAGTCTTTAGAGTGCTTATCAAAGCAAAATCCTTTTTTCTCACTACTATCTATATGTTTTTCTTATTAATACATTGCGTGTTGCCTTCCTCAAATGAAGGGGATGATGACTCAGTCTTTGCAAGAGGGAGGAAATCTGATTTCATTGGTCCTCAACTCGGAGCAGGTTAGTTCAGAAGGATTTGTTGCCATAGAAATTTACTTGGCTAAAAGGTGAGCCACTTTTGTATGACCGGTTATCCTGAGTTGAACTCGGTTGAGTTACCTCTAATTCCTCAAACCTGCTTCGGAGGATACCCCTCTGGCGGGAAAACGTCTGTATGCTATTGAGAACAGTAGAGGAAGCTGAAATGAATGAAGTCTGAGGTCTCGTGACTGTAACACTAGCCAAATAGCTATTGATATCCAAGCCAATATGTTTTCGAAATCCCAAACTCCAGCCTTGACTTTACTATCAATCGCTAACAACCGAGGCAGTCTGTGGATGGCTGTGGTTTCCGTGGTGGAAGGTGAGAGCGGACAGGCAGAAAGGCCAGGTGCATGCTGGTTACCCAAACTGAAAACAGATATGGTGGAAAAGGGGACTTAAGAGCAGATTCCAGATCAGGGGCCATATGCATCATGCATCTCAGAATAGGAGTTTATGATATAGCATCAGTTTTGTCTTTTAGATCATAATGAATAAGATTACGTAGACCGGAGGGACCTGGAATTCCTACTTTGAGACGCTTGATGAGTACGGCCCTGTTGATTTTTCTACTCTGTGACGTAACAGACTCACTTCAGAAAAGGATCTGGTTAGATAAGGATTTTCATACATTCATTCAGAATTACCACTGCAGCTAATTATGGTATGGAGTCGGCTGCTTGTACTGTAACCAAAAGCTCGGATCAGAAAAATAAATGCCAGAAGAGTAACTAAACAATCAATAATATTCAACTGTCTTTTTAAAAATGCCCTAATGTTTAGGCTGAAATGCTCTTTTTTGTAACTTATTAGACACGTACAGTTGAAGTCGGAAGTTTACATACACTTAGGTTGGAGTCGTTAAAATTCGTTTTTCAACCACTCCAAAAAATGCCTTGTTAACAAACTATAGTTTTGGCAAGTTGGTTAGGACATCTACTTTGTGAAGTCATTTTTCCAACAATTGTTTACAGACAGATTATTTCACTTATAATTCACTGCATCACAATTCCAAGTTGACTCTGCCTTTTAAACAGCTTGGAAAATTCCAGAAAATGATGTCATGGCTTTAGAAGCTTCTGATAGGCTAATTGACATAATTTGAGTCAATTGGAGGTGTACCTGTGGATGTATTTCAAGGCCTACCTTCAAACTCAGTGCAACTTTGCTTGACATCATGGGGAAATCAACAGAAATCAGCCAAGACATCAGAAAAAAATTGTAGACCTCCACAAGTCTGGTTCATCCTTGGGAGCAATTTTCAAATCCCTGAATGTACCACATTCATCTGTACAAACAATAGTATGCAAGTATAAACACCATGGGACCACGCAGCCGTCATACCACTCAGGAAGGAGACGCGTTCTGTCTCCTAGAGATGAACATACTTTGGTGCGAAAAGTGCAAATAAATCCCAGAGCAACAGCAAAGGACCTTGTGAAGATGCTGGAGGAAACAGGTACAAAAGTATCTACAGTAAAATGAGTCCTATATCGACATAACCTGAAAGGCCGCTCAGCAAGGGAGAAGCCACTGCTCCAAAACTGCCATAAAAAAAGCCAGTCTAAGGTTTGCAACTGCACATGGGGACAAAGATTGTACTTTTTGGAGAAATGTCCTCTGGTCTGATGAAAGAAAAATAGAACTGTTTGGACATAATGACCATCATTATGTTTGGAGGAATAAGGGGGAGGCTTGCAAGCCGAAGAACACTATCCCAACCTTGAAGCATGGGGGTGGCAGCATCATGTTGTGAGAGTGCTTTGCAGCAGGAGGGACTGGTGCACTTCACAAAATGGATGGCATCATGAGGCAGGAAAATCATGTGGATATATTGAAGCAAAATCTCAAGACATCAGTCAGGAAGCTTGGTCGCTAATGGGTCTTCCAAATGGACAATGACCCCAAGCATACTTCCAAAGTTGTAGCAAAATGGCTTAAGGACAACAAAGTCATGGTATTGGAGTGGCCATCACAAAGCTTTGACCTCAATCCTAGAATATTTGTGGGCAGAACTGAAAAAGTGTGTGCGAGCAAGGAGGCCTACAAACCTGACTCAGTTACATCAGCTTTGTCAGGAGGAATGGGCCAAAATTCATCCAACTTATTGTGGGAAGCTTGTGGAAGGCTACCCAAAACGTTTGACCCAAGTTAAACAATTTAAAGGCAATGCAACCAAATACTAATTGAGTGTATGTAAACTTCTGACCCACTGGGAATGTGATAAAGCTGAACTAAATCATTCTCTACTATTATTCTGACATTTCACATTCTTAAAATAAAGTGGTGATCCTAACTAACCTAAAACAGGGGACTTTTACTGGGATTAAATGTCAGGGACTGTGAAAAACTGAGTTTACATGTATTTGCCTAAGGTGTATGTAAACCTCCGACTTACATTTAACATTTTACATTTAAGTCATTTAGCAGACGCTCTTATCCAGAGCGACTTACAAATTGGAAAGTTCATACATATTCATCCTGGTCCCCCCGTGGGAATTGAACCCTGCTCCCCCCGTGGGGAGCAGGGTTCGACTTCAACTGTACACTGCATTCATAATGGGACAGCAGTACATTCAATGTTAACCGATGTCCACAGGCAGCCCGATTCTGATATTTTTTCCACTAATTGGTCTAATCACATCAGATCTTTCACATCAGCTCTTTTTTTAGAGCTGTTATGATTGGTCAAAAGACCAATTAGTGAAAAAAAGAATGGGCTGCTTGTGTAAACGCAGCCCACGAGACAACATTTCGACCCCACAGTGGAAACATTCTCCTAGTTCTCAACATTCTCATTCTCCAGCTCCTATTTTTTTTCGTGATGTAACTTTTATTATACCATTAATTATATCACTAAAGAGAATGTCCATTGGGATTGTTCATTAGTTTAGCCATTAAAACCAAGCTTTGTCTGTTGTATCTCAATCACCACCTCCACAGTCTGGGCTGGGGTTAAAGGTCGGGTGTACACTTTTCTGTGCGAGGAATTCTCTTACCGGAGACCACGCCAACAGTAGAGCACAGTACAGCGTGCAGGCAGATGGTTGGGAATGAAAGCAGCAGGGCTACAATGAAGATACCTCCGTTCCAGGTGCAGTCACAGCCATACACTTGACCCATGCCAACTGGCACTGCCACCAATAGCTGCACCAGGACGTAGTCACCAACAAGCAGGCTTTCACTGATTGTGGGTAAGATCTATTTTCCTTCATCCCAATGGGTAATGGTTAAGATTGGGAGATAAGCTGATCCGAGATCTGTGGTTACTGTTAACTTCTATCTCATGGTCATCCCTAGCCCGGATGGCAGATCTACTTTCAACCCATGTCAATCTGTGGTGAGTTTGTTGTCATAGGGCCCCATATAAAACAGAACCAGGTCTGGCTACCAGGCTAGGTCGTCTTCACTAGCTATCATAAACCTACATCCATTCAATAATCTCTTATTATAAGTCTAACTACCTGCTCTTATAATGTTCAGTGAAACCGTTTCACAGAAAATCCTTTCTTTGTACTATATCCGCAAGGATTATGTTTGACCTCTTTATGTTCCTTAGTTGTTTAAGTGTGAGAATCATCGAGAATATGTTGGAGAGGTTAAGAAACTTGGATGGTGCCGTCTTACCTGATTGGTTCTGCCAAGGTGGTGTTTAGATGAAGGGAGGATTTTGTGTTTAGGCTGTACTGTGTTGTTGGTTGAATTTTGTGAGCAACCATTTTGTGACCATGCTGTCTTGAAAACAGTTTTGGGGTGTGGCTGATTTGTTCTCAACGGTATGTGTTGAGTTTGACCATCAGTGAGTTTATTAATGTGTGACAATATTTAAGATGTTCGTTATAGAAAGCCGCTGCAATAATGTCCTTTTGTTTTCAGTTTGTTTGTTTGGAGAGGCTTTGCTGGTTTAAGGTCCAGGCAGTTAATTGGCAGCGCCCACCTATAAGGTGACAGGAAGATCACGTTAGTGTTTCAACCCACTCAAGTGACGCATCACTCCTAGGGAAGGCATGGAAGAGCACCAGTAAGCCAGTGACTCAGCCCCCGTAATAGGGTTAGAGGCAGAGAATCCCAGTGTAGAGAGAGGAGCCGGCCAGGCAGAGACTGCAAGGGAGGTTTGTCGCTCCAGTGCCTTTCCATTCAACTTCACACTCCTGGGCAGACTACACTCAATCATATGACCTACTGAAGAGATGAGTCTTCAGTAAAGACTTAAAGGTCGAGAACGAGTCTGTGTCTTTCACATGGATAGGCAGTCCATTCCATAAAAATTTTGCTTTATAGGAGAAAGCCCTTCCTCCAGCTGTTTGCTTAGAAATTCTAGGGACAGTAAGGAGGCCTGCGTCTTGTGACCGTAGCGTACGTGTAGGTATGTACGGGAGGACCAAATTGGAAGAATAGGTAGAAGCAAGCCGATGTAATGCGTTGTAGGTTAGCAGTAAGTCAGCATCAGCTGATGTCACAAAGTGCTGTACAGAACTCCCTAGAAAGGCCAGAACCTAGGAAGAAACCTAGAGAGGAACCAGGCTATGAGGGGTGGCCAGTCCTCTTCTGGCTGTGCCGGGTGGAGATTATAACAGAACATGGCCAAGACGTTCAAATGTTCATAGATGACCAGCAGGGTCTTATAATAATAATCACAGTGGTTGTAGAGGGTGCAACAGGTCAGCACCTCAGGAGTAAATGTCAGTTGGCTTTTCATAGCCGATCATTCAGAGTATCTCTACCGCTCCTGATGTCTCTAGAGAGTTTAAAACAGCAGGTTTGGGACAGGTAGCACGTCCGGTGAACAGGTCAGGGTTCCATAGCCGCAGGCAGAACAGTTGCAACTGGAGCAGCAGCACGACCAAGTGGACTGGGGACAGCAAGGAGTCATCAGGCTAGATAGTCCTGAGGCATGGTCCTAGGGTTCAGGTACTCCGAGAGAGAGAGAAAGAAAGAGAAATCGAGAGAGAATTAGAGAGCATACTTAAATTCACACAGGACACCGGATAGACAGGAGAAATACTCCAGATATAACAGACTGACCCCAGCATCCCGACACAAACTATTGTAGCATAACTACTGGAGGCTGAGACAGGAGGGGTCGGGAGACACGGTGGCGGAATACCTATGTAAGAATGCTGTTTATTGACTATAGCTCAGCATTCAACACCATAGTACCCTCCAAGCTCATCATTAGGCTTGAGGCCCTGGGTCTGAACCCCACCCTGTGAAACTGGGTCCTGGACTTCCTGACGGGCTGCCCCCAGGTGGTGAAGGTAGGAAAAACCACCTCCACTTAGCTGATCCTCAACACTGGGGCCCCACAAGGGTGTGTACTCAGCCCCCTCCTGTACTCCCTGTTCACCCATGACTGCGTGGCCTTGCACGCCTCCAACTCAATGATCAAGTTTGCAGACGACACAACAGTATTAGGCCTGATTACCAACAATGATGAGACAGCCTACAGGGAGGAAGTGAGGGCCCTGGGTGTGTGGTGCCAGAAAAATGACCTCTCACCCAACGTCAGCAAAACAAAGGAGTTGATCGTGGACTTCACGAAACAGCAGAGGGAGCACCCCCCTATCCACATCGACGGGACAGCAGTGTAGAAGGTGTCTGCAAAAACACTACAGTGAATTCTTTCGTATACTACATTAATTTCCGCAAAAACACTACAGTTTAACCTCTCTAGGGTATTTGGGACGGTAGCGTCTCACCTCGTCAACAGCCAGTGAAACTGCAGGGCGCCAAATTCAAAACAACAGAAATCCCATAATTAAAATTCCTCAAACATACATGTATTTTACAACATTTTAAAGATACACTTGTTGTAAATCCAGCCACAGTGTCCGATTTCAAAAAGTCTTTACGACGAAAGCAAACCAAACGATTATGTTTGGTCAGAGCCAAGTCACAGAAAAACACAGCCATATTTCCAGCCAAAGAGAGGAGTCACAAAAAGCAGAAATATAGATCAAATTAATCACTAACCTTTGATGATCTTCATCAGATGACACTCATAGGACTTCATGTTACACAATATGTTTTGTTCGGTAAAGTTCATATTTATATCCAAATATCTGAGTTTACATTGGCGCATTATGTTCAGTAGTTCCAAAACATCTGGTGATTTTGTAGAGAGCCACATCAATTTACAGAAATACTCACGAAAAACATTGCAAAAGGATAAAACTGTTATGCATGGAATTTTAGATCCACTTCTCTTTAATGCAACCGCTGTGTCAGATTTTTTTTAAACTTTATGGAAAAGCAAACCATGCAATAATCTGAGTATGGCGCTCAGATGACAAATCAACCCAAAGAGATATCCGCCATGTTGTGCAGTCAACAGAAGTCAGAAATAACATTATAAACATTCACTTACCTTTGATGATCTTCATCAGAATGCACTCCCAGGAAACCCAGTTCCACAATAAATGTTTGTTTTGTTCTATAACGTCCATAATTTATGTCCAAATTCCTCCTTGTTGTTCGCGCGTTCAGTACACAATCTAAACTCATGGCGCGTGTGCAAGTGCGGCGAATAGTACGGACGAAAAGTCCAAAAAGTTCCGTTACAGTCCGTAGAAACATGTCAAACGATGTATGGAATCAATCTTTAGGAGGTTTTTAACATAAATCTTCAATGTTCCAACCGGAGAATTCCTTTGTCTTCAGAAATGCGATGGAACGCAGCTAACTCTCACATGAACGCGCATGGTCAGCACATGGTCAGCTCGTGGCACTTTGGGACAGACCTTACTCAATCTCCTCTCATTCGCCCCCACTTCACAGTAGAAGCATCAAACAAGGTTCTACATACTGTTGACATCTAGTGGAAGCCTTAGGAAGTGCAACATGACCATTTCCACTGTATCTTGGATAAGAAAAGAGTTGAAAACCTACAAACCTCAGATTTCCCACTTCCTGGTTGGATTTTTTCTCAGGTGTTTGCCTGCCACATGAGTTCTGTTATATTCACAGACATCATTCAAACAGTTTTAGAAACTTCAGAGTGTTTTCTATCCAAATCTACTAATAATATGCATATCCTAGGATCTGGGCCTGAGTAGCAGGCAGTTTACTCTGGGCACGCTTTTCATCTGGACGAGAAAATACTGCCCCCTACCCCAAAGAAGTTAAATCAAATCAAATTGTATTTGTCACATGCGCCGAATACAACAGGTGTAGACCTTACAGTGAAATGTTTACTTACAAGCCCTTAACCAACAATGCAGTTTTAAGAAAATACCTACAAATTACAAATAAATAAGACATAAGAAAAAGATAAGAAAAACAAATAATTAAAGAGCAGCAGTAAATAACAATAGCGGGGTTATTTACAGGGGGTACCGGTTCAGAGTCAATGTGTCAGCGGGGGCACCGGTGTCGACGTAGTTGAGGTAATTATGTACGTAGTTGAGGTAATTATGTACGTAGTTGAGGTAATTATGTACGTAGTTGAGGTAATTATGTACATAGTTGAGGTAATTATGTACATAGTTGAGGTAATTATGTACATAGTTGAGGTAATTATGTACATAGTTGAGGTAATTATGTACATAGTTGAGGTAATTATGTACATAGTTGAGGCAATTATGTACATAGTTGAGGTAATTATGTACATAGTTGAGGTAATTATGTCCATAGTTGAGGTAATTATGTCCATAGTTGAGGTAATTATGTCCATAGTTGAGGTAATTATGTCCATAGTTGAGGTAATTATGTCCATAGTTGAGGTAATTATGTCCATAGTTGAGGTAATTATGTACATTGTTGAGGTAATTATGTAAATAGTTGAGGTAATTATGTGGCAGGAAGCTTGATCAAGACAAAGGAGATTATTGTGGACTACAGGAAAAGGAGGACCGAGCACACCCCCATTCTCATCGACGGGGCTATAGTGGAGCAGGTTGAGAGTTCCTTGGTGTCCACATCACCAATAAACTATCATGGTCCAAGCACACCAAGACAGTTGTGAAGAGGGCAAGACAAAACCTATTCCCCCTCAGGAGACTGAAAAGATTTGGCATGGGTCCTCAGATCCTCTAAAAGTTCAACAGCTGCACAATCGAGAACATCCTGACTGGTTGCATCACTACCTGGTATGGCAACTGCTCGACCTCAACCTTTTGCCATTTTATACATTTTAACACATTTAAAGGAACTAATTTTGTGGTCTTAAGTATGATACCATGTAATCTACATCTACATGGTACAATAATCACATGAAAGTAACTAATTAACTCCCTCCCTTGTAATGTAGATATGAATGTATTTGTGTATTTACTGGTATGTTTTTAATCATTGACTCTCGACCTCCCTCTAGTGCGTACGGCCCAGTACATCACTCTACGGCCCAGTACGTACGGCCCATCACTCTACGGCCCAGTGCGTACGGCCCAGTACATCACTCTAGGGTAGTGCGTACGGCCCAGTACATCACTCTACGGACCAGTACGTACGGCCCATCACTCTACGACCCAGTGCGTACGACCCATTACATCACTCTAGGGTAGTGCGTACGGCCCAGTATATCACTCTGCGGCCCAGTACGTACGGCCCATCACTCTACGTTCCAGTGCGTACGGCCCAGTACATCACTCTAGGGTAGTGCGTACGGCCCAGTACATCACTGATGCCAATCTTTTTTTTTTTTACGAAAAAAAAAAAAAACTTGAATCTTCCTGCCATCCAGGACCTCAATACCAGGCGGTGTCAGAGGAAGGCCCTAAGAATTGTCAAAGACTCCAGCCACCCTAGTCATAGACTGTTCTCTCTGCTACTGCACGGCAAGCGGTACCAGAGCTACAAGTCTAGGTCCAAGAGGCTTCTCAACAGCTTCTACCCCCAAGCCATAAGACTCCTGAACATCTAATCAAATAACTACCCAGACTATTTGCATTGCCCCCCCCCACCCCCTCTTTTACACTGCTGCTATTCTCTGTTTAGTATCTGTGCATAGTCACTTTAACCCTACCTACATGGTCATATTACCTCAATTACCTGGACTAACCGGTGCCCCCGCACATTGACTCTGTACCGGTACCCCCTGTATATAGCCTTGCTATTGTTATTTTACTGCTGCTCTTTAATTATTTGTAACTTTTACTTGTTATTTTTGACTTATCCATTTTTTACCTAACCCATATTTTTCTTAACTGCATTGTTGATTAACGGCTTGTAAGTAAGCATTTCACTGTAAGGTCTACACCTGTTGTATTCGGCGCATGTGACTAACATTTGATTTAATTTTATTTCAAATTTTGTTACGTTACAGCTTTATTCTAAAATGGATTCAATAAAAAATGTTCCTCATCAATCTACGAACAATACCCAATAACGACAAAGTGAGAACATTTTTTGCAAATGTCTTAACAGAAATAACTTATTTACATAAGTATTCCGACCCTTTGCTATGAGATTCGAAATTAAGCTCAGGTGCATTCTGTTTCCATTGATCATCCTTGATGTTTTTACAACTTGATTGGAATACACCTGTCGTAAATTCAATTGAATTGACATTATTTGGAAAGGCACACATCTTTCTATATAAGGTCCCACAGTTGACAGTGAATGTCAGAGCAAAAACCAAGTCATGAGGTTGAAGGAATTGTCCGTAGAGCTCCGAGACAAGATTGTGTCTAAGCACAGATCTGGGGAAGGGTGCCAAAAAATGTCTGCAGCATTGAAGGTCCCCAAAAATACAGTGGCCTCGATCATTGTTAAATGGAAGAACTTTGGAACCACCAAGACTTTTCCTAGAGCTGGCCGTCCGGCCAAACTGAGCAATCGGAGGGAGAAGGGCCTTGGTCAGGGAGGTGACCAAGAACCCGATGGTCACTCTGACAGAGCTCCAGAGTTCTTCTGTGGAGATGGGAGAACCTTCCAGAAGGACAACCATCTCTGCAGCACTCCACCAATCAGGCCTTTATGGTAGAGTGGCCAGACGGAAGCCACTCCTCAGTAAAAGGCACATGACAGCCTGCTTGGAGTTTGCCAAACGGCACCTAAAGGTCTCTCAGACCATGAGAAACAAGATTCTCTGGTCTGACGATACCAAGATTGAACTCTTTGGCCTGAATGCCAAGCATCACGTCTGGAGGAAACCTGGCACCATCCCTACGGTGAAGCATGGTGGTGGCAGCATCCGGATCGAAGGAAAGATGAACGTAGCAAAGTACAGAGAGATGAAAACCTGCTTGATAAAAACCTGCTCCAGAGAGCCTTAGGACCTCAGACTGAGGCGAATGTTCACCTTCTAACAGGACAACGACCCTAAGCACACAGCCAAGACAACGCAGAAGTGGCTTTAGCTAGAGTACAGACTTGAACCAGATCTAACGTCTCTGGAGAGACCTGAAAATAGCTGTGCAGCGATGCTCCCCATCCAACCAGACAGAGCTTGAAAGGATCTGCAGACAAAGAATGGGAGGAACTCCCCAAATACAGATGTGCCAAGCTTGTAGCGTCATACCCAAGAGGACTCAAGGCGGTAATAGCTGCCAAAGGTGCTTCAACAAAGTATTGAGTAAAGGGTCTGAATACTTATGTAAATGTGTGATATTTCAGTTTTTTATTTTTCATAAAAATGTTGACATTATGGGCTATTGTGTGTAGATTGATGGAAAATAACAATTTCATCCATTTTAGAATGAGGCTGGATCATACAAAAAGGTGGAAAATGTGAATGGGTTCTGAATACTTTCCAAATGCACTGTGTACTGTAGAACAACAGTACATCATGACCGACAGGTCTGGGTAAAGTTGATATATTTGTACCTGGCGCCACCAGCTGGAGCTTTCGGGTTGAACATCTTCAGAGGAACACACTGTGTGAGGAACAGAACTCCGTTAAGTTTTCTCCTGCTGGTGAATGGTCCCCGTGAGCAAAATTTTCAGCCCCTCTTGGAGTACGACGGCAGTGGAATTCAAAACTGGTTCTCTATTGTTAAAACCAACACATTTCTGAATTCCATTCCTTCGTCCTCCTAGGAAGGCTGAATATTTTCTCCTCTTCCGTTTGCTTGTCTCGTTCATGCACCTTGGTTCGAAGGCGAGGAAGTAGTTATAGCAAACAATCATATTTTGTGAATGTTCCTCATAGCATTTCTCTCAGTTGTAGGTTTTCACAGAAGTTTTCCAGTGGGTACAGTAGTATTGTCTCCAACAAACAATGAATCTGTAGCCCTCACCTAATCGTCGTTGTCTAAATCGTTTTCTCTCCTTCAGACGCTAATAGAGATTGAGGGCAACTCTGTAGCAATGTAACTTGAAGTGAGAATGCAACAAACTTTTAAGCAAACCTCCCATTGTCATGAACTAGTCACGGTTAACACAGTGGAGCCGATTAGACTACCTTGTTACCCTCTCATACCCCTGTCACCGAAATAAATCGCTTACATTTGGAATCGATACATTTTTGGACTCATTAATTATATACTGTAAACCTATTGATTCTGGAAGAATATGACTTATAAACGCCAAAATACAAGCTTGTTTTACTCCAATGTTCCTAAACAAACACTGAATAGCCTCAAAACATAGTTAAAACAATTTAGCCCTTGCATCCATAGCTCTGTTTCGAGGCCCATCCCTCAACTTTTTGCCAAAACACAGACGGGGATGACTGCTTTGCTATTGTTTCAATGAAGGATTCTATCTTAAAAGAGCGACTGCCTCTAAAAAAACAACTTCTAATTTTGAAAATGGCCTATGTGGGATCGATATGAGTCAAACTTTTATTCTAGTGTAAAAATGTACTACAACGTGTAATATGATAATTTTGATCATAAAGTCAGTCTCGTCCAAAATGAGGATTTGTGAGATGATAGGAAATAATGGTATGTCACGGAATGAATGAATCAAGGGTACTGTAACAGTTTTCCCAGGGTTTATTTTCATTCCTGCCCACAGCTGGCTGCACCCAGATACATGTAATTATCAATTCGGAGTGCAGCTGCACTTAACCCAATCATAATGCACATGGTCAATTTGGTTTGACATTAGATATCCCCATGGGGCTACTTAGGGACCATCATTAAATTACCCAATGTGTAAATAGGCTAATATTCTAAAAGGGCAATAGCAAAAAAATTCAATGACTTAAAAATCTTAAAACCAACTATAAATTGTAGAAATTCATATACACATTTTTAAAGCATTTAATGAGACAACTAAGATGCGCAACATGAAAATATTGTCCCATTTACGTTGTGTAATTTATTGACGGCCCCTAATGATCCCCAGAGATAGGCTATCCAAAGTCAAACCACCTTTGCCACGGTTGCACATCACCCGGCTGTAGCTAATTAGCTAAATTATTTGGCTAACTCTTACCACCTGGGAACACATACACAAGGTACCCACATCAAACCACACCCCGCGAAATCAACTCAGGTTTAATTCAGCCATGGCCTCCAGCATTTCTTAAAGACATGCTCCGAAACTTTGGCGACTACTAAGTATTTTTTAAACCTCCCGCTTTGGACTGGGTGTGTTACTATGTAGTTCATACATGCATAATCTATAAGCAGAATTACTGTCTTAACTCATAAAATTTGCCACGAAATCCCTAGTTTGAAAGCAAATGTTCGTCTGGAGGGTGCGCTGCTCCATTGTCCCTCTATTTTCCCCCACTTGAGCCAGCCCCCTAGCGATTCAAATTCAACCAATGAGCTTCAGTCCCTCTTCAATTGAGTGACAGCTAGCAAGGGGCACATCATGCACACACAGCATAGCGAGAGAGAGCGGTGACGTGGTGCACATATCTGCACATATGTGACACAGTACGCAATTTCCGGGGACTAATTTCCTCTCCAAAACATTCTCCTATTATGCCTGTGAGCTCATGCCTCGCCATCCCTCCTCCAGAACTGACAACCTGACCCCCCCCCCCCCCCCCACCACTAGGACATATTCAATCCCTTCCACTGTTCTCCAAAACGCTGAGAAATCTTTCACCCTAACAGTGAAATGTGTCTGAACATTTGGAAATAATTGAGGGGGATATATAGTTTCCCATCGTTAAAACGGAGGGATTAAATTAGATGAAGCAGATACTCCTCATTCATCTCCATCCTAGGCTGTGTCCCAAATGGCACCCTATTACATATATATACAGTATTAGGAATATAGTACAAAACTATGTAGCCCATACGGTTCTGGTTAAAAGAAGTGCACTACATAGGGACGCATGCTGTTCAGGACTCACCTCTACATCTCCGCCTAATACTACATGCTACCCAATCCTCCCCGGGATCCAGACCCCCATTCCATCCACTTCTGTCTGTAGAGTTGTCCTTCAGAAGAAGAAAAAATCTCTCTATAAAACTATCACGTGAACTTCCCCTGATCCTTGATGACTTTGTAAACTCTGAATGTATTGAAGTCTTTAGGGTGAGGTGTTTGAGGGGGTCTAGGGAGCGTGGTGAGAGAAGATCTGTGATTGACGTGTGTGTGTGTGTGTGTGTGTGTGTGTGTGTGTGTGTGTGTGTGTGTGTGTGTGTGAGCACCTTTGTGTGTGTGCTTGTGTGTGTCTTCTCATCCCGAATGTGTGTGAACCATGTAATATTATCGTTGTCTGAAATCATGTACATTTGGTTCTTTTCTGGTTGTCTTCAGGCCGCCTTGAGCGTGTGATTTCCCCAGCTCAGTGATGGAATACATTAGTGCCTATGAGGTCCATAATCAAAATGGGATGTTGCTATGGTAACACGCAGCAGTGGAAAATGTTGTTTTGAGCAAGTGGTGATCTCAGCGAGATAAAAATAAAATGATATCTCTGTCTCACTGGAATGAACACGTCTAGACGGCGTTACTCATACACACAGATCAATATTTGATATAAAACCATCTCTTCACAGCATTGATTTGATATTGATCGTCTCGCTCACATCAAATTCCCTTTTCCTGTTTAATCGCCCCCGTTGTCAAGGTGAGGACAGGACCATGTAAGGGGACTATTACCACACACACAAAAATATATAAAAAATATATATCTAATTTCAAGATGGAGCAATAATAAGACCAGTAGCCTGAAGTGGCGTATTGGCCAAATGATGTAATGTTCTATGCAGCACAGACACAGACAGTCTGGAATAGCAGCTCATTCCTGGATCAGGACACATGCTGTTGAATGTGAGGACAATGATTATGATGAAGATTTTGCTGAAAAATGTAAGTCCGATCCAAATCTAAAATCTTTCCATGTCTGACCTTTGCTGAGTTCATATCAACAGGTTCTGTTCGGACAACCCTTGAACTACTACCTTTTTTTTGCAAGCATCATGGCCACAAGGTAATTTCAGTTTTATGTAAATGGTCACCAGCCCTTGTTTTTTTTTTTTTTCTGTAGCTACGTTGGCATCAGGTTTCTCAGTGGAGTCCCGCGGAGAAATTAGAGCTACAGAATAAATTGTTTTAAATTGTTTAATAAATTGTACACACGCGTGGACACACGACCAAAAACCTAAATTACCACTTGCATGACATCATCGTGGCAGCACTGAGCTTAAGTTATTTGTGTGCAGTCTGAGCCGTGTGTGTGTGTGTGTAACATGCACATTATAATCTCATAGATCCCTCACCCCACCCCTCACAGTCTTATCCCCACGCTGAAAAGCAATGCAAAAATCATTAATAAAAAAAAAAACTGGACCTGATAACTTTAACAGGATCTGGAAAAAAAATGCGTATGGCGACAGTCGATATTAAAACATGCAGAGGCAGACGAGCTTGGGGCCTTACTGAGAGGAATGAGACTGCAGCAGAGGCGAGAGGACAGGGAGAGAAATGCTTACTGCAGCCCGCCACACTGAGCCAGAGTGAGATGACTACTATTATTATAACATTGTTATTTTCCCCCGTTCAGCTACCCATTGATTTGTGTATGAAAACCTAGTGCTTTTCTTTTTCTTCTGCATGCTTGCCCCCCTTCTGGGTTCCTGCTCTTTTGAGTGATCAGCTGATGAAGAGGCTAGCAGCTCGCCGCTATGCTGGCTTGCTAATTCTCTCCCCTCCAGCTGCAGCCGATCCAGCTACAACCCATCCTGATCCACAGAGCCAGACTGCAGACTGCAGCCAGGTAAATATGTATTCCTTCTTTCACTCTCTTTCTTCACTCTCCCTCTCTCTTTATTCTCAGGATAGGATTCAGCTGCATCGCACAGATCGGCACAGAGGGAGACGCGAGAGTCTGTCCGTCTGTGTAGGTGTGCACGGTGTCTGTGTGAGTGTGCGAAAGGTAGAGGGTGTGGGTGTGTAGGTGTGAGCTGTAACGGATGAGGGGGTATCGTTTTCCAGTCGAGGAGGGGAAGGAAGAGGCAGGCTTGTTTGGTGATGATGGTACAGGCATGGAGCAACGAATACTGTACACACAGTCACACTTGCATACAAAGGCAGTGTTTAGCTGTGTTGCCCGTCTTTCAGGATTACTCTGTATCCCTGTGCATTCCACTGTAGCCCGGTAGAGAAATGTTTGCCCGGGCTTTATAAAGATGACCATTTAAAGCTGACCGATTTATCAGCATGATGTCTTTTGTTGTCCTTTGTACTGTTCTTGACACTCTCTATCATTTCTGTTTCATGCATGCTTTTCTCGCTTTCACTGTGTGTGTGTGCATGTGTATCAGAGTACGTATGGAATGCATATTCCACTGTCGGAATGTCATTCAGATTTTTCGCCATTGATAATGGTTATTTGGCCACTGTTGTCGTCTGTGTGTGTGTGTGTGTGTGCCGGTTGACTAATTTATGAATGTGTATTCATAAGCGCAGACGACATATCTGCATGAATACACAGTTACATGAACATTCATCGTTGTGTCGTTGTAGATATGTGCTAAGACAGTATAATATAACGTGGGTGTGTTATGTCTATGTGTCTACATGCCTGCGTGGCTGTATGACTCATTTCAAACATCAATATTTTCGTTAGATTGGCCAGCCTACATCAATGACTGACTGTACAAAACATTAAGAACACCTTCCTAATATTGAGTTGCACCCCCTCTAAACAACCTCAATTTGTCAGTGCATGGACTCTACAAGGTGTCCAAAGCGGTTCACAGGGATGCTGGCACATGTTGACTCCAATGCTTCCTACAGTTGAATGAATTTGGCTGGATGTCCTTTGGGTGGTACACGATTCTTGATACACACAGGAAACTTGACCTGAAATACCCAGCAGTGTTGCAGTTCTTGATACAAACCGGTGTGCCTGGCACCTACTACCATACACTTAAATATTTTGTCTTGCCCATACACCCTCTAAAGGACACACATACACATTCCAAGCCTCAATTGTCTCAAGGCCTAACAATCCTTCTTTAACCTGTCGCCACGCCTTCATCTACACTGATTGAAGTGGATTTAACAAGTGACATCGGTAAGGGATCATAGGATTCACCTGGTCAGTCTATGTCATGGAAAGAACATAATGTTTGTACACTCACGTGATACCATTCATTCCTATGTGAAGATTACAATAGCGCATTTGAAGCCAAGGAATTTGGTTAAGGTGGCGTCTCATGGATACTCTCACTGATACATAACGTGCAGTTTGAGCTAGTCCAGGAAGTTACGTTGCAGGCTAGCCTAGTGCTGCCCTCTCTCATTGAGTTTCTCAAGTTGAAGGCCGTCCTTGGGTACTGCTGGCTGGCATTAACAACTAAATCACCCTTATAACTTATTCTGTATGAGATTTTAAAATAAATCAATTCAAGGACATACATCTGGTGTAATAGAAGCAATTATTGGTAACATAGTCTTCGATTATGTATTTATTTTACATGAAGATTGACCATAAAGATTGCCATTTTCTCATTCACTATAATAGGGATCCTGTTTTCTGCAAACAATGCCTGCAGTACCGCATTCGGCCTTGAACTTTGTGGCTTCAAGAAGAGGGGGCACTCTTTCCCCTCTTGCCTGCATGCATTCCTCATTCTCTGCTGAATGGGCCTGATTCAGACTTAGAAAATGTACAGTTGAAGTCAGAAGTTTAAAAAACTTATGTTGGAGTTATTAAAACTAGTTTGTCAACCACTCCACAAATATCTTGTTAACAAACTTCTGGCAAGTCGGTTAGGACATCTACTTTGTGCATGACACACGTAATTTTTCCAACAATTGTTTACAGACAGGTTATTCACTTATAATTCACTGTATCACAATTCCAGTGGGTCAGAAGTTTACTCTGCCTTTAAACAGCTTGGAAAATTCCAGAAAATGATGTCATGGCTTTAGAAGCTTCTGATAGGCTAATTGACATCATGTCTGTCAATTGGAGGTGTACCTGTGGGTGTATTTCAAGGCCTACCTTCAAACTCAGTGCCTTTTTGCTTGACATCATGGGAAAATCAACAGAAATCAACCAACACCTCAGAAAAAAATGGTAGACCTCCACAAGTCTGGTTCATCCTTGGGAGCAATTTCCAAATGCCTGAAGGTACCACTTTCATCTGTACAAATAATAGTACGCAAGTATCAACACAATGGGACCACGCAGTCGTCAGACCGCTCAGGGAGGAGACGCGTTCTGTCTCCTAGAGATGAATGTACTTTGGTGCGAAAAGTGCAAATCAATCCCAGAACAACAGCAAAAGGACCTTGTGAAGATGCTGGAGGAAACAGGTACAAAAGTATCTATATCCACAGTAAACCGAGTCCTATATCGACATAACCTGAAAGGCCGCTCAGCAAGGAAGAAGCCACTGCTCTAAAACCGCCATAAAAAAGCCAGACTACGGTTTGCAACTGCACATGGGGACAAAGATCATACTTTTTGGAGAAATGTCCTCTGGTCTGATGAAACAAAAATAGAACTGTTTGGCTATAATGACCATCGTTGTGTTTGGAGAAAAAAGGCGCTCGCTTGCAAGCTGAAGAACACCATCCCAACCGTGAAGCACCAGGGGTGGCAGCATCGTGTTGTGGGGGTGTTTTGCTGCAGGAGGGACTGGTGCACTTCACAAAATAGATGGCATCATGAGGAATTAAAAATTATGTGGATATATCAACATCTCAAGACATCAGTCAGGAAGTTAAAACTTGGTCACAAATGGGTCTTCCAAATGGACAATGGCCCCAAGCATACTTCCAAAGTTGTGGCAAAATGGCTTAAGGACAACAAAGGCAAGGTATTGGAGTGGCCATCACAAAGCCCTGACCTCAAGCCCATAGAAAATGTGTGGGCAGAACTGAAAAAGCATGTGCGAGCAAGTAGGCCTACAAACCTGACTCAGTTACACCAGCTCTGTCAGGAGGAATGGGCCAAAATTCACCCAACTTATTGTGGGAAGCTTGTGGAAAGCTACCCGAAACATTTGATACAAGTTAAACAATTTAAAGGCAATGCAACCAAATACTAAGTGAGTGTATGTACACTTCTGACCCACTGGGAATGTGATGAAAGAAATAAAAGCTGAAATAAACCATTCTCTCTATTATTATTCTGACATTTCACATTCTTAAAATAAAGCGGTGATCCTAACTGACCTAAGACAGGGAATTTTTACAAGGATTAAATGTCAGGATTTGTGAAACTGAGTTTAAATGTATTTGGCTAAGGTGTATGTAAACCTCCGACTTCAACTGTATGCCTTTCCTATGCGTTTTGATTGAAGCACTTCTCAGTATTTGGTATTCAGACTTACCTTGTGCATCTGCATAATGAGCTCTTTGGGAGTTGCTCCCTTATGTGCACTGAATACATTTAATTAAACAGCTGAAAACCCTCCCACTTGCTGGCCAACAGATTTTCTCATGGAGTTTTCATTCAATGGGATTTTTAGTACATTTATCTCATTTACATTTATCTCCTATATCTTTATTTCAGTACATTTAGCCATCCCTTTAAATACGGTGTACCTTGAATTAGAATTTTCTTTACGGACTCAATTTAAAATATTAAGAGAATTAGTTCGGAATATTAGGGATCAATGAAAGAAAGCCATCTAAAGATATGCATATTCATTTCCGTTTCAGCACCAATTGGTAGATTTAAAAATACTATGATCTTGTAGATCAAAAAAAAAAAACAGGTTTGGGGAGCTTTTACACACTGAATATATTGAATACAAAATTCAAGTTGACACATTCAGTTGTTCAATCGATGAAATATTGGAGAGTGAAATAAGTGTACAATAGGGTTTGAACAATAGTCTTATGAATCTACCCTACTAATCGGAACTGTAATGACAACGGTTCAGTGAACTGTGCGCCTGTAACGGCTGGTGCTCTCCTCATCCTCGGAGGAGGTGAGGAGAGAAGGATCTTCAGACCAAAATGCGGGTTCAGGGAAATATGCCATCTTTATTATATATTTGACAGCCACGAAACAAAACAAAACACTTTCAAAACTACAAAATAACAAAACGACGTAGAACGGAACCTGAACATAAACTCACATCACAAACGTAAACTCACGGACAGGAACGTTACATCGAAACACACGAACAGCCAAACAGTCCCGTAAGTGAAAAACACATCGACAACGACGAAAGACATCACAGGAGACAATCACCCACAAACAAACAGTGAGAATGCCCTACCTAAATATGACTCTTGATTAGAGGAAAACGCAAACCACCTGCCTCTAATCAAGAGCCATACCAGGCAAACCAAAACCAACATAGAAACAAATAACATAGACTGCCCACCCAAAACTAACGCCCTGACCAAAAACACATAAAAAACAACATAAAACAGGTCAGGACTGTTACAGTACCCCCCCCTCAAGGTGCGAACGCCGGGCGCACCAGCACAAAGTCCAGGGGAGGGTCCGGGTGGGCAGTTGACCACGGTGGTGGTTCCGGCTCAGGACGCTGTCCCCATACCACCATAGTCACTCCCCTCTTCTGTCTACCCCTTCTAATGACCACCCTAACACTACCTTCCCCTAAATAAACAGCTAGCACCGGGACAAGGGGCAGCACCGGGACAAGGGGTAGCACCGGGACAAGGGGCAGCACCAGAACAAGGGGCAGCACCGGAACAAGGGGCAGCACCGGGACAAGGGGCAGCACCGGGACAAGGGGCAGCACCGGGACAAGGGGCAGCACCGGGACAAGGGGCAGCACCGGGACAAGGGGCAGCACCGGGACAAGGGGCAGCACCGGGACAAGGGGCAGCACCGGGACAAGGGGCAGCACCGGGACAAGGGGCAGCACCGGGACAAGGGGCAGATCCCGGCTGAAGGACTCTGGCAGGTCCTGTTTAGACGGCTCTGGCAGGTCCTGACTGGACGGCTCTGGCAGGTCCATGCAGGCTGACGGCTCTCGACGCTCATGGCAGACTGACGGCTCTCTACGCTCATGACAGGCTGACGGCTCTCTACGCTCATGACAGGCTGACGGCTCTCGACGCTCATGGCAGGCTGACGGCTCTCGACGCTCATGGCAGGCTGACGGCTCTGGACGCTCATGGCTCTCTGACGGCTCTGGCTGCTCATGGCTCTCTGACGGCTCTGGCTGCTCATGGCTCTCTGACGGCTCTGGCTGCTCATGGCTCTCTGACGGCTCTGGCTGCTCATGGCTCTCTGACGGCTCTGGCTGCTCATGGCTCTCTGACGGCTCTGGCTGCTCATGGCTCTCTGACGGCTCTGGCTGCTCATGGCTCGCTGGCGGCTCTGGCAGATCCTGTCTGGTTGGCGGCTCTGGCAGATCCTGTCTGGTTGGCGGCTCTGGCAGATCCTGTCTGGTTGGCGGCTCTGGCAGATCCTGTCTGGTTGGCGGCTCTGGCAGATCCTGTCTGGTTGGCGGCTCTGGCAGATCCTGTCTGGTTGGCGGCTCTGGCAGATCCTGTCTGGCGGGCGGCTCTAGCGGCTCCTGTCTGGCGGACGGCTCTGTAGACTCATGGCAGACGGGCGGCTTTGCAGGCTCATGGCAGACGGGCGGCTTTGCAGGCTCATGGCAGACGGGCGGCTTTGCAGGCTCCTGACAGACGGATGACTCAGATGGCGCTGGGGAGACGGATGGCTCAGATGGCGCTGGGGAGACGGATGGCTCAGATGGCGCTGGGGAGACGGATGGCTCAGATGGCGCTGGGGAGACGGATGGCTCAGATGGCGCTGGGGAGACGGATGGCTCAGATGGCGCTGGGGAGACGGATAGCTCTGTAGGGAGGAGAAGGAGAGACAGCCTGGTGCGTGGTCTAGGCACCGGCTGCGCTGGAGAGGAGGAAACAGCAGGAGAGAGAACCCGGAGAGACAGCCTGGTACGGGGGGCTGCCACCGGAGGACTGGTACATGGAGGTGGCACCGGGTCTACCGGACCGTGAAGGAGGACACGTGCTCTTGAGCACCGAACCTCCCCAACCCTACCAGGTTGAATGGACCCCGTAGCCCTGCCAGTGCGGCGAGGTGGAATAGCCCGCACTGGGCTATGCAGGCGAACCGGGGACACCACCTGTAAGGCTGGTGCCATGTACACCGGCCCGAGGAGACGTACTGGAGACCAGATACGTTGGGCCGGCTTCATGGCACTCGGCTCGATGCCCAACCTAGCCCTCCCAGTGCGGCAAGGTGGAATAGCCCGCACTGGGCTAAGCACGCGTACTGGGGACACCGTGCGCTCTACCGCATAACACGGTCTCTTACCAGTACGACGCCTTCTACCTCCACGGTAAGCACGAGGAGTTTGCTCGGGTATCCTACCCGGCTTTGCCACACTCCTCTTGTGCCCCCCCCCAAGAAATTTTTTGGTCTGACTCACGGGCTCCCAACCGCGTCGTCGCGCTGCCTCCTCATACCAGCGCCGCTCAGCCCTCGCTGCTTCCAATTCCTCCTTTGGACGGCGATATTCCCCTGGTTGAGCCCAAGGTCCTCTACCGTCCAAGATCTCCTCCCAAGTCCAGAAGTTCTTGTTGCTCCGTCGAGCATTCCCATACCGCTTGGTCTCTGTTTGTTGGTGGGTGATTCTGTTAACGGCTGGTGCTCTCCTCATCCTCGGAGGAGGTGAGGAGAGAAGGATCTTCAGACCAAAATGCGGGTTCAGGGAAATATGCCATCTTTATTATATATTTGACAGCCACGAAACAAAACAAAACACTTTCAAAACTACAAAATAACAAAACGACGTAGAACGGAACCTGAACATAAACTCACATCACAAACGTAAACTCACGGACAGGAACGTTACATCGAAACACACGAACAGCCAAACAGTCCCGTAAGTGAAAAACACATCGACAACGACGAAAGACATCACAGGAGACAATCACCCACAAACAAACAGTGAGAATGCCCTACCTAAATATGACTCTTGATTAGAGGAAAACGCAAACCACCTGCCTCTAATCAAGAGCCATACCAGGCAAACCAAAACCAACATAGAAACAAATAACATAGACTGCCCACCCAAAACTAACGCCCTGACCAAAAACACATAAAAAACAACATAAAACAGGTCAGGACTGTTACAGCGCCAGGCTCCAGGTTTAAACTTCCAAGTGTGGTCTGAGTTCTATAAGGAATCAAATAGGCTACATGTCCCAAATTAGTGCACCATGTTAACCTAATATGATCCGCTATTGCTAGCAACTCTCAGGAACAACTACACGGAGGAAGGAAAGAAAAGTAAAAGTAAACGGAATGTAGTGGTAATATACAAAATATAGGCTACAAATTGAAGGAAACGAACACTAAAATTGACAGTTGGCGTATGTGTGAATTACTGACGGTGGCTACCGATAGTGGCTAATACTTTACATGATACAAATTGTACAAAAAAATGGAGAAAAACCTGGGTATATAATTAAAACTTTAAAGAGCGCATACATCAACTTGGTAGGTTCGGAGCTACAGAAGCCTATAGCTTAGGTCTCCAACTGTAATTCCCTGCAAATGTATTATGCTATTCAATACAAATTCTGAATAACGGCACAACTGTTTTATAGAATACTGCTTCATTGTGGAAAAAGGAAATACGTGTCATGTTAATATAATTTTCAGTTTACTTCCATGACTAGTTTCACTTTCGTCTCCAGTGATCATAAGGAAAAATAATCTAAAAAAAATTGCTATTTGTTATTACAGTCCTCTTTTCCGAATGGATTACTAGCTCTTATCAATTTATACATTACAGTGCATGGAGAATGGTGTTATTTCTATTAAAAATGGTAGATGTTTTTTCCTTTGGAACCAATAGGAGCTCCACCTTATTCATGGTTTCCTTGCGTGTAAAGGTGGTGGAATTATTAGGGAATTAAGCCAAGGTCAGCATAAGGCGTATCTGTAGCCACACCTCTGCCACACCTCCATTTCTATAATCTCCACACCAAACGAATAGTTGAGCTGTGTTCAAGGTCAGTATACACATAGAGAGAGAAGTGCATAAAAAGGGAATAATGTTCCATTATAAAGCACGTGTAACTCGGGTCTGAATTCCCCCCCCCCCAATGTGAATACATATTCACTCCCCCTTTCTCTCTTCTTCTCTCACTCTCCCCGCCAGCCCAGATAAGCGCTGCTGCATGCATACATCTAGGCTTTAATTGCCTTTGTGTAAAATACAGCAGTTGCTTGCTGCAGACATTTGCAGCTATGAGAGATAAAAACAAGACACAGGCACTAAGGCACACAGGCAACCCTGCCGTACAGCAACCTCACACATATGAGCGTGCACACGCAAACACTCACACACTCATACACATAAGACTCACACAATCACACTCTTTTCTTTTTCCATTCTAACCTTTTTTTGAACTTTTTCTAAACTTTTCTCTTCTAAAGATATTGATATTTGGGTCGTTCCACGAAAATGAGTCCCTTTTGCGTATCTTTTAATATTTTAAGTGGAAATTGTGCACCGATATTATATTTTAAAAGCCTGTTATATTAAATGAACTGCCCTTTTAATATTAACCACATGGAAAATTCAATAAATCCAGATTTTTTAATAATATAGCTGCAAGCAGCAATGAACGGGGTTCACAGGATGCAGTGGTGTGCCGTGGGCCTGGGCCTTCAGTGAGGTCCTACACAGTCCCACCCGAATTAATCCACCTCTTATTACCATCATTATGATGCCATGGCTCTAGACTCTATACATTTAGACAAACGCACTATAACCAGGCGTTGCGTCACCTTGAAATTGACAAAAATTAAAAAATTTGGGTAAACACTGTTTACCCAAAAATTTACATTTTTGACACAATCAATGAGTCTTTTCAATATTTCCCTATTTTTCTTCACCTTTTCATTGTGCAGCTCCGTTGCCCTGCACGCTTGTTCGTTGAGCTGTAGATCCACTCAGGTGTCCCCAAAAGTTTTCAAAAGCCCCATTGCTTGTAAGTGACCAGCCGTACTTTGGTGTCTTGTTGCTGCCTTGGTTAGACAACTCAAGTTTGCAAAGCCAATGTGGCTCCAAACACCAAATCGATCACTTGTAAATAATAGGCATTCCCAGCAGTACAGTTTGCAGTGCTTCTCGGAGCCTGTGAGCCATTGATAGCGCTCGTAGTTGGAACTTTGAAAGTGGTGAACGAACCCCTTTCCCGCCTGTGACAGGCTTTGTAGTGTCGGCGTCGGGCGACCTCTCCTTACAATGTCTAACTTTTCTTGAAAAGTTCGTCTTGAGAATGGCGTTATAATTATATCCTCGCTCCAAATCGATATCTTCTCCTCCTTCCACCATTGTGGGTTGAAAAAACAGCTTAGTAGTACACAAATTAATTTGTTTATCAAATTCAGTTTCCTAGTTCAGAGGTTCTGCATAGACCTGCCCATAGGACCTGCCTCTCAATATTGGTAATCCAATCAAAAGACGTGCACGCACTACGCCTGCTAGCTGGCTCCTGTGTAACACTGGAGCCAGCCAGCAGGCGTACAATAGCCAAATCTAAAGCTGATTGGTTGACACTAAATTTTCATTTCCATTCACTTTAAGCTACAAGCGCCCGCACTGTTGATTCTGAAGGCCTGAGGGCAGATTTTAGACCCCTGGCAACACATGATGGCTGAATATGATTGGATAAAAGATCTAACATAAAGACCAGCCCTCCAAATCTCAACCTGGGGCTGGAAGCAGTGCAACCAAGAGGAAAGCTATGAAATGAAGAGTATAACTCTTACTCTGGGGAATAATTTAATACATATTTGTGGGAAAATATATTTAAAAAAATATATATTCTGATGATGTTTAGGCCAGCAGAGAAGGCCTTGCTGGCCCTGACGGCCCACCACTGACAGGATGACAGAAAGGACACAAGATCAGTTGATTAACAAAGCAAGCACTTTATCATGTAGGAACTGTCTTTATGTGCAATCAGTGAACTCATTACCATGTTTATCTATCAATACCACAAGGATGACTTTAGTCTAGTGTTGTAGGTTGGTTACCTTTGAATGCAGCTGGTAATCACTCTTAATATCACTACTTAATGTATTCAGTTGATATACCAATTCTGGGGTTGGTATTTTGACTAATGGTTTATGTCAAGATTTGTGAAATATTTCACATTGTTCATCTGCATGATTAAAATCTATCATTCATTTGCATGAGACAAAGTCCACTTGATCAATATTTATTTTCAATAGGTATTAGTTGCAATAGTTATACCCATGCTCTAATGAATGGACAAGACAAAATATTTAAATGCCTTTCAATTGGGGTATGGTAGTGGGTGCTTGGCACACTGGTTTGTGTCAAGAACTGCAACGCTGCTGGGTTTTAACTGTGGGAAGCATTGGAGGCAACAGGTCAGATTTCCAAAATTATAAGGCCCCATATCCATCGGTTCAGTTCTTATAGCCATGGTGTCATCTAGTGGTGTAGCGTGGCCGATTTTGAATGCAGCAACTAATCATTCGAGGCGAATTCATTGAGTCTATATATCACATCTGGAGTCAATCTGACTTATGGTTCGTGAAGAAGATTTTAGCATTAGCGTATGTGCTAACCTGCATCTATAGGTACAATGCATTTAATTTTTTTTACATTTATTTAACTAGGCCAGACAGTTAAGAACAAATTCTTATTTACAATGATGGCCTACTGGGGAACAGTACAGGGGCAGAACGACAGATTTGTACCTTGTCAGCTCGGGGATTTGATCCAGCAACCTTTCGGTTACTGACC
This sequence comes from Salvelinus fontinalis, assembly GCF_029448725.1. Classification (NCBI taxonomy): domain Eukaryota; kingdom Metazoa; phylum Chordata; class Actinopteri; order Salmoniformes; family Salmonidae; genus Salvelinus; species Salvelinus fontinalis. The sequence continues at coordinate 15,740,896 of NC_074674.1, forward strand.
CAACGCTCTAACCACTAGGCTACCTGCCTCATTAATTAATGAGTCTAAATACAAAATCTGGAGTAAATCTATATTTTATGTAAAAGTATATTTTTAAGCTACTTTAGTAACCGGAGCTGATAAAGCGCGATGGAGAGGAGGTAAAGGTAATGCTCTAGCAGGGGCCTTGCTGTGTGTGTCGGCTACTGTTAGTGTGTGCGAGTGACATGGGGAACAGGGAGGAGTAAGCGGAGACGAGAGACAGCAACCAACCTAGGCTAATTGAGGCTTTATGCGCTTTCTCGTCTTACACAGTTACAAACAACGACAACTTCTTTCAGAATATAACGTAGCCTACCTGTTGGCTCTTGGTCACTGTATCCTATCCTTCTCCTTTTAACTTTAATTCCATTATTTTAATCTTCCATTGATTTGATATCTCCTAACTGTTGCCTCACACGGAGGCTCTTTGACTGTGGCCTATTGCCGCTTTGATGACTTATGATTGGCCAACGACAACAACAAGCTACACACGCCACTCGTGAAAAGCAAAGTGCTACAACATAAATTGTACAATTTCCCTTTCTCTACGGCAGTAGTCGCGTTCAGATTTGTATGGGTCCTTCCGGACAAGTCAGTTAAAATTACACATACCAGAGACCCGTGACAATCATATCAGAACCGACCCAGACCCGTGACATTATTTAGAATTCTGGATCCGGGTCCTGGATTGGACCTCGGGTATTCGGGTACAAGTGATTCTGTGAAGCCTTCTCGTTTCAAGTTGATAGGCCACTGTGTAGTGGATTTACAGTGGTTAAATTGGACAAGTAAAATTTTTTCTTTTTTTGTTGTCAATAACTCAGCCATCTTTTGACCTATCCCTAAGCTCAAACTAAAGGCCCAGTGCAGGCAAAAATGCTATTTGTCTGTGTTTTATATACAGTACCTTCAGAAAGTTTTTCACATTTTGATGTGTTACAGCCTGAATTTATAACCGGTTAAATTGAGATTGTTTGTATCACTGGCCTGCACACAATACCCCATAATGTCAGAGTGGAATTATGTTTTTCGAAATGTTTAAATACGAGTAAAAAATGAAAAGCTGAAATATCTTGAGTCAATAAGTATTCAACCCCTTTGTTATGGCAAGCCTAAATAAGTTCAGGAGTAAAAATGTGCTTAACAAGTCACATAATAAGTTGCATGGACTCACTCTGTGTGCAATAATAGTGTTTAACATGATTTTTGAGTGACTACTTCATCTCTGTACCCCAGATATATAATTATCTGTAAGGTCCCTAAGTCGAGCAGGAAATTTTAAATACAGATTCCACCCAAAGAACAGGGAGGTTTTCCAATGTCTTGCAAAGAAGGGCACCTATTGGTAGATGGATAAAAAAAAGAAGCAGATATTGAATATCCATTTGAGCATGGTGATGTTATTAATTACACTTTGGATGGTGTATCAATACACCCAGTCACTACAAAGGTACACGCGTCCTTCCTATCTCAGTTGCCGATAGGAAGGAAACCGCTCAGGGATTTCACCATGAGGCCAATGGTGAGAGTGCGCAGCTGAACACTGTATTCTGGAAACAGTCATTTTTGTTGTTTTTGACAAAAAAACAACAAGCTTTTAACAACTAGGACCATTATTTCTTGTCCCGGAATCCCGCTTTACAGACAGGTTGAAGCCTGCTTGACAGAGCCGCTAACCTTAGTTAACTAGCTACTAGCCAACAAGCTAACGAAGTTAGTCCCAGAGGAGTTTGCAATGGATTCTTTTTTGTTTGGAGAAGTAAATGAATGGTTCCAGCGCTGTATAAGCTGTATCTACTACGTTTTTTTCTCGGGACAAACTGGATCACTCAGAGTTCCAATATGGCAATTGTTTGCTTGCCGAGGATTATAAGATTGAACTGGCTTCCTTGATCAAGCAAGTCGCAACGTAAGAAACTTAGGGAAACGCAGAGTGGTGGCTAGAGGCCGTTCGTGCTTGTTGGATGCATCTCTGCCTTGTTGTCTGACTGGCCGGTGTTGCCTGGAGTTTGTTTGCCAGAGGAGCCATCTCCTGTCTCTCCTCCCCCATCTAATAGTGGAGTTGAAGGAGCACAGCAAGAGGAGCATGCGACCATCAACAACCCAACGAGAGGCCCAGAGCAGATACAAACAACAAATAGTTTCACCGCCCCGGAGCCTAAACTTCCTGCACCTTTGTCGCTGGGGGTACCTGTCCCTGCGGCAAATCGAGCAGGGCTTCTCCATCTGTCGGAGGCCTGCACCAGAAGCCGCGGGCTCAAGTTATCCTGTCTCTCGCTCATCCTTAAAGGGTTCTCAGAATCCTGTGAACCGTGGGAGTGGGTGGATTTCCTCGTCCTTCTCACCAGCCGTGATTCTGGGCAGCTCAAGGGTAAGAAATGTCACTGTTCCTGGTGCAAAAACAATGTCCTATCCTGGAGCTTGATTAAATGACATTACTAAGCTGCTCCCAAATGTTCTAGGCCAGGACAAGGAATTCGATTCTATCGTAGTCCATTTGGGTTTTAATGTCCTTATGAAGGGCAGCTCTGAACAGTTGAAACTGGATTTTAAAGAGCTGATTGATTCTCTGATTGACACTAATAAAAGACCACTTCTGGCCCTGTGCGCTCTCTGAATCGTGGCATTGAACGCTTTAGCAGGATTATTTCTCTTCACAACTGGCTATGTGATTATTGCAGCTTAATGTGTGCAACTTTTGTTGACAATTTCGATACCTTTTGGAAACAAAACACGTTTTATAGGGAGGATTGGATCCACCAGAATAATTTGGGTTCTTGGGTCCTTTCAAAGCGCTATAAGGCTCCGTTGAGACAAGCCAAGCTCAGTTAATCCTTACCATTGTGTCGCTGAGTTATCATAATGCTTTAGCAAATGTACAGTTGAAGTCGGAAGTTTACATACACTTAGGTTGGAGTCATTAAAACTCGTTTTTCAACCACTCCACAAATATCTTGTTAAAAAACTATAGTTTTAGCAAGTCGATTAGGACATCTATTTTGTGCATGACACAAGTAATTTTTACAACAACTGTTGACAGACAGATTATTTCACATATAATTCACTGTATCACAATTCCAGTGGGTCAGAAGTTTACATACAATAAGTTGACTGTGCCTTTAAACAGCTTGGAAAATTCCAGAAAATTATGTCATGGCTTTAGAAGCTTCTGATAGGCTAATTGACATCATGTGGGTCAATTGGAGGTGTACCTGTGGATGTATTTCAAGGCCTACCTTCAAACTACCTTCAAACCTTCAGCCTTTTTGCTTGACATCATGGGAAAATCAACAGAAATCAGCCAAGACCTCAGCCAAGACCTCAGATTTTTTTGTGGTTGACCTTTTTAGTAAATGGATCAGTAGTCACTTAAAACCTCTTATGGCTGCAATCCCGCTAACAGGATCGATATGACAACAGCGAGTGAAAGTGCAGGGCGCCAAATTCAAACAACAGAAATCTCATAATTAAAATTCCTCAAACATACATGTATCTTATACCATTTTAAAGGTATTTTTGTTGTTAATCCCACCAAAGTGTCCGGTTTCAAATATGCTTTACTGTGAAAGCACCACAAACGATTATGTTGGGTCACCACCAAGCCACAGAATAAGCAGAGCCATTTTTCCAGCAAAAGATAGCAGTCACAAAAAGCACAAATAGAGATAAAATTAATCACTAACCTTTGATAATCTTCATCAGATCATAGGACTTCATGTTACACAATACATGTATGTTTTGTTTGATAAAGTTCATATTTAAAAAAAAAATCTGAGTTTACAATGGCGTGTTACGTTCACTAGTTCCAAAAACATCCAGTGATTTTGCATAGCCACTTCTCTTCAACAGAAATACTCATCATAAATGTAGATGATAATACAAGTTATACACATGGAATTATAGATATACCTCTCCTTAATGCAACCGCTGTGTCAGATTTCACATTTGTTTTACGGAAAAAGCAAACCGTGCAATAATCTGAGACGGCGCTCAGAAATATAATAACATTTGCCACCATTTTGGAGTCAACATAAACCAGAAATTACATGATAAAAATTCCCTTACCTTTGATGATCTTCATCAGAATGCACTCCCAGGAATCCCAGGTCCACAATAAATGCTTGATTTGTTCGATAATGTCCGTTATTTATGTCCAATTAGCTACTTTGGTTAGCGCGTTTGGTAAACAACTCCAAAGTCAAAAAGAGCGTTCACTAAAACGTGACGAAATGTCCAAAGGTTCCGTAACAGTCAGTAGAAACATGTCAAACGATGTATTGAATCAATCTTTAGAATGTTGTTAACATAAATCTTGAATAACGTTCCAACCGGAGAATTACATTGACTTCAGATGAGCGGTGGAACGGAGCTCCCTCTCATGTGAACGCGCATGGTCAAAGAATGGTCACCTCATGGCAGTGGTGACTAATTCTCCTCTCATCCGGCCCCCCTTCACAGTAGAGTCATCAGACAAAGTTCTACAGACTGTTGACATCTAGTGGAAGCCGTAGGAAGAGAATACTCATTCATATCTCACTGTGATTTCAATGGGATCTTGGTTGAAAATCCACCAGCCCCAGAATTTCCACTTCCTGTTTGGATTTTATCTCAGGTTTTTGCCTGCCATATGAGTTTTGTTATACTCACAGACATAATTCAAACAGTTTTAGAAACTTCAGAGTGTTTTCTATCCAATACTAATAATAATATGCATATATTAGCAACTATGACTGAGGAACAGGCCGTTTACTCTGGGCACCTCTGTGCACCTTTCATCCAAGCTACTCAATACTGCCCCTGCAGCCACAAGAAGTTAAAACAATGCAACTTTAAATAATGTGAATGTAATAATGTTACATATCTTACATTACTCATATCACATGTACATACTTTATTTTATACCATCTACTGCACCTTGCCTATGACGCTCGGCCATCGCTCATCCATATACTTATATGTACATATTCTCATTCACCCCTTTAGATTTGTGTGTATTAGGTAGTTGTTGGGTAATTGTTAGATTACTTGTTACATATTACTGCGCTGTTGGAACTAGAATGACAAGAATTTTGCTACACTCGCATTAACATCTGCTAACCATGTATATGTGACCAATAAAATTGGATTTGATTTGAATTTAGGCTGTAGCACAAGAAAATATGTATAATGTATATTTCCATACTATGATGTTGGAATAATACTGTGAAATTGTGAAAATTATGATTAGTGGCCTTTTAGTGTAAGAGCTGTTTGAAAAGACAGCCTTAAATTTCAGACTGTTTTAGTGGGATGGAGTTTTGGCCTGCCTGATGACATCACCAGGTGGTGAATTGGTTAATCGATCAATAAGAAAGTCCGTTCCAAATCTCTCTGCCAACACTAGCTAGTTGTCAGTTTTCCCCTCCCCACTCAGACCACTCTGACAGTTCTAGCAAAATTCTTGGTTGAGTAATTGCTCTTTGCTAACAAACTATTTTTGACCAAAAAATATATTTAAAAAAATCACAGTTGAAATTAAACTGCTGCATTGGACCTTTAGGACATGTACAATGGGCCTACATTCCAAATTGTATATATAGTTTTTTGTTGGTGACTATTTTAGCATATTTGCGTATTTGTTCATATGTATCCACTGGTATATGTGGCCATCTTCGAATGCATCAACATTATTTTGTCCAACTCTTTTGGGACTAGTGTGATGAGCACAAAGACCAAATTTGGAGTGAATCTGACTTTCATTCCATGAAAATACGATTTTTTATGATTATTTAAAGCTTTAGCGTTACATATTCAAAAGCGTGAATAATTAAGTTTCCTTATTTTTTAAGACACCAATGCCAAACTTAACGTGGTTCATCATGTTAATGGGTTTTGATTAACCTAACAAGTCTCAAGTTGATAGGCCATTGTGAAGTGGATTTACAAAGGATTTAAATGGACACATAAAATCAGATTTTCTGATTTATCAATAACTCAGCCATTTCTTAACCAACCCCTTAGTTGTTAAGGGATGTAACTTAGTTTTGGTAAAACAATTATAATATTTTAGTTATTGACAAAAATCCACACCTATCAACTTGAAACTTTTCAAAATGAACAACTCATTCTTTGCATATATAATGCTAATGCTCAAAATCATCTGCAATCATCTTCTTTTCATGAACCATCAATCCGATTGACTCCAGATTTGGTTTATAGACTCATGATGGCACATAAAGGAAGATAGTTCCGACATGATAGAGTGCTTGCTTTGTTATCCAACTGATCTTGTGTCCTTTCTGTCATCCTGTGAACCCCGTTCATTGCTGCTGCAGCTATATTTTGGTCTCATGGCCTCTAATGAATTTGAGAATGATTCGTTGCTGCATTCGAAGTCAGCCACACTACACCATTAGATGGCACAATATCACACCAGGGCTATGAGAACTGAACCGATGGGCATGGGGCCATAAAACTTGGTATGCAAACCTTATGTAAAAGTCCTTAGAAGCTGTGTGAATATAAAGTCACTGCAACTTTTTATGGCTGTACCAGACCAGTTGGTGGCATTATAGATGGTATTGGCATCAGTGGCACCATAGGATAACAGAGCAATAACTATTGATCAGGCGGACTTTGTCTCATGCAAATAAATTTTAGATTTAAATGATGCAGATGAAATATGTGAAATATAGTGATTAGTATATCTGTATAATCACATATTGTTATCCTGTTATGTGGTCTGAACATAGTGAAAAGTGGACATTTTATTCAGGAAAATTTGAAATCAGAAGTCCTGCCGCTAGCCCAGTCAGCGTATTACAGATGTGAGAGTGTATTGTAATATTTTGAAATAATAATGTGTAAATCAAATAGTATTGGTCACATACACGTGGTTAGCAGATGTTAATGCGAGTGTAGCGAAATGTTTGTGCTTCTAGTTCCGACCATGCAGTAATATCTAACAAGTCATCTAACAATTTCACAACTACCTTTTACACACAAGTGTAAAGGAATGAATATGTACATATAAATATATGGATGAGCGATGGCCGAACGGCATAGGCAAGATGCAGTAGATGGTATAGAGTACAGTATATACATATGAGATGAGTAATGTAGGGTATGTAAACATTATATAAAGTGGCATTGTTTAAAGTGCCTAGTGATACATTTATTACATCCAATTTTTTATTATTAAAGTGGCTAGAGATTTGAGTCAGTATGTTGACAGCAGCCACTCAATGTTAGTGATGGCTGTTTAACAGTCTGATGGCCTTGAGATAGAAGCTGTTTTTCAGTCTCTCGGTCCCTGCTTTGATGCACCTGTACTGACCTCGCCTTCTGGATGCTAGCGAGGTGAACAGGCAGTGGCTCGGATGGTTGTTGTCCTTGATGATCTTTTTGGCCTTCCTGTGACACCGGGTGTTGTAGTTGTCCTGGAGGGCAGGTAGTTTGCCCCGGGTGATGCGTTCTGCCGACCTCACTACCCTCTGCAGAGCCTTACGGTTGTGGGCGGAGCGGTTGCCGTACCAGGCGGTGATACAGCCCGACAGGATGCTCTCGATTGTGCATCTGTAAAAGTTTGCGAGTGTTTTTGGTGACATGGCAAATTTCTAGTCATATCACAGTTTACCTATTTGCTTATGGTTTTGCCTACACCTAGTGACCTGCTTTTTAAATTATATGAACAAAAAATATTCAATTTTATTTGGAACGGCAAACCAGATTAAAATTAAAAGGGCCTATTTATATAACGAATATGAATTCGGAGGGCAGAAATGATTAAATATTAAAGCATTAGACCTCTCACTAAAGGCATCAGTCATACAAAAGTTATACTTAAATCCAAACTGGTTCTCTAGTAAATTGGTACGAATGTCTCATCCTATGTTCAAGAAGGGCCTTTTTCCCTTTATTCAGATTACACTCATTTTCGGTTGTTTGAAAAGGAAATAATCTCCAAAATATCTTTATTTTTTAACAAGCCTTAGAAAGTTGGTTGCAATTTCAGTTTAATCCACCTGAAAAGGCGGAACAAATATTGTGGTTAAATTCAAATATACTAATTGATAAAAAAACTGTATTTATCGAAGACATTTTAAAAAAAGGTATAATTTTAGTGAATGATATCATAAATAGGACTGGTGGAGTTATGTCACACATGCAGCTAACATAGACATATGGAAATGTCTGCTCTACCCAAAATTACAACCAATTAATTGCAGCATTACCACAAAAATGGAAGAGGCAAGTAGAAGGGGAAAAAAGTAAGGAACTTGTATGTCGGCCCTGTATTAAAGAACATAAATGGTTAAAGACAAGTGTGATAAATAAAAACATATACCAATTTAATTTAAGGACCAAAAAATTGACAGCTGTGCCATATAAATTGCAAAATAGTTGGGAAGAGATTTTCGATGTACCCATTCCATGGCACATGGTTTATGAATTGATACACAAAACAACGCCGGATTCAAAACTTCTAATTTTTCAATTTAAATTACTGTACAAAATTCTTGCAACTAATAGAATGTTATATATATGGGGGATACAATCTTCCCAGCTCTGCAGATTCTGCTGTGAGGCAGAGTCATTAGATCATTTATTTTGGTATTGTCCATATGTAGCTCGTTTTTGGTCACAGGTCCAGGAATGGCTGAAGAATTGCAACATTTGCCTAGAACTAACGCTACAGATGGCAATACTGGGTGATTTGAAAAGCCATAGTCAATCAATCAATAATATAATAATTATTTTAGCAAAAATGTTTGTAAATTAAAAATAATCTGTAGAAGCTATGAGAATAGGAAGGTTCAATTATTTTGTGAAGCATCACAGCACAGTTGAAAAATATATGGCAAATAGAAATCCGAAATGGATGATGTTGAGAGATAGATGGGAGGGGTTGAATGGATCTGAAGGGTGGGACTAATAACAAGATAAACAATGTAAAGCATACGGGATCTGTAAAATACATATAGGTTCAGGAACTTTTGTGAAATAGCACAGTTACAAATAGAAATCAAACTGGAGTTGTTTAGTTTGTCTGGGAGCAAGTACCAAATGAGATTTAAATTGTTTACACAAACAGATTTCGACAAAAATAAAGACCCAGAAGTCAAAGATGACCGCAATAGACCTATACACCAAAGGTTTATGTTAAAATTTGTGAACTATTTTCAGCTTTAGTGTATAAGTATATTGCGGTCATCTTTGAATTCTGAACAATGAACTGCTTCTTCCTCCTCCTCAAGGTGGAGGAGAACGGGGTCTTGGAGGACATGGAAGAGGACATCAGCCTGAAGAAACGGAAAGGTGATCACCACGGCAACAAAGACTTAGAGTCACGAGACTCCGGACAGGATGCTGAAGGTGAAAAGGTCAAGAAGCGCCGGGGACGACCTCCGGCGGAGAAACCGCTCCCCAACCCCCCCGAGCTCACCAAGCAGCTGAGCACACTGGTGGATATGGTCATCAACTACAAAGATGGGTGAGATTAGCAGCGAGAATTGGGGATGAGCACTGTGTTAATTATGTAATTATGATGCAATTATGTCCACACATACTAATTAGCAATTTGTGGAGAAGAAGGGCAGTGACGTTTGATGTTAGACCATGCAGGGACTGGTTCAACATTAATTACTTATTGTTTCCCTCCATTTCACAGTGTGAGCAGTGTGCTGCAGAAATGATCAGACAGAGAGGACTTAGATAGAATCTGTCCCATTATGGCATCTGTGAGAGCATGGGCAGCAGGTAGCCTAGCAGTTAAGCGCTTTGGGCCAGGTTGCTGGTTAGAATCTCCAACATGACTAGGTGAAAAATCTGTCGATGTGCTCTTCAGCAAGGCACTTAACCCTAATTGCTCCTCTAAGACCCTCTGCTAAATAACTTAAATGTAAAAAAAAAAAATGAAAAAACTATTTTGAGGTAGTCCATTTTCTTATTCTACTACTTCTATGAGTTGGCAAACAAACTAAAAGGGTGCACACTGCCACCTAAAGTGTGTTGTTTGAACAGGTATAGAGCCAAGGTTGGCGATTATGTTATCAGTCAGTTATGGAATTTTTCTGCACATGTATATTTCATTGGCTGATCCCTCCTGGTGACCTGTTGGAATTATGTGATCCTTCCTCAAAGGCTCTGCCCATGCTAGAACAAGCTGTTGGGCACAAGAGTCTTCTATCTATCTCTATGATCGGACCCGACTTAAAATAATATGTTTTCTTTCAAATACTTTGGCTGCACTTGATTGGCACGATGGAACTAAATCTGGCCAATCTGCCACTCCAGGCAGGCTATATCAAACGCTGAAACTATTTGAAACTAATCACATACTATTGTCTGGAGAGGTCTGTGTGTTTTTGGCCTGTAACAGAGCCTGTGCTAAATGCTTCCAGGTTGGGCCGTCAGATCAGCAAAGGCTTCATCCAACTGCCTTCTAGGAAGGAGGTGTCAGAGTATTACGAGCTGATCCGAAAGCCTGTGGACTTCAGGAGGATCCGGGTAGGCTCAGTGGACCCTCTACACCAGAGATTCCTAACCTTTTTCACACAGGGTCCCCTATTTGACATTTGATCAAATTAGACACAAATACATAGCATTTTACATTTTCATATTGCATTTGATATAACCCTTCATAGTTCATAACAGCATCACAATGAAATGGAATACAGTGCACTTGTAGGCATCCACAAAAACAGTAGGCTATTTTGCTGCAAATATACTTTTGGTGTAAAATAGCCATCTTAAAGAGTCATTCCAATTAAATGCAGAGATTTGGGAACACACCATTTTCTGTTCATATTGCATTTTATATGACCTATATCAGCATCAAAATGAATTATTATCTATTATTATGCACCTGTATTTATATTTGCACATGTAGTACCAGTCAAAGGTTTGAGGCACACCTACTCATTCCAGGATTTTTCCTTATTGCTACTGTTTTTTACATTGTAAAATAATAGTGAAGACATCAAAACTATGAAATAACACCTATGGAATCCTGTAGTAACCAAGAAAGTGTTAAACAAATCCAAATATAATCCATATTTGAGCTTCTTCAAAGTAGCCACCCTTTGCCTTGATGACAGCTGTGCACAGCATATGTAGAAACTCCTTCAAGACTGTTGGAAAAGCATTCCAGGTGAAGCTGGTTGAGAGAATGCCGAGAGTGTGCAAAGCTGTCATCAAGGCAAAGGGTGGCTACTTTGAAGAATCTCAAATATAAAACATATTTGGATTTGTTTAACACTTTTTTGGTTACTACATGATTCCATATGTGTTATTTCATAGTTTTGATGTCTTCACTATTATTCTACAATGTAGAACATAGTAAAAAATAAAGAAAAACCCTTGAATGAGAAGGTGTCCAAACTTTTGACTGGTACTGTATATATATTATTTTGATTATCCCCCCCAAAAAAATTATTTCAGGACTCAAGCCCCAACAGGAAATATTGGCACACCCCCTAGATTGGGCACCCCTGCTCTACACCGCAATCTATAAACTCAGCACGACACCAACCCACCCACATCTTACCACATACCAATTCAGCGCAGAACCAACCCACCCATCAGCCTTCTGGTTGCTCACCACCAAATCTCAACACTAACCTACCAGATCGACCAACAAATCTTCCCACATACCAACTGGATCTAGGCCTGTTAACAAAGTGACAGATGGCAGTGCTATTCTTTCAAGTGTCCAACGGTCCCTCCACAACCCTGTGGTTGCATATTCCATTGTCATCTGAGCAAATGTTTCTATGATGTTGTATTCAGGTACTAATATACACTCTATTTATGTGAGCATACATGTTTTCTGACAATGTGTTGTTTTTGGTAGGAGCGTGTGCGCAATCATAAGTACAGGAGTGTGGGAGATCTGGAGAAAGACATCATACTGCTGTGTCACAACGCCCAGACCTTCAACCTGGAGGGATCTCAGGTGTGCCGCAGGGATGTGATCTAGGGCCACTGGAATTCATGTCACTGCCTACGGTTTTACGTGAAATCCACATACCATGATGCCCCCAGCTAATGATTGTGAGAGGCTAATTTGGTTTATGTTGTGTGTGTTTGCCATAGATATTTGAGGACTCAATTGTTCTCAAGTCTGTGTTTGAGAGTGCACGGCAAAGGATTGTCATTGACGATGAGGTGAAACAGGACAGCACTGCCATCCGTGAAGATGACGGAGGTCGAGACAATCAGTTGGTTTCATCAGCAGGTGAGACCCAGCCATTGTGATCTCAAAATAAACTCTGTGAAGGATATCTTCTTTAAAAAAAAACAATGAGAAGATCAAGATTATGTAGTTCAGTTGACAAGGAGAAGCACATTTTCACTGTCACTCACCCAAGTTATGAAGCAACATTGTTTAGATTTTGAGTAGCTTGTAATTATTTATTTTCACAAAGATCAATGATAGGACAAACTAATATCTGGTTGTCATTAAAAAAGTAAATGGCAAACTAGTGCCTTCAACTCACTTTTGTTCCTCTCTTTTCAGTGAAAATGGCAACAAAGCAGGGGAAACAGAGGATGAAGGAGGAGAGAAGCAGAAAGACGAAGGTCAAGAAGACAGTCTACAGTGATGTAGACAGCGATGAGGATCTGGAGGACAATACAGCTAAAGATGAGGCTTGACCTGGAGGACCAACGCTAGTTCATTTATCCTCCTTATCCTCTTTCTTCCTATCCACTCGGACTGTTTTTGCGTCGCAGCTTATTCATTTGCTCACCTTGCAAAAGGTTTGTCTCATCTCAAGTCAAGAGAGCCACTCGAAGGAATGCACGTAACTAATTATGTTGGTCCTCAAGTAATTAATGCAGCCTCAAATGTTCATGTCCTTTTACTATTATTTGAGCTTTTTTTTTTATGATGTTGCTCCCCCGGTCTTCATGTGAAAGCTGCTGTGTGTATCCTTAATGCTTTACCAGAGGATATCCCTCCACTCTTTTTCCATTTGTTTTTTTATTTTATATGAACGTGTTATTACTGTATGTGTGAAATTAGAATGTATTTCTGCTGAGACGGAGACCACCCTCAGAGAGTGGCACCTGTTGATAACATCTCTATGTGTTGTGTACAGGTATGGGAGATGTCAGAACATGATTGGTCAGTTCTTCAATATGACCAGGATGGACACTACTGGATTGTTTCAAATCTCAAAATGTGTGGATTTAAAATTGAAATTTGATTCTGTAATAAAAGTCCAAATAGGAGAAGTGTATTTGAACAATATTGTGTATTCTGAACGACCTGACCACCAACATTGTTTTCAAAGTTAATAAGCAGTTATAAACAGATAAAGTTGTATCACTTCAGGTGTACGTTTTATACTTTATACTCATGGGCTTTTTGTATTATTTTGCGTCTTTTTGAGTTTGGTTTAGAGTGGCAACTAGCAAGTCCCAGGTGACAAACAAGAAAGAGAAAAAATAGATCTCCCAGCAGGAGACAGTATGGATTTGTGTTGATGTCTTTTTTTTTCTCTCTTTTTTTGGCAAGAAAAAGCAACCCACTGGGACCCTGATTCTGGCATGAAGAAGTTTGTGTACCAGTTGCTACAGTTCTTCTGTACTAATCCTGCTTTGTGTAAAAAGAAAGGCAAGACATCAGTGTAGCCAGCAGAAAGATATTCTATAGCCCAAGGACTGATTATATTAATATGTTTATATTGTTTAACCTCACTAGGGTATGTGGAACGGTAGCGTCCCATCTCGTCAACAGCCAGTGAAACTGCAGGGCGCCAAATTAAAAACAACAGAAATCCCATAATTAAAATTGCTCAAACATACAAGTATTTTACACCATTTTAAAGATAGACTTGTTGTAAATCCAGGCACAGTGTCCGATTTCAAAAAGGCTTTACAACGAAAGCACACCAAACGATTATGTTAGGTCAGAGCCAAGTCACAGAAAAACACAGCCATTTTTCCAGCCAAAGTCACAAAAAGCAGAAATAGAGATCAAATTAATCACTAACCTTTGATGATCTTCATCAGATGACACTCATAGGACTTCAGGTTACACAATGCATGTATGTTTTGTTCGGTAAAGTTAATATTTATATCCAAAAATCTGAGTTTACATTGGCGCATTATGTTCAGTAGTTCCAAAACATCCGGTGATTTTACAGAGAGCCACATCAATTTACAGAAATACTCATAATAAACATTGCTAAAAGATACAACTGTAATGCATGGAATTTTAGATCCACTTCTCCTTAACCTCTAACGAGCCTCTACCCCGGATCCGGGATCGCTAGCATAGCGTCACAATTAAATAGTAGCATCTAAATATCATTAAATCACAAGTCCAAGACACCTAATGAAGGATACAGATCTTGTGAATAAAGCCACCATTTCAGATTTTTAAAATGTTTTACAGGGAAGACACAATATGTAAATCTATTAGCTAAACACGTTAGCAAAAATCACCATTTTTCTTTGTCCACCATTTTCTCTCAACACCAGTAGCTATCACCAATTCGGCTAAACTAAGATATTGATAGCCACTAACCAAGAAAAAACCTCATCAGATGACAGTTTGATAACATATTTATGGTATAGGATAGGTTTTGTTAGAAAAATGTGCATATTTCAGGTATAAATCATAGTTTGCCATTGCAGCCAGCATCACAAATCTCACCAAAGCTCCTAGAATTACTACAGACAGCAACGTGTATTACCAATTTACTCATCATAAAACATTTCTTAAAAATACACAGCACATAGCAATGGACAGACACAGATCTTGTGAATTCAGACAACATTTCAGATTTTCTAAGTGTTTTACGGCGAAAACACAGTAAATCGTTATATTAGCATACCACATACGCAAATGTTACCCGAGCACTGATTCTAGCCAAAGAGAGCGATATCATATCATCGCCAAAATATATTAATTTTTTCACTAACCTTCTCAGAATTCTTCAGATGACACTCCTGTAACATCATATTACAACATACATATACATTTTGTTCGAAAATGTGCATATTTAGCCATAAAAAAACGTGGTTATACAATGAAAATAGTAGCAAAACAAGCCTGGAAATGTCGGTCGCCATCTTTGAGTGATCTAGTTTAATCAATAGCTAATCATATACTTGACTAAAAAATACAGGGTTGACAGGAATCGAAAGACAAATTAGTTCTTAATGCAATCGCTGATTTACATTTTTTAAATTATCCTTACTTTTCAATACAGGTTGCGCCAAGCGAAGCTATACAAAACAAAATGGCAGCGTAAGCTTTAACATTTTTTGACAGAAACACGATTTATCATCATAAATTGTTCTTACTGTGAGCTGTTCTTCCATCAGAATCTTGGGCAAAGAATCCTTTCTTGGGTCTAATCTTCTTTTGGTCGAAAGATGTCCACTTGTCCGTCGAAATGCCCACTAACGTACGACCGGGACCCCGAAATGTGCCCAGCGCGTCAAAGTGCACAACAAAGCAATGCCTCAAAATCGCACTAAAAGGATATAAATTGCTATACAACGGTTCAAATTAACTACCTTATGATGCTGTTAACACCTATAATGGGTAAAAACATGACCGGAGAAATATTACTGGCTACACTAATGCTTGGAAAAAGAGCAGGGCGGTGTCCACCGCGCGTCCGGCGCAGCTGGAAAAGAGTTCCTACCTACACGTTTTTTTGTTTTATAGTGGCTGTGATTGCGCAATCGATACCATTCAAAGCGTCATCACGTAAAGGCATCCAGGGGAAGACGTAAGCAGTGTCTGTATCCTCATAGCATTCACAGTGGCCTTTAAACTGACTCCAGATCAGGGGCCAAAATGTGTGAAATCTGACTCCATGTCAGGGAAATTGCTGTAGAATGAGTTCTGTTCCACTCAGAGACAAAATTCCAACGGCTATAGAAACTAGAGAGTGTTTTCTATCCAATAATAGTAATAATATGCATATTGTACGAGCAAGAATTGAGTAGGAAGCCGTTTAATCTGTAATGCAAATTATGCTAATGAGAAAACAGCACCCCCTATAGTCGCAAGAAGTTAATGTAAACCGCTGTGTCAGATTTCAAAAAAGCTTTACGGGAAAAAGCACACCATGCAATAATCTGAGTACAGCGCTCAGAGACCAACACAACCCAAACAGATATCCGCCATGTTGTGTAGTCAACAGAAGTCAGAAATAGCATTATAAATATTCACTTACCTTTGATGATCTTCATCAGAATGCACTCCCAGGAATCCCAGTTCCACAATAAATGTTTGTTTTGTTCGATAATGTCCATAATTTATGTCCAAATACCTCCTTTTTGTTCCCGCGTTTAGCCCAGTAATCAAAATTCATGACGCACGATCACTAGGTGCAGACGAAAAGTCAAAAAGTTCCGTTACAGTCCGTAGAAACATGTCAAACGATGTATAGAATCAATCTTTAGGATGTTTTTAACATAAATCTTCAATAATGTTCCAACCGGAGAATACCTTTGTCTTCAGAAATGCAATGGAACGCAAGCTAACTCTCACGTGAACTCGCATGGTCAGCTCGTGGCTCTCTGGCAGACCTCGGACTCATTCCCCTCTCATTTGCCCCTCCTCACAGTAGAAGCATCAAACAAGGTTCTAAAGACTGTTGACATCTAGTGGAAGCCTTAGGAAGTGCAATATGACCCCATAGACACTGTGTATTCGATAGTCAAAGAGTTGAAAAAAACTACAAACCTCAGATTTCCCACTTCCTGGTTGGATTTTTTCTCAGGTTCTTGCCTGCCATATGAGTTCTATTATACTCACAGACATCATTCAAACACTTTTAGAAACTTCCGAGTGTTTTCTATCCAAATCTACTAATAATATGCATATCTCAGCTTCTGGGCCTGAGTAGCAGGCAGTTTACTCTGGGCATGCTTTTCATCCAAAATTCCCAATGCTGCCCCCTACCCTAGTGAAGTTAAATTGCAGGTAAGGTTTGCTGAGACAGAACGTGAAAGACAGCATTGTACCCATTCTTATGCTTATCACTCTTTTTGTATGTAGGACAATGCTGTAGCAATGCACTTAGCCATCCGCTACATTTGTATAGTCTCAGCCAGGAGAGGCGAGAAAGGAAAATGAACTGCATTTGGGCTATTATATGTCACTCTCTCTGAGGAAAGTATATGATGTGATGTAAAATGTGTCTGAATCTCTTGCATATTTCTTTCTCTTTGTCAACATTGAAACAACGTTGAATGCATTTTGCAAGGAGTAGATTTTTGCATAGTACGGGGATCTAATCTTATCCGATTGCATTCTGTTAGTGTTGTGATATGAAAGTCTGCTTACAACCCCACCTTCCTCTTTCAATCAGAGTTCAATACACATGCAATCAATCAGAAGCAGACTAGAACAAATTCAATCAAATATTTATTTATGAATCCATTTGAGTAAGTGTCCTTGTTTCAATATGCTAAACCAGATTTTCTTTGCACAACCAGATTTGCTTTGTACACTCTACAGATCTCGGAATAAGTAATGGGTTTAGTGCAATGATTTGCGATGAAGCCGGTAGCTGGGTAGACACGGGCCATTATCAAAGCCAGATTTACTCATAAATAAACATTAATCAACCCCAAGTTCACGATAGCTTCAACATTACCAGAGTGACAAAGGATATTAACTGAAATTGACAAAATGTTTCATCAAATGTAAATACCAATGTTGCAAAGATACTCAAGCGGTAGCCTCCGATGGCGGCATATTTCATATCATCCGACAAAATGTAGCATGAACCAACGTAGCTTCCACAGTTACAACCAATAGGTGGTATAGTGCCCTCAAATCTCATCACTAAGCTAAGTTCCCTGGGACTGAACACCTCCCTCTGCAACTGGATCTTGGACTTCCTGACGGGCGCCCCAGGTGGTGAGGGTATTAAAAAACATATCCGCCATGCTGACCCTCAACACAGGGGCCCTTCCAGGGTGTGTGCTTATTCACCTCCTGTACTCCCTGTTCACCCACGACTGCGTGGCCTAGCACGACTCCAACACCATAATTACGTTTGCCAACAACACAATGGTGGTAGGCCTGATCACCGATGACAACGAGACAGCCTATAGGCAGGAGGTCAGAGACCTGGCAGTGTGGTGCCAGGACAACAACCTCTCCCTCAAAGTCAGTATTACAAAGGAACTGATCATGGACTACAGGAAACGGAAGGCCGAGCACTCCCCATTCACATCGACAAGGCTGTAGTGGAGAGGGTCGAGAGCTTCAGGTTTCATGGTGTCCACATCACCAACAAACTATCCTGGTCCAAACACACCAACACAGTCGTGAAGAGGGCACGACAATGCCTCTTCTCTCTCAGGAGGCTGAAAAGATTTGACATGGGCCTTCAGATCCTCAAAACGTTATACAGCTGCACCATCGAGAGCATCTTGACTAGCTGCATCACTGCTTGGTATGGCAACTGCTTAGCATCTGACTGCAAGGCGCTATACAGGGTAGTGAATACGGCCCAGGACCTCTATACCAGGCTGTGTCAGAGGAAGGCCCAAAAAATTGTCAGTGACTCCAGTCAAACAAGCCACAAGCGGTACCGGCAAGCGTTACCAAGCGGTGCCGGCAAGCGGTACTAATGCACCAACAGGATCCTGAACAGCTTCTATCCCCTAGCCATAAGACTTCTAAACAAGACTGCTGAATAGCTAATAAAATGGCTACCTGGACTACTGGCATTGACCCTTTTTTTACACTGACACCACAACACACACACACACACACACACACACACACACACACACACACACACACACACACACACACACACACACACACACACACACACACACTTTCAAACTCACAACATACGCTGCTGCTATTGTCTATTATCTATCCTGTTGCCTAGTCACTTTACCCATACCTACTGTACTGTATATGTACAGTACATACCTACCTCAATTACCTCGTACCCCTGCACATCGACTCGGTACTGGTACTCCCTGTATATAGGCATGTTATTTTCTACTCCTTTTAAAGAGCCATGTTAATTTTACTCATTATTTTTATTAGTTATTCACTGTGTATTTATTTCTCGTGTCACTATTTCCATTTTCTTTATTTATTCAAAATCTTATCTTTAACTCTGTATTGTTGGAAATGGACCTGTAAGTAAGCATTTCACTGTTAGTCTACACATGTTGTCTACGAAACATATGACAAATAACATTTGATTTAATTTGACTAAATTTAATTTAATTTGACTAAAATACCAATTCTCCCACTGGAATTGTGACACAGTGAATTATAAGTGAAATAATCTGTCTGTAAACAATTGTTGGAAAATGACTTGTGTCATGCACAAAGTAGATGTCCTAACCGACTTGCCAAAACTATAGTTTGTTAACAATACATTTGTGGAGTGGTTGAAAAGCGAGTTTTAATGACTCCAACCTAAGTGTATGTAAACTTCCGACTTCAAATGTACATAGGTTTTGAGTTGGTATCTTTAATGGATCATTTGATAAATATTATGTTTAATCATTATTAAACTGTCTACAAAATCTAAGCAATTGTCTCAGAAACTGATTGGAGGGTGTCCACTTTTAGGTTACTTACCCTAACGATGTAACTATAAGGCTATTTTCTGGGAATTATGTCGTTATTATGTCCCTGATGTTTCGACTACAGACAATTGTAAATTGGGTTATTTGCGGGATTTCTTCGTCTTTTCAATAGCATTGGTATTGACTAAAATCTGTGTTTTTGATTGTAATTCAACTATTGGTATGTTTTGCCTGTACAAATACGGCCGCCAGTGTTTGATTAAGATACAAACTGAACGTTTTAACAGCTTGCTTAGTTCAAATTGAAAGGCTAACTTATTCAACATAAATAGCGAGGCGATTTCAATGTAATACGTTGTCTGTTGCGTAAATGGTCTGCTGGAATAATATATTGAGAATGGAGTAGTATGTAAATAACTGTATCAAAGAAGAGGCAGTTACCTAAATCTAATGACTTCTATTAATAGCGGATAGGCAATTGCCACAGTGAGGTGCCCACCGAAATGTTTTTTTTTTCTTCTTATGGATTGACTGATGTATTTTATGAAGTTGGCGTGTTACATGTTACTTTTAAAGTCTTGGACATTTCATAAGTGTGAAGCTGAAGGAGAAGAGAAAGTTGTCAAGTTTGTTTTTAACCTTCCGATAGAGGTAAGGGCTGAACGTTGTTGAGAATGGGTAATATAGTTTTTTCCTACTGGTAAGAATAGAAGAGTTATTCGTACTCGCTGGGCTATATTGAGCTGTAAGGATTCAGTGGGACATTTGCAGGTGAGGTCTGAATAGTTAAATCGAAAACGTTCTGTGATCATTTCTGATTACTGTTGCTGGGTTTTATAGTTTAGTTAATACCAGTGAATTTGAGCAGAAAGTTTATGTATTCTAACATTATAATCTGGTTCTATTACGTGGAACAATGTCCAGTCATTAAAGTGGATTACAGGATAGTTTTCACTATTATGCTGATGAGACAGCACCAACTTTTTAAAGGTTCTAGATTTGTTAAACGACAGGTTTATATTTTTACTAAATTAATGCAACAGGTTGAAATTATTAGATTACCGGGAAGGATAAATGGTTCATTACGATGAGACATTGACTACATTTGTGACAGAAAAAAGTATTACATTTAAAGAGGTTACAGGAAACATCTAAGGTGAAATAGCCATTACTGTCACGACTTCCTTCGAAGTCGGTCCCTCTCCTTGTTCGGGCGACGTTCGGCGGTCGACGTCACCAGCCTTCGAGCCACCGCCGATCCACTTTTCATTTTCCATTTGTTTTGTCTTAGTCTTACACACCTGGTTTCACTCACCCAATTACCTGTTTATTATTTAACCCTCTGTTCCCCCATGTTTGTTTGTGAGTGATTGTTTATTGTATTTTCGGTCCGTTATGGTGTGCTCATGATGTTACTTTGTACATTTGTCATTCTGAGTAAAAGTATGTTGATTACTCGTATTTGCTGTCCTGCGCCTGACTCTCTACACCAGCTACACACAGGACCCTTACAATTACATATGTTGTTGGACATTGGTCTAGTAACTATACCAGGATCATTTTATATGATTATGGAAAAGAGAGACCAGTCATATAATATAATATGGGAGTGAATTGTTAGACTCGGTGGTGAGAAACATGTTGTCGTGTCTAAGGGTAGCACGTGCTAAATTAAGCGCACATAAACGTTGGGGTAGATTGAAAGAAACGATTAATGATTTGACGGAGTACAGTGGACTTATCATTATCATAAGGTTTTGTTTGTAGTTAGAACTTTTGGGTTGCTGAATCGGTGTCGTATAGTGAATGCTAACGACATGTTTTGTGGGGGTTTTCCAAGAAAATGGGGGTTTCCTGGTCTCTCTTTGAAATGTTTCCCAGAGCTGTGGTCTTGGGAAGAGCAGTGAATAAGATTAAGGCCATAAACTACTAAATTAAATATTTTTTTGTTTGTTTTTACCTTAAGGTTTGCAAATACCCACACTCAACAAACTTGTTCTGACTATTTGTTGGTGTTTTTAAAATACTATGTTTGATTTATTGTAAGTGTTCTATTTCCTTTGGGTTTGGTGAGTTTTCCATTTGTCTTAGTGCCGAGGTATCTTAATGGGGCACACACGCACATGGACTTTTTTGAAGTTTTTATTTTCTGAGTTTTTATTGAACACTTGAATTCTTTTGATAAGACATGTACTGAAAACCTACTGGAAACCTGGGATACAAAATGTATGACATGTTTGACTGTTTTTCATTAATTTGGCTAATATAGTAAGAAATACTTCTTTGGAGGGTTTGTATGACCTCTGACCTCTGACCTCTGTCCTGATCACCCTCACTGGAAAGCCATTTGGATAATGAATTGAAGGTAATTTGTGATATTGATCATGTGATGAAGTTTATAGTTCTTAGCCATATTTGTGATTTGAACCAACGGGAAGGAAAGGGCATTGCCATTAACTAAGGTTCGGCTGTCTTAAGTCTTTTTTACTATGACCATATGGGTACAGTTATTTTAATTCGATTTTGTTATTTGAAATTATTTTGTTATATTTTTTGCCCACTAGTAGTGTTTTTTTTTATTTATTTTTTTACACATTACTCACATGTGGAGTTATGTGTCAAAATGGGGGAGGTAACAGTCCTCTGAGGTTTTAAATTGAAGTTTACACGCCTTGAGTGATATGTAGGAGTGTATTGAGTGGTATGTGAAGGAGTGTATTGTTGTGTTTGTTCTGTTCTGTTTTGATACAAATCTCACCAGATTAGGTCTGCTGGATTGTTGGGATTTCTCCCGATGGGTTATAGGTCTAACTTCCTGATCCTGTGGCTCTGCGATGAAGTTGACAGTGTGATGGGGAGTATAAGCCAATTTGAAAAAATAATTTCAGTTGAATGTGTTGTTAGTCTCTTTGACACTTGTTTAGACATTGGTATTAAGAATAATTGGTGCAAGCAATTATTTATCATATAGTTAATGCTTGTCTGGATTTCCTGAATGAAAAATGTTCCTGATCTAAACTGTTGCTCTGATCTGTCCTCTCGAGGTTATCATGAAAGGTTAGATAATTGGACCGAACAGTGTGTGTACCTCAAAACCCACTCTAACTCGCTGAAGAAGAGTGACAAAGGCGTTCAACACGGCCCTGTCCGCACCACTTCTACCGAGAGACCTGAGTCCTGAGCCAGCAACCTGTATGCAGCGTACGATCGGAGCTATCGACTGCTTTTCTCTCATGTCTTTTCTCTCAGGAGTGTGACAGGAGTCCACGTGGAGTGAGCATGGGGAGAGATCTGTTCTGAACTTCTCTTATGTTGCTGGTGTACTGGTTGACAAATAGAATAGACATAATGGGTGGTAAAGGGGGTGGCGGCTCAGGTAGGACATTGAAATTGGGACATTATCATGGGCCATCCACTTTGAACTGTAAAGCTATCTGAAGAAGACAATGAAGAAGACGTCAGAAGAATCGGTGCTTGATGGGTGTGTGTGTGTGTGTGGGGGGGGGGGGGGGGGGGGAACTGTGCCCAATAATGATTTAGACTTGTCTAAAATTGTTTATTTTGGGGTATCAGGTTGATTGTAGGGGTCCACACACTACATAAAATTATAGTAATTTAGATTAAGAATGCATTAAGATACTGATCTGTATTATAATCGTGATAAGAAAGTTAATAGTAGAGTTATAGGATAATTATACTGTACTTAATATAAATGTACATTCTGCCAATGTTGATGTGTGTTAAATTTATGTTTTTTGTCTTTGAGTGATAGGACCAATTTGAATCACTGAGCAATGTCATTGAACATTTGGGTTGGATAATTCATTTTGGCTTTGATTATGATTTGGAAACTGGATGATTTTTTTTAAACTGAAGGATTCATTTGAGTTAAGTATGCTAATAACTATACGAGTGAGGCAATTCATGTATTATGGATTTTTTGATTGCTGTTATGAACTTAAGATGTCGACACTATTCTCAGCATGAATGGGTGAATAATGGAGAGGGTGAACTTTGATCCGGAGAGTGAAACTGATCCTAATCTATTTGATCTATAGGCATTGCCTTATAAATAGTGGAATCATGATTCTTGTCTTGGGTCATGTTCATTAGGCATGAACAGAATACATTTGACTTAAAGCAGGGGTCACTACCTGGATTTTTCTGACAAGATATGCTAATTTTAGTTTCTGGGATGGAAATAGTTATTTCCACTCCATTGGAGTGTGATAGATAACTAAAGCTTATTTTATTAAAGTTCATTGTTGCATTGCATTATGCATAAAATATTTGCTTTTCATTGTCTATGAAGACATAGCGTTGAAACTCATAAACTGTATGCATCTTTTGTTTTTCTTCAAGGGTTCATGCAGGTGACTGTGTATCATGACCTACCCAGACAAATTGGTAGAATGTTGAGACTGTGTGTTGGCGGTTGAAATGGGAGACAATGCTACGTTTCTTGGGAGGAGGCTTAGCCAGTGCTACAGCAGCCGGTCACATACAGGAATCCATGCAATGAGTTATTGCTTTTATGCTTCTTGGTTTATGAAGAATGTATGCATTTTCTACAAGTGAGTTAATGTTCTTTAATCTTGTAATTTTCTTTTAAGTTGAGAGGATTCTCAAAATGGGGGAATGAAAGAGCAAAATTGCAAGATTATGTTATAATACATTTATAACATCAAATGGTTTTGTTTTATGCAACAGAATAGAGGGTTCTTATAACTATATTGTGTCTGTGTGAACTGAGAGTGGGCCTCTGTGAGAACACTGACAGGAGATTTACGATGTCTTTGGGGATATCGCATTCCAGAGCATGAGTTAATGTTTCTGTTCTGTAAGGTACCAGGGAGAGATGACTCCAGAGCCAGACCCTGGTCTCTACACAATGAGATACTGTCTGCTGTGAATTATTAGTATCTTTCACACAAATCTTAACCTTGTAACCCATTCCATACATCTGTTGGTTGTCATTAACATCCAGGAGGATGGACTTTGCTATAAAATGCCGTGGTTCAAACCCGCTCGTTGAGTTCTCAGTGATCACCTCCAGGGGTGATTACCGACCAGCTCCATTACTGCACTAATTAAATAATAAAGTTGGATTCTTTTGAAGAAATCTAAGTCTTTTTGATTACAATAATTCCACCACAACACACACACACACACACACACACACACACACACACACACACACACACACACACACACACACACACACACACACACACACACACACACACACACACACACACACACACACACACACACACAATGTTAGCTTGATAAATCAAAGGGACGTTGTCGACTCTCATGTCAATTCAACAGCTATTTCACCTTAGATGTTTCCTGTAACCTCTTTAAATGTAAAAAACAGTACTGAAAACAGTATTGTTTTTATGATAACTTACTGGCAGCCAGTTTACTTTGGTTTAACAGTACATTACTTACAGTTGTAAAGGGAAATGCATTTAGGCCTATCTTCGTGGTGAACCTCTCGGTGACAGTGTTGTAGAAGTCACAGTAGAACCCCATGTACATTATTTCATTCTGCATGCACACAGCAGGCCCACGGTTGTGTGGGAGACGCATCTCCGAGGCCTCCTTCGGTTCCATTTTCATACTGACACCAAAAGTCACACACACACAAACAGTAGCTGGTAGCAGTCCTCCCACGCAGCACACAGGTAGGCAGCTCCATCCATTAGGGCATCCAGCCGATCGGAAAAAAGAATCATGCCACGCGAGTGCACTCCCATGCAGCCACACACATACAATCATTGTTGAAGCTAACTTGTAGAAGCCAAGGCTCGGGCCCAAATTGAGTGGCAGGAGAAGTCCCATTCCCATGACGTGCACAAAGCAAAAGTAAATGTCCAAGATCTGTAAAAGTCTGGGTAAAAAGTATTAATTGGTAATGACATTTAAGACACGTGGACAGTCCAGTACTCGCTGTTTGCCCGCCTGCCTGACAGCTAGCACTGCGGGAGATGTGGTTGCCTGTCATGAATGAAGCCATGTCTTGTGGAAATCCTGTAAGCTACCAATATTTAGCTTGTCCATTCACAGCGCGACTCTCCAGGGTGCTGTTGGAGAGACGCATCTCTGCAGAGCTCCAGAAACGTTCCATCAAAAAAACTATCAACAGCCTCCCAAGTGATCTGAGAAACCTGCATGATGTAAAAAGTGTCTATCTCATTACATTGTCATACATTTTATCTCCAGCCAGTAGGCTACAGCAAAAGCCACATACTCGTTCTACCATATCCTATATCTATCTGATTTATGTTAGATAAAAAAATAAACACTTAAAATGATATATATTTTATGATTTCGATCTTGTCTCATCACTGCAACTCCCCAATGGGCTCGGGAGGCGAAGGTCGAATTATGGCGCTCAGAAACACACTTCTTAACACCTGCCCGCTTAACCCGGAAGCCAGCCGTACCAATGTGTCGGAGGAAACACCGTTCAGCTTACGACTGATGTCAGCCTGCAGGCCCCTGGCCTGGCACAAGGAGTCGCTACCGCGCGATAAGCCAAGTAAAGCCCCCCCCCGGCCAAACCCTCGCCTAACCCAGACGACACTGGGCCAATTGTGCGCCGCCCTATGGGACTCCCGATCACGGCCGGTTGTGATACAGCCCGAGATCAAACCCGGGTCTGTAGTGATGCCTCTAGCACTGTGATGCCGTGCCTTAGACTGCTGGGAGGCCCCAGCAATTAAAATGTTGACCTGAATACAATGTGTTATGTTTGGGTAAATCCAATACAACACATTACTGAGTACCGCTCTTTATATTTTCAAGCATAGCGATGACTGCATCATGTTATGGGTATGCTTGTAATCGTTAAGGACTGGGGAGTTTTTTGGGGGGATAAAAAAGAAATGCAAATGGTCTAAGGACAGGCAAAATCCTAGGGAAAAGCCTGGTTCAGTCTGCTTTCCACCAGACACTGGAAGAATTAATACATTTTCCAGCTGGACCATAACCTAAAACACAAGTCCAAATATACACTGGAGTTGCTTACCAAGAAGACAATGAATGTTCCTGATTGGCCAAGTTACAGTTTTGACTTAAATCTGCTTGAAAATCTATCGCAAGACTTGAAAATGGTTGTGTGGCAATGACCAGCAACCAATTTGACAGAGCTAGAAGAATTTTGAAATGATCCAATTGGCAAATATTGTACAATCCAGGTGCACAAAGCTCTTAGAGACTTACAGCTGTAATCACTGCCAAACGTGATTATAACATGTATTGACTCAGGGGTTTGAATACTTATGCATTATAGATATGTGTTTCATTTCCAATACATTTGCAAAATTTTCTCAAAACATATTTTCACTTCGTCATTATGGGGTATTGTGTGTAGATAGGTGAGAAAAAGCGGTATGAATACTTTTTGAAGGCATCTTATTTATAGATTTGTATTATTTAAGATTTACTGTTCATTGGATGCCGTGTTCACTTGAAAAAAGGTTTGTGGAAAAGTACTGTAAATGATTTTATGTGTGAAAAATGTATCAGGTAACGAGAGCCAATGCTGGTCATCTGGATCCACAAGATACGACAAATAAGATCCAGTCAAATCTTATTTTCACGTACTTGCAGGCTTCTCACACAACATAATGGCAACAAATGTGACACAGCTAATAATCAACAGGAAAATAATCAAATACACTGCTCAAAAAAATAAAGGGAACACTTAAATAACACAATGTAACTCCAAGTCAATCACACTTCTGTGAAATCAAACTGTCCACTTAGGAAGCAACACTGATTGACAATACATTTCACATGCTGTTGTGCAAATGGAATAGACAAAAGGTGGAAATTATAGGCAATTAGCAAGACACCCCCCAAAACAGGAGTGATTCTGCAGGTGGTGACCACAGACCACTTCTCAGTTCCTATGCTTCCTGGCTGATGTTTTGGTCACTTTTGAGTGCTGGCGGTGCTCTCACTCTAGTGGTAGCATGAGACGGAGTCTACAACCCACACAAGTGGCTCAGGTAGTGCAGTTCATCCAGGATGGCACATCAATGCGAACTGTGGCAAAAAGGTTTGCTGTGTCTGTCAGCGTAGTGTCCAGAGCATGCAGGCGCTACCAGGAGACAGGCCAGTACATCAGGAGACGTGGAGGAGGCCGTAGGAGGGCAACAACCCAGCAGCAGGACCGCTACCTCCGCCTTTGTGCAAGGAGTAGCACTGCCAGAGCCCTGCAAAATGACCTCCAGCAGGCCACAAATGTGCATGTGTCTGCTCAAACGGTCAGAAACAGACTCCATGAGGGTGGTATGAGGGCCCAACGTCCACAGTTGGGGGTTGTGCTTACAGCCCAACACCGTGCAGGACGTTTGGCATTTGCCAGAGAACACCAAGATTGGCAAATTCGCCTTCCTATGCTTCTTGGCTGATGTTTTGGTCACTTTTGAATGCTGGCGGTGCTCTCACTCTAGTGGTAGCATGAGACGGAGTCTACAACCCACACAAGTGGCTCAGGTAGTGCAGTTCATCCAGGATGGCACATCAATGCGAACTGTGGCAAAAAGGTTTGCTGTGTCTGTCAGCGTAGTGTCCAGAGCATGCAGGCGCTACCAGGAGACAGGCCATTACATCAGGAGACGTGGAGGAGGCCGTAGGAGGGCAACAACCCAGCAGCAGGACCGCTACCTCCGCCTTTGTGCAAGGAGTAGCACTGCCAGAGCCCTACAAAATGACCTCCAGCAGGCCACAAATGTGCATGTGTCTGCTCAAACGGTCAGAAACAGACTCCATGAGGGTGGTATGAGGGCCCAACGTCCACAGTTGGGGGTTGTGCTTACAGCCCAACACCGTGCAGGACGTTTGGCATTTGCCAGAGAACACCAAGATTGGCAAATTCGCCACTGGCGCCCTGTGCTCTTCACAGATGAAAGCAGGTTCACACTGAGCACATGAGCACATGTGACAGACGTGACAGAGTCTGGAGACGCCGTGGAGAACGTTCTGATGCCTGCAACATCCTCCAGCATGACCGGTTTGGTGATGGGTCAGTCATGGTGTGGGGTGGCATTTCTTTGTGGGGCCGCACAGCCCTCCATGTGCTCGCCAGAGGTAGCCTGACTGCCATTAGGTACCGAGATGAGATCCTCAGACCCCTTGTGACCATATGCTGACATATGCTGACATATGCACATTTGTGGCCTGCTGGAGGTCATTTTGCAGGGCTCTGGCAGTGCACCTCCTTGCACTAAGGCGGAGGTACCGGTCCTGCTGCTGGGTTGTTGCCCTCCTACGGCCTCCTCCACGTCTCCTGATGTACTGACCTGTCTCCTGGTAGGGCCTCCATGCTCTGGACACTACGCTGACAGACACAGCAAACCTTTTTGCCACAGTTCGCATTGATGTGCCATCCTGGATGAACTGCACCACCTGAGCCACATGTGTGGGTTGTAGACTCCGTCTCATCCTACCACTAGAGTGAGAGCACCGCCAGCATTCAAAAGTGACCAAAACATCAGCCAGGAAGCATAGGAACTGAGAAGTGGTCTGTGGTCACCACCTGCAGAATCACTCCTGTTTTGGGGGGTGTCTTGCTAATTGCCTATAATTTCCACCTTTTGTCTATTCCATTTGCACAACAGCATGTGAAATTTATTGTCAATCAGTGTTGCTTCCTAAGTGGACAGTTTGATTTCACAGAAGTGTGATTGACTTGGAGTTACATTGTGTTGTTTAAGTGTTCCCTTTATTTTTTTTGAGCAGTGTATATCACATTGTAAATATATAACATACTAATAAAAATACTAATGCAGGTAAAATAAGAAATACATCAAAATAGGATTATAAAAAATTGCCTATATGGATATAGTATAGACATTGTTTGCCCATGTGCATAGTGAGTGGAATAAGGTACAGCGTAGTAGAGCGAATAATTATATGAAAGCATATACATTAGTAGTGTGGTAAGGTGACATAACTATTGCATTGTTCCGGTAGACAAAAAGGATTTCAGTCTGTACAGAATTTGAATAAATGTTAAGTGTTTTGGTAGGGTGCAGTAGTCCGCCCAGGGTTCAGCTGTTGGAACAGTCTTGTGGCTTGGGTGTAGAGGCTAGCTTTGAGACAGGTGGTCCGAGAGCTGATGTTGACATTCCCTGCAGAGGTTCACTCTCCGCCTTCACAATCGGAGGCTCCTTTCAGGTAACTGTGGCATTCCGGTATACAGTTCTTCCCAATGGCTCCTATACACAATTAAAGAACATTGAGTTACATTTGAATTGCAAATGGACTTACAAATGAGTTCAGGAATTGACTTACAAGTAAAGAAAACAAGTATAACACATTGAACAATATCAAGACTTACTGTGAAGAACGATCTAATGAAACAAGTCCCTGAAACAGGCCTTATCTCCTGGCCCAGTTCAGGTTGTGGTGATGGTAAGACGGTTTGGTAAAATGCAAGGTAGCATCCACCACACTATCGACTTCAGGTTCTTGGCACCCATTACAGACAGAAACGTTGGCTACAAAATGCAAGAGAAGTATTAGACATGACACACTATGTTAACATATTTCCAAACCCTTATATTTTATATACATTTTTTTGTGACAGTCTGTAAAGACAGATTCCAGATATTTCCAATAACTATTTATGTTTTTAACTTCCTGTCTGCAGCCCAAACTTGGCACCATTGGCCTGTTGTAGTGTCTCACTCCTGGCCCCGTTTGAAACAATAACGTTACATTGAAATAAAGTAACTACTGTGCAAAAAAGAACAGATAAGAAAAGTCTCATCTAGGCTAAGGCTATCACATCCACATGATGCTGTGGTGAATACAATACTGGAGCAGGCCATCGCCTTAATTGAAAGACAAACCAGATTAGTTACATGAAAAAGTCATTTTTTTCTCCCCTAAATGTACAGTACATATACATTTAGTCAATGTTGTTAGCTAGCTAGCTAGCTGGCTAACTAACATTAGCAAACCATCTAGCATTAGCAAGCTAGCTAGCTAAGTAACTCGGCTAGCAAGGACACAATCACATAGCAGACTAGCAAGCCAACGTAACAGTATTTAGCTAGCTAAATCATTTTAGCAAGCCATCCAAAGTTAGCAAGCTAGCCAAGTAACGGTAACTAGTTAGGCTAGCTAGCTGGTGTCATTGTTATACAAGTAAAACTACTAACTAACAAAGGAAAGCAGTAACGTTAATTACTTGAGCAAACAAATGTTTCATTCCAATCTGGAACAGAGATGGTACTGCGATGGAAAGCGGATGTTTTACAGGCACCTGACCAACCTCTTCTATTCTGTGTGTTTTTTGATTAATGCTGATTTTAAACTTTTTTGTACATAATGTCTCCACTGAAGAAACTGAAGATCTCGTACAATGCTGTGTACTACTCCCTTCTACCCCCAAGCCATAATAGCTACATTGACCCCCCTTTGCACTCTCTTTTGATTCATCACATACGGTGCTGCTACTGTTTACTATCTATCCTGTTGCCTAGTCACTTTACTCCAACCCATATGTACAAATTAGAGGTCGACCGATTAATTAGGGCCGATTTCAAGTTTTCATAACAATCGGAAATCTGTATTTTTTTATATATATTTTTTTACACCTTTATTTAACTAGGCAAGTCAGTTAAGAACACATTCTTATTTTCAATGACGGCCTAGGAACGGTGGGTTAACTGCCTTGTTCAGGGGCAGAACGACAGATTTTTACCTTGTCAGCTCAGGGATTCAATCTTGCAACCTTACAGTTAACCACCTGCCTCACGAGGAGCCTGCCTGTTACGCAAATGCAGTAAGAAGCCAAGGTAAGTTGCTAGCTAGCATTAAACTTATCTTATAAAAAGCAATCAATCAATCAATCATAATCACTAGTTATAACTACACATGGTTGATGATATTACTAGTTTATCTAGCGTGTCCTGCGTTGCATATAATCGATGCGGTGCACATTCGCGAAAAAGGACTGTCGTTGCTCCAAGGTGTACCTAACCATAAACATCAATGCCTTTCTTAAAATCAATACACAGAAGTATATATTTTTAAACCTGCATATTTAGCTAAAAGAAATCCAGGTTAGCAGGCAATATTAACCAGGTGAAATTGTGTCACTTCTCTTGCGTTCATTGCACGCAGAGTCAGGGTATATGCAACAGTTTGGGCCGCCTGGCTCATTGCGAACTATTTTGCCAGAATTTTACGTAATTATGACGTAACATTGAAGGTTGTGCAATGTAACAGGAATATTTAGACTTATGGATGCCACCCGTTAGATAAAATACTGAACGGTTCCATATTTCACTGAAAGAATAAAAGTTTTGTTTTCGAGATGATAGTTTCCGGATTCGACCATATTAATGACCTAAGGCTCGTATTTCTGTGTGTTATTATGTTATAAATAAGTCTATGATTTGATAGAGCAGCCTACTGAGCGATGGTAGGCACCAGCAGGCTTGTAAGCATTCATTCAAACAGCACTTTCGTGCGTTTTGCCAGCAGCTCTTCGCAATGCTTCAAGCACTGCGCTGTTTATGACTTCAAGCCTATCAACTCCCGAGATTAGGCTGGTGTAACCGATGTGAAATGGCTAACTAGTTAGCGGGGTGCATGCTAATAGCGTTTCAAACGTCACTCGCTCTGAGACTTGGAGTAGTTGTTCCCCTTGCTCTGCATGGGTAACGCTGCTTCGAGGGTAGCTGTTGTTGATGTGTTCCGGGTTCGAGCCCAGGTAGCGGCGAGGAGAGGGATGGAAGCTATATTGTTACACTGGCAATACTAAAGTGCCTATAAGAACATCCAATAGTCAAAAGTATAGGAAATACAAATCGTATAGAGAGAAATAGTCCTATAATTCCTATAATAACTACAACCTAAAACTTCTTACCTGGGAATATTGAAGACTCATGTTAAAAGGAACCACCAGCTTTCATATGTTCTCATGTTCTGAGCAAGGAACTTAAACGTTAGCTTTCTTACATGGCACATATTGCACTTTTACTTTCTTCACCAACACTTTGTTTTTGCATTATTTAAACCCAATTGAACATGTTTCATTATTTATTTGAGGCTAAATTGATTTTATTGATGTATTATATTAAGTTAAAATAAGTGTTCATTCAGTATTGTTGTAATTGTCATTATTAATACTAAATAAATAAAAAATCGTCCGATTAATCAGTATCGGCTTTTTTTGGTCCTCCAACAATCGGTATCAGTATTGGCGTTGAAAAATCATAATCGGTCGACCTCTAGTACAAATCTTCCTTGATTACCTCGTACCCCATGCACATCGACTCGGTACTGGTGCCCCATGTACAGTGCATTCGGAAAGTATTCAGACCCCTTGACTTTTTCAAATTTTGTTACGTTACAGCCTTATTCTAAAATGGATTGAAACTGAAATATCACATTTACATAAGTATTCAGACCTTTTACTCAGTACTTTGTTGAAGCACCTTTGGCAGCGATTACAGGCTTGAGTCTTCTTGGGTATGACACTACAA
Source organism: Salvelinus fontinalis (assembly GCF_029448725.1). Lineage (NCBI taxonomy): Eukaryota > Metazoa > Chordata > Actinopteri > Salmoniformes > Salmonidae > Salvelinus > Salvelinus fontinalis. Next base: position 15,773,955 of record NC_074674.1, read on the forward strand.
GTTTGGCACACCTGTATTTGGGGAGTTTCTCCCATTCTTCTCTGTAGATCCTCTCAAGCTCAGTCAGGTTGGATGGGGAGCGTCGCTGCACAGGTATTTTCAGGTCTCTCCAGAGATTTTTGATCGGGTTCAAATTCGTGCTCTGGCTGGGCCACTCAAGGACATTGAGACTTGTTCCGAAGCCACTCCAGCATTGTCTTGGCTGTGTGCTTAGGGTCATTGTCTTGTTGGAAGGTGAACCACCTTTACCACAGGTGGATTCCAATCAGGTTGTTGAAACATCTTAAGGATGATCAATGGAAACAGAATGCACATGAACTCAATTTCGAGTCTCATAGCAAAGGATACTTATGTAAATAAGGATTTTCTGATATATAAATATATATATATTTGTAACTGTTTTTCGCTTTGTCATTATGGGCTATTGTGTGTAGATTGATGAGTCCATGTCTTTTTATAATCATTTTAGAATAAGACTGTAACATAACAAACTGTGGAAAAAGTCAAGTGGTCTGATGACTTTCCGAATGCGCTAGCCAAGTTATTGTCACTCGTTGTGTATTTACTCGTTGTGTTATCTTTCTATTATTTTTCCAATGTTCTCTCTGCATTGTTGGGAAGGGCCCGTGAGTAAGCCTTTCACTATTAGTATACACCTGTTGTTTATCAAGCATGTGACAAATAACATTTGATTTGATTTGGTGAATGAACAGATGAGAAAACAAAAAAAATAGATTTTTTTTCAAATGTGTTGGTTTGAGAAATACCAAAACATTGCTAGCTAGCTAGCTAACAATGTCTATTGTCTCTGGCGAATGATCCACTCTAACATTAGTCTCTTTGCATCATTTAAAATCCAGGCTAGCGAATTGGTGCTCCATCTGTCTACACTGAGTATACAAAAAATTAAGAACACCTGCTCTTTCCATGACATAGACCGATGAGGTGAATCCGGGTGAAAGCTATCAAATCAAATCAAATGTTATTTGTCACATGCGCCGAATACAACAGGACCTTACAGTGAAATGCTTACTTACTAGCTCTTAACCAACAATGCAGTTTTAAGAAAAATACCTAAAAATAGTAAGAAATAAAAAGTACCAAATAATTAAAGAGCAGCAGTAAAATAACAATAGTGAGGCTATGTACAGGGGGTACCGGTACAGAGAGCTATGACCCCTTATTGATGTCACTTGTTAAATCCACATCAATCAGTTCAGATGAAGTGATGGAGACAGGTTACAGAAAGGATTTTTAATCCTTGAGACAATTGAGACATGGAATGTGTATGTGTGCCATTCAGAGTGTGAACACTTTTTTTTTTCAAGTGGGTGAGACGGTTTAGGCACTGGCATTTATTGCTAGAAAGGAAAAATGTAGGCAATTTCCAGCATAATCAATATGTCATTATAGATAGATAGATATAGATAGATGTATCTATCTAGCTGACAATCTAAAACACAATACAAACCACCCATTTGGATAATGCATTGAAAATAACAAAACAAAACATTATTTCCATTGTGGTCCTCTTCAATACATGTTTCGAAAAAATTAACAAACCACCTAGTGGGACCAGGCTACACAGTAGACCTAACCTACTAGGCATGTTTGGGTAACACATATAACACATAACAAAACGACATTGTCATAGCCGTATAGTATGACTGCGTCAGTAGATCAGCTCCTAAACTGAGTTAAACGATGGTTCGATGATGGTGATTCCAGATGATGGCGATGCAGTTGATGCCAAGATGATGTTGATACCAGATGATGGCGATGCAGTTGGCTTTGCTGGTGCTGATGTTTCTAACTAAGGGTTGTTTCTGGATGAGACCTATTAAGACCAGAAGTCACCATGCAACACCCATACACTATGTGTTCCTCTCCCTTGACCAGTAGGTGGTGCAATCGAGCTATTCAGTCCAATCGCGTTCATCTTAACTCATCCACACAATCACAACTTGCGTCTGGGACTGAACTGGGACTACAAGTCTCCTGCTGCTGCAGTTTGCCCTGTCTCACTGACACTCACTGTTCTTTACTGGCTGTAGAGAGAGACCTCAGACTTGCTCTCTCGGGTCTTAGTTTGTCTCAGAGGAAACAGAAAGAAGGAATAACAGCAGAGAAGTAGAATAGCGTGCTCTTGAATCCAACTAGAAACGGTAATCCACCCCAACGTAGTCTACGTATTGTTAACCATAGTAAATGGTATTTTTCTTGTTAAAAGTGTTGTTCACTGGGAAACTCATTGGCGCCCTTTGATTATATTTCCCCTTATTCTGCAGAACTCTACCCATTTCCTATAAATAACCTCAGTGGATGTCTCTGTCTGTTTTGTTTGTGCTGCAGTGAACAATGACAGTTTTGCTGTAGAAGCTATACTTGGATACCAAACCACATTAAATGTCTTTGTCTTTCCCCCAACAGAAACAAGGCCGTATATTCTCTCTCTCTCTCTCTCTCTCTCTCTCTCTCTCTCTCTCTCTCTCTCTCTCTCTCTCTCTCTCTCTCGTCTCTCTCTCTCTCTCTCTCTCTCTCTCTCTCTCTCTCTCTCTCTCTCTCTCTCTCTCTCTCTCTCTCTCTCTCTCTCTCTCTCTCTCTCTCTCTCTCTCTCTCTCTCTCTCTCTCTCTCTCTCTCTCTCTCTCTCTCTCTCTCTCTCTCTCTCTCTCTCTCTCTCTCTTCCCCCCCCCCCCCCCCCCCCCACAAGGGACAATTTTCGTTGTTTTACTATCCTAAACCACACACAGCTCATTTGCTAAACTTTAGCTCTGTGTGCTATTACAGGTCTACAATAACCCCAAACCCCCTCTCCAGGTCCTAAGGTACTGTACACCTGATACTATGTATGAATAAGTGCTAATGCATACAGCAGTGGTGCCGTTCCACTGATCCATGTGGTTGTGAAATTGAATTGTGTCCTTAATATTAAAAGGTAAACAACATGGGAACAACAATGTCGGTTTTAAATGTGTTCAATTTAAATAAGCACATTGTGTGCATGATTCATTCATCGGTATCATCACAATCCATTTCCATGTATTCAATACAAAGGTTGGTTTCCTCATGGTTTTTTGTAGACGTTCCATTGGCGCACCCAAACACAACCCACAATGGAAATAAGGACAGGTGAATACAATGGAGGACCACAACTGATATGAATGTAAAGGCCTAAATCCACACCAAAGCAAAGCTCTTTAATGGAAGGTCACAATGTTGGAGATGATGACTTAGGAGTAACCCATATTGTAAACAAATCATAACAATTAGACAGCCCTCATTGCCTAGATCTTTCCATATATTGTACACGGTATGACACTGATGGGATGATTCAGAATTTTGTGCAGTAGTATTTACTGATTTGCCAGAAACAGTCAACACAATTGCACACATTTCTCTTCTGATGAAAACAATGGGTTAATATTCTGTGAACTGAACACTTAACAGTGAATTATGTATTCATTATGTATATGCATATTTGCTCAGTATGTGCTAAGTGTGTGCTGATGAGTCTATTTTGTGCTCTGATGCAATGTCATAATTTGATTAGCAAGACGAGCTATTCACTAATTAATCGCAAATTGCATTATATGTTGGTAACAGCTGTCGGTGTATTCTCTAACTAAATTCACAGATTGTTTTGTAGTACTGGGTGCAATGTGCTCAGAAGAAGTTTAGAGACGCCATTTTCCAATGTTTGGAGAAGGTTGTTATGAGTTATGTAATCATGACATGACTTTCTGTTCTCTTTCTCTGCTCAGCAAAGACCTTGTATCATTCTAGTGCTTCTTTCACCTGAAGTCCAAATGTCACTTTTTCAGTTGCTCGAGAGAGAAAAAATGTGGCCTGTCAAGGAAATGCAAAGGTCTTCATTCTATTAACTGCAGACGACTCCTTGTCCAGTTTGAAAAAGGAAGGGTCATGGAAATCATCATAAAATGTTTATTTTTTTATTTTTTTATAGTTGTGCAATACAATATCTGAATGGTTGGAATTTGGGCAATCTGTGTCCACACAGAAGCATTTATTCATGTTCTAGGCTAGGGTAATGTGGCTCAAGAGGTAATAACTCTGACATATATTATCCAGAAAGCCATTTCTTGTCTGCCTATGGGCATGGACACAATGCTCAAATCCACTGTAAACTTGGATTTATCGAGCCAACTTCGCAATTACACCCCTGGATCGTGATGACTGATGTGTCCAGTAGTAAAACTGGACACCCAAACACCTGTGAGCCTTGCTGCTCTCCGACACAACGCACAGCTGCACCTTGGAAATGTGAAATTAAATAGTGAAAGACAACATTTTATTGACCTGGAAACCATGTGTTTGATGTATTTAATACCGTTCCACTGATTCCGCGAGCCCATTCTTCCCAATTAAGGTGCCATCAACCTCCTGTGGTCTAGACAGTGCACCATAACACTGCTGTCTCCTCCACCTTATCCCAGTCTCGTTTATTAGCTTTGTGTCTAGGAGACGCAAGAGCAAGGATCTCAAACTCTTACCCTGGAGAGCTACTGGGTAGGTAGGCTTTAACGCACCTTTTTCAAATGTTCAACTAATCGTTCTCGACCATTAGCAGATTCGGATGTGTTAGTGTACTGGCAGGGAAACAAATAACACAGTTGAACATTTGGACCTTGACAGTCCCATCGTGAGTGCCAACATCAGCTGGAAATCCACCTGCTGTGTCATTTTGACATACTTGTCATTTTGACGAGGTCCCTCGCCATTCACAGCTCTCTCCTCAGAAGTTGCCAACTGTGCCAGAAGAAATTGTCTGGGACTCAGATAAAAAATAAAGTGTGAATGAGTATTTTCAGAACTGTTGTCACTGGCGGTCCAATTTGTCTTTCATTTGAAGGACCAGAAAGAAAGGGAAAAAGGCTGAAAAGAAGCCAATTACGCATGGAAATGAATAGGCATGAAAGTTATTGACCTATAAAATGTGCAGGAGAGTAGGCCACAATGGCCTTCCGACTGCACTGTGGCAGACCATTAAATTGATAGACCGTTCACTCAGGCATAATAGACACAAAAGAGATGATTGTGTAGCAAGGTAATGTTTTTCCTCTCATATAAGGTACTGCTGGGTTGAATAACTGCAATGCTAATTATGTCTAGCCCCAGTGGTGGAAAAAGTATCCAACTGTCATACTCAAGTAAAAGTAAAAATACCTTGATAGAAAATGACTCGAGCAAAAGTAAAAGTCAGCCAGTAGAATTCTACTTGATTAAAGTCCAAAAGTATTTGGTTTGAAATATACTTAAGTATCAAAAGTAAAAGTAAAAATAGTTTTAAATTCCTTATATCAAACAAACCAGATGGCACCATTTTCTTGTTTTTTTATTTATGGAAAGCCACGTGCTTTACACCAACATTCAGACATAATTTACAAACTAAGCATGTGTGTTAGTGAGTCCGCCAGATCAGAGGCAGTAGGGATGACCAGGGATGACCCTGTCCTGCTAAGCATTCAAAATGCAACAAGTACGTTTGGGTGTCAAGGAAAATGTATGGAGTAAATAGTACAATATTTTCTTAAGGAATGTAGTGAAGTAAAAGTTGTTAAAAATATAAATAGTAAATTAAAGTACAGATACCCCAAAAAACTACTTAAGAAGTACTTTAAGGTATTTTTACTTAAGTACTTTACACCACTGTCTAGCACTTGACATGTATTAGCTGTTTTATAACATGTATGTAACAAAGTGTCGGTTTCAGTCCATTCTCAGCAAACCACAACTGGTTCTGTGAATGTTCCCAGAACATTTCATTACATTGCAGTGGGAAAAGTATAAGAACATTCCCCCCAAATGTTCTAATAACACAAAATCTGTACAGTTGTGTTTATGATTATTCAATGTTTGTATTAGGGTGAAAAAACATTCCTCTAACGTTGCAAGACTGTTAATAGAACATAATTTTTAATGTTCTTGTCAGGACCCGGTGTGAGAAACAGTCACTAATAGTCGGCAGAACCCAGAAGATGAGGCAGACTCAGCAGTACTAGAGATGGTGGTTTAATAAAAGAACAAGATCTTCAGGCAAAGAATATAAATCCACAACGTCCAAAAAAAAGCCAAGAGGCAAAAATGGATATCCTCCAAAATACAAAGAAACTCCACAAAGTGGAAAACAGCAGGGAACAAACAAACCTCAAAAGACTAATCAAAAATAAACAAGAACTAAACCAGAGAACCTCTGGAAAATCCAACAAGAGAAATATATGTTCACAGCAAGGCTGGGGCTGGGTGCTAACATACAAAAACTGAGCAAAGAACTGAGGAACATACAGGGTTTAAATACCAACAAGGAAACGACACACAGGTGCAAACAATAATTAGAGCAAGGAAAAAACAAAAAAGGTTCAAAAAAGGTGCAATGGGGACATCTAGTGACCAAAACCTGAACAATCCTGGCCAAATCCTGACAGTTCTTTTACATTTTCAAAGCATTTCATCATGTTGTGAGACAGTGTGGTGACTTTAAAAGAGATACTGTTGTGTAAAATGTTGGTATTAACATTGGCAAAACATTCCCCTAAAATTGCAACATTTTTCACAAAACACATTTTTTCTGTTGTTTAAAAGTTCCCAAGCATGTCATAAGGATTGTGGGAACAGTGTGGGGACATTACTACATATATAAACTAAGCAAAAAAAGAAACATCCCTTTTTCAGGACCCTGTCTTTCAAAGATAATTAGTAAAAATCCAAATAACTTCACAGATCTTCCCGTGCTTGTTCATTGAACCATAAACAATAAATGAACATGCACCTGTGGAACAGTCGCTAAGACACCAACAGCTTACAGACGGTAGGCAATTATGGTCACAGTTATGAAAACTTAGGACACTAAAGAGGCCTTTCTACTGACTCTGAAAAACACCAAAAGAAATATGCCCAGGGTTCCTGCTCAGGGACCCTCAGGTACAGGATGGCAACAACAACTGCCCGAGTTACACCAGGAACGCACAATCCCTCCATCAGTGCTCAGACTGTCCGCAATAGGCTGAGAGAGGCTGGACGGAGGGCTTGTAGGCCTGTTGTAAGGCAGGTCCTCACCAGAAATCACCGGCAACAACATTGCCTATGGGCACAAACCCACCGTTGCTGGACCAGACAGGACTGACAAAAAGTGCTCTTCACTGACATGTCGCGGTTTTGTCTCACCAGGGGTGATGGTCGGATTCGTGTTTATCGTTGAAGGAATGAGCGTTACACTGAGGCCTGTACTCTGGAGGGGGATTGATTTGGAGGTGGAGGGTCCGTCATGGTCTGGGGCGGTGTGTCACAGCATCATCTGACTGATTGCAGGCAATCTCAACGCTGTGCATTACATCCTCCTCCCTCATGCGGTAACCTTCCTGCAGGCTCATCCTGACATGACCCTCCAGCATGACAATGCCACCAGCCATACTGCTCGTTCTGTGCGTGATTTCCTGCAAGACAGGAATGTTAGTATCCTGCCATGGCCAGCAAAGAGCCCGGATCTCAATCCCATTGAGCACGTCTGGGACCTGTTGCATCGGAGGGTGAGGGCTAAGGCCATTCCCCCCAGAAATGTCCAGGAACTTGCAGGTGCCTTGGTGGAAGAGTGGGGTAACATCTCTCAGCAAGAACTGGCAAATCTGGTGCAATCCATGAGGAGGAGATGCACTGCAGTACTTAATGCAGCTGGTGGCCACACCAGATACTGACTGTTACTTTTGATTTTGACCCCCTTTGTTCACCGACACATTATTCCATTTCTGTTAGTCACATGTCTGTGGAACTTGTTCTGTTTATGTCTCAGTTGTTGAATCTTGTTATGTTCATACAAATATTTACACATGTTAAGTTTGCTGAAAATAAACACAGTTGACAGAGAGGGGACATTTTTTTTATGTTGCTGAGTTTAGGTTCCCAAAACACACAATATATCCAGTTATGATGACAGTTTGTATTAGGGTGCACAAAATATTCCATCAATGTTCTTCATATGTTCCTTGCATGATTTCTTTGAGGAATGTGGTTGCCAGCAATTCATATAGAAAAACACACTTGACAATTACATGACAGTTTATTAGACATTGATTGTACAAATATAGTTTTGCTGTATTTTATTCAATGTCACTAGCGGAGACTGAACATGGGACCTTTGGAGGGTTATCCCTGGAACTAACCCACTGCTCCACTGGAAGGGTACTGATACAAAGCTGTTCACAGCTTTGCTCTGACTTCCAGGTCGGGGCTTTTGTCTTTGCAGAGAAACAATAACTAAATCTAGAAAAATACCTATTGATACTTAATTATAATTTAGGGAGTTCAGTGCAAAGGGAAATCCAATGGAAACATTGGGGTCCTGGTGGTGTAGACCACAGGGCTAGAAGACGGCAGACAGCAGGTTCAAATCTAATGGCCTGTCTGTAGAAAAGCTAGAACTATGTTTGGACAAAAATCAGAATAAAATATCATAATGTAAGAAGCTTGAAATTCCATTTGTTTAAATGTTTGGCAACTGCATAATGTTACACGACACATCAATATTAACAGAACATTGAAGCAACGTTTTCAGAACTACTTCCATCTTCTTTGAAGTATGTTTTTACAGTAGTATTGGAACATCATGTCATAACAATACATGATAACTTCATAAGAGTCTAGCAGGCAGGTTTCTTGATTTTTTTGGCACAGCGTTGCCAGTTTCTTCAGTTTCTTGGCAATTTCTCGCATGGAATAGCCTTCATTTCTCAGAACAAGAAAAGACGGACGAGTTTCAGAAGAAAGGTCTCTTTCTGGCCATTGTGAGCCTGTATTCGAACCCACAAATGCTGATGCTCCAGATACTCAACTAGTCTAAAGAAGGCCAGTTTAATTGCTTCTTTAATCAGAACAACAGTTTTCAGCTGTGCTAACATAATTACAAAAGGGTTTTGTAATGATCAATTAGCCTTTTAAAATAATCATCTTGGATTAGCTAAAAGAACGTGCCATTGGAACACAGGAGTGATGGTTGCTGACAATGGGCCTCTGTACGCCTATGTAGATATTCCATAAAAAATCAGCCGTTTCCAGCTACAATAGTCATTTACAACATTAACAATGTCTACACTGTATGTCTGATTAATTTGATGTTATTTTAATGGACAAAAAATGTGCCTTTCTTTAGGTGACACCAAACTTTTGAACGTAAGTGTATATGGAATGTAATTTTTTTTTTCTAGAATGCATTTCAAAGCAATAAATGCATTGAACAAAAATTAAGAACCTTTTTCATTATGAAAATACATATCAATATTATTATTTTTTTGTATGGTGGTGTGAGATTTATATACGTTATTAAAATATATTATCGTATATTTCAAAATGTATGTCACATTTATATATGGGTATTAAATATATGAACACATATAAAAAATATATGTCACGTTCTTTGATATACAGTACCAACAGTACAACACATTTATTTGTTATTGTGACAATTAGTGGGTGCAGCCAACACACCTGAAAACAGTTAACAAGATAGAGAATAGAGAGAGTGTTCTTGATGCTGAGAACGAAATGTACAGTGCCTTGCAAAACTATTCACCCCCTTGGCATTTTTCCTATTTTATTGTCTTACAACCTGGAATTAAAATGTGTATGATCATTTGATTTACCACTTTGAAGATCCAAAATATTTTTTATTGTGAAACAAACAACAAATAAGAAAACTTGAACGTGGGTAAAAATCCCCAAAAAACAGCAAAAGATATATAATTTTTCACTAACCTTGACAACCTTCATCAGATGACAGTCCTATAACATCAGGTTATACAATACACTTATGCTTTGTTCAAAGATGTGCATATTTAGAGCTGAAATCCGTGGTTATACATTGTGAAAACGTAGCAACTTTTTCAAAGAACCTCCGGATATATTTCTGACACTCACCTAATCTGACCAAATAACTCATCATAAACTTTACTAAAAAATACATGTTGTACAGCAAATGAAAGATACACTAGTTCTTAATGCAATCGCCGTGTTAGAATTCTAAAAATAACTTTAGTACGACATACAGCTTACGTTATAGCGAGACAGCGCCTGCAATGAGGGCGGAAAATAGTACTAAACATTTTCCACAGAAATACGAAATAACATCATAAAGGGTTCCTACTTTTGCTGAGCTTCCATCAGAATCTTGTACAAGGGGTCCTTTGTCCAGAACAATCGTTGTTTGGTTTTAGAATGTCCTTTTCTCCTGTCGAATTAGCAACCAAAGCTAGCCAAGTGGCACGAAGCTGTCCATCTTTACAAAAAGCAGAGAACGGAAACCGCCAAAACTCCCGATAAACTTTCAATAATCTGATAAAACTATATTGAAAAAACATACTTTACGATGATATTATCACATGTATCAAATAAAATCAAAGCCGGAGATATTAGCCGTCTATAATGATAGCTTTTCAGAACGCAATCCAGGGTTCCTTCCCGCGCCTTGCTGAACAAAGGAAATAGTGGTCACGTCATTCCAAGAGCTCTTGTTCGACCTCAGATCAAGCTAGACACCCCATTCCACCTCTCACTGCCTCTTGACATCTAGTTGAAGGCTTATGAAGTGCATGTATATCCATAGATTTCAAGCAAATTAATAGGAAGGCCCTGGAACAGAGCCTCGATTTCAGATTTTTCAGTTCCTGACAGGAAGTTTGCTGCAAAATGAGTTCTGTTTTACTCACAGATATAATTCAAACGGTTTTAGAAACTTGAGAGTGTTTTCTATCCAATAGTAATAATAATATGCATATTGTACGAGCAAGAATTGAGTACGAGGCAGTTTAATTTGGGAATGATGTTATACAAAGTGAAACAGCGCCCCCCTATCCCAAAGAAGTTTTAAGCAATGGCTCTTTCTGGCCACTCTTCTGTACAGCCCAGCTCTGTGGCTTAAAGTGGTCCTATGGACAGATACTCCAATCTCCACTGTGGAGCTTTGCAGCTCCTTCAGGGTAATCTTTGGTCTCTTTGATGCTTCTCTGATTAATGCCCTCCTTGCCTGGTCTGTGAGTTTTGGTGGGCGGCCCTCTTTTGGCAGGTTTGTTGTGGTGCCATATTCTTTCATTTTTTTTAATTATGGATTTATTAGTGCTCCGTGGGATGTTCAAAGTTTCGGATATTTTTTTATATCCCAACTCTGACCTGTACTTCTCCACAACTTGGTCCCTGACCTGTTTAGAGAGCTCCTTGGTCTTCATGGTGTTGCTTGCTTAGTGGTGTCCATTGCTTAGCGGTGTTGCAGACTCTGGGGCCTTTCAGAACAGGTGTGTATATATACTGAGCTCATGTGACAGATCATGTGACACTTAGATTGCACACAGGTGGACTTTATTTAACTAATTATGTAACTTCTGAAGTTAATTGGTTGCACCAGATCTTATTTATGGGCTTCATAGTAAAGGGGGTGAACACATATGCACGCACCACTTTTCTGTTTTAGATTTTTTAGATGTTTTTTAAATAAGTTATTTTTTTATTTCACATCACCAATTTGGACTATTTTGTGTACATCCATTACGTGAAATTCAAATAAAAATATATTTAAATAACAGGTTGTAATGCAACAAAATAGGAAAGATGCCAAGGGGGATGAATACTTTTGCAAGGCACTGTACATTTCGTTCTCAGCATCAATAACACTCTCTCTATTCTCTATCTTGTTAACTAATTGTCACAATAACAAATAAATGTCACGATCGTCCATGGGAGAGAGATAGGACCAAGGCGCAGCGTGTAAATAATACATCTTCTCTTTATTTAAGGAGATGACCAAACAAAGCAAAACAACAAATCCAAGACCGTGAAACCAAAACCGACTAAATGCAAAACATGCCAACTTGAAACAGACCTAGACACAGACTAAGACAATGACTAAATCAATGACCCAACAAACACATGATGCCTATGGCCGCCTAAAATATGGCTCCCAATCAGAGACAAATGAAAGACACCTGTCTCTGATTGAGAAACCACTCAGGCAACCATAGACATACCTAGAAACCCTCACTAAACCATAGACATACCTAGACATACTCACTCAACACAAAACCACAAACACAAAACCCAACAACCCCTTAACCATATAACCACCCAAACACAACCCTTCCCCATGTCACACCCTGACCTAACAAACATAATAAAGGAAACAAAGATAACTAAGGCCAGGGTGTGACATAACCCCCCCCTTAAGGTGCGAACACCGGGCGCACCAACACAAAGTCTAGGGGAGGATCCGGGGTAGGCCTTAATATGGCGGCGGCTCGGGTGCAGGACGTGGCCCCCACTCCACCATAGTCGATCTCCGCTTCGGTGTCTCTGGTAGATCCTGGCTGAATGGCGGATTCAGCTGATCCTGGCTGGCGGACCACTCTGGCTGATCATGGCAGGCGGGCGACTCTGGCTGATCATGGCAGGCGGGCGACTCTGGCTGATCATGGCTGGCGGGCGACTCTGGCTGATCATGGCTGGCGGGCGACTCTGGCTGATCATGGCTGGCGGGCGACTCTGGCTGATCATGGCTGGCGGGCGACTCTGGCTGATCATGGCTGGCGGGCGACTCTGGCTCGTGGCAGACGGATGGCTCAGATGGCGCTGGGCAGACGGATGGCTCAGATGGCGCTGGGTAGACTGGCGGCTCAGACGGCGCGGGGCAGACTGGCAGCTCTGACGGCTCGGGGCAGACTGGCAGCTCTGACGGCTCGGGGCAGACTGGCAGCTCTGACGGCTCGGGGCAGACTGGCAGCTCTGACGGCTCGGGGCAGACTGGCAGCTCTGACGGCTCGGGGCAGACTGGCAGCTCTGACGGCTCGGGGCAGACTGGCAGCTCTGACGGCTCGGGGCAGACTGGCAGCTCTGACGGCTCGGGGCAGACTGGCAGCTCGGGGCAGACTGGCAGCTCTGACGGCTCGGGGCAGACTGGCGGCTCGGGGCAGACTGGCAGCTCTGACGGCTCGGGGCAGACTGGCAGCTCTGACGGCTCGGGGCAGACTGGCAGCTCTGACGGCTCGGGGCAGACTGGCAGCTCTGACGGCTCGGGGCAGACTGGCAGCTCTGACGGCTCGGGGCAGACTGGCAGCTCTGACGGCTCGGGGCAGACTGGCAGCTCTGACGACTCGGGGCAGACTGGCAGCTCTGACGACTCGGGGCAGACTGGCAGCTCTGACGACTCGGGGCAGACTGGCAGCTCTGGCCGGCTGAGACGCACTATAGGCCTGGTGCGTGGTGCCGGAACTGGTGGTACCGGGCTAGGGACACGCACCTGAAGGCTAGTGCGGGGAGAAGGAACAGGGCATACTGGACCCTGGATACGCACATTAGGCCTAGTGCGTGGTGCCGGAACTGGTGGTACCGGGCTGGGGCCACACATCTCAGGGCTAGTGCGGGGAGCAGCAACAGGACACACTGGGCTCTCAAAGCGCACTATAGGCCTAGTGCGTGGTACCGGCACAGGTGGTACCGGGATGAGGACACGCACCTCAGGGCGAGTGCGGGGAGAAGCAACAATGCGAACAGGGCTCTGGAGACACCCTGGAATCCTGGGGCGTGGTGCCGGAACTGGTGGTACTGGGCTGGGGCGGAAAGGTGTTACAGGAGGTGTAGGACTAGGAATGCACACAGGAGGCCTGGTTCGTGGGACTGTCATTCCCAGACGGTTAGCACGCAACTCAGGACGAGCATGGAGAACTGACTCAGGTAACATCACCTCCCGCACACGCTCTGTCGGGTGGATGTCGTGCCTCACGCACCAACACAGCAGGTCCCTCTTTTCACTCTCCTCCAAACTCCTCATTAACTCCTTAACAGTCTCTGTATCCTTCCCATTGCTCACCTCCAGTATCTGCACAACGGGCTCTGGTTCCCTCCTTTCACGCTGCTTGGTCCAAATTGGTTGGGTCATTCTGTCACGATCGTCCATGGGAGAGAGATAGGACCAAGGCGCAGCGTGTAAATAATACATCTTCTCTTTATTTAGGAGAGGAACTAACGAAGCAAAACAACAAATCCAAGACCGTGAAACAAAAACCGACTAAATGCAAAACATGCCAACTTGAAACAGACCTAGACACAGACTAAGACAATGACTAAATCAATGACCCAACAAACACATGATGCCTATGGCCGCCTAAAATATGGCTCCCAATCAGAGACAAATGAAAGACACCTGTCTCTGATTGAGAAACCGCTCAGGCAACCATAGACATACCTAGAAACCCTCACTAAACCATAGACATACCTAGACATACTCACTCAACACAAAACCACAAACACAAAACCCAACAACCCCTTAACCATATAACCACCCAAACACAATCCTTCCCCATGTCACACCCTGACCTAACAAACATAATAAAGGAAACAAAGATAACTAAGGCCAGGGTGTGACAATAAATGTGTTTGCATGATTAATGCATAAGGAAATACATGTCTGTCCTATCTGAGCTTGGAGTTAGAAGAAGTGAACACAAAATCAGGAAGTGGTGATAGTAAAAGTCTTAATAAAAATTTAAATGAAAGTGAAAGGAAGTAATTCAAAAACCTCCAAGTAACCTATCATTTCCGTTCTCAGAGTGTTAATAAAACCTCACAGGAAAACATTCAAGGGACTAGAGTAAAACGTTTCCAGAACGTCCCTGCAACCTAAAAATAGATGTTCCCAGAAGAAGCTACATTTTAAATTCCGCTCTAAGAATGTTTTTAAAAAATGATGTTTTACCGGTCAGGAAACATATGGCTTCATTCTCAGAACCAATGGGAAACCAAAAACGTATGTCCCCACTACTTCGAAGGAACCAAATGTGTTAGCTGGGGTGATAGTGTGAAGAGTGGAGAGGGATTTCATATGAAACAGTCATTAGGCAGACTGACCAGAGGATCAAACATCCGAGAGCCACTCGAAAACCAAGACTTGTTGTATAATAAGCACAGAAATGACATATAATTAAGAGGTATTATTTACCATGAATATCTATCCACCTCTCTGGCTTTGATAAACAAGCTTTTATGGTAAAAATACAGCAACTCTACCTCCCGCTATGTGTCATCATAATGCGAGTGTCATCACAATGCATTACAAATTATTCCCTATGGAAGATGAATTAATAGAGGATCATTACCTTCACATACAGTTGAAGTCGGAAGTTTACATAGACTTAGGTTGGAGTCATTAAAACTCAGTTTTTCAACCACTCCACACATTTCTTGTTAACAAACTATAGTTTTGGAAAGTCGGTTAGGACATCTACTTTGTGCATGACACAAGTATTTTTTCCAACGATTGTTTACAGACAGATTATTTCACTTATAACTCACTGTATCACGATTCCAGTGGGTCAGAAGTTTACATACACTAAGTTGACTGTGCCTTTAAACAGCTTGGACAATTCCAGAAAAGGATGTCATGGCTTTAGAAGCTTCTGATAGGCTAATTGACATCATTTGAGTCAATTGGAGGTGTACCTGTGGATGTATTTCAAGGCCTACCTTCAAACTCAGCGCCTCTTTGCTTGACATCATGGGAAAAATCAAAAGAAATCAGCCAAGACCTCAGAAAAATCTTTTTGCAAGTCTGGTTCATCCTTGGGAGCAATTTCCAAATGCCTAAAGGTACCACATTCATCTGTACAAACAATAGTATGCAAGTATAAACACCATGGGAACACGCAGCCGTCAAACCGCTCTGGAAGGAGATGCGTTCTGTCTCCTAGAGATGAACGTACTTTGGTGTGAAAAGTGCAAATCAATCCCAGAACAACAGCAAAGGACCCTGTGAAGATTCTGAAGGAAACAGGTACAAAAGTATGTATATCCACAGTAAAATTAGTCCTATATCGACATAATCTGAAAGGCCACTCAGCAAGGGAGAAGCCACTGCTCCAAAACTGAGATAAAAAGGCCAGACTACGGTTTGCAACTGCACACGGGGACAAAGATTGTACTTTTTGGTGAAATGTCCTCTGGTCTGATGAAACAAAAATAGAACTATCTGGCCATAATGACCATCGTTATGTTTGGAGGAAAAAGGGGGAGGCTTGCAAGCCGAAGAACACCATCCCAACCGTGAAGCACGGGGGTGGCAGCATCATGTTGTGGGGGTGCTTTGCTGCAGAAGAGACTGGTGTACTTCACAAAATAGATGGCTTCATGAGGTAGGAAAATTATGTGGATATATTGAAGCAACATCTCCAGACATCAGTCAGGAAGTTAAAGCTTGGTCGCAAATGGGTCTTCCAAATGGACAATGACCCCAAGCATACTTCCAAAGTTGTGGCAAAATGGCTTAAGGACAACAAAGGCAAGGTATTGGAGTGGCCATCACAAATCCCTGACCTCAATCCTATAGAACATTTGTGGGCAGAACTGAAAAAGTTTTTGCGAGCAAGGAGGCCTACAAACCTGACTCAGTTACACCAGCTCTGTCAGGAGGAATGGGCCAATATTCACCCAATTTATTGTGGGAAGCTTGTGGAAGGCTAGCCAAAACGTTTGACCCAAGTTTAACAATTTAAAGGCAATGCTACCAAATAGTAATTGAGTGTATGCAAACTTCTGACCCACTGGGAATGTGATGAAAGAAATAAAACCTGAAATAAATAATTATTTCTGCTATCAATGTGACATTTCACATTCTTAAAATAAAGTGGTGATCCTAACTGTGTTGGTATGTGTTAATAACATTTAGACTACGTTACCCAGCAGGCTATGCGGGCGCGGGACTTGTTTAAAGAATGTCTTGCATGGCTAAACATGGAGTTTTCTAGCTGAAGTATATGTTCAATAAAAGTAGTTAAACCTACGGTTTGTCATTATATAAGGAAGGAACAAACATAACATGGTGTCAGATTGGTAGTCGCTATGACGAGACAGAGAAAAGAAAGGAGTAACTCTGCAAATTTCCGCGACGAAAATTGAACATTCTACCACAAGTCAAGTGTCGTGAGTAGTCGAAGATGCTAGCTTGCAAGAGCGAGGACAACGAGCCGCAGCAGCGAGAGTGACAGCAGCGAGAGCGAGGCTGCATTGGAATCTGTTGACGAGCAAGTTGATGAGCAACATACTGTGAAGTAAGAGAAATTGACACTGTTCCTTTTCTCCGTCATGGATAGGCTTAGTCCTCCTACTCCTATGCAGTTAACAGGCAATTTAGCCGACAATTGGAAACGTTTCAAGCAGACATTCAATATCTACCCAGCAGCCAGTGGAGCAGGGGGAGATGATGACAAATTGAAAGCTTCCATTTTTCTGTATGTTATTGGAGAGGATGCATGGGACATTTACAATAGCTTTCAGCAAGACGAGGCAAACTTGACATTGACTGTGCTAATGGCAAAATTTGAGGAGTACTTTGTACCAAGCCAGAACATCACGTTTGAGAGATACAAGTTTCTCTCATGATCAGAAACAGGGAGTCAGTTTTGACCAGTATTTGGCTGAGCTGAACACACTGAGCAAAACGTGTGAATTCGAAAATCTGAGACTCACTAGTGAAGGACAGGATAGTCCTTGATAATGGACTTGATAATGGACTCAAGGAGATATTGCTGCGTGAGCAAGATTTAACTTTGGATAAAGCAGTGAATATGTGTCGAGCAGCTGAACCACCAGAGCACAAGGTAAAGAGCTGTGCAGGGATGAGACGTCAGTGCATGCAATAAAAAGAGAGGAGCACCACACACAACGCCTTACAAAACAAAAACAAGCAAAGGAGAGAAATCAAAACACTACATGTGGAAAATGTGGATTTATCCACAAGCCAAAAAAATGCCCTGCATATGGCAAATCATGTAACAACTGTGGGAAAAATAATCATTTCTCAAAATGCTGCAAAGCTGAGGCTACAAAGAAAAAGGTTCACACAGTCGAGGAGATTGAAGAATTCTTTGTTGATTCTGTGGAAATATGCAATGCAGTAAATGCTGAATGGATTGTGCCATTGACTGTGAATGAAACTATAAAACCGTTCAAGCTTGATACTGGAGCAGAGGTAAACCTGTTATCGCTGGATGACTACAAAACATTGAAGGTGAAGAGCAAAATACACCCGGTGAAAATGAAGGTTACTGTTTATACTGGGGAGAACATACCAGTCAAAGGTAGCTGCATAGTAACTTTACAGCATAAAGGAAAACAGTTCAGAGCACAGCTGCTGATCGTGGAAAAGAGTGTACAGCCAATTCTAGGAATCATTGCATATGAAAAGCTCAATTTGTTGAAAAGAGTGTATGTAGTGACATCACAGACTGAAAATGACCAAGAATCACTACTGGCTGAGTATGAGGACGTGTTTGAGGGTCTTGGATGTTTACCAGGAGAACACAAAATATGTACTGATGACAAAATTACTCCAGTTGTGCATGCATGCAGAAAAGTTCCATTTGCACTGAGGAAAAAGCTCAAAGAGGAACTCGGACGCATGGAAAAGATGGATGTCATCACAAAAATGGATGAACCTACAGACTGGGTAAGCTCACTGGTTATTGTGGTGAAAAAGAACGGCGATCTCAGGATATGTCTAGACCCGAGAGATCTCAACAAAGCAATCAAGAGAGAGCATTTCAAGTTGCCAACCAGAGAAGAGATAATGTCTCAGTCTGCTGGAGCAAAGTGGTTCAGGAAGCTTGATGCCTCATCAGGATTCTGGCAAATGAAGCTAGACGATACAAGCTCAAGGCTATGCACATTCAACACACCTGAGGGCAGGTACAGATTTCTTCGTCTACCATATGGGATTCTCTCAGTGCCAGAGGTCTACCACAAGACAATCCACATGATCTTCGAGCACATTCCAGGAGTGGAGACTATGATGGATGACATCATCGTCTGGGGGTCCACAAAAGAAGAACACGATGCGAGAGTGAGACAAGTGCTGGACCTAACATGGAAAGTCAACCTAAAACTAAACAAGGACAAATGCAAGTTTGGTGTGAAAACACTTACCTTCGTGGGAGATGTACTTTCAGGGGACGGAGTCAAACCAGACCCGAGGAAAACATCAGCCATCAACAACATGGAGCGCCCAAAGAACAAGGGCGATGTGAGACGCTTCATGGGCATGATCACCTACCTTGCAAAGTTCATACCTCAACTGTCAGCACAGTCCGCTCCACTCAGATGTCTTCTGGAACAGAAAAATGAATGGGAATGGTCCCATGAACAGGAAAACTGCTTCAAAAACCTAAAGAAGACAATCACAGAAGAGCTAGTGCTTAGGTTCTATGATCCAGAGAAAAGCACAAGGATTTCTGCAGACGCGTCACAGTTTGGCCTGGGAGCAGTTCTTCTGCAACAGCATGGCGACACATGGCAACCCGTGGCTTATGCGTCCAGAGCCTTGACAGGCGCAGAGACAAGGTATGCACAAATAGAGAAAGAACTACTGAACTACAAGCACATACGATTGCGAAAGGTTTCACCAATACGTCTACGGACGAGATTTCGTTGGTGTCAATCATGTCTAAGCCACTGAATGATTGTCCAATGAGAATCCAGAGAATGTTGATCAGACTGCAAAAGTATGATGTGAAGATGATCTATACCCCGGGAAGTTCATGTTCGCCGCCTACACTCTTTCTCGAGCAGTCAACAAGAAGGAGAGCTTCGACACACAGAAAAAAACTGAGATTCAGGCCTACGTCGACATGATCGTAGCATCACTTCCTGTGTCTTCTGAGAGAATGGAGCAGATAAAAAGAGAGACCGCAGCTGACCAAACAATGACAGAGTTGAAAGAAACAACACTGATAGGATGACCCGCACAGAAAAACAACTGTCCAAGGAGAATGCAGGATTACTGGATATGCAGAGCAGAGCTCACCGTTGTGGATGACATAGTGTTCAAAGGCAACAAGATTGTCATTCCCATGACACTACGCAAAGAAATGCTACAGAAAATACACGAGGGCCACTTGGGTGAGGAAAAATGCAAACGACGAGCACGAGAACTAATGTATTGGCCAAGAATTAACTAGGAAACCAGCCAGACCACTGCTTCATGTGAACTGTGTTTGACCTACAGGCCAAAGCAGCAAGCAGAGCCGCTAATGCCTCATCCAGTACCCAACAGACACTACTACAAAGTTGGAGTTGACCTTTTTGACTGCAATGGCAAAAGTCACATTGTTGTTACCAACTACTACTCAAACTACCCTGAAGTAGCAACACTGCCAACTACCTTCTGTAATCACCTACCTGAAATCAGTCTTTGCAAGACATGGGGTTGCGTCTGAACTGTACTCGGACAATGGCCCGCAGTTCTCAAGTTCAGAATTTCGATCGTTCGCTAACGACTGGGGATTCCGACACAACACCTCCAGCCCCAACTACCCAAGGTCCAACGGCTTAGCAGAGAGTTCAGTCAAAATTGTCAAAGGTCTGATGAAAAAGGCACACGATGGAAAGGAGGACTTCCTAAAAAATCTGATGATCTACAGCTGCGCACCGCTGCAGAACGGACTTTCACCTGCACAAATGTTGATGGGACGTCGCATCAGAACCAACCTACCCATCCACGAGGGCTTGCTAACACCCAGAGGTGCTCACAAAGTCAAACTCGCAAAGGAAAAACAGAAAGACAAACAAAAACAGCGACACGACAAAAGTGCAAGACACTTACCTGAACTGAAACCTGGAGTCCGACTCCGAGACATCACTACAGGAACCTGGATGCAGCAAGGGTGTGTCCAGAGAGAAGTTTCATCGCGATCCTTTGAGATCCAAACGGAGCAGGGATCACAACTGAGACGAAACAGAGTGGATCTAAGCCTACAGCCATTCACTCAAGGGACTGAGGATCATCAGGAGGTCACTGTTGAAGCGTCAAATGCCTTTAGAAATGGACAATTCAGTCAGAACACCCTGACTGACAATGAACGCTGTCCAACTGTTTCAGGAAGCACATCAGCAGAACGACCAAAAAGGACTGTCAAGAGCCCCTGAAAGGCTTATTGAGAATTGCTAAAAAAAATAATAATGCAAAAAATACAAAAAAGGGGCACCTGGACTGAATGTTTTGTTAATGTGAATAGAAATAGAGCCACAATAGAGTATTGTTGGACAGATAATATTTAGTTGAAAAACTATTTTATTTTTAAAGAAAAAAAAATTGGGGGAAAGAAATGTGTGTTATTGAAAATTGCATGTTATGCAGGTTGAGTAAACAAATGTGATGTGACATGTGTAGTTACATAGAAAAGTAGTTTTCTTTTAAAGGAAAGAAGATGTGTTGTTATGTGTTAATAACATTTAGACTACGTTACCCAGCAGGCTATGCGGGCGCGGAGTTGGTTAAAGAATGCCTTGCATGGCTAAACATGGAGTTTTCTAGCTGAAGTATATGTTCATTAAAAGTAGTTAAACCTACGCCCCGGTTTGTCATTATATAAGGAACAAACATAACACTAACTGACCTAAGACAGTTAATTTTTACTTGAATTAATTGTCAGGAATTGTGAAAACTGAGTTTAAATGTATTTGGCTGAGGTGTATGTAAACTTCCGACTTCAACTATATACTGTATGTCGACTCAATACTTCTTATCTCTTTTCCTCTCATCCTACACTCGGCTGAACAAGGGACCACTCAGTTCATTAAGGAGAGATGGAGAGAGAAATATATGGACACAGGTGAATGGAATGGTGGAGAAAAAGGAGGGAGAATTCTATTCAGTTTGATAGTAATGGCATTCTTCTCGTTTTATATTCACACAATGTGCTTCACACAGGAGGATGTCAATGCCATCATGTTTTGAAATGTCTTGTGTCGTGCACAGGTATGGATTCTACCTGTTGCCACAACTGCTACTGTCCATCAAAAGCAGAGAAAGTAGCTGTTGTGGATTGAGACAGGGGGACTTGTATCTTTCACAAAGGCATTTTGCATAATATCGAAAGCACCTAGAGGGAGATGGTTAGACGATGTTCTTAGCAACCTCTGGGAATTTCACTGAAGAGGCGACGCCGTGTGCATACACAATTTTGTCCTTCCTTCTCTCTTATCCCTCCCTCCCCCACACCTCCTATCCTCACCCGTTGCCCCTCTCTCCCTCTTTAATCACAAATCTCTCCATTCACAGACAACTAATTGATGAGTTCCTAATACCGCATGGCCCCGCACTGCCCTGCAGAGCGCGGATTGTTTACCAAAAGTAAATGTTATTACCTGTGCGCTCCATTCCCCTGTTCCCCGTCCGGTGTGTGTTTTCAAAAGGATATTGAGATCTGAGCATTGCAGGCTTGGATAGGAGCTAAACACCCATGGGTAATCAGGTGTGATTAGGCCCCAGCGGGGAGAGAGCGGGGAGGGTTTGTGTGGAGAGACAAGTGCCAGATATCAGAGGCCTGCTATCCCATCACATCCGTGTGTATTGGCTAATGGACCAATACACTCGGACCGGAGGACAGATGGGACAGTAATGGTAGTGTGACAATGCTCCTGATTCACCTATTCGGTAGGGACAAGACGTTTCTCCATCTATTTCTCTTTCTCTCTCTTTCACTTTCTGTCTCTCCCCACTGGGCACAGATGTCAGTTGAACATCTAGTTTTCATTTATACTTGGTTGAGTTGTCAACTAATGTGAATTCAACGTGAGATCAACAAAAAATGTCACCATGTCATTGGATTTACAAAAACGTTGAGCGATGACTTTTTGCAAATCCCATCAGTTTTCCATGTTGATTCAACGTCATCACATAGATATTTTTTTTAAATGACGTGGAAACAATGTTGATTCAACCAGTTTTTGTCCAGAGGGTCTCTCTGTCTCTCTCTCTCTCTCTGTCTCTTAGAAAGACCACAGACAGACCTGCCGTGTCTAATGTACACTGAACAAAAATATAAACACAACATGTTAAGCATTGGTCCCATGTTTCATGAGCTGAAATTAAAGATCCCAGAAATGTTCCATATGCACAAAAAGCTTATTTCTCTAAAATGTTATGCACAAATTAGTTTACATCCCTGTTTTCGAGCATTTCTCTTTTGCCAAGATAATCCATCCGCCTGACCATTCTGGCATATCAAGAAGCTGATTAAACAGTATGATCATTTCACAGGTGCATCTTGTTCTGGGACAATTAAAGGCCACACTAAAATGTGCAGTTTTGTCAAACAGGACAATGCCACATATGTCTCAAATTTTGAGGGAGTATGCAATTGGCATGCTGACTGCAGGAATGACCATCAGAGCTGTTGCCAGAGAATTGAACATGTATTTCTCTACCATAAGCTGCCTCCAACATCGATTTTGAGATTTTGAGAACTTGGTAGTACTTTCAAACAGCCTCACAACAGTAGACCACATGTAACCACGTCAGCCCTGGACCTACACATCTGGCTTCTTCGCCTGGGGGGGGGGGGGGGGGGGGGGGGGTGCTGAGGAGTATTTTTGTATTTATGTCTGTAATAAAGCCCCTTTGTGGGAAGAACACATTCTGATTGCCTTGGCCTGACCCACCCATGGCTGCACCCCTGCCCAGTCATGTGAAATCCATGTATTAGGGCCTAATTCATTTATTTCAAATGACTGATTTCTTTATATGAAATGTAACTCAGCAAAATCCTTGAAATTGTTGCATGTTGCATTTATGTTTTTGTTCAGTATATTTAGCACGTACTGTTTAGTAAAAAGTATGCAGTATGCCATGGCCACAACGTACTCCTTTTGAACTGGGAACTAGCAAACAAAACGAGTTCAGACTGGATGTCACGTCCACTCCCGCTCCCCTTCTCTGCTGCTCAATGTCGCCGGTCTACTAACCATCGGTCCTTGCAACCCATCCTGACGGACACCTGGCAACCTTCATTACGCACACCTGTGCCTCATTAGACACACCTGGACCTCATCACCTCCCAGATTACTTCCCCTTTATACAGCACTCTGTTGTTATCACCCACCAGGCAATATTGTTTATGTTTCCATGTTTAGACGATTTTCTTGTTTTGTATCGGGCAATGGTCGTCGTAATTAACTTCTTATGGCTGCAGGGGCAGTATTGAGTAGCTTGGATAAAAGGTGCCCATTTCAAACGGCCTCGTACTCAATTCTTGCTCGTACAATATGCATATTATTATTACTATTGGATAGAAAACACTCTCAAGTTTCTAAAACCGTTTGAATTATATCTGTGAGTAAAACAGAACTCATTTTGCAGCGAACTTCCTGTCAGAAAGTGAAAAATCTGAAATCGAGGCTCTGTTCCAGGGCCTCCCTAATCGTTTGCTTGAAATCTATTAGTATACATGCACTTCATACGCCTTCCACTAGATGTCAATAGGCTGTCAGAGGTGAAATGGGGTCTCTAGCTCTTTCTATGGTCAAAAGAGAGAGCTTGGAATGACAGGACCCCAATTTCCTCTCTTCAGGAAGACGCGGAAAGGACTTCCGCATTGGCTTCTGAAGACCTTTTGTTATAGACGGCTAATATCTCTCTATTGTCTTTGATTTTATTTGATAAATGTGACAATATCATCGTAAAGTATGTTTTTTCAATATAGTTTAATTAGATTAGTGAAATTTTTTCGGGAGTTTTGGCGTGTTCCGTTCTCTGCGTTTGTTGACGATGGACAGCTTCGCGCCACTTGGCAAGTTTTGCTTGCTCATTCGAGAGGTCAGAAACTAGAAAGACGGTCAGAAACAGACCTCATGAGGGTGGTATGAGGGCCCGACGTCCACAGGTGGGGGTTGTGCTTACCGCCCAACACCGTGCAGGACGTTTGGCATTTGCCAGAGAACACCAAGATTGGCAAATTCGCCACTGGCGCCCTGTGCTCTTCACAGATGAAAGCAGGTTCACACTGAGCACATGAGCACATGTGACAGACGTGACAGAGTCTGGAGACGCCGTGGAGAACGTTCTGCTGCCTGCAACATCCTCCAGCATGACCGGTTTGGCGGTGGGTCAGTCATGGTGTGGGGTGGCATTTCTTTGTGGGGCCGCACAGCCCTCCATGTGCTCGCCAGAGGTAGCCTGACTGCCATTAGGTACCGAGATGAGATCCCCAGACCCCTTGTGAGACCATATGCTGACACATGCACATTTGTGGCCTGCTGGAGGTCATTTTGCAGGGCTCTGGCAGTGCTCCTCCTGCTCAAAGGCGGAGGTAGCGGTCCTGCTGCTGGGTTGTTGCCCTCCTACGGCCTCCTCCACGTCTCCTGATGTACTGGCCTGTCTCCTGGTAGCGCCTCCATGCTCTGGACACTACGCTGACAGACACAGCAAACCTTTTTGCCACAGCTCGCATTGATGTGCCATCCTGGATGAGCTGCATTACCTGAGCCACTTGTGTGGGTTGTACACTCCGTCTCGTGCTACCACTAGAGTGAGAGCACCGCCAGCATTCAAAAGTGACCAAAACATCAGCCAGGAAGCATAGGAACTGAGAAGTGGTCTGTGGTCACCACCTGCAGAATCACTCCTTTATTGGGTGTGTCTGGCTAATTGCCTATAATTTCCACCTTTTGTCTATTCCATTTGCACAACAGCATGTGAAATTTATTGTCAATCAGTGTTGCTTCCTAAGTGGACAGTTTGATTTCACAGAAGTGTGATTGACTTGGAGGTACATTGTGTTGTTTAAGTGTTCCCTTTATTTTTTTGAGCAGTGTATATCTTTTGCTGTTTTTTTGGGATTGCTAACTTTTGCTGCTGATAAATGGGTTGTGTTTTTGGCTATTGTGGTAAGCTAATATAATGCTATATTGTGTTTTCACTGTAAAACACTTAAAGAATCGGAAATATTGGCTGGATTCACAAGATGTTTGTCTTTCATTTGCTGTACACCATGTATTTTTCATAAATGTTTTATGATGAGTATATAGGAATTTCAATTTGGTCTCTGTAATTGTTCTAGCTGCTTCGGTTGAATTTCCGATTGTAGCTGCAATGTAAAACTATGATTTATACCTCAAATATGCAAATTTTTCGAACAAAACATAGATTTATTGTATAACATGTTATAAGACTGTCATCTGATGAAGTTGTTTCTTGGTTAGTTTGGTTGGTTCTTGGTTAGTTTGGTTGGTTTTGTGCAAGCCACCTGTGCTGTGAAAAATGTCTGTGCTTTTTTGTATTTGGTGGTGAGCTAACATAAATATAGGTGGTGTTTTCGCTGTAAAACATTTTAAAAATCGGACATGTTGGCTGGATTCACAAGATATTTATCTTTCATTTGCTGTATTGGACTTGTTAATGTGTGAAAGTTAAATATTTCAAAAAAATATATTTTGAATTTCGCGCCCTACACTTGAAGTGGCTGTTGTCATATTGTGCCCGACTTCGGGCTTGCAGCCCAAAGAAGTTAAACTCACTAAATGCACTTGCTTCCTAACACCCTGTGTCTACATTACAGAATATTGCCTCACAGATTGGAAGCAGCAGCTAACCAAGACATCTCCCAGATGGTCGGCGAACCGTGTGACCTACTTTGCCAACACCACAATCAGCTGGCGCATCTATGGAGGGTGATGGATGAGGTCCTCCGTGTTCTTCAACATCTAGATCTTCCCCAAGGGGCATCACACCCAACGAGCGGAGGATCATCTACCCTGAGACGATCCAGAAAGCCAACACCCCAGGCCATTCAGCAGTCTGCCCAGGTCAGCGATGCCCATTTGTCCCTTCCAGACAAATTACGGGACTCCATCCAAATGCCGTGGCTTTCTCCTTCAGTGCTCCCTCTGTCTCTCATCAAACGGGAGCCCCCACCACCGAGAGGTCCACGGTTGGCATGGTTATTTCCCTGTTAACTGGGCGGGCGTTGGAATGAGTTACGGCTGTCTGGGAGATAGGAGAGGATGCGCTGGGTTCCTATGGGAGGTTCATGGCTCTGTTCAGAGGAGTCTTCGATCATCCACCGGAGGGCAGAGGGGGGTGAGTGCTTATTCGAACTACGGCAGGAGGACCAGACCACTGCGGAGTACACTCTGACCTTTTGTACAGTGGCAGCATCCAGCGGATGGAATGAGCCGGAGCACCGCACCTTATTCAGAAGATGATCGCGTGAGGAGGTCCAGACGGAGCTAGCATGCCGAGACGACACCCTCTCATTGGATGCACTCATCGCGATAGTCAACCGCCTGGATAACCTCCTTTGGGAGCGTCGGCCCTCACGCCTCTCTCCCTATTTTGTTGACTGGTGGAGACACTGTTGGTAGAGGTGGAGACACTGGCTGGAGGGCGCCACAGACCCGTTTTTCATCCTCACCGACCATAAGAACTTGGAGTACATACGGGCAGCGAGGCGGCTGAACCCGTGCCAAGCAAGGTGCACCCAGGCACACCGGCTTCCTGTCCTCCGGAGCACACCTACTTTCCCAAGAATGTAAGGGATAAGCTTTTGACCTGGGCGCACCCACACCACTCAATCCATCTCCATTGAGTACTAGTGACCCACCTTGGCACAGGGCGTCTCCCGCTACGTCAACTCCTGCTCCGTATGTGCCCAAACCAAGTCTCCCCAGGAAGCAGGAGCAGGGAAACTCCTTCCCCTCCCCGTGCCTCAGCGGACTTGGACCCATCTGTCGCTGGATTTTGTCACTAATCTTCCCCTGTCTAATGGTTTCACCACTGTTATGGTTGTTGTGGACAGATTTTCCAAATCCTGCCATTTTATCCCTCTCTCTGGTCTCCCTACTGCTCTCGAGGTCGCCGAGGCATAATGCAAGTCTCCTCCGGAAGGCCATAGTGGTCCCTAATTCACGTCACGTGTATGAAGAGCCTTCATGGAGAAGCTGGGGATCACGATCAGCCTCACATCTGGGTACTGGCCTAGTCCAAAGGGCAGGTGAAGAGGACCAATCAGGAGCTCGGGAGATCCCTAAGGAGTCACTCAGGACTGTCAGAGGGAGTGGGCCCGGTTTCTTCCCTAGGCGGAGTACGCCCAGAACTCACTTCGTCACTCCTCCACCAGGTTGCCTCCGTTCCAGTGCGTCCTAGGGTACCAGCCAGCTTTGGCTCAGTGGACCATGAGCCAGACCGAAGCCCCTGTGGTGGATGAGTGGTTCCGGCACGCAGGAGAGGTTTGGAACGCTGCCCACATGAGGCACCACTGAGCCAAAGCCATTAAATTTAAACAGTCATGGTCTCCTGCAGGTTTTGATCTAATTCCCGGTTTGTTCCAGGGAACGTTGTGTCATGGTCCCCTGGAGTTTTCTTTCTAGTTGCAGTGAAAATATGATAAATCTGCAACTAGTATTTTTACAGCTAAATTCAGGTGTTAATGTTGAAGGATAGTATGGTGCTGTCTTGGGACTCGGCCTCACTACATGAAGTTCCTACTCT
This sequence comes from Salvelinus fontinalis, assembly GCF_029448725.1. Lineage (NCBI taxonomy): Eukaryota > Metazoa > Chordata > Actinopteri > Salmoniformes > Salmonidae > Salvelinus > Salvelinus fontinalis. The sequence continues at coordinate 15,802,259 of NC_074674.1, forward strand.
GTCACCAGATCTGTGGACATAATGAAGATTGGCAAGAATACATTTCTGCACTTTGCCTAAGCTACAGTAAAAATAAAGGAAATATATACATCTTGTATAATTTTAAACTGTGACCACACTTAGGAACTAGCAACCTGAAATGTCCTGCAACAGTGCAGCTACTGTATACCACTAGATCTTTTAGTGTGAAACAGATGGCCATAGACTTATTGGCAAGATTACATTTCTGCACTACTAAAAGCTTCCCAGAATTAATCAAATAATTGTCCAATTATCACTACCATTGTAAAATTAGAAGCGCTCAAGCACATCTGACAATGTATACATTAATTATGTGAACTTGCCACCTCTTGTTTGGTAGTATATCGATGTTTCTGTAGTGCCACCTGGTTCATACATATTCGTACTATTTGCAAAAAAAATGTGGGGTATGGTTAGGGTACAGTGTTGTTACCAGGGGTACAAAAAGGTCAAAGGTAAACTTCACAGGTACATATATGATCTCACATGGTACAATACGGTACCTTGTAGGTATAATGGGACTTTTTTCTACCCAAAATTTGTCATATAAGGTACGATCATCACTGCGCTTTGATAGGCAGGGGCAATATACCGATGGGGCTCATTGGCTTATCTGGGGGCATGGTCAAATATTTGTGTATTTGTGCCAACCATCAGTGGAAGTGCTGTAGCAGTTTAAGTGTTTGATGGTTAAGCCAATGCAAGTAGAGCACTTCCCTTGACACTGTCTGTTCTGCAAACTTGGTAAAAGAATGAGTCAGTAAAGAGCTGCACTATGGATAGGTTATTGTGCATTTTCAAGTAACTTATAGGTGACTTGTTGCTGTGAATTTGTAATGTCTTAACAGGAAATTACTTGTTGGCAAATTATTGTAAACTTCACAATAACTTAGTGGCAAAATGTTGCCAGTAATCTGCTGTGCATTCACTGACTCTTCTGTTGATAACATGCACATCACTTGCTGATTGGCAGCATGATGTAACAGCGGCAGCCTATCAGGCTTTCAGCTAGCTCTTTTTGCTCTCCCGTAAGAGGGAACATCATCCCAGTTAATGTGCATTGTTCATAAACATTAAGCTTATACACTGTCAGTTCTACAGCCTTCTGACATAAGTGCATGTGATAGCAAAGAAAAATACGGGGATAGTCACTATATAGTTGTAATACTCACTTTCCTATTAGACCATAAGGTCAGTGAGTGTGATAGATTTGTTTTATTTTAGCAGACGCTCTTATCCAGAGCAACTTAGTACATTTTTTCCCATGGGATTCCAACCCAAAACCTTGGCATTGCAAGCACCATGCTCAACCAACTGTGTAATACCCCAGTAAGTTTGTGCACATTTTACAGTTGCTAATGAAGAATTAAACATGAACTTCCTGTGAAAAAGCTGCCATTTCACTACTGGAAAAGGCACAGTAATCTCTTAACAGTGCAGCTCTTGATCATTACAAGGTCTTACAAAGATTGCTGAACTGACAGTTAAAAGAGGTGCTAACAACAAAACATGAATTTATTAAAAGCAATCTATTAATATGGTTTTTGAACAGCATTCTAGCTGTACTTTTAGTTTATGGTTGATGCAGCCTTTTGGCCATTAGCCAATTGGTATTTCCCACCGATTTCAAAGCATGTGAATGCATGCAACTGGAATTTACAACTTTACAACTGGTAAATTCCCACCTCCCTCTCTCATGGTTATGAATGCAGCTTCATATTTATTATATTGTGTAGGAAAATGTATCATTATACTAGATTATCTGCTCATGTACCCTAAACGGTACCAACCAGTACCATGTGACTTCCTATGTGTACCTCTGAAGGTACCTATTTGACCTTTTTGTACATCATGGAACAACACTGTACCGCTGCCGTACTCTTATTTTTGAGAGTGTGTTGATAAATGTTCAGCACAAGATGGCTCTGACAGAGAGTGCTGCTTCGCTTCTAGTCCTTAGGAAACTTTGCAGTATTTTAAAAAAATGTAATATTTCTTACATTATTAGCCAATGAAATCTTAAGTGTTATTACATACAGTCGGGAAGAACAATTGGATATCAGAGGGACGTCAACTTTCCAGCACCACGACCAGGAATACGAGTTTCCCGAAGCGGATCCTTTGTCTGCACCACCCGGGGCATTTGAACTAATTCCAGAGGCCAACCCAAAACAACACTGCCGGAGAAGAGGGAGATGGAGCTGTCTTCTGGTCAGACTTCGGAGGAGCACACACCACCCACCGCTTCCGAGTATACAGCGCCTTGCAAAAGTATTCATCCCCCTTGACGTTTTATAACGGCAGCCTTCCCTCTCTTCACTAGAAGAGGGGGTGAAACAGGGATCGGACCAACACGCAGCGTAGCCAGTGCTCAACATGTTTAATTAAACGAAAACAGTGAACACTTACAACGAACAAAATAACAAAATGTGGCAAACCGAAACAGTCCTATCTGGTGCAGAACACAAACACAGAGACAGGAAACAACCACCCACAATCCCCAACACAATACAAGCCACCTATATATGATTCTCAATCAGGGACAACGATTGACAGCTGCCTCTAATTGAGAACCATATTAGGCTGGACACAGAAACAGACAAACTAGACACACAACATAGAATTCCCACCCAGCTCACGTCCTGACCAACACTAAACAAGCAAAACACATAAGAACTCTGGTCAAGACGTTACACGTTTTTCCTATTTTGTTGCATTACAACCTGGAATTTAAATAGATTTTTATTTGGATTTCATGTAATGGATATACACAAAATAGTCTAAATTGGTGAAGTATAATGGAAAAAATAACTTGTTTCAAAAAATTCTAAACAATTCCAAACAGAAAAGTGGTACGTGCTTATGCATTCACCCCCTTTGCTATGAAGCTCCAAAATAAGATCTTTTGTCACCAATTACCTTCAGAAGTCACATAATTAGTTAAATAAAGTCCAGCTGTGTCACATGATCTGACACATGATCTCAGTATATATACACCTGTTCTGTAAGGCCCCAGAGTCTGCAACACCACTAAGCAAGGGGTACCACCAAGTAAGTGGCACCATGAAGACCAAGGAGATCTCCAAACAGATCAGGGACAAAGTTGTGGAGAAGTACTGATCAGGGTTGGGTTATAAAAAAAATATCAGAATCTGAACATACCACAGAGCACCGTTAAATCCATCATTAAAAAAATTGAAAGAATATGGCACCACAACAAACCTGCCAAGAGAGGGCCACCCACCAAAACTCATGGTCCAGGCAAGGAGGGCATTAATCAGAGAGGCAAAAAAAACAAAGATAACCCTGAAGGAGCTGTAAAGCTCCACAGCGGAGATTGAAGTATCTGTCTATAGGACCACTTTAAGCTGTACACTCCATACAGCTGGGCTTTACAAAAGAGTGTCCAGAAAAATATAAATTTCTTAAGAAAAAATAAGCAAACACGATTGGTGTTCAGCAAAAGGCATTTGGGAGACTCCCCAAACATATGGAAGAAGGTACTCGGTGTGATGAGATCTTTTTGGCCATCAAAGAAAATGCTATGTCTGACGCAAACCCAACACCTCCCATCACCCCGAGAACACAATTCCCACAGTGAAGGATGGTGGTGGCAGCATCATGCTGTGGGGATGTTTTTCACCGGCAGTGACTGGGAAACTGGTCAGAATTAAAGGAATAATGGATGGCGCTAAATAGAGGTGAATTCTTGAGGGAAACCTGTTTCAGTCTTCCAGAGATTTGAGACTGGGTCAGAGGTTCACCTTCCAGCAGGACAATGACCATAAGCATACTGCTAAAGCAACACTTGAGTGGTTTAGGGGAAACATTTGAATGTCTTGGAATAGTCAAAGCCCAGACCTAAATCCAATTGAGAATCTGTGGTATGACTTAAATATTGCTGTACACCAGCGGAACCCATCCAACTTGAAGGAGCTGGAGCAGTTTTGCCTTGAAGAATGGGCAAAAATCACCGAGCCACTGCCTGTTCACCCCGCTATCATCCAGTAGGCGAGGTCAGTACAGGTGCATCAAAGCTGGGACCGAGAGACTGAAAAATAGCTTCTATCTCAAGGCCATCAGACTGTTAAACAGCCATCACTAACATTGAGTGGCTGCTGCCAACATACTCACTCAAATCTCTAGCCACTTTAATAATAAAAAATTTGATGTAATAAATATATCACTAGTCACTTTAAACAATGCCACTTTATATGTTTACATACCCTACATTACTCATCTCATATGTATATACTGTACTCTATACCATCTACTGCATCTTGCCTATGCCGCATGGCCGTCGCTCATCCATATATTTATATGCACATATTCTTATTCATTCCTTTACACTTGTGTGTATAAGGTAGTTGTTGTGAAATTGTTAGATTACTTGTTATTTATTACTGCACCCTCGCCGCGGACCCCGGACTGGGGTCCCTCGCAGCGGGCCACGGACAGGAGGGCGACTCTGGCAGCTCCGGACAGGAGGGGGACTCTGGCAGCTCCGGACAGGAGGGGGACTCTGGCAGCTCCGGACAGGAGGGGGACTCTGGCAGCTCCGGACTGTGGCCCTTCGTTGGAGGTTCCGGTCTGTGAACTGTCGCAGGACGCTCCGGACTGGGTACTGTCGCCGGACGCTCCGGACTGGGTACTGTCGCCGGACGCTCTGGACAGGGTACTGTTGCCGGACACTCTGGACTGGGTACTGTTGCCGGACGCTCTGGACTGGGTACTGTTGCCGGACGCTCTGTACTGCCGAGGCGCACTGTATGCCTGGTGCGTGGTGCCGGAACTGGTGGTACCGGGTTGACACACACCTCAGGGCGAGTGCGGGGAGGAGGAACGGGACGTACTGGACTCTGGAGGCGCAATGGCGGTCTCGAGCGCAGAGCTGGCCCCACCCGTTCTGGCTGGATGCCAGCTTCCACCCGGCAAATGCGGGACGCTGGCACCGAGCACACCGGCCTGTGAATGCTCCGCCTCGACACCGTGAGCATCACCCCATAGCACGGGGCCTGACCAGTCCCATGCTTGCTACGGTAAGCACGGGGAGTTGGCTCAGGTCTACTACCTGACTCCGCCACATTCCCCGTGTTCCCCCCCAATTTTTTTGGGGGGGGGGGGCCTGCCTCTCGGGCTTCCTTGCCATCCGTTTTCGTGTCGCCAACTCCATTCTCCGGTATCCCTCCTCGCACTATTCTATAGAATCCCAGGCGGGCTTCAGCACTCTCCCTGGGTCGACCGACCACCTCCATCTCCTCCCAGGTTGTTTCATACTCCAGATAGCACTGCTTACCTGTCCAGGAGTCCCTTTCACCATGCTGCTTGGTCCTTTGGTGGTGGGTAGTTCTGTAACGGACATCGTTGTATGAAGAAGTCGACCAAAGCGCAGCATAGTAAGTGTTCATGATTATTTAATAAAACTGAACACTGAATAACAAAAACAACAAAGAGAACGAACGAAACCGAAACAGTTCTGTCTGGTGCAGACACAAAAACAGAAAACAACTACCCACCAAACACAGGTGGGAAAAGGCTACCTAAGTATGGTTCTCAATCAGAGACAACGATAGACAGCTGCCTCTGATTGAGAACCACACCCGGCCAAACACACAGAAGTAGAAAACATAGAACACAAAACATAGAATGCCCACCCCAACTCACGCCCTGACCAAACCAAAATAGAGACATAAAAAGGATCTCTAAGTCAGAGCGTGACACGTACTTGAATAGAAAATGACAAAAGTAAAAGCAAAAGACACCCAGTAAAAAGTCTAAAAGTATCTGGTTTAAAATGTACTTAAGTACAGTGGTGGAAAAACTACTAAACTGTTATACTTGAGTAAAGGCAAAAAGTCCAAGTAAATGCTATTTATCAAATTCCTTGCAATAAGCAAAGCAGATCGCATTATTTTCTTCATATTTTTATTCAAGGCCAGCCAGAGGCTCACTCCAACACCCAGACATCATGTACAAATGCAGTAAGTGTTTAGTCTGTCCGCCAGATCAGAGAAAGTAGGGATGACAAAGCTTTATTTTTATTTTTTAAATTTTTAAATTTCACCTCTATTTAACCAGGTAGGCAAGTTGAGAACAAGTTCTCATTTACAATTGCGACCTGGCCAAGATAGAGCAAAGCAGTTCGACACATACAACAACACAGAGTTACACATGGAGTAAAACAAACATACAGTCAGTGACATACAAAACAAAGTAAAACAAACATACAGTCAATACAGTAGAAAAATAAGTCTATATATAATGTGAGCAAATGAGATGAGATAAGGGAGGTAAAGGCAAAAAAAGGCCATGGTGGCGAAGTAAATACAATATAGCAAGTAAAACACTGGAATGGTAGATTTGCAGTGGAAGAATGTGCAAAGTAGAGATAGAAATAATGGGGTGCAAAGGAGCAAAATAAATAAATAAATAAATACAGTAGGGGAAGAGGTAGTTGTTTGGGCTAAATTATAGATAGGCTATGTACAGGTGCAGTAATCTGTGAGCTGCTCTGACAGCTGGTGCTTAAAGCTAGTGAGGGAGATAAGTAATTCCAGTTTCAGAGATTTTTGTAGTTCTTTCCAGTCATTGGCAGCAGAGAACTGGAAGGAGAGGCGGCCAAAGGAAGAATTGGTTTTGGGGGTGACCAGAGAGATATACCTGCTGGAGCGTGTGCTACAGGTGGGTGCTGCTATGGTGACCAGTGAGCTGAGATAAGGGGGGACTTTACCTAGCAGGGTCTTGTAGATGACCTGGAGCCACTGGGTTTGGCGACGAGTATGAAGCGAGGGCCAGCCAACGAGAGCGTACAGGTCGCGGTGGTGGGTAGTATATGGGGCTTTAGTGACAAAACGGCTGGCACTGTGATAGATTGCATCCAATTTATTGAGTAGGGTATTGGAGGCTATTTTGTAAATGACATCGCCAAAGTCGAGGATTGGTAGGATAGTCAGTTTTACAAGGGTATGTTTGGCAGCATGAGTGAAGGATGCTGTGTTGCGATATAGGAAGCCAATTCTAGATTTAACTTTGGATTGGAGATGTTTGATGTGAGTCTGGAAGGACAGTTTACAGTCTAACCAGACACCTAGGTATTTGTAGTCAGAACCGTCCAGAGTAGTGATGCTGGACGGGCGGGCAGTTGCAGGCAGCGATCGGTTGAAGAGCATGCATTTAGTTTTACTTGTATTTAAGAGCAATTGGAGGCCACGGAAGGAGAGTTGTATGGCATTGAAGCTAGTCTGGAGGGTTGTTAACACAGTGTCCAAAGAAGGGCCAGAAGTATACAGAATGGTGTCGTCTGAATAGAGGTGGATCAGAGACTCACCAGCAGGAAGAGCGACATCATTGATGTATACAGAGAAGAGAGTCGGTCCAAGAATTGAACCCTGTGGCACCCCCATAGAGACTGCCAAAGGCCCGGACAACAGGCCCTCCGATTTGACACACTGAACTCTATCAGAGAAGTAGTTGGTGAACCAGACGAGGCAATCATTTGAGAAACCAAGGCTATCGAGTCTGCCGATGAGGATGTGGTGATTGACAGAGTCGAAAGCCTTGGCCAGGTCAATGAATACGGCTGCACAGTATTGTTTCTTATCGATGGCGGTTAAGATATCATTTAGGACCTTGAGCGTGGCTGAGGTGCACCCATGACCAGCTCTGAAACCAGATTGCATAGTGGAGAAGGTATGGTGGGATTCGAAATGGTCGGTAATCTGTTTGTTGACTTGGCTTTCGAAGACCTTAGAAAGGCAGGGTAGGATAGATATAGGTCTGTAGCAGTTTGGGTCAAGAGTGTCCCCCCCCTTTGAAGAGGGGGGTGACCGCAGCTGCTTTCCAATCTTTGGGAATCTGAGACGACACGAAAGAGAAGTTGAACAGGCTAGTAATAGGGGTTGCAACAATATCGGCAGATAATTTTAGAATGTAGGGGTCCAGATTTTGCAGATCTTTCAGAACATCAGCTGACTGGATTTGGGAGAAGGAGAAATGGGGAAGGCTTGGGCAAGTTGCTGTGAGGGCTGCAGTGCTGTTGACCGGGGTAGGGGTAGCCAGGTGGATAGCATGGCCAGCCGTAGAAAAATGCTTTTTGAAATTCTCAATTATAGTGGATTTATCAGTGGTGACAGTGTCTCCTAGCCTCAGAGCAGTGGGCAGCTGGGAGGAGGTGTTTTTATTCTCCATGGACTTTACAGTGTCCCAGAACTTTTTTGAGTTTGTGTTGCAGGAAGCAAATTTCTGCTTGAAAAAGCTAGCCTTAGCTTTTCTAACTGCCTGTGTATATTGGTTTCTAGCTTCCCTGAAAAGTTATATTGATAGGTGCCTGAATTGGACCATGTTGCTGTCCTGCCTGAGCAATCGAAATGTAAAGAGCACTTTTGGGTGTCAGGGGAAATGTATGGGAGTAAAAAGTACATATTTTCTTTAGGAATGTAGTGGAGTGGAAGTAAAAGTTGTAAAACATATAAATAGTAAAGTACAGATACCCCAAAAAAGTACTTAAGTAGAATTTCAAAGTATTTTTTACTTGCAGTAGTTACTTTACACCACTGCTCATATCTAATTGTCGAACGTAAAGGTAACGTAAAGGGCGGACGTAAAGGTAACGTAAAGGTAATGGCGGACTGAACGAAGTTATGTAGAGCACCTCAAGATAAAACATAATATTCGAAATATCTGCTAAATTAGACTAAAATATTAGCACTAAATAATCTGGTGGGTGATAACCTTCAATCTGGATAATAACACAAAACAAATCCTAAGACTAGAGACATTTATCGACAAATATTACGAAAACAAGCAACACCCAAACATGACGGAGAGTAAGACAGGGGAACCGATTCAAAAACGAAAACGTGACTCTTCAACAGACACTGATGCTCTAATATTCTCACCACCGGCAATGGTAAAGGTCGAAACCGATCTGTTAAAATCAATAAATGACAAACTGGGTATACTTGAATTAGTTAGTAAGGATATAAAAGAGTTGAAGGCAAGCCTAGAGATGAGTGATGAAAAAGCTGCGGCATTGGAGAAGGAAACACACTAAAAGGGACAGTCAATAAGATTGAAACCGAAATTAATGAAATTAAAAAGGAGAACACCGTTCTGAAGGAATGCTTACTGGACATACAAACTAGATCCATGAGAGAGAATTTGGTACTTACAAATATCCAAGAGAAAGAAGGAGAGGTTCCTGAATCTGTAGTTAGAGAGTTCCTTTTTGCAGCGCTTCAGATTCCACGCGAAGTTATCGACAAGATCCAACTTGAACGTGTACACCGCCTCGGACAGAGAGGGCAGAGGTACGAACGCCCAATCGTTGCCAAATTTGCTTCATTTAAAGATAAAATAAAGGTTAAAAGCCTGGGTAAAAGACTTGCTGGGACCAAAATTGGCATGAATGATCAGTTTCCGAAAGAAATTGCAGAACGGCGCAAAGTTCTGTATCCAATTTTCAAAGAAAATAGATTAAAAGCGAAACGAGTAGCTCTCGTCGTTGATAAACTATATATTGATAACCAGTTGTTCAGAGACACAAAGACTACTCCATGGTTATTTTAAAAATTAGAAAGTTCTCATAGATGAGGAAAATAAACACAATTCAAGCCCGGTTATTGATTGTAACAATACAATACAAAATATAGCTTTTCTATAAATCTTCACATATAACTAATTGAACACAAGCACTATTTCTACATAGTGAAGATAAAAACTAAGTAAACAGAAGGCACAGTATGTGTGGATGGTGTGGTGTGTGTTTATTTTTATTTGTTATGTTTGGAAAGTTGAGTGAGTGAGTAATGAAATGGTTGCATATCCCAGAGCCAATGTATTGCTGTGAGCCGGGTATGAGAGGTCTTTCAATGTTGTTCAGATGATGGATATACTTTTATACTGAATTATACGTCTTATTTATTTATTTTTAAAATAAATAATATCTAATTATTTATTATCCTTTTTTAATGGTACGGTCCATGGCCCTATACCCTAGACACCCACATGAATGGCCCAGATACTAAGGAGAAGTCCCTAACTGTTTTATGTGCATGCTGTAAGCGGTCTGTATGCAGCCAAAATGAGGTCAGGGACCAAGAGCAGCACTGCCCCCTCAAGATTCTGAGCCTGCTTGGCAGGGATGGTCCTGCAAAGCCAAAGCCCCCTAAAGGGAGAGCATAATAAACAAGGAAATTCTCAAAGCTGCTAATGAGAACCTTGACGACCTTGTACCTAGCCGGTGGGGATTCCGGTGGGGTGCCCCCACCCAGGCACTGGCAGTGCTGGCAACACTAGCTGCAGTAACCCATGGGGAGGGGGTCACACTCGGACATTCAGAGAGGGGGTATATTATTGTGGCCCTGGTGGCACGAAATCAAAGTCGGACTGCATGGAGATGCTTGGGAACATGGTCAAAACGGATGACCGTATTGTGGGTTTTTCAGGAAGAAGGTGTACATTTGACCTCCATCATCTAGGATGTGACAATGGTAAATAAATCTCTACATTTATGCTCATTTTTTGCGCGGTCTTGCAGGCCTTCTCATGCAGCTGCAACTGCAAGTACATTTGTAAATCCTGACCCATCTTGAGTTGGGCTCTGGGATGGTGCAATTGTTGAGAGGGTGAGCTTATGGTTGTGTGGGGGTAAGGGCTGAATGTGTGTGGGTGTATGTGTGTATCCCACAACTGTTGCGAAGGAAGAAGTAAAAGATGTTAGGGACTATAGAGGATGATCCACAGCAATATGTAATAAAAATCGAGGTGATGGCGATGGAAATGCATTTGGCAATGGATCTGCTTCGGTTCGGTGGATGGCGCTGTGTGCACTTTTCGAAGGATGGATCCCAGCCGGTCCGGGGCTGTGCGATGCGGGGGGTCGGGGGTGGTCTGCCGGGCATTGGGATGACAACCCAACTCGAGATAGGGGCTTTTGGCGGGTGGAATAGTGAGGACCAATTGGAGGTTTGCTTAGTGGAGATGCAAATGTCATGGTACAACTATATAGACACTCAATCATTATGTTACTTTTTAATAGGACGTTTACAAACATATATTTTGATAAAAATAATTGAAAGGTGTGTCTCATTATGGTAAGTGGTGAAATAAGTATAGCCAGTTACAATTGTAATGGCTTAGCAGATAATAAGAAAAGACGATCAGTATTTACCTGGCTAAAAGAGAAGGATTATAATATCTACTGTTTACAGGAAACCCATTCGACAGTTTTAGATGAAGTTTTGTGGAAAAAGAACTGGGGGGGGCGAAATATATTTCTCCCATGGGCAAAGAAATTCAAAAGGGGTGATGGTTTTAATTAATAATAACTTTGATCCAAATGTGCAACTTGTCCAAACAGATCCTCAAGGTAGATGGATTATTTTAAATATGTTATTGGACAATAAACATATATGGCTTATTAACCTATACGGTCCGAATAATGATGATCCAAGCTTATTTGACAATATATATAAGAATGTATCAACTCTACAAGCAACACTAGACTCTATTATTATAGTGGGAGATTTTAATACGGTCTTAAATACCTCTATGGACCGGAAAGGAAATCACACTACAAACTATCACCCTCAGGCACTTAAGGAAATCAGGAATGTCATGGATATATTGGAATTAGTGGATATATGGAGACTTAAATACCCTGACCTAGTGAGATATACATGGCAGAGGCTTAATCAAGCTAGTCGCCTTGACTACTTTCTTATATCATTCTCTCTCTCCAAAAGTTAAAAAGTGTTTGATAGGGGACAGAATGCGGTCGGACCATCACATAATTGGCATATATATTACTCTTACAGAATTTCCACGTGGGCGAGGATATTGGAAATTTAATCAAAGCCTACTAGATGATAAATTGTTTAGAACTAGGACAGAAGAATTTATAACTGACTTTTTTAGACATAACATAGGTACAGCAGATCCCCATATTGTATGGGACACTTTTAAGTGTGCCTTTAGAGGCCATGCAATTCAGTACTCATCTATAAAACAAAAGCAATTTCGATCAAAAGAGTCCATATTAACAAAGGAAATTGAAGGACTAACAGTACAGTTAGATAACAATAAAAACGGTTCCATAGAGGCACAGAATAAGTTAGAGGAAAAACAAAAAGAAATGGAGGAACTTATTCAAGAAAGATCCAGTGTAATATATTATAAAAATAAAGCGAACTGGATGGAATATGGGGAAAAATGCACCAAATTCTTTTTCAATCTTCAATATAGAAATGCTACCAAAAAAAACGTATTAAAACTTGTTACAAATGATGGAGTCACGCATGATTCACCAAATGATATTTTGAAAGAGGAAGTAAAGTACTTTAACCTTTCACGAGTATCTACCCCGGGTCCGGGAGCACCCCCCACACTGAGTAGCATAGCCTAGCATAGCGTCACAATTAAATAGTAGCATCTAAATATCATTAAATCACAAGTCCAAGACACCTAATGAAAGATACAGATCTTGTGAATAAAGCCACCATTTCAGATTTTTAAAATGTTTTACAGGGAAGACAAAATATGTAAATCTATTAGCTAACCACGTTAGCAAAAGACACCACTTTTCTAACTCCATCAGTTTCTTACTCCATCAGGTGCTATCACCAATTCGGCAAAACTAAGATATTGATAGCCACTAACCAAGAAAAAACCTCATCAGATGACAGTCTGATAACATATTTATGGTATAGGATAGGTTTTGTTAGAAAAATGTGCATATTTCAGGTAGATATCATAGTTTACAATTGCACCCACCGTCACAAATGGACTAGAATAAATACATAGAGCAACGTATTTACCTAATTACTAATCATCAAACATTTCGTAAAAATACACAGCATACACTAATCGAAAGACACAGATCCTGTGAATACAGACAATATTTCAGATTTTCTAAGTGTCTTACAGCGAAAACACAATAAATCGTTATATTAGCATACCACATATGCAAACGTTACCAGAGCATTGATTCTAGCCAAAGAGAGCGATAACGTAAACATCGCCAAAATATATTAATTTTTTCACTAACCTTCTCAGAATTCTTCAGATGACACTCCTGTAACATCACATTACAACATACATATACAGTTTGTTCGAAAATGTGCATATTTAGCCACCAAAATCATGGTTAGACAATGACAAAAGTTGCCCAGCTGGTCAGACAATGTCGTGCGCCATATTAGACAGTGATCTAGTCGTATACATAAATACTCATAAACGTGACTAAAAAATATAGGGTGGACAGCGATTGATAGACAATTTAATTCTTAATACAATCGCTGATTTACATTTTTTAAATTATCCTTACTTTTCAATACAGTTTGCGCCAAGCGAAGCTACGTCTAGCAAGATGGCGTCATAAGCGATTAACATTTTTCGACAGAAACACGATTTATCATAATAAATTGTTCCTACTTTAAGCTGTTCTTCCATCAGAATCTTGGGCAAAGAAACCTTTCTTGGGTCTAATCGTCTTTTGGTCGAAAGCTGTCCTCTTGCCATGTGGAAATGCCAACTGCGTTCGGCATGAACTGGAAACCTGCCCGGCGCTTCAAAGTGTCTCAGAAATAAACGTCCCAAAATGCGCACTAAACGGATATAAATTGCTATAAAACGGTTTAAATTAACTACCTTATGATGTTTTTAACTCCTATAACGAGTAAAAACATGACCTGAGAAATATTACTGGCTACACTAATGCTTGGAAAAAGAGCAGGTCGGTGTCCACCGCGCACCCGACGCAGCTGGAAAAGAGTTCCTACCTACAGGTTTTTTTTATTTATAGTGGCTTTGATTGCGCAATCGATACCATTCAAATCGTCATCACGTAAAGGCATCCAGGGGAAGACGTAAGCAGTGTCCGTATCCTGATAGCGTTCACAGTGGCCTTTAAACTGACTCCAGATCAGGGGCCAAAATGTGTGAAATCTGACTCTATGTCAGGGAAATTGCTGTAGAATGAGTTCTGTTCCACTCAGAGACAAAATTCCAACGCCTATAGAAACTAGAGAGTGTTTTCTATCCAATAATAGTAATAATATGCATATTGTACGAGCAAGAATTTAGTAGGAAGCCGTTTAATCTGTAATGCAATTATGCTAATGAGAAAACAGCACCCCCTGTAGTCGCAAGAAGTTAAGAATATGTTTTCGTTTCAGGCTCCTCCATCTCCACTAACTGAAACTAATTGTATGGATTTTTCCCCTAATAATAATGTAAAATTAACATCTGTACAGAAAGACTCATGTGAAGGCCTAATTACAGAGGAGGAACTACTTGATGCAATTGGGGCCTTTAAGGATGGGAAAACTCCAGGACTGGATGGCATACCAGTGGAAGTATACGAACATTTTTTTTATATACTCAAAGGACCATTATTAGCTTGTTTTAACCACTCCTATATAAATGATAGATTATCAGACACGTAACAAGAAGGTGTGATATCATTATTACTGAAACAGGACCCAAGTGGTATATATAAAGATCCAGTCCATTTAAAAAATTGGAGACCTCTTACACTTCAGTGTTGTGATGCAAAAATCCTAGCAAAATGCTTGGCGCATAGAATAAAAAAAGTTTTGTCAGATATTATTCATCCTAATCAGACAGGTTTTTTACATGGACGATACATTGGAGATAATATAAGGCAAGTACTGGAAACAATAGAACACTATGAAATATCGGGGACACCAGGCCTGGTTTTCATAGCTGATTTTGAAAAGGCTTTTGATAAAGTACGACTGGAGTTTATATATAAATGCCTAGAATATTTCAATTTTGGGGAATCTCTTATAAAATGGGTTAAAATTATGTATAGTAACCCTAGGTGTAAAATAGTAAATAATGGCTACATCTCAGAAAGTTTTAAACTATCTAGAGGAGTAAAACAAGGTTGTCCACTATCGGCATATCTATTTATTATTGCCATCGAAATGTTAGCTGGTAAAATTAGATCAAACATTAATATTAAGGGATTAGAAATCCAGGGCCTAAAAACTAAGGTGTCATTGTACGCTGATGATTCATGTTTTCTTTTAAAACCACAACTAGAATCTCTCCACGGCCTCTTAGAGGATCTAGATACATTTGCTATCCTCTCTGGATTAAAACCAAATTATGATAAATGTACCACATTACATATTGGATCACTAAAAAATACACATTTTACATTGCCGTGTAGTTTACCAATTAAATGGTCTGACAGAGATGTGGACATACTCGGTATACAAATCCCAAAAGAAAGAAATGATCTCACTCCAATACATTTTTATAGAAAGTTAGCAAAAATAGATAAGATCTTGCTACCATGGAAAGGAAAATACCTGTCTATTTGTGGGAAAATCACCCTGATTAACTCTTTAATCATATCACAGTTTACCTATTTGCTTATGGTTTTGCCTACACCTAGTGACCTGCTTTTTAAATTATATGAACAAAAAATATTCAATTTTATTTGGAACGGCAAGCCAGATAAAATTAAAAGGGCCTATTTATATAACGAATATGAATTCGGAGGGCAGAAATGATTAAATATTAAAGAGTTAGACCTCTCACTAAAGGCATCAGTCATACACAAGTTATACTTAAATCCAAACTGGTTCTCTAGTAGATTGGTACGAATGTCTCATCCTATGTTCAAGAAGGGCCTTTTTCCCTTTATTCAGATTACACCTGCTCACTTTCGGTTGTTTGAAAAGGAAATAATCTCCAAAATATCTTTATTTTTTAAAACAGCCTTAGAAAGTTGGTTGCAATTTCAGTTTAATTCACCTGAAAGGACGGAACAAATAGTACAACAAATCTTGTGGTTAAATTCAAATATAGTAATTGATAAAAAAACGGTATTTATCGAAGAAATGTTTAAAAAAGGTATAATTTTTGTGAATGATATCATAAATAGGACTGGTGGAGTTATGTCACACATGCAGCTAACACAGACATATGTAAATGTCTGCTCTACCACAAAAATGAAAGAGGCAGGTAGAAGGGGATAAAAGTAAGGAACTTGTATGTCGGCCTTATATTAAAGAACATAAATGGTTAAAGAAAAGTGTGATAAATAAAAACATATACCAATTTAATTTAAGGACCAAAAAACTGACAGCTGTGCCATATAAATTGCAAAATAGTTGGGAAGAGATCTTCGATGTACCCATTCCATGGCACATGGTTTATGAATTGATACGCAAAACAACGCCGGATTCAAAACTTCGAATTTTTCAATTTAAATTATTGTACAAAATTCTTGCAACTAATAGAATGTTATATATATGGGGGATACAATCTTCCCAGCTCTGCAGATTCTGCTGTTAGGAGGCAGAGTCATTAGACCATTTATTTTGGTATTGTCCGCATGTAGCTCGTTTTTGGTCACAGGTCCAGGAATGGTTGAAGAATTGCAACATTTGCGTAGAACTAACGCTACAGATAGCAATACTGGGGGATTTGAAAAGCCATAGTCAATCAATCAATAATATAATAATTATTTTAGCAAAAATGTTTATTTTTAATTTACAATCCGTGGAAGCTATTAGAATAGGAAGATTCAAATCTTTTGTGAAGCATCACAGCACAGTTGAAAAATATATGGCAAATAAAAATCCGAAATGGATGATGTTGGAAGATAGATGGGAAAGGTTGAGTGGAGCTGAAGGGTGGGACTAATAACAAGATAAACAATGTAGGGCATACGGGATCTGTGAAATGTGTATAGGTGCGGAGCTATTGTGAAATAGCACAGTTACAAGTGGAAATCAAACTGGATGGACAACAGAAATAGAGGAAGGACTAAGAACAAACAAGAGAGAACTATTATAAAGTAGACTGTGTCTGTAAAATGTGTATAAGATGTATAAATTGAAGGTAAAAACAGAAATGTTTATCAGTTTACTCCAATTGGGGGATCGGTGGTAGGGTTTGCGGGGAATAATAATAAAGGTATACTCTTTAAAAAAAAGTATGTATGTCTATGTAGGTATGTGTATGTATATATGTGTATATGTATGCATACGTGAATGGATATATATATTTACCCCCAAAAATATGGGGGATTGGAAATGATGCAGACAATTACATTGGAAGCAACATTCTTTCCGCAATATTAAGCTGATCCACCCCCAATAAAAAATAAATAAAAAAATAAAAAAATAAAAAACACTGCTACATTTTTCCTGTAAATTCAGTCAGTAGTGAACCAGTTTGTAAATGCTTATGTAGTCTATCTGCCACATACCGTGTAGGGTAGGAACGTGATGATGTCTATGAAACTGAATTCATGTGTTGTTGTAGAGCACTCATACAAGAAAGGTGCCGTGTAGGGTAGAAACCTGATGTTTATATAACTGAATTCATGTCTAGCACTCATACACTCATTGTCCTTCCTCTGAGTTGCTCACTTGGCCTAGAGACGGTGTGTGTTAAATATTGCCTCAGCGTCAATACACAGTACTCCTCTGGATATTTTCACTCAGTGTTATTCCCTATTCACTCAGCACCAAGGCTATGGCCAAAGATTTCGAGATGCCCTCAGTCAGTCACTCAGTCACTCTCTTCTCCAAGGTTCTGATTTTCTCTCCTCAGGCTCTGTGAAAGTCCCTCCTGCCCTGTAGGGAGCATGGCGAGGACTGGAGGAAGAGCCCTACACCCTCCATGGAAGATGCTTAACCCTTCTAATGGCACTTCCTACCTACAGGGTTCCACAACGCCACTGCAAAGGCTGGGGTCACTCTTTTGCACATCAACGATATTAAACCAAATAAGGCCTAAGGCCTAACCATGCTGTGTAAAAATAAAAAAAAATAAAAAATAGTCAAAACCGAAATGTGTATACTTGATTTTAGAAATGTGACATACTATAAAACTACATTTTAACGGCTACTATTTAGGACCCAAGTATGGGAATTTCGGAAACAACCACTGTATAGAAATAGAAAAAGTGTTGGAGATACTGGTGATGGAGGGAGATGGTGATGATAGCAAGAGAGTAAGGGAGAGAGAGCACAGAAGAGAGAGAAAGCGAGGGAGAGACAGAGACAGGAAGATGAGAGAGAGTAGAGAGGCTAGATGAGAAGCCAGTATGAACGATGTCACGTCTCTCTGACACAGGCGCTCGGATCAATCTGCTCAATCTGAGGAGACACATTTATTGCTATTTAATTGCTGACTGGGACAGATTGTTCCGTCTGACATCCATCCATCTCTATGACACGCTGAAGCACAACATACAGTATCAATCACCATGCAGCTCCATTGAACTGCAGGACATAAACCAAGAACAATGAGCATTCATGCAGCGCTATAGTCCCCAAGCTGAAGAAATCCATCAAACAGCCCCATGCCATCATTGTGTATTGTGTCTATATTAACTATCCTACTAGATGGTTTATGTAATGGTTATGAATGGGTGTTGGAGGTTGGAGATTGATTTTAAACGGGTCAGTTAGACAATTCGAGTGAGAACAGAGATTGGACATGCACTATTGCAGTGATAAATCATGGGTGAAATTTCACCCAAAAGGAAGAAATGACGCCTTCACTTGATGGTCACAGTAGCTGCACTGCTATGGGTTATTTGTCCCATAGCAGTGCAGGTTGTGGGATTTCTCATCTTTCTCTCCCAACAATTTCCATATTTGCTTCACCTCACCTCCCTAAATCTGTTTTGATCATCACTCTCCTCCCCCTCTCTCCATCTCTCTTCCCCCTCTCCCCCCCCCCTCTCTCTTTTGCTCTCTCTTTCACTCCCTACCCCATCAGCTCTCCCTCTTCCCATCTCTCTCTCTCTCTCTCCCTCTCTCTCTCCCTCTCTCCAATGTTCATGGCCTCATGTTTGTTTTTCACAGATGACAGTTTGTAATTTTGCTGATGCCACCGCTGCGCCGGTGGTTTGTTGATGAAGTGGACCTCATGAGGCCTTTAGTGAGGATGGGGTGGGGACATTAAAAACATTTGTTAGGGAAGCATTTAGAATGCCATTATCCATGAAGTGTAACTACTGCTTGTGATAAAGCACCACCTGCAACACTAACGCCACCCCCCAAAACAACAACCAGTATATTATAAACAAGTGCCCCAAGGCACTGTCTAGAATTAGCACTTCAGGGCAAATGTAAGTTAGGGCCTTGGAGCTGGGACCAGTGCCTATGGGCATCTTCTTCCTGTTTAAAGAAATAAATTTAACAACAAAAACATAATACATATAGCATGAATTTTTGCTTCGGGCTATAACAGTTTTAGAATCTAAAAACACCAGTAATGAACATAAGGGATTTACATAAAATAATTGGTTTTTGTAAGGAGTAAAAAAGGTCAACCAGAAAAAGATAGGATTTTCTCTAACGCCTGCCTCTTGTGTCTCTGGGAGATAGTAGAAAGGTTATTGATTATTAAGTGAGTTTTTAGTCTTAATAAGAGGGGATTCATCTACGTACATACTCGGATCCTGAAGATATGTAACTCTTGTTCCCGCTCATCCCAGGGTCTTACGAACACACAGAGCTTTAATGGAGCAAGCAACCTCCACTTTTGTCCATTTAATATAGAAAGTGGAGCACTGAGAAAAAATGATGCCAGTTACCTTCTGCTCCTCACAGCAGGGTGGACAAGTAATAAATCCTCAGATAGAATGTGCACACGTCTTCTGTCTCCTTTGCCTCCAAGCTGAGGGCAAATTGGTCTACATCGAAATAACTGCAGATCAATATACATATTATATTATAGCACTGAATGTAATTAGTGGTTTAAATATCTGGTTAGTTGTTCACAGCCGGAACTCATCTTTTAATAAACTCATCTGAAATGAGCAACGTGAGATAGAGAAGTGTTATTATTGATCTTTTAAGTGTTAAGCCTACATCCCTGGGAGTATATTGTCTTTTTTGTGTGTTTTTTTACAATATCTCCTGGTAGTAGGATTTTTTTACTATGAATTTTCATGTCATTCATGTTGTTTGATGGTTGAAGTCCTTCCATTGTATTCAAGCCTTTAGGTTGTATTTGGAAAAATATGGCATTACCTGAATACTGTCTCTCTCTAGTGAGAGCGGGGCACACGTGATAAGATTGAGATGGCGCCAGAGGGGATGGCTGCCATTTTACGGGCTCCTAACCAATTGTGTTATTTTGTGGTTTTTCGCCTTGTTTGTAACTTATTTTGTACATAATGTCGATGCTACCGTCTTATGATCAAAAATAACTTCTATATATCAGAACAGCGATTACTTACCTCGAACTGGAGGAAGATTTTTTCTTTAATGGGTCTGACGCGAAGGATATAATGTTGCTCCCGGACTGGACCCAAATCCCAGTCATTTGCATGAAAAAAATTAGATACAGGTGTATCAGGTTGCCTTTTGAGAATTTATCGGCGAGTAGGTAACCCGCCTCTACCATCCGTTCTATTGGCCGACGTGCAATCACTAGAGAATAAACTGGATGAGCTCTGTTCGAGACGATCCTATCAACAGGACATTAAAAACGGTAATCTCTTATATTTCACTGAGTCGTGGCTGAACGACGACACAGATAATATACAGTTGGCTGGGTTTTCTGTGCATCGGCAGGACAGGACAGCTACGTCCGGTAAGAAGAGGGGTGGGGGTGTGCATCAATTTGTCAATAACAGCTGGTGTGTGATGTCTAATATTAAGGTAGTCTCAAGGTATTGCTCACCTGAAGTAGAGTACCTCATGATAAGCTGTAGACCACACTTTCTACCAAGAGAGTTTTCATCAATATTTTACGTAGCCGTCTATTTACCATCACAAACCGTTGCTGGCACTAAGAACACACTCAACGAGCTGTATAAAGCCATAAGCAAACAAGACAATGCTCATCCAGAAGCGGCCCTCGTAGTGGCCGGGAACTTTGATGCAGGAAAACCTAAATCCGTTTTACCTCATTTCTACAAGCATGTCACATGTGCAACCATAGGGAAAAAACCCTAGACCATCTTTACTCCACACACAATGATGCGTACAAAGCTCTCCCTCGCCCTCCATTTAGCAAATCTGACCATAATTCTATCCTCCTGATTCCTACTTACAAGCAAAAACTAAAGCAGGAAGTACCAGTGACTCGCTCCATACAGAAGTGATCAGATGACATTGATGCTACGCTACAGGACTGTTTTGACAGCACAGACTGGACTATGTTCCGGGATTCATCCAATGGCATTGAGGAATATACCACCTCAGTCACCGGCTTCAATAAAAGCATCGCAGATGTCGTCTCCACACTGACCGTACGTACATTTCCCAACCAGAAGCCACGGACTACAGGCAACATCTACACCGAGCTAAAGGCTAGAGCTGCTGCTTTCAAGGAGCCGGACACTTATATAAAATCGCGCTATGCCCTCAGACGAACCATCAAACAGGCAAAGTATAAATACAGGACTAAGATTGAATCCTACTACACCGGCTCTGGCACTCGTCAGATTTGGCAGGGCTTGCAAACTATTACGGACTACAAAGGGATACCCAGCCTCTAACTGCCCAGTGATGCGAGCCTACCAGACGGGCTAAATATATTTTATACTCGCTTCGTTGCAAGCAACACAGAAGCATGCATGAGAGCACCAGCTCTTCTGGACAACTGTGTGATCACGCTCTCCGTAGACGATGTGATCAATACCTTTAAACAGGTCAACATTCAAAAGGCCGCGGGGCCAGACGGGGCCAGTCTCAGAGCATGCGCGGACCAACTGGCAGGTGTCTTCACTGACATTTTCAACTTCTCCTTGACCGAGTCTGTAATACCTGCATGTTTCAAGCAGACCACCATAGTCCCTGTGCTCATGAAAGCAAAGGTAAACCTGCCTAAATGGCGTAGCACTCGCGTCGGGAGCCATGAAGTGCTTTGAAAGGCTGGTCATGGCTCACATCAACACCATCATCCGGAAACCTTAGACCCACTCCAATTTGCATACCGCCATTCACATCGACTGGGCTGTAGTGGAGCGGGTCAAGAGTTAAGTTCCTGGGTGTCCACATCACCAACAAACTATCATGGTCCAAACACACCAAGAATGTTGTGAAGAGGGCACGACAACACCCTTTCCCCCTCAGGAGACTGAAAAGATTTGGCATGGGTCCCCAGATACTCAAATAGTTCTACAGCTGCACCATCGAGAGCATCCTGATTGGTTGCATCACCGCCTGGTATGGCAACTGCTTAGCATCCCTAAATCACTGGGGCCAAGCTTCCTACCATCCAGGAGCTATATGCTTGGCGGTGTCAAAGGAAGGCCAAAGAAATTGTCAAATAATTCCAGTCAACCAAGTCAGAGAGCCAAGTCTAGGCTCAAAAGGCTCATTAACAGTGTTGCCAGAGAGAGAAAGAGCGAGAGAGAGAGAGAGAGAGAGAGAGAGAGAGAGAGAGAGAGAGCGAGAGAGAGAGAGCGAGAGCGAGAGTACATGTGTCAGGTGTCAGAGACTGGGAAGCCTCCTAGGAAATAAATGAAAGAAGGGATATAATATATGACCTCTTGGCCTTCATTTTCTTTTTGTGCAGAATGATTGCTCTTTCAAACAACAAGAGATAGCGACAGGGGAGAAGGGGAAGGGGGGAGAGGGAATCATATGAAAGATGAAAAACAGGAAGAGAGGGATGATGAGATGAAAGAAAACAAATGAATAAGACAGAGTGGGAGTTTGTAAAGGACAGCAAGAATTAGAGAGGGAGAGAGCTGAAAAACACAGGCTGGCTAACCAAATAAGTGTGTGTGTGTTTGCGTACGTGCGTGTGTTGAGTTTGCACATATTATGCGTGTGTGTGTGCTGTCTGAGTGTGGCCCCACTGTATGAGGTAAGGGAATTGGGAACTGGGATCAAAAGCGATGGCACTCTTCTATCAGAACAATTGTCACCCCCTACTCTTCTGAAGAAGAGAAGGAGGAGAGGGTGAATAGATTCATGTGCTTTTATTCAATACCATTAGATGAAATCAGGCCCAACCTCCATTTCAATTCCATCTCTCTCTTCCCCACATCCTCCATATCATGGATTTATCATGTTTAAGAAAGTTGTTGTTTAGTCTGTGGGTAAGTGGTATACATATACATTGCTCAGAAAATAAAGGGAACACTTAAACAACACAATGTAACTCCAAGTCAATCACACTTCTGTGAAATCAAACTGTCCACTTAGGAAGCAACACTGATTGACAATAAATTTCACATGCTGTTGTGCAAATGGAATAGACAAAAAGTGGAAATTATAGGCAATTAGTAAGACACCCCCAAAAAAGGAGTGGTTCTGCAGGTGGTGACCACACACCACTTCTCAGTTCCTATGCTTCCTGGCTGATGTTTTGGTCACTTTTGAATGCTGGCGGTGCTCTCACTCTAGTGGTAGCATGAGACGGAGTCTACAACCCACACAAGTGGCTCAGGTAGTGCAGTTCATCCAGGATGGCACATCAATGCGAGCTGTGGCAAAAAGGTTTGTTGTGTCTGTCAGCGTAGTGTCCAGAGCATGGAGGCGCTACCAGGAGACAGGCCAGTACATCAGGAGACGTGGAGGAGGCCGTAGGAGGGCAACAACCCAGCAGCAGGACCGCTACCTCCGCCTTTGTGCAAGGAGGTGCACTGCCAGAGCCCTGCAAAATGACCTCCAGCAGGCCACAAATGTGCATGTGTCATGTTATCCAGAGGTAAACAAATCATCGGCCAGAGCGTCAAGTGTGCGCTCTGAACGCAAGGAGATGGGTGGGGCTAAAGCTTAAGATGGTGCGAACGATGCTGAATGGGTGTAGACAAAGAAGAGCTCTCTCACCGAAACACTAAAATGCCCTTTTCTCAAAAGTATATCAACTTTCAAAGCAGAATTACTTTCCCACTGTTCCTCAAAAAATGCAGTGTATGATATACCATTTTGTATCTCTGAGTCTCTACTTTTTACCAATGTAAAAAACCCAATTTCAAATTTTGCTACATAAGACCAAATCCAGGTGGTGAGTCACATATGTACATATGAGTAAGTGTAAAGTGACTAGGTAACAGGATAGATAGTAAGCAGTAGCAGCAGCGTATATGATGAGTCAAAAGACTTAGTGCAAAGGGGGCCAATGCAGATAGTCCAGGTAGCTATTTGGTTAACTATGGAGCAGTTTTATGGCTTGGAGGTAGAAGCTTTTCAGGGTTCTGTTGGTCCCAGACTTGGTGCATCGGTATTGCTTGCCGTGCGGCAGCAGAGAGAACAGTCTATGACTGGAGTATGACTGAGTTTGACTGAATTTTTAGGACCTTCTTTTGACACCGCCTGGTATAGAAGTCCTGGATGGCAGAGCCCTCTGCCCCAGTGATGTACTTCCGATGCATTACCCTCTGTAGAGGCTTGCAGTCGGAAGCCAAGAAGTTGCCATACCAAGCAGTGACGTAGCCAGTCAAGATGCTCTCAGTGGTGCAGCTGTAGAACTTTTTGAGGATCTGAAGGCCCATGCTAAATCTTCTCAGCCTCCTGAGGGGGAAGAGGCATTGTTGTGCCCTCTTCGCTACTGTGTTGTTGTGTGTGGACCAGACCTGGGATAACTATAGTTTTAAATATGCTTTGTGGAAAGTAACTATTTTTTGGGCAGAACAAATAGTTACATTGGAGGTGACTACTTAGGTGACTAACTATCTTAATACAGAGCCAAAAAAATGACTACTCTTTTTTAATATTTGAATACAGATCTCATAAAACGACTACTTTTGAAAATTATTTCAATACAGATCTCAGGAAGTGACTACTTTTCACAAACTATTGGATTTGCTGCCTTCAACTACTGTCGGGGCTGCAACTGGAGCTGCATGTTGCAGATAGAGATATAATGAATAGAGCACACACAATGCCCTATAATATTTACATCTATCTGACAGTAGATTTGATCTAAATAATACATTTCCATTCTCCTGAACAGGCCCCAGGTGTAGATAATCAAGTCAAACAAATAAATCAATGATATTATGTGCAGATAAGTATAAATAAGATGTGACACTATACTACACAGCAAATTCCCCAGTGTTATTTAAAAAAAAAAGAGTTAACACTGACAGTGTTAAATCAACATGAAAGTGTTGAGTCTGTGGACCCATATAGACACCGGAAAGTTTTAAATTAAGACACTGCTTAGTTTAAAGCCTTATTAAAATATTTCCCAGTGTGTCTTGCCTTTCAAGTAAATTGTAAAGTTACCACCCATGACTGTATCTGTTAAGGACAGACACATGCTGGTTGCATTCATCCATTTTTAGTTCTATGGTTCACCAAGCGAGATTCTAAGTGAATATGATGTTGGTCCACTAATACAGGACTAGTAAATGCCCAGAACACTACTTTTGTGAAGAGAAAAAACGAAAATAAATGTTTATTCATATTTTTCTTTTATTCATATTTTTCCTGGGATGCTGCAGCGCCTCAGCAACCCAAGTTTCCGTGGCTACGCTTAGGATCTCACGTGGTGAAGTCCATAGAATCAGAAATGGATGAATGCAACAACCATGTTTCTGTCAATAACAAATACAAAATACAATCACGGGTGGTAACTCTACAATTTACTCGAAAGACACTCTGGGAATGATTTGAATAAGGCCTTACACGAAGCAGTGTGTTAATATAACACTTTTCCTGTGTCTATATGGGTTCACCGACTCCACACTTTCAGTGTTGATTTAACACAAAACTGTGTCATCATAAGACTGAGTATACCAAACATACCCCGAATACTCCAATGCTACACACAGTTGTGTCAAATTGGTTGGATGTCTTTCGGGAAACTGTTGAGCGTGGAAAACCGAGCAGCGTTCTAGTTCCTTATTTTTTAAATATTTTTAAAAATATATCCTTATTTTTTAAACCTTTATTTAACCAGGCAAGTTAATTAAGAACAAATTCTTATTTACAATAATGGCCTACACTGGCCAAATCCAGACGATGCTGGGCCAATTGTGCACCGCCCTATGGGACTCCCAATCGCGGCCGGTTGTGATACAGTCTGGATTTGAACCAGGGTGTCTGTAGTGACGCCTCTAGCACTGACATGCAGTGCCTTAGACCTCTCTTTAGCTAATGACTGCCTCGACTGGTTCACTAACTACTTCTCAGATAGAGTTCAGTGTGTCAAATCGGAGAGCCTGTTGTCCGGACCTCTGGCAGTCTCTATGGGGATGCCACAGGGTTCAATTCTCGGGCCGACTCTTTTCTCTGTATATATCAATGATGTCGCTCTTGCTGCTGGTGATTCTTTGATCCACCTCTACGCAGACAACACCATTCTGTATACATCTGGCCCTTGTTTGAACACTGTGTTAACAAACCTCCAATCGAGCTTCAACGCCATACATCACTCCTTCCGTGGCCTCCAACTGCTCTTAAATGCTAGTAAAATGAAATGCATGCTCTTCAACCGATTGCTGCCCGCACCCGCCCGCCCGACTAGCATCACTACTAAGGACAGTTCTGGATTAGAATATGTGGACAACTATAAATACTAGACTGTAAACTCTCCTTCCAGACTCACATTAAGCATCTCCAATCCCAATTTAAATCTAGAATTGGCTTCCTATTTCGCAACAAAGCCTCCTTCACTCACGCTGCCAAACATACCTTCGTAAAACTGACTACCCTACCGATCCTTGACCTCGGTGATGTCGTTAATATGTTAATAAGTGACATCAATAAGGGATCAAGCCTTCCACCTAGATTCTCCTGTCTATGTCGTGGAAAGAGATGGTGTTCTTAATGTTTTATATTCTCAGTGTCTACAGTATGCCTCAATGCTAAATGGAATGTTAAATGTGATATAATTCCCTGGTTTCATTCTGTGCCTATCTTTCCCATTCATTTGGGAATGAGGGATATACTTGAACCTACATAACTGATGGCATTGGACAGATGCGTTTTAATGCAGGAATAAGGAAATTATGTTTGTTTCAGCATCGCTGGAAAAACATTCAGGCATGACCGATGCTCAATGAGTGACAAAACCTTTGAGACCCTGATGTTCATCAAATTCAATCACCATATAAAATGATTAACCAAGAGCTACAGTTACTGTTAAAGAACCATAGGCTATGACAATGATGTAAACAGTAACGTAATGAATGATGTTAATAAACATAAATGCCTTTATGTTTATTAACCATGCGAGTTGCTAAATATGTGTAGGCTGTTTGTACGTAGACAAATAATACATCTCACCTTCTCCACTGAATTATGTATGCGTGTTCAATTACGAAAATTTTGATGATGCATGTGTTAATACTTAACATAATCTGTGACCTTTGCAATCACATCCCTCAAGTCCCTCTACGTTGTTTATCAATGAGGGCTTGCACATGCTTCAAGATGGCCACCATTGTTCCTGTACCCAAGAATGCAAAGGTAATTGAACAAAATGACTATCACCCCATAGCACTCACCTCTGTCATCATGAAGTGTTTTGAGAGACTAGTCAAGGATCATATCACCTCCATCTTACCGGTCACCCTAGACCCACTTCAATTTGCTTACCGCCCCAATAGGTTCACAGACGATGCAATCGCCATCACACTGCACACTGCCCTAACCCAACTGGAGAACAGGAATATCTATGTAAGAATGCTGTTCATTGACTATAGCTCAGCATTCAACACCCTAGTACCCTCCAAGCTCATCATTAAGCTAGAGGCCCAGGGTCCTCACCTCGCCCTTTGCAATTGGGTCCTGGACATCCTGAAAGGGCCGCCCCCAGGAGTGAAAGTAGGAAAAAACAACTCCACTTCGCTTATCCTCAACACTGGGGCCTCACAAGCGTGCGTACTCAGCCCTCTCCTGTACTATCTGTTCACCCATGACTGTGTAGCCAAGCACGCCTCAAACTCAATCATCAAGTTTGCCGGCGACACAACAGTATTATGCCTGATTACCAACAATGACGAGACAGCCTACAGAGAGCAGGTGAGGGCTCTGGGAGTCTGGTGCCTGGAAAATAACCTCTCACTCAACGTCAACAAAATAAAGGAGATGATCGTGGACTTCAGGAAACAGCAGAGGGAGCATCCCCCATCCACATCGGCAGGACAGCAGTGGAGAAAGTTTTACGTTCCTTGGCATACACACTGACAAACTGAAATGACCCACCCACACAGATAGTGTGGGGATGCGCCTCTTCAACCTCAGGAGGCTGAAGAAATGTGTCTTGTCACCAAAAACCCTCACAAACTTTTACAGATGCACAATTGAGAGCTGTCTGGCTGTATCACCACCTGGTATGGCAACTGCAGGGCTCAACCGCAGGGCTCTCCAGAGGGTGGTGCGGTCTGCCCAATGCATCATCGGGAGCAAACTATCTGCCCTCCAGGACACCTACACCCCCCAATGTCACAGGAAGGCCAAAAATATAATCAACGACAACAACCACCCGAGCCACAGCCTGTTCACCCCGCTATCATCCAGAAGGCGAGGTCAGTTCAGGTGCATCAAAGCTGGAACCAAGAGACTGAAAAACAGCTTCTATCTCAAGGCCATCAGACTGTTAAATAGCACATTAAAGGCTGCTGCCTATATACACAGACATGAAATCACTGGCCACTTTAATAAATGGAACACTAGTCCCTTTAATAATGTTTACATATTTTGCATTACTCATCTCATGTGTATATACTGTATTCCATCCTATTCTACTGTATCTTAGTCTAAGCTGCTCTGACATTGCTCACCCAAATATTTACGTATTCTTAATTCCATTCCTTTACATTACATTTGTGTGTATTGTGTGTATTGTTGTGAAATTGTTAGATATTACTTGTTAGATGTTACTGCACTGTTGGAGCTAGAAACACAATAATTCCGCTACACCCGCAATAACACCTGCTAAACTCGTGTATGTGACAAATACAATTTGATTTGTTTTGGGTGGTTCCCACTGTGAAGCATGGAGGAGGAGGTGTGATGGTGTGGGGGTCCTTTGCTGGTGACACTGTCGGTGATTTATTTAGAAATTAAGACACATTTAAAACGTCTTAGGGTTATGGAGCAGAATCCGGAATTTATGCCTGTCTGACGTGCCCAAAGTAAACTGCCTGATACTCAGGCCCAGAAGCCATTATAGGCATATAATTGGTAGACTGGAGAGAAAACACTCTGAAGTTTCTTAATAAACTGTTACAATAATATTTGTGGCTATAATAGAACTGATATGATAGGCGAAAATCCGACCAGAATTTTTCTTTTAGCTCCCAGGCTCTTAATTTGGAAACATATTGAAAACCCCTATGTCCGTCACCCAAATTGCAATTCCTATGACTTCCACTAGATTTCAACAGTCTTTATTCAAGGTTTCAGGCTTCTTTTTTGAAAAATGAACAAGTATTTGGAGTTTCTTTTGGGAGATGACCTGGACCAACCAGTCTTTCAGCGGGTGAGGGAGAAGGTGTGCGTTTGAGAAATTTTTGTTTCCTATTGAACATAGTACGTTACGTTTGAAATATTATAGTTTATTTACATTTTAGACTACCTGAGGTTTGGATAGAAACGTTGTTTGACTTGTTTGGACGAAGTTTACCGGTAGGTTTTTGGACTCCTTTGCCTGCATGTTGAACGAGTGTATTACTGAAATCAATGGTGCCAACTAAACAGACTTTTGGGATATAAAGGAGGATTTTATTGAACAAAACGACCATTCATGTTGTAGCTGGGTGCCTCGGGATTGCAAACAGAGGAAGACCTTCAAAGGTAAGTAATTTTTTAATCGCTATTTGTGATTTTGTTTAGCCTGTGCTGGTTGAAAAATATGTTGATGTGGGGCGCTGTCCTCAGATAATCGCATGGGATGCTTTCACCGTAAAAAGCCCTTTAGAAACCTGACAACACAGTTGGATTAACAAGAAGTTAAGCTTTTAAATGATATAAGACACTTGTACGTTCATGAATGTTTAATATTACGAATGTTTATTTGAATTGCGTGCCCTCCAATTTCACCGGATGTTATCGGCTTCTATCCTGCTAGCGCGACACCAAGCCCCAAGAATTAACCTAATTCTAATTAACCTAATAATGCTAAACACATGTATGTAACAAATAACATTTGATTTGATATGTCTGGTTCCCACTGTGAAGCATGGAGGAGGAGGTGTGATGGTGTGGCGGTGTTTTGCTGGTGACACTGTCGGCGATTTATTTATAATTCAAGGCACTCTTAACCAGCATGACCACCACAGCATTCTGCAGTGATACGCCATCCCATCTGGTTTGCGTTTAGTGGGACTATCATTTGTTTTTCAACAGGACAATGACCCAACACACCTTCAGGCTGTGTAAGGGATATTTTACCAAGAAGGAAAGTGATGAAGTGCTGTGTGCTGGAAATGTTTAATGTTTGTACTTTTCTAATAACTACTTTCTGTGTGCTATTCATGTGCTTTTCTAATAGCCGTTTTCTGTGCTCATGCAAGTGACTGACTGAACAAATCTTCACTATCAGTAGCTGCAATTTGGCAGTACACCCAGACTTTTGTTTTGGGAACGAAATATATCTGTTTGAAAGTCTCAGATTAGAGAGAAGAAGGATCGTGAGGTATTGGTCTTTCACATGTTATGTACCAGTATTGGTCGGTCACATGAATGAAACAAAATGGTAATA
Organism: Salvelinus fontinalis; assembly: GCF_029448725.1. Taxonomy (NCBI): domain Eukaryota; kingdom Metazoa; phylum Chordata; class Actinopteri; order Salmoniformes; family Salmonidae; genus Salvelinus; species Salvelinus fontinalis. The sequence goes on from NC_074674.1 coordinate 15,832,895, forward strand.
TTGAAATAATTATGCTAAATCATGCAAAGACAACTTTTCTGTGTATAGCCGTTTATAAGGCAACTGCTGGGACAGCCCCAGGAAAGCTCCTTATTGACATGTGTACTTTGGTGCGATGATTTCAGTTGGAACCTGTCCGGTGCGCTGATAATAAAGGATGATTCATTTAAGATTGACTTCGAGTGTCTCTGGTGGTAATTTCTATGACATGGTGGTACATTTCCACGACAGCTGCATCAGGTGACCTGGCCTCCACAATCACCCGACCTCGACCCAATTGAGATGTGAAGGAAAAGCAGCCAACAGGTGCTCAGCATATGTGGGAACTCCTTCAAGACGGTTGGAAAAGGTGAAGCTGGTTGAGAGAATGCCAAGAGTGTGCAAAGCTGTCATCAAGGCAAAGGGCATACTTTGAAGAATCTGAAATATAAAATATATTTTGATTTGTTTTACACTTTTTTTTGGTTACTGCATGATTCCATGTGTTATTTCATAGTTTTGATGTCTCAATATTATTTTACAAAATAGTAAAAATAAAGAAAAACCCTGGAATGAGCAGGTGTGTCAACTTTTGACTGGTACTGTAAATATATTTAAAAACAAATTAAAGTACAAAAGAAATGCACTGGGCCTTTATTAGTGTTGTATTAGCGGCTATTCAAAAAAAGTAGTGCACTGGGCCTTTAGTTCTGCATTAGCGGACCAATATAGCGTATGCAACAAAAAAACGCAGCACCCCAAAAATTTTGTCCCAGGTATGAAGGGGTCAAATCCTGTTGAAGGCACACTATGTAGAAACATTGTTTACATGAACCACACTTTTATTAGACTAACTAATTCATTCAAAGTATTCCTGACCCCTTGACTTTTTTCACATTTTGTTACGTTAGTCTAATTAAAAAATGTATAGTTTTTTTCCCCCTCATCAATCTAAACACAATACCCCATAATGACAAAGCAAAAACAATTAAAAAATTTTTTTTTACATTTATTATAAATAAAAATTAAACATCACATTTACATAAGTATTCAGACCCTTTACTCAATACTTTGTTGAAGCACCTTTGGCAGCGATTACAGCCTCGAGTCCTCTTGGGTATGACGCTACAAGCTTGGCACACCTGTATTTGAGGAGTTCCTCCCAATTCTTTGTCTGCAGATCCTCTCAAGCTCTGTCAGGTTGGATGGGGAGCATCACTGCACAGCTATTTTCAGGTCTCTCCAGAGATGTTCGTTCGGGTTCAATTCTGGGCTCTGGCTGGGCCACTCAAGGACATTCAGAGATTTGAAGCCACTCCTGCATTGCCTTGGCTGTGTGGTTAGGGTCATTGTCCTGTTGGAAGGTAAACCTTCGCTCCAGTTTGAGGTCTGGAGCGCTCTGAAGCAGGTTTTCATCAAGGATCTCTCTGTACTTTGCTCTGTTAATCAATGCCTCAATCCTGACTAGTCTCCCAGTCCCTGCCACTGAGAAACATCCCTACAGCATGATGCTGCCATCCATGCTTCACCGTAGGGATGGTGGCAGGTTTCCTCCAGACGTGACGCTTGGCATTCAGGCCAAAGAGTTCAATCTTGGTTTCATCAGACGAAATAATCTTGTTTCTCATGGTCTGAGAGTATTTATATGCCTTTTGGGAAACTCCAAGCAGGCTGTCATGTGCCTTTTAATGAGGAATGGCTTCTCTCAGGCCACTTTACCATGAAGGCCTGATTGGTGGAGTGCTGCAGGGATGCTTGTCCTTCTGGAAGGTTCTCCCATCTCCACAGAGGAACTCTAGAGCTCTGTCAGAGTGACCATCGGGTTCTTGGTCACCTCATTGACCAAGGCCCTTCTCCCCCGTTTGCTCAGTTTGGCCGGGCGGCCACCTCGAAACAATCCTGTCTCGGAGCATTACGGACAACTCCTTCGACCTCAGGCTTGGTTTTTGTTCTGACATGCACTCTCAACTGTGGGACCTTACATAGACAGGTGTGTGCCTTTCCGAATGATGCCCAATTAGTTCAAATGTTTTTACAATTGAACACAGGTGGACTCCAATCAAGTTGAAGAAACAGCTGAAGGATAATCAATGGAAACAGGATGCACCTGAGATCGAGTCTCATAGCAAAGGGTCTGAGTACTTATGTAAATGAGGTATTTATGTTTTTTATTTCAGTTTCTAAACAGTTTTCGCCTTGTCATAATTTTTTGGGTTCAATCTATTTTAGAATGAGGATGTAACGTAACAAAATGTGGAAAAAGTCGAGGGATCTGAATACTCTCCGAAGTCATTGTAAGCGTGCGTCGGTCTTATTCATCCTAAATAATGCCATATATTCCAGTTTTGAAAAATAGTAAACTTGAAGGCAAGAAAGGGAAGCATGATGTAAAATGCAAACCTTGTTGGTATTCCAACAGATCATAGGCTATTAAATCCAATGACTTACCACTGCTCCACATAGTTTTGATGAAAACAGCTCCGACCAGGCCTTGGACAGGTGTGCGTAATGAAGGGCAGCCTGGCACCCTCGAGCCCCAGAGAGGGGGAGCGGGGATAGGCGTGACGGCTACATCAATATCAAAATTGGGACGGTGGCATTCGGAGAAGTGAGTCCACGTGAGGGTCTTGGAATAGAGAAGCGTGGGGACAGAGATGGGCAGTATTTCTGTTACATGTATTTGAAATACGGTACCAGTCCCAAGTTTGGACACACCTACTCATTCAGGGGTTTTCTTTATTTTTGAAATGTTCTACATTGTAGAATAATAGTGAAGACATCAAAACTTTGAAATAGCACTTATGGAATCACGTAGTAACCACAAAAAGTGTTAAACAGATCAAAATACAGTACCAGTCAAAAGTTTGGACACACCTACTCATTCCAGGGTTTTTCTTTATTTTTACTGTTTTCTACATTGTAGAATAATAGTGAAGACATCAACACTATGAAACAACACATATGGAATCTCCTAGTAACCATAAAAGTGTTAAACAAATCAACACATATTATATATTTGAGATTCTTCAAAGTAGCCATCCTTTACCTTGATGACAGCTTTGCACACTCTTGGCATTCTCTCAATCAGCTTCATGAGGTAGTCAGCTGGAATACATTTAACAGGTGTGCCTTGTTAAAAGTTAATTGGTGGAATTTCTTTCCTTCTTATTGCGTTTGAGCCAATCAGTTGTGTTGGAACAAGGTAGGGGTGGTATACAGAATACAGCCCTATTTGGTAAAAGACCAAGTCCATAATATGGCAAGAACAGCTCAAATAAGCAAAGAGAAATGACAGTCTATCATAACTTTAAGACATGAAGGTCAGTCAATCCGCCAAATTTCCAGAACTTTGAAAGTTCCTTCAAGTGCAGTCGCATAAACCATCAAGCCCGATGATGAAACTGGCTCTCATGAGGACCGCCACAGGAAAGGAAGACCCAGAGGTACCTCTGCCGCAGAGGATAAGTTCATTAGAGTTAACTATACCTCAGATTGCAGCCCAAACAAATGCTTCAAAGAGTTCAAGTAACAGACACATCTCAAAGGAATGTGGCACCAGTTATATGAAAAAGTAAAGAATCCAAAAAGAGAAGCATTTTTTTTAACTTCATACACTCTTACTGTTATAAGAGCTTAGTCCAGGCTCTCCAGTCTGATTTGTCACCCAGGAATTCTCCAGACATGTGAAGAATGGAGAGGGAGTGACTTCCCTGGCTCAATTATGGGAAATGTGTTTGATGGGTGTGTGGAAAAACGTTCAATTTCAAGATTGCATACCATTCCTTGCAGCACCCAATCATTTAGCCCTCATGATGAACATTGACTGGTATCAACCTTATAAATACAGTGAATAATCGCTGGGTACAATTTTTGAAAAAAACTTTCCTTGAGAAGAGCACTTCAAAAGATGAAAACATAATTGTAGTTTGATTGATACCTGGCCCAAAGGAACCATCACTGAATGTTTACTCTGACAGTCCTACATCAAGAAAGTTTGGAGGCTTCATGGAACATGGGCATACTTTTGATTTATCAGGTCGTGCTGCAGCACCCCCAGCACCACTACTTCCCGTGGCTTTGGCCATGGCGCTTTTATCTTTTCATGCATGAGTTCAAAATATCTCTAACTGTCGCCCTAGCGTGAGTTTGTTTTATGCGCGTGCGTGACAGTTAACTCGTGCTGCACTCAAACCAAGGCACATTGCCTGCTAATTACCTATAGGTTATGTTTCAACTTGTCAATTTCAAATGATTTTCGAACAAGATTTGTTTTCTAACAGTTTGAATTGAAGTGTGTTCCGCCTCCTCATGAATTCACATTGAAGTAGCCAACTTCACTGTTGGCGGACAATTTATGTTTGAGGCTTTACTGAGCCGGACAAAGGAGAGCCTAAGCACTTCCCCAGTGTTTCCCCAGATCAAGGATGCAGAGTTTGCACATCTCCAGTCAGAATAGGCCTTGCACAAACTCTTTCCCCCTGGCACATTTTCTGGCTGGTACCCGCATTGCCTTCATTTTTGTTTTCCTTACTAATAATACCTTTGGACATGTGTGAGTTCCTATCAAAGTAAAAGCCTTATTTTGTTATCATTATAGTTTCTGTATATTGTGTTGTCATTTCTAATGCAGCACCCCGTTATGTATGTATGGAGCATAATGTGTTTACTGTTTTATTCACGTTTTCAATTTTCGGTGACAAATCATGCATTCCGATTCTTGCATAGATTGTAATGGACGTGATGATGTGTGTAAAATCATATTTGGAAGGTTGTACTGATTATGAGCTAATGCTGAGCTAAATGCCACCTACAGTGGGGCAAAAAAGTATTTAGTCAGCCACCAATTGTGCAAGTTCTCCCACTTAAAAAGATGAGAGAGGCCTGTAATTTTCATCATAGGTACACTTCAACTATGACAGAGAAAATGAGAAAAAAAATCCAGAAAATCACATTGTAGGATTGTTATGAATTTATTTGCAAATTATGGTGGAAAATAAGTATCTGGTCACCTACAAACAAGCAAGATTTCCATAATTTGCAAATAAATTCATAACAATCCTACAATGTGAATTTCTGGATTTTTTTTCTCATTTTGTCTGTCATAGTTGAAGTGTACCTATGATTAAAATTACAGGCCTCTCTCATCTTTTTAAGTGGGAGAACTTGCACAATTGGTGGCTGACTAAATACTTTTTTGCCCCACTATATGTGGCGCCATGTTTGTTCACATCATACAGTGTGTTCTTGTTGTCACGTAAACTTTTGTCAGACCAAATATGTTATAACAAAAAGAGGTGAAGGGATGGTTCACTCGATTTACTTAGATTGTAACTATCGTTACTCAGGGTTGCCAGCTCAACCCCTGGAAAGGGGGGTCTTTCTATTTAGCTTATAAACTTCTCCAGTGTTTGCACCCCATTAATGGATAAATCTCCCGTCATAGTAATATTTCCTGCATCATATCCCCCTACAATACCACCCCCCATTTCTACCCTCCATGGACTTGGAATTCCCCACAAATGAAATCCCCCCCCCCCCCCTAAAATGGTTTCTTCCAAATCTGGAAACAATGGCTGTAGGCTTGTATTTTGGGTGATGTCTGTAAGGTGATAACATTGTATTTGCTTTGTGATTTGTAAAAAAAAATGTAAACGACTTGTCAAGTCATGTGCTCTGGTTCTTGTATACACTGTAACAAGTACATTGAAGATTTGTAATTTGCTGAAAAGTGGCCTAAATTCCTATTTTTCAAGCAAAACCATCTTTGACTTTGTTTATTTGTGTCTTATAGTGAATGGCATTATGGGATTAGGGAGTTTTCGCTTGTCAAACATAATGTCACACCCTGACCATAGAGAGCTTTTTATTCTCTATGTTGGTTAGGTCGGGGTGTGACTAGGGTGGGTTATCTAGGTGATTTATACATCTATGTTGGCCTGGTATGGTCCCCAATCAGAGGCAGCTGTTTATCGATGTCTCTGATTGGGGATCATATTTAGGCAGCCATTTCCCCTTTGTACTTTGTGGGATCTTGACTATGGATAGTTGCCTGTGAGCAGTATAGCAGCGTCATGTTTCATTTTGCTATTTGTTGTTTTGTTTTGCTGTGAGTTTCACCTGGTAATGAAAAGATGTGGAACCCAGATCACGCTGCGCTTTGGTCCACTCATTATAACGATCATGACACATAAACAAACATGTCTGCCATCATAAAAAATGTAGCTGCTGTTAGCTTAGCTGACACGTATCTCTGTTCTAAACAATATTACATTTCTCCCTTGTGCTCACCAGAGATGTGGTACATTGTAAACAAGTCTAGCTGTTGGGTCGCTAACTTATGTTTCGTTTTTTTTTTTTATCAGCGCAACCTGTTATTTAGACTGGTTTATGGAATGAGTTTGGCTGTAGATGCGTGATGGTTGGATGATGAAGTCTTTCATTTATCCTTCACAATAAAGGTGAACTTGAGGAATAAAGTTGTGAAGATCTTTATTTACCATCAGTACAAACCGTTGTTTAGATGCTTTTGAGACAATAATGCTGTTTAGACGGCCTTTGTTGCGTCACATGTTCCGTTGCCACTGTTCCAGTCACATATTTGCGACGGCGTGCTGCAGGGACCACTCAACAATGATCGTAAATGGTTATTAATACGTAACGAAATACTGAAATGTTTATTGAAAGAAACATTGATCATAATAAATCATTTTAGTTTGATGCTTTGATCATGGAGAGCTTCATCAGATAAGGAATATTTACATACAATGTCGCACATTTTAGGCTATTCTTAAATCATTCATTAGAGAAAAGAAGAATAGTCTAAATTGTGAAGCATTGTATGTTTTCCCTGTCTGGTGACGCTCTCCATGATCAAAACATCACAATTGGCACACCTCTATCTTATATTATTATATTTCTCAACTTCGCACATCTTCTTTGGCAGCACCTCTATTCCAGTTATTTGACCACCAAGCCTCCTCTTTTAAAATTAAATACTGTGTTTCCTTTTTTGAAGGATGCAGCAAATGCCTGCAGAAATTCACAACAGCCAGGTTTGGAACCAAGGCAGGCTATTCAAGGTTTGACCGCCGAGAGTGGATTCCACCCACCTCCGCAGAACAAATAAAATTAAATCTAGAATCGGCTTCCTATTTCGCAACAAAGCCTCCTTCACTCACGCTGCCAAACATACCCTCGTAAAACTGACTATCCTACTGATCCTCGGCTTCGGCGATGTCATTTACAAAATAGCCTCCAACACTCTACTCAGCCAACTGGATGCAGTCTATCACAGTGCCACCCACCACTGCAACTTGTATGCTATCCTCGGCTGGCCCTCGCTACATATTCTTCGCCAGACCCACTGACTCCAGGTCTTCTATAAGTCTTTGATAGGTAAAGCTCCACCTTATCTCAGCTCACTGTTTACCATAACACCCACCCGTAGCACGCGCTCCAGCAGGTATATTTCACTGGTCATCCCCAAAGCCAACACCTACTTTGAACTTTCTTTCTTTCCTTCCAGTTCTCTGTTCCCAGTGACTGGAACAATTTGCTGCAGTTGGAAATCACTGAAGAGACTTATATCTCCCTCACTAACTTTAAGCATCAGCTATATGAGCAGCTTACTGATCGCTGCAGCTGTACACAGCCCATCTGTATATAGCCCATCCAATCTACCTACCTCATCCCCATATTGGTTTTATTTACTTTTTTGCTCTTTTGCACACCAGTATTTCTTCTTGCACATCATCATCTGCACATCTCACTCCCGTGTTAATTTGCTAAATTGTAATTACTTCGCTCCTATGGCCTATTTATTGCCTTACCACCTCATGCAATGTGCACACACTGTAAATAGACTTTTTCTATTGCGTTATTGACTGTACGTTTGTTTATTCCATGTGTAACTGTGTTGTTTGTGTTTCACTGCTTTGCTTTATCTTGGCCAGGTCGCAGTTTTAAATGAGAAATTGTTCTCAACTGGCATACCTGGTTAAATAAAGGTGAAATAAAAAAAATCATTTAAAAAAATGAATATCAACTTTGCAAAGATGGGCAAAAGAGCAACAACAGAAAATCTAAGACCAGTATGGGGCCAGGTGGTGAGAGCTTTGTCGTCTGCCATATTATGATGCTGTCAGGTTTGTGGTCATCGATCCAATGCATAATCTCATACTGGGAACTGCCAAATGTGTTTAAGGTCTGGACAGAACTCAACATGTCGTCGAAAGGATCTAGAGACCCTTCAGAGCAGGATAGATGGTGTCAAAGTCCCTCAAGATATGTGAAGAATACTGTCCAAAATAGCATCTGGGTTTGTTTCACCGCCCTGCACACCAAACATGCACTTGCGCCTTAATTTGAAGGACTGTATCCTGAATTATGCTCCAGTATATTCCTTCGTGTGTTTCTCATTTGAGCGCTACAATGGCATGTTAGGAAGCTATCAAAATAACAACAGAAACATAGAAGTGCAGATAATGATAAAGTTTTAACAAGGTCAACAGCTGAGCAACTTGCCTTTGCCTTCTGAATATGGACTGTTATTCAATAATAGTATTGCAGTCTAAGGTAACTGTAACCATGTTGGATTCACTGTGTGTCATGCAGCAAGACTAAATGTCCTCGGGTACATTTAGTATAGACATGTTTCCATGTTTACCATGACATGCACCAGAGTTTGACAGCAGGGTGTAACATATTATGTTGATGGCTGCAGAACTGAAATGTCTGCTTGTGTTTATGCCAAATGGTGTTCAAGAGGTCCTAGTTTTGAAGATCCCATCACAGATCTACAGGCAGAGCAACACACAGGGATTTTGAAGGATCTATGTGCTTAACAACACAGCAAGGAACAAAACACAAGCATGTCATAGCTGGTCACATGGTTTAAACTCCGCCCTGACAGGTGGTTTCATAGAAGTCTCTTATTATTATTTGACCATGCTGGTCATTTATGAACATTTGAACATCTTGGCCATGTTCTGTTATAATCTCCACCCGGCACAGCCAGATGAGGACTGGCCACCTAGGTTTTGGCCTTTCTTGGGAGTTTTTCCTAGCCACCGTGCTTCTACACCTGCATTGCTTGCTGTTTGGGGTTTTAGGCTGGGTTTCTGTACAGCACTGCGAGATATTAGCTGATGTACGAAGGGCTATATAAAATACATTTGATTGATTGATTGAAGTCCTATCCAAGTTTTTGTTTAGACTTTGAGGTGTACTCTCCAGCCTCTTTTTTACCCATTGAGTGTATTGCACTGAGGTGTACTCTGGTAGAAATGTGTGCCTAATATACTGTCAGATTGTTGTTATTATCTCGTGATGTGCAAACACATGGTTGAATATTCATTTTGAAGCAAACACATACCTTTCATAGAATGAACTAATAATACAAAATAAGCACTACTTCAATTCAAGATAACGATTGAATCATCATTATTTTTAATTGATTTTATGCCGTGTTTATTGATGTCAAACAGGGGTTGAATTCAAATGTGTTGCTGGGTGCAGGAGCAAAGTGAGAGTTTACCTGACGAGTACGGTCCAGAAATTTCCAGAAACATTTTAATGCATTTAATGCACTATGCACTTTGCACGCATTTAATGCACTTTTAATGCACTTTTAAACATTTAATGCACTATGTCAAAAATTCCATTTATCACAATATCCGGGAGTCTACAGGTGTCTGCACACTCATATGGGAAATTCCCATCCACGACCGTGCATCTCAAATTTCATGGGAATATAGCAGATCAGATTTCACCCAGAAATGTAACTTGTCATGCGGTGTGCCTCACCCTCTCTGGAGCTCGATGCCATACACTGGAGCTCCAGGCCTCTAGGCCTACACTCCCTGCCTGCCGTCCAGACATCTCTGAGAGTCCAGCGTAATCCCTGGACCTCCAGGCCTCCACACCTACTCCTCCTACCCAGGCCAACACCCCTCTCTCTGGGTATCACCCATGACAACACACATTTATTTATTCAACAGTGGATGAAGGATGCATTGCTGCCTCGATCAGAGCTCTGGCCCGGCTGGCGTTATGATACAGACGATGAAAGCGATGTTACTGGGATTCCGTTTGAATCGAGGGATTAATGTGATCTGCGACAGTGCCGCTGTATATAACAGAGTCTTGATTAAATTTCAATGTCCCAATGCTGTGTCGGAGTGTGCCGAACATCCCGAGTTCCCAAGCAAAACTCGAGAAATATCCGGCCAATGTAGTCCTCAAGATTACGGTACGTTTTACTTCAAGACATGAAAAAAAATGCTTCTCGCTGAAGCCATGCAGAGAAGGCCTGAGCACATGGAACCTCTAAAGCCAAGCGTACTCTTCGTCCGACATTACAATTTGACACTCACCAAAGCTATAGTTTGTTTTATGGCTTGCAACACATAGCTGATGGCCCCACTTTCCTGGGATATTTCAATCAATCCCCTTTCACTGAAAAAATGGTCAGTGGGGATCAACCTTGTCCCGTTACGTACTGCTAACCAGCTTTGCAGCTCCTTCAGGGTTATCTTTGGTCTCTTTGTTGCCTCTCTGATTAATTCCCTCCTTGCCTGGTCCATGAGTTTTGGTGAGCGGCCCTCTCTTGGCAGGTTTGTTGTGGTGCCATATTCTTTCATTTTTTTTAATGATGGATTTAATGATGCTCCGTGGGATGTTCAAAGTTTCTGATATTTTTTTATAACCCAACCCTGATCTGTACTTCTCCACAACTTCGTCCCTGATCTGTTTGGCGAGCTCCTTGGTCTTCATGGTGACGCTTGCTTAGTGGTGTTGCAGACTCTGGGGCCTTTTAGAACAGGTGTGTATATATACTAAGCTCATGTAACAGATCATGTGACACTTAGATTGCACACAGGTGGACTTTATTTCACTAATTATGTGACTTATGAAGATAATTGGTTGCACCAGATCTTATTTAGGGGCTTCACAGCAAAGGGAGTGAATACATATGCACGCACCACTTTTCTGTTTTTGATTTTGTAGAGTTTGTTTCTTTTCTTCATTTCACTTCACCGTTTTGGACTATTTTGTATGTCCATTCCATGAAATCCAAATAAAAATCAATTTAAATTCCAGGTTGTAATGCAACAAAATAGGAAAAACATCAAGGGGGATGAATACTTTTGCAAGGCACAGTATCTACCTCTATGCTTGCAACCTCTGCCTCCTATCTATCCAAGTAGTACTTGTACATGTCCTACATGTGCTCATTGCTCAGTGAGGATGCCCTCCAGTGTTGTCCGCCACTACTCTCCTGCAGTCACAACTCCTAAAAGAAAGACTGACACAGACAGACAGAGACAGAGAGCAAGAGAGACACGCACAGTGTGAGAGCTCGGCCAAAAAAATAAACAAAAGCTAAACAAAATGTTCTCTTGTACATGTGACATGACACTAGTCTGAAGACATGCTTTCAGATAATTCCCTTGTTTTTGAATAGCCACATACCATTAGGGGCAGATCAAAATGTACCGAATGGTTACCTGGAGCAAAATGTGTGTCATGCTTTTTCAATTTCAGTCAGTTACTTATTAGGCTATATATCGATGTGTGTCCGATACCGCCCCTCATCTCTGATTTTCTGCTGGGCCAAAATAAAGTGCGCCTACAGTATAGGTTATTTAGTGTGGTCTCAATCAAATGATCCATAGCCTATAGGCTATGAAGTGCATGCTCGGAGAAGCACAAAGCAAAGTTAAACTAAGATAGCTGCTGGGATGGTGTAAATAAAACTAGGCTGCATTGCACACTGCAATGGATATTCCAACCCTGAGGCCCGGCTTGCTCTGCTCTTGCTGATCAAAAACTTTTTTGTGTGCTGCCTTACCTGTGTAGGCCAACGTAGCAGTCAAAGGTTTCTTCCAAATATAGGTTTTTATTAGGCCTTGTCCAGAACATGGACTAGCCTATGTTCTGTTAAATTTAAGGAGTGTGCAAAGATGAGAAGGAGGACCGGAGGTCAACTTTGATAGCTTGCTAGTACTACAATTGATTTGATTAAAAACAATGTTTCTTGCCATGAGGTATTTACCAGAGTTATTGGCCTCACAATAAGCCAGATTCGAGTAACTTCCATTGTGGTGCTGTAACATGGACGCTGGGAGTCGGGAAGCAAGTGCAGGTGGTGAGTTTAATAATAAATGGAACAATACAAGAAACACGAGTAGCGTACAGATATAGAACACATAGTCAATACTGCATGGGGAATAGAACTACGGGAGTGACAGATATTGGGGAAGTAATCAGTGAAATGATGAATGCCAGGTGCACGTAATGATAACAGTCCAGAGCCGATGGTTAGTAAAAACCGGCGATGTCGAACCTCTGGACAGCTCCTTCTGGCGATGGATGGCACGCTGGAGCATCACTCCAAACCTCCTCCGAGCGCCGGAACCATTTGTACACCGCAGGGGCCTCGGTCTGGCTCAGAGTCCACGGAGCCAGGGCCGGCTGTTAACCCAGGACACAGTGGAAGAAAGTAAGCCCGGTGGAGGAGTGACGTAATGAATTCTGGACGTATGAAGAACAGACAGGTAATGTGATCGACACTAAAAGGAGTTTAGCAGAAACGGATGAAGATGGGATACTCACACCTGCCCCTGGAGATGGAAGATCACGTGACCGTCCCTCTGCTCTTGTGGATCCCGAGTTGGGACGTATCGGACACTGCTGAAGCCTCCATAAGTCCAGGCTCTGCTAGAGATTGTTCACTGGGGGAGGGAGAGAAGCGATGTGGGTACCGACGCTCCTGAAGTAGATTATTGTCACGCCCTGGCCTTAGTATTCTTTGTTTTCTTTATGTTTTTTAGTTAGGTCAGGGTGTGACATGGGGAATGTATGTGTTTTGTAGTGTCTAGGGGTGTTGTATGTGTATGGGGCAGAGTAGAGTAATGTTGTCTAGTTATGTCTATGGCTGCCTAGATTGGTTCTCAATCAGAGACAGCTGTCATGCATTGTCTCTGATTGGGAGCCATATTTAAGGCAGCCATAGGCAGTAGGCTTTTGTGGGGTGTTGTCTATGTTGAACGCTTGTTGCTTGTCTGTGCACTTACGTTATTTAGCTTCACGGTCGTTTGTTGTTTTGTTGAGTTTGTATTAAGTGTTCGTTTCGTGTTTTTCCTTTCTCTCAATAAAAGAGAAATGTATTTTGCACACGCTGCGCCTTGGTCCTCTCTTTCTCACGAAGACGATCGGGATAATTATCCAACCGGATGGCCATCACGATGAGTGCATCCAAGGAGAGATTGTCGTCTTGACATGTCAGTTCCGTTTGGACCTCCTCACGCAGTCCCCTTCGGCGTAGTGTACGGAGCACCACTTCATTCCGTCCACTGGATGGAATGCCCCTTGATCATCCGTCTCCCAGGGTAGGCGTAAGTATTCCTTCTTCATCGTTTTCTGCCAACCCTTCCTGGTTTCCATTTCACTGGATGGTGTTGTCTCTACAGCTGTTGTGGAAATGGAATTTCATCGACCAGACCCTCGTCTCCTCCCTGAACATCATCTCAGACCTGCTCTCCTCTCCTTTTCCGGTCCAAGCCCTGGATAATCGAACATTGTGATCTGACACTATCACGCACATCACAGCACCACTCACCCTCACCGTGGGACCCTTGCACCAAGAATGCCTTCCCTTCCTCATCATCACTGCACCCATTCACAAAGTCATCCTGCGTATCCCGTGGCTCCAACGTTATAAAATCACTACCTGGGTACCAGGATGCCGGAAGACCTGCTTTCCCTTACACGGGGTACTGGCCTCAGTCCAACGGGTAGGTGGAGAGGACCAACCAGGAGCTGGGTTGTGGGGGTCGGCTCCGGCACCTGGTGGACTGGGAGGGTTATGGCTCAGAGGAGCGCTGTTGGGTTCCGGTGGTCGACATTCTGGACCCCAACATTACTCTCGGGGCCGTCCTCCTGGCCGGCGTCATAGTGTGGCTGGGGGGGGGGGGGGGGGGGGGGTGGGGGGGGGGGGGTACTGTAACGCCTGCTCCTGCTCCGGTGCTCAACATCGCCGGTCTACTAACCACCAGCCCTGGCCATCTTCATTACGTACACCTGCTCTCCATTATTACGCACACCTGGAATTTATCATCACCTTGATTCCCTCCCCTTTATTTAGTACTCAGTAGCCTCGGTCATCAGGCAGTATTGGTTTGTTTTCATTCACGTTCCCTACACTTGTGTTTTGTTTATCTGTATTCTTCATTATTAAACTCACCTTCTGCACATGCTTCCTGACTCTCGGCGTATACGGGAAATACAATGATAGATTCATGCAATGCTTTTACTATAAAGGTGATCTTTCCACCTATTGTCTACTCTTGTTCAAAGGGGTGTATGAACCCACAACCGTCTGGCTCAGAGTCCTGTGCGTTATTAAATTTCCATGTAGTAACCAAAAAAGTGTTCAACAAATCAAAATATATTTGAGATTCTTCAAATAGCCACCCTTTGCCTTGATGACAGCTTTGCACACTTATTGGCATTCTCTCAACCAGCTTTACCTGGAATTATTTTCCAACAGTCATGAAGGAGTTCCCGCATATACTGAGCACTTGTTGGTTGCTTTTCCTTCACTCTGCAGTTATAGTCATCCCAAACCAACACAATTTGGTTGCGGTCGGGTGATTGTGGAGGCTAGGTCATCTGATGCAGTACTCCATCACTCTCCTTCTTAGCAGAGTAGCCCTTACACAGCCTGGAGGTGTGTTGGGTCATTGTCCTGTTGAAAAACAAATGATAGTCCCACTAAGCTCAAATCAGATGGGATGACGTATCGCTGAAGAATGCTGTGGTAACCCATGCTGGTTACGTGTGCCTTGAATTCTAAATAAATCACAGACAGTGTCACCAGCAAAGCATCCCTCATGCAGAGATCATCCATTCACCCACGCCGCATCTCACAAAGACATGGGGGTTGGAACCAAATATCTCCAAATTCGACTCCAGACCAAAAGGTCAAACTCACGCACAGTGAGGCAAAGACTTTTGGAGGATGGCCTGGTGTCAAGAACGGCAGCAAAGAAGCCACTTCTCTCCAGGAAAAACATCAGGGACAGACTGATAGTCTGCAAAAGGTACAGGGATTGTACTGCTGAGTACTGCGGGGTAAAGTCATTTTCTCTGATGAATCCCCTTTCCGATTGTCTGGGGCATCCGGAAAAAAGCTTGTCCGGAGAAGACAAGGTGAGCCCTACCATCAGTCCTGTGTCATGCCAACAGTAAAGCATCCTGAGACCATTCATGTGTGGGGTTGCTTCTCAGCCAAGGGAGTGGGCTCACTCACAATTTTGCCTAAGAACACAGTCATGAATAAAGAATGGTACCAACACATCCTCCGAAAGCAACTTCTCCCAACCATCCAGGAACAGTTTGGTGACGAACAATGCCTTTTCCAGCATGATGGAGCACCTTGCCATAAGGCAAAAGTGATAACTAAGTGGCTCGGGGAACAAAATATCAATATTTTGGGTCCATGGTCAGGAATCTCCCCAGACCTTAATCCCATTGAGAACTTGTGGTCAATCCTCAAGAGGCGGGTGGACAAACAAAAACCCACAAACTCCAAGCATTGATTATGCAAGAATGGGCTGCCATCAGTCAGGATGTGGCCCAGAAGTTAATTGACAGCATGCCAGGATGGATTGCAGAGGTCTTGAAAAAGAAGGGTCAACACTGCAAATATTGACTCTTTGCATCAACTTCATGTAATTGTCAATAAAAGCCTTTGACACTTATGAAATGCTTGTAATTATACTTCAGTATTCCATAGTAACATCTGACAAAAATATCTGAAGACACTGAAGCAGCAAACTTCGTGAAAATATTTGTATCATTCTCAAAACTTTTGGCCACGACTGTAGTCTCCTCCTCTCTAAACATTACCTCTTTATTGCTAGGCAGGAAATTAAGTGATGTGGGCAATAAACTGTTTCTTCTCCCTTAAGGTGACCTGACCTGACCTCAACCCCCTTCCTCACTAGACCACATCTCTCCACCCTTATCAGTGCCTGCCACATGTAATTGCTCTTCAATACTCAATGCATTCCCACTCGAACCATAGGGACACTTGACCTCAACCACTGCTGTGGGGCCCATAAGACCGTCCGATGAGGCACCCAGGATCCCAGACCCCATGACCCAAAGCCCTGACACCTGCACATCCATCCCTGTAGCCATTTTGGATGCCTTGATGCCCTCCTCTTCGTTATCTGTGCCCCACTTTATAGACAACACCCCATCCAATGACTGTGACCCTTTTTAACAGCAACGGAGTAACATGCTTGACCCTAACCACTGCTGGCTGTCAACCTCCCTCTCCTCATGGTGTGCCAGTTGGGGTTGGTGCGCTGTCCAACTGTTGCCTGCTGTATAGCCTTCTGCTGCTCCACCGACAGCGCCATACCAGCCAGGATGCCTGCATACCCCAGGAGCCCTTGTTTTTTAACAATGTCAAGTACAGACAGGGATGGCAGGGAGGGTAGTAGTTGTTCTGGCTCAGGTTCAAGGAGACATGCCATTCACTGAACCTGCCCCGGAGACGGTTCCTTAGACACTGAAGATCCTGATCTGTGGGCTTTTGGGACAAAGGGTTGTAGTCTTCACCCGGGTACAGGTCCTCCACTGAATGCACCTGGTTGGGCACGACTGGCTTCCTCCACTCGCATTCCAGATCCGCACGGCCGATATTGCGAACCGCCAAAATAGGCTGCATGGCTCCATGGAGGCATTCACATGTGGCAGAGAGAATACCTTGGTCGCCTATGGAGACTTGCCGAAAGGAAGGATGTCAAGTGCCAGAAGCCTTTAAATGCATGACTTTTAACACCTTGAAATGCATTCATTGTAAAAAAATGTGCGATGTAAATAGTTTGATTTGATTGACATTACAGCTGTAGAATATTTAATAAACTGTCATTTTCACATGAGGACCAGTGCAGTTTTTCCATAAACTTTGAATTGTTAACTTGGGATTTTATCACTTCACAAATCGATCATACAGTGGGAAGGATCCTATAAATCAAGACTGTGTGAATGCATGTACCATTCCCAATAAATCAATACTGTGCCGTTGAAGATTTGTCTCTGGCCAAGAAACAACAATACAGGCTGGATGACTAAACAAAGTCAATTCTGAAAGTCAATAGATTTTTGATGCATGCTTGTCAATGACAACATTCTAGAACTGAGTTATCACTCATTAAAGTCTGGTATCCAGGGTAATCTGGTTAATGAGTGTAGAATTGATTGAGCTGCTCTTTCCTTGTAGATTGTTGACAGGTGTTGAGAACAACTTTTTATTGCTAAGACACTCAAACTTAATTTACTAGCCACACTCACCGACACAGGATAAACTTTGTCTCTCATGCTGGCCCTGACGAAACCGGTAAAGTTTCCCCTCACTATAGCTGCACTTTTCCACATGTCCAGACTTATTTTGTATTTGTATGTATTAGGGATCCCCATTAGCTGCTGCCAAGGCAGTAGCTGCTCTTCATGGGATCCAAACATATTAAAGCACTTACATTACATATAAAATGAAAGATAAAACAGTACATCATATAACATTAATACACCAGTACATATCACCAATAGAAAATGTTTAATACCTCCATACAACAATATCACAATGTATGCATATGCATGTGTCTGTACCTTTTGTGTGTGTCTCTTCACAGTCCCCGTTGTTCCATAAGGTGTATTCTTACCTGTTATGGTGGTCTTCTCCCCTTTTAATGCTCTTATGCTCATCCTTGAAAATTGACATAAGGTCTGAAATAGACACCAAAGTTGACATTCTGTACAAACAATTATCTAGGCTAAGTAAAACAAAATAATTTTTGACCTACTGCTATGCTAACTAGCTAGCTAAAGTGTAATCAGTAGCTAGCTAAGACAGAGAAAGGGGATGGAAGAAGTTCAACACTTCTTGAATTAATTTCAATGCAACACATGGATTCATCATTGATTGGGCAGAGGTCTCTGATCCCACTGGTGAACGGTAGCTGACAGTGTTGGCTAGAGATGATGTGCAGGAGCTTCCTTCAGGAATTTGTAGTCTTTCTGAGGTCTTCTCTGTTGCTAATTAGCATTTCACATTTCCGAGAGTAAATTATCCTGAATATTTTGACAAAACTCACCTTGTCGGAGAGAAAATTACACGGTTTTCAAAACAGGTAAGCCTACACCAAACACACACTTAATTCGAAGTGTTCGTAAAATTCACGATGTAAAAGATGAATGGTGGAAAAACTCATTGGAACCATTTCCATGTTTTTATGGGTATTATGACGAGTCCACTGTGGCGTACTATGGGGAGGGTCACTTGTTTTTTTTATCATTCAGGGAGTGTTTAGGTCAAATATATTTCGCTGAAGGGAGGGCCATTCATTTTCATTTCAGAGAGGTCCGATTTCTTGGTAGAAATTAAATAACCATGCTAGTTATCCAGCTAATTGTTTCAATGCACCTTCCAAATGAGAAATGATAAGACAAAGCCACTTACAGTACCGAAAGATGTTCCACAATGTCTTGTTGTGACCAGTAGCTAGCTACCAGTGGGCTAGCTCGCTAACGTTAGCCAGTAGTGCTAGTCAGTAGTGCCTCTTCATAGCCAGCTAGTTACTAGCTATCTAACCTACCTACTAATAGCTCCTTGTGTCCCTTCCACTGAGCTTTATCACAGATAGAAAAATGAGACAGATATTTCAACGGATGTAGAACTGTGAAGCATCTGGTTGGTGTTTCCACTCACTACCAAATATGGTGATGTGAGGAAGCCCAGAGGCCGCCAGTGGAGAAGATGGAGCGAGATGGATTTTGGCCGACATTCTGCTAATTTTCTCATTGATTAAACATTTGATGTAAAATACAGAGTTCTGCCCTTTCTCATTGCTAAAGTTTTAAAAATGGCATTGCTTACAAGGAGTGAAGGGCGAATTGAGTTATTGCACACGCGCACTTCACTGAATAGGCATTCCTTAACAGAATTATGCAAATAAATGCTAGAACGCGCCAATAGGATCTCGCTAGCTCGTGCTTGGCTCTGCCCACCTCCTTGGTTGTTCTGCCCACTAGGATTAATTTGCTCCAATTGGAAACGACAGGCTCTGGTCTATCTTTAGGTTAGTTATAAAAAATCTTTGGATTTATAGTTCTCTCCCGCAAACTCCTCTGATGTTCTTCTTATTCTTCTGTGGGGTTTCACACAGGCTGTTGTTGCCAGGACAGCCTAAAAACAGGCCACATCGATACAGCTACAACCGAAAGTGACTGTTGCCAGGGTACTTCCTATCCGGGATTCTTGGGATGTCCCTACCCCTTTGAAGTTGTAATTTAAAATGGTTAGGGTTAAGTAAGGGTTAAGGTTAGGGTTTAGGTAATGGACATCCCAAGGATTCCGAATAGCACTGACCCTGTTGTCAGCAAGCAGAGGTAACCTCTTCCACCTCATGTTACCAAAAACCAGTGGTGTAAAATACTAATGTAAAAAGACTTTAAAGTACTACTTAAGTCGTTTTTTGGGGTATCTGTACTTTACTACTTATATTTTTGTCAACTTTTACTTTAACTTCACTACATTCCTAAAGAAAATCGTTTTTTACTCCATACATTTTCCCTGACACCCTAAAGTACTCATTACATCTCGAATGCTTAGCAGGACAGAAATGGTCAAATTTACACACTCATCAATATAACATGTTGCCATCCCTACTTTCAATGATCTGGCAGACTCACTGTATGCAAATACTGCGTGTTGGAGTTTCCCACTGTCTGTCTGTAAAAAAATATATATAATATTGTGCCGTCTGGTTTGCTTAATATAAGGAATTTGATGTATATGTATAGTATTTACTTTTACTTTCTCAAGTATGACAATTGAGTACTTTTGACGCATGACTCAACATTTGCCTCTAAAGCTTCTTCAGGCTAGGGTCTATTTTTATCAATTTCTGCCTGACTGACGTGCCCAAAGTCAACTGCCTGTTGCTCAGGCCCTGAAGCCAGGATATGCATATACCATTGGAAAGAAAACACTCTGAAGTTTGTAGAAATGTTAAAATACTGTTGGAGACTATAACACAATAGATATGGTTGGAGAAAATCCAAATAAAAACCAACCAGAGATTTTTTTTTGAGAGCCCATACTCTTCCATTAGAACGTATAGGGAAAAATGTAATCTAGCTCCAAGTATGCAATTCCTATGGCTTCCACTGGATGTCAGTAGTCTTTGTTCAAGGTTTCAGCTTTGTTTCTTCCCAGACGAGGAATAATTATGAGTTTTAGTACTGGGATACAGACTTGGAAATCAGTCTATGCGCACGCAACGAAGAGAATGCGCACCTGCTAATATCGTTTTCCTATTGAACATACTTCTTTCCGTCTGAAATATTATAGTTTAATTACATTTTAGGGCACCTAAGAATTAAATAGAAACGTATTTTGACTTGTTTTAACAAAGTTCAGGGGTAGATTTTTAGATTCCTTTTTCTGCATGTTGAATGAGTGGATTACTAAAATTGATGGTGCCAACTAGTTGGGATATAAAGAAGGATTTTATCTAACAAACCGACACTACATGTTGTAGCTGGAACCCTTTGGATGACAAATCAGAGGAAGATTTTTGAAAAGTAAGTGAATATTTAATCGCTATTTGTGAATGTATGAAACCTGTGCTGGTGGAAAAATATTTTGATGTGGGTCGCCGTCCTCAAACAATCGCATGGCATGCATGAAATTGCGCGCCCTCCAGTTTCACCGGAAGTTGTCCCACTAGTGGGATGCCTAGCCTTTTTAGCCCATTGGGGAGTTGCAAAGATGAAACAAGATCGCAATTGGATATCATGAAAAAGGGGATAAAATAACAACAACAAAAAAATACAAATAAAGTCATCTTTACTTTTACTCAAGTAAGACAATTGAGTAGTTTTTCCACCACTGTCTTTTTGTCACAATTCATGCTATCACAAAAAAGGAAATTAAATGGCAAACATGAGAAATGATTTGTCATTTATGCATTTACATTAGATGTTTAAATGTGTCAGTGATGTTCTTGATAGTACCATGTCTAAATGCTTCTATACTCCAGCACCCCTGCTCACTGAAACAGGTACTGCCACTGACCTTTATATACTTTAATTCTCCTGTTTCTTTAGCTGTGATCATAGTTCTTGTGTTTTTTTTGTTGTGTTAATATTTAAATTGTACTTTTTTGACAATAAACATAAACATACATAGACAAAAGCAATAGACAACTTAACATTTGTATACATACATTTCAACAAACATTTATGACATCACACTTGCTCAGACCCACATGTTCCCACCGTATCCCCACCCTGTTTCTTATGCTGGTAAGACTCTGCTCCATATGACTTCAAATTGTGTAATGTTGTTTCTGTCTGTAGCCAGATCTTTTTCAATATTTAAATAATAAAGCATTTGATTATTCCATTCTCTTAACGTTGGAGTATAATTTCACTTCCAGTATTTAAGTAATAGCTTCTTCAATGTAAGAGATGAAAATAATATTGTCCAACTGTGATGACCCTCCCACTCTGTCTGCCGTATTCTCTCTCTTTACTCTTGTTTCCTTATTAGGATGCCGGTGGGCGGAGCCGGGAGGGTCGTCAGTGACATGAGAAACACCTGGGCCCGGGTGTGTCCCAGAATAAATAGACCTCTTCCACGTTCATTGGGAGACTCTCTCCACGCAGACACGCTATTGTTTATTTGTATATAGGTTACCTTAGTTAATAAATATATTTTGTTATTCCTTATCTCCACGTTGTCTCCCTTTTTGTTACGAACTTTGAGACGGTTCGTGACAACCCATTGGGTATATCACCACACCCTTATATGCCAGGTCTTGAAATATGCAGATAGATGGATTAAAAGTGAATTTACAATGTGAAACTTCTGATAGTCAACTTTCTAACTCTGCCCATAACTTGTGGACTTTTATAGCACTCCCAGAAGGCATGAATTATTGAGTAATTTTTAGCTTTACACTTAAGACATGACTCTGCCATTGTGCTGTAGAGTTTGTGAATTGTGTCTCTTGTATAATAAATTCTATACATTAGTTTATACTGGACTAAGCATACAGTACATTTTCGTTCACTGTAATTTTGTTATGTTCCAACACTCCCTTCATCTTGTGCAATTATCAGTACTTTTTAAGTCTTGGTTCCAATAGTTAATATTTTTTTTATAAGAGATTGTCAGTTGTATAGGCTTTCTGCAAGATTTTGTATATCTTATAATATCTTTTTCTGACTCAAATAGGATTCACTCATCATTGCTCTGATGTCCAAAAGCTTTCAGGTGAAAATTTCGTGATACAAAACTTTTAAGTTGCATATATTTGAAAATGTCTACATTGGTCAGTTCAAAATTGCTTTTTAATTATCTCATGGAAATAATTGTATTTCCTATTACCACATAATTTACTGTTTCTATGCTTCTAGTTCTCCATGTGGGCCAATTTATCGGTGAATTCTGAAAAGCTATCCAAGGATTATTTTATAAGGGTGTGTTTTCAGGGAGGGATATTGGTTCATGTAGAATCTGTCATTTTCTTCCGTACTGTCATAGTGTTCTTAACTATGAAGTTGTTCATGCTCTTAGCTTTATCCTTTGAAAATAGACACGTGAAAAGATTCTGGGGATGAGTATGCGTATCTTCAAAATAAATATATTGTGTGGTTTTTAGTCTTATTTTTACTTTTGTATATATTTTTCTATGATTATCTTTATTATCATGATCACTTCATTGTTGGGGAAGAGCTCTCAAGGTAGGAATTTCACTGTGCTGATTTACACCTGTTGTATCCTGTGTACGTGGCGAATAAACTTTTAATGCTTCGAAGAAATCATCAAAGACATTCTAACAATTCTAGGAATCGATTGAATACTACTCCACTTCTCTGTGGAACATTGTCTTTGTATTTTC
This sequence comes from Salvelinus fontinalis, assembly GCF_029448725.1. Taxonomy (NCBI): domain Eukaryota; kingdom Metazoa; phylum Chordata; class Actinopteri; order Salmoniformes; family Salmonidae; genus Salvelinus; species Salvelinus fontinalis. The sequence goes on from NC_074674.1 coordinate 15,855,856, forward strand.
AGGGTGAAAATTCCAGAACCCAGTAAGAAATCTGAGAGGAACCAAGCTCTGAGGGGTGGCACGTCCTCTTCTGGATATGCCGGGTGGAGATTATAAGAGTAAGATTATCATATAAAATAACATTTTATTCATTACATGATTGGTAAACATTATCATAATGTAATAATAAAGTAAATGAGTAACGATAACCTGGCTATATACACAGGGTACCAGTACCTAAGTCGATGTGCAGGGGTACAAGGTAATTGAGATACACAGTATTTACATATAACTAGGAATAAAGTGAGATAATAAACAGTAGGTGCAGCGTATGTGATGAGTCATAAAAGATTGTGCAAGAAGAGTCAATGCAGATAGTCCGGGTAGCTATTTGGTTAACTATTTAGCAGTCTTATGGCTTGGGGGTAGAAGCTGTTCAGAGTCCTGTTAGTTCCAGACTAGGCTTTACAAACGTTTGTGATATTTCCGTTACAAAGTTCCAGTGTCTTATCATTTCTTGTCGGACAATTCACATATTGGTGGAAATTAGTCGCCCAGTATGAATTTAGGAACGTCAGGTGATACACTGTCCAGTTTGGCAACATGGTCAGTTTAGCAACATAAAAATGTGCATTAGGATGGATGTACACCACTATGATGAAGATTTGACCAAACTCTCTGCGAAGATTGAATGGCCTAAGCGACAAGGTCAGTAGTTCTCTGTTGTCTACAGAAAGAGTCTCTAATGACGTAGTTGTTGCACCAGCCCCCATTGATGTAACACACGCCCCTTCCTAGTGATTTCCCCGTGGTTTGCTAATCCCTATCTGTTCTTACTGAACATACAAAACCCTGAAGTGAGATTGTTGTCTACAGAATCTTTAAGCCAGGTCTCGGTAAAGCATGGCAGGCAGCTGTCTGTATTCATATAGACATTTTACACATGACTGGAGTTTGGTGAATTGCTTTGGCAATGAGTGCATGTTTGCTTTCGAGATTGTAGGTAGAGGTGGCCGGTTCTACCTCTCATGGATGTGCTGCCGTAACCCTCCTTTCTTACCTCATCTGCATCTCATTTTCCTGGTGCACTCCATTGGGAAGATCCAACAAACCACATCTTGGTTAGCAAACATACAGAGTTTCACTCGTAGACCAGTACATCCCCGTAGAGTTATCCCAGGGTTAGTGCTGTTACTGGTGCTCCTGCTCCAATGAGAACAGACTCCAGGTACGTTGTATGAGTAGCAGGAGAATCACGACTGTTACCAGTTGTGATCACAAATCAAATCAAATGTTATTTGTCACATACTTCGTAAAAACAACAGGTGTAGACTAACAGGGAAATGCTTACGTGCCCATCCCAACAATTCAGAAAGGAAGAAAATAGAGAGATAATGGAAAAGTAATGAGTAAGGATAATTTGGCTATATACACAGGGTACCAGTGCCGATGTGCAAGGATATGAGGTGATTAAGGTAGATATGTACATATATTTAGGAATAAAGTGAACCAGCTGTGATCTCAAATCAAATGTTATTTGTCACATACTTTGTAAAAACAACAGGCGTAGACTAACATGGGGTAATTGAGGTAGATATGTACATATAATTAGGAATAAAGTGACAAAGAAACAGAATAGATAAACAGTAGCATCAGTGTTGCTTGCCTCAAAGCGAGCATAGAAGGCATTTAGCTCGCCTGGTAGGCTTGCGTCACTGGGCAACTCGTGGCTGCGTTTCCCTTTGTAATCTGTGATAGTTTGCAAGCTCTGCCACATCCGACGAGCATCAGAGCTGGTGTAGTAGAATTTGATCTTAGTCTTGCATTGACACTTTGCCTGTTTGATGACTCGTCGGTGGTCGCAGCGGGATTTCTTTTAAGCATCCCGATTCTTGTCCCGCTCCTTGAAAGCGGCACCGCCTATCCTTTAGCTCAGTTTGGATATGTACGTGGGGTCTCTGTGGGGACAGAGACCCCACGTACAATGCACTTATTAATGAAGCTGGTGACTGCTTTGGTAAACTCCTCAATGCCATCAGGTGAATTCGGAAACATCTTCCAGTCTGTGCCAACGAAACAATCCTGTAGCTTTGCATCCGCTTCCGTATTGAGCGCGTCACTGGTACTTCTTATTTGAGTTTTTGCTTGTAAGCAGTAATCAGGAGGATAAAGTTATGGCCAGATTTTCCAAATAGAGGGCGAGGGAGAGTAAAGGTGATCCAGAGGTTTGTCTCCTAGTTGCACAGGTGACATGCTGGTAGAAATTAGGCCAAATGGATTTCAGTTTCTCTGCATTAAAATCACCGGCCACTCGGAGCGCCGCCTCTGGATGAGCATTTTCTGGTTTCCTTATGGCCCCATACAGCTCAATGAGTGCGGTCTTAGTGCCAGCATCTGCTTATTGTGGCAAATAGACAGCTACAAAAAATATGGATGAAAACTTTCTTGGTTAACAATATGGTCTACAGTTTATCATGAGGTATTCTAACTCGGGCGAGCAGAAACTCGAGACGTTCTTAATATTACAAATCGCACACCAGCTTTTGTTAACAAAGAGCTGCCGTTCGATCCTGCCGATACACAGAAAAAACAGCTAGATGTATTTTATCCATGTATTTGTTCAGCCACGACTCCAGGAAGCATAGGATATTAGTTCTTCAAGTCCCGTTAGTCCCGATAGTCTTGAACGGAGCTTGTTCAGTTTGTTCTCCAGTGATTGTACGTTCGCCAATAGAACAGAGGGTAGAGGCCAGTGGAGGACGCTAAGGACGTCTCATAATAATAGCTGGAACTGCAGGAACAGAGCAAATGGAATGGCATCAAACACATCGAAACCCTGTGTTTGATGTAACATGATACCGTTGCACAAATTCCGCTCCAGCTATTACCATGAGCCGTCCTTCCAAATGAAGGTTTCACCAACCTCCTGTGGTAGAGGCGGTTTACTTACTCACCGACGTAGTTTCGTCAGGATGCCCGCATGTCGACCTCAATACCTCTTATTTTCCAGAGTCTCTGGGATTAGGGCTTGGTCCGGGGTGAGCAGTATGTCCTGCACCGATGACTCGAAATAGAAATCTTCATCGAAAAGGGGATTAGAGATTGCTATTCTAATGTCCAGAAGTTTTTTCGGTCATAGGAAACAATGCCGGAAACATTATGTACAAAACCAAATGAAGATCAAAGCAAAAATAAATAAAAAAATAGGTGAATTGGTAAGGAGACCATAAAACGGCAGCTATTCATTGCAGCACCATTCTGCTCTTTATACTTGTTTACTTGTACATCAAGCTGCTACAGAGAAAAGAGATGCTCCTTCTCCTATGAGCCATTCCGGCTTGTACAAGCCAAGGCTCATGCAAGGCTACTTAACCGCACATACCCAAAATGGTAAGGGCTACAACAGTTTATACAGTAATGCTAATTCTCTGTGCCCAATAATAATACCTGTGAAATGTGTTGCCAACAACAAGGACACTGGTGAAGTCCGTCTAAATATGGTGGAGTCCTTGTCTAATATAATATAACTTTATTGATCCCCAGGAGGGCATTAAGATGGACTTACTTTTGAAGTACTTCTGTATTTGCTAAATGACTACTAGCCAACACTCTGAAACTCTATTTGAGCAAACTGACAAGCATGGCTCTCTAAAAACCAATGTGACTCTATACTCTTTGTGAAGTTTAAAGCACAGTCCAAATTTCATTGCAGACTTGTTATACTTCTCACAATCTTTTTCTAGTTTTCATTTTCAGACATAACCTACATTAGGTGTCTCGATTTTGTCCGTGAACAGAAAATGTAAAAAATGTATCAAACTCAAGTCTAAATTCATGTTGATTTGCAAGTCCATCAAAGGCATACATTCATTCACAAACTCACTGACTCAACAACTGAGCTTCCATAAAGATTTTTTAACATGTTTATTTTGAAGCCCCACTGTTGCCCTCCATCAGAAATGACAAGTTCACACAGCATTTCAATGGTTTACACAGAAGCCCAGTAACACAACATAACATTATACAGCCTTTGACATCCTCTTAACTCGTTATGTATTAGGTTTACTACGCAGAAGAAATATGGTCTTATCTGCCTGTCTGTAACAGTTCAATCTCAGAGGGTGGGTGGATTACTCTTCAACCGATAAGCTGAGGTATGTATTTTTTATGGTGCACATTTCTTGAATGAGACAATCACAACACCGCCATTGTGGCAACACTTCATGACAAATCACAGCCGTGTCCATTTCATAACAATGACAGACAACCTAAAAAAATAAATAGTCGCACACTCATATATATATATATATATATATATATATATATATATATATATATATATATATATATATATATATATATATATATATATATATAAACTCCCAGTAATTTATTGGGTCGGCAATAACCCAATAAATTACTCAAGAGTTTATAGACAGAGTGTGCGACTCTATTTATGTTTTTATAGCTTACAGTTTATTCGCTATTAGTCAGCACCTCTATACAAAATAATTGTCTCTGGGTGTGCACCAGCTCATGCTTTTTATTTGAATGATAGACAACCTATCATAACATTTCATGACATTTCATGACTTCAACAGACATGACACAGCTCATAATATATTCACACAGCAAACCGTTTCCTGGAGAGCTACCGTCCTGTACGTTTTTGCTCCAACCCTAATTTAGCACACCTGATTCAAAACATTTGCTGGTTGATAAGCTGAATCAGGTTAGCTACAACTGGGGTTGGAGCGAAAACCTACAGCAGGGTAACTCTCCAGGAACAGATCAATAATTCCCTGTCAACAGTGTCAGTGGCCGAATACCCATACTAGTGTACTACTGTTCATACTTAAACTGCATACTGTACTCATCGTCACATACGTACCGTTTAGTAAAACGTATGCAGTATGCCTCGGCCGCAACGCAGTAGCAGATCCTGACTGGCTGAGTAGGTGGGGCGGGGCTGAGTGCGAGTGGATTTTTCCAAATTTATTTCCAATTAGATTAATTTCTCGAAACTCGGATTAGAATAGGAATGGTGTTATCGTCCTACTCAGGCAGGTTATGTGCAGACTATCACATTCAACCTATACTGTAGCCCATATAGCCCATCTATCCTATTTAAAAAGGACTGAAGACAGAAACAGGTAATTTGGTTCCATTTCAACATATTTATTAGTGAAACCAAAGTGCTGTACTGAACAGAAATATAAACGCAACATGTAAAGTGTTGGTCCCATGTTTCATGAGCTGAAATAAAAGATCACAGAAATGTTCCATATGCACAAAAAGCTTATTTCTCTCAAGTTTTGTGCACAAATTTGTTTACATCCCTTTTAGGGAGCATTTCTCCTTTACAGGTAAAGAAGCTGATTAAACATTGTGATCATTATCCAGGTGCACCTTGTGCTGGTTTTAATTATTACGTTTTGAGAGAGCGTGGAAATGGTATGCTGACTGCAGGAATATCTACCATAGCTGTTGACAGAGAATTTAATGTTAATTTCTCTACAATAAACTGCCTCCAATGTTGTTTTAGAGAATTTGGCAGTATGAACAACTGGCCTTACAACCGCAGACCACGTTTAAACACGCCAGCCCAGGACCTCCAGATCCGGCTTCTTCTCCTGTGGGATCGTCTGAGACCAGCCACCCGGACAGCTGATGAAACTGAGGAGTATTTCTGTCTGTAATTTTAAAAAAAAATCTGTGTGAAAAATGTATTCTGATTGGCTGGGCCTTGCTCGAGCGTTGGGTGGGCCTATGCCCTCCCAGGCCCATCCATGGCTGTGCCCTTGCCCAGTTATGTGAAATTCATGGATTAGGGCCAAATTAATTTATTTCAATTGACTGATTTTCTTATGAACTGTAACTCAGTAAAATCATTGAAGTTGTTGCATGTTGCGTTTATATTTTTGTTCAGTATATATAAATTAAATAATTAAAAAGGTAGCTACAGAACTAAAACAATCCATATGTTCAAATCAAAACGCCTGATTAACATGGCATCAATAACCAGCCACACCCCGGCTCCCAGGTCCCGACACATTCAGAAATCAAAAGATGGTTAAGTATTTAGTTTAAACGCTCTGACAAAGGCCAAGAGAACAACAAACACTTTTCAATGAGAGAACAAATCCACTATGGGTATTTTAGTTTTTTTTTTACTGTTTTCAAAGATGTAGCCTACAATGCAATACTTGTGATACTTTTACGGAGAACAAAAACCACTGCAGAAGCTTCACTAATCATAATCATCCCAATTAAAGGAGTAAGTAGCATACAAGTAACCACATGTAACATATGGATTTGCATTAGTATACACATCAATAGTCCCAATGCAAAGTTAAACCTCATGTTTCTATTTTTTTGAGTTGTTACATAAAACCGATTAGAATTCCGAAGAATGCTGTAGTCATGTTGGAAAATGTTTTTCCGGGAAGTGATGTAATATAAAGGACCCAGCAAGCCAGTAGTCTATTTCCTATAAGTCCAACAGAAATGACTTGAAATGAATCCAAATCTTTGTGATGACTATTGTTTTGAATTACATTTTCAGCCAACTTGCAAGCAAATACTTTATGAATGTATTGTTACTTGCAAATCAACTTGCAAGGTTGCTAACAAACTAGGCTGCTAGCATTAGCCCTACCTGCATGAGTCAGCCAGTTGCTATCAACACCTAGCTTACAGCTAGCTACATTAGTGTAAACCAAAGTGTTGGAAATACATAGTGCCATCTAACCAATTATGAACAAATGTTTGCTATTTGCAGTTCTTATTTATTTTAATTTTATTTTTTATTTAACCTTTTATTTAACCAGGTAGGCCAATTGAGAACAAGTTCTCATTTACAACTGCGACCTGGCAAAGATAAAGCAAAGCAGCGCGACAAAAAAAACAGAGTTATCTTAGCCAATAAGCTAGCCAGCCAGCTAACGTTAGCTATTTAGACAACTAGCTATTAGCCTAGCCGGCCTAACCAACCACCATGGTTATGGTCAGCAAGCAAGAGCCCAACAACTGGAGACCAGCTAAATGCAGATTAAAAGCAAAGAAAGAGCAGACTTACAGATTGATGGCTGGGGCCCATCTGATGGTAAAACTTTTAAAATTGTGCAGGCTGAGTTAGCTACCAAAGCATGGGGAAGGCAGGCACTTCGCCGGGCCGAGGCAGAGTCAGAAAAATCCCAAATAGATCAATTCCAGCACGCTAACACTAAGCCACGGTGAAAAAAGCCTACTTCACAGAGAAAATGCTGAAAAGTTGACAAAACAAAAAGGAGAACATATGAGATACTACACATATTAGAGAAAGTAGGTATGGTTTTCTCTTTCGTTTTTAGGCCACGGCACAAATGCACCAGAGCCTCCCGGGCTAATGGGTTTCCACTAGATAACACAGACACAAAGGCTGTGAAGAGCATGGTGCATAGCAGCACGTGCCTGATCTGCTCCGTGTTTACATCACACTTCCTCTGTATTGGTGGATTGTAACTCATACAGTTGAAATCGGAAGTTTACATACACTAGGTTGGAGTCTCGTTTTTCAACCACTCCACACATTTTTTGTTAACAAACTATAGTTTTAGCAAGTCAGTTAGGACATCTTTTCTAACAATTGTTTACAGACAGATTATTTCACTTATAATTCACTGTATCACAATTCCAGTGGGTCAGAAGTTTAAATACACTAAGTAGTGGCTTTAAACAGCTTGGAAAATGTCAGAAAATTATGTCATGGCTTTAGAAGCTTCTGATAGGCTATTTGATATTATTTGAGTCAATTGGAGGTGTATCTATGGATGTATTTCAAGGCCTACCATCAAATTCAGTGTCTCTTTGCTTGACATCATGCGAAAATCAAAAGAAATCAGCCAAGACCTCAGAAAACAAATTGTAGACCTCCACAAGTCTGGTTCATCCTTGGGAGCAATTTCCAAACGCCTGAAGGTACCACACTCATCTGTACAAACAATAGTACGCAAGTATAAACACCATGGGACCACACAGCCGTCATACCGCTCAGGAAGGAGACGCGTTCTGTCTCCTAGAGATGAACGTACTTTGGTGCGAAAAGTACAAATCAATCCCAGAACAACAGCAAAGGACCTTGTGAAGATGCTGGAGGAAACAGGTACAAAAGTATCTATGTCCACAGTAAAACTAATCCTATATCGACATAACCTGAAAGGACGCTCAGCAAGCAAGAAGCCACTGCTCCAAAACCGCCATAAAAAAACAGACTACGGTTTCTAACTGCACACGGGGACAAAGATTGTAGTGTTTGGAGAAATGTCCTCTGGTGTGATGAAACAAAAATAGAACTGTTTGGCCATAATGACCATTGTTATGTTTGGAGGAAAAAGGGGGATGCTTACAAGCTGAAGAACACCATCCCAACCGTGAAGCATGGGGGTGGGAGCATCGTGTTGTGAGGGTGCTTTGCTGTAGGAGGGACTGGTGCACTTCACAAAATAGATGGCATTATGAGGTAGGAAAATTATGTGGATATATTGAAACAACATCTCAAGACATCAGTCAGGAAGTTAAAGCTTGGTCGCAAATGGGTCTTACTCGGATTAAATTTAAATGTTTAAATGTATTTGGCTAAGGTGCATGTAAACTTCCGACTTCAACTGTACTATAAAACATATTTTTGCATACTGAGATTGCGTTGTTTCCCACTATTCGTTGATTTCGGTAGCACATCCCCATATCTAATTGATCAGCTGTTGTCAAAGCCAAAGTGAGTATGACATGCAGGCATTTCATGTATACTACATTTTTTTAAATGTCACATAAATATCACTATTAAACTTGATTTTTATGCATACTCAAAGGCCTACTATTTAAGACTCAAGTATGGGTATTTAGACGCGTGTGTCAGTTGTCATAAATGTGATGTTCTGCTACTCTGTTAAGACATAGTGTTGCGTGGGAACTGGAAACCATGACAGGCTGTGAAATATGTGAGATATTAGACTACCACTTATTTTCCAACAGGATAAAGATTTTCAAAGAGTAAAACATGCATGAATACAGTTACAACATTCAACCACCACTGTATTGATGTGACAGATTCATTAGCCTCCAAATTAAGTAGGATGTCACTCATGAAGTAACATTGTCCTTGTAAACAAGACTAAACTAGAGTCAGAGGAATAATTATTCCTTTTTTGCAGAAGAGCACACAATATTTGGCACAGAAAAAGTGCCATAAAATGCAGGCAAAAGACACACGTTGTTGAAAATAATATTCACAATAACCTTTAAAATACAACAAAAACAAAAGACAACAGAAAATAAGATCCTTCACTGTATCCAATAAGGGATTTGGTTGGTTGGTTACGTTCCCTTTACACCCAGTCCTCCTGTCTGTTTAAAGGCCCAGTGCAGACAAAAACATGATTTTTCTGATTTGTATATATATTTCCACACTATGTGTTTGGAATAATACTATGAAATTGTGAAAATAATGATAATGCCTTTTTAGTTTATGAGCTGATTGACAAGGCCGCCTGAAATGTCAGCCTGTTTTGATGAGATGCAGCTTTGGCCTACCTGGTGACTTCACCAGGTTTTCAGTTTTCTCCTCCCCACTCAGACCATTCCCCGCCGGTCATAGCAAAATTCTCGCTTGAGAAATTGCGCTTTGTAAGAAGGTATTTTTGTTTCTTTTTTGACCATTTTCTTTGAAAACAATCACAGTAATGTTCCTTCAGAAAGTATTCACACCCATTGACTTTGTTGTGTCACAACCTGAACAAAAATTGATTACATTTATTTTTTTCTCTCCCATCACAATACCCAATACAAAGTGAGAACATGTTTTTAGAAATGTGTGCAAATGTTTTCAAAATGAAATACAAATAAATCGAATTTACATACGTAAGTACTCACACCCCTGAGTCAATACATGTTAAAATCACAGTTGGCATCGATTACAGCTGTAAGTCTTTCTGGGTAAGTCTGTAAGACAGGGATAGGCAACCCTGGTCCTGGAGTGCCGTAGGTACTGTACATCATGTTTTTGATTTAACCGACCTGGAAGACCAGGTGTTTTGAATTTAGGCAATCACCGAAATGATCAATTAATTCAGTTTCTCAGTGTGCTGCCTAGTTGGGACACCCCTGCTCTAATAGCTTTGCACACCTGGATTATACAAAATATGCACATTATTATTTTTTAAATCTTCAAGCTCTTTCATGTTGGTTGTTGATCATTGCTAGACAGCCATTTTCAAGATTGCCATAGACAGTAACTAGACTGCTCAGGAACATTCAACTCCAGTGTATATTTAGCCTTAGGTTTTAGGTTATTGTCCTGCTGAAAGGTGTATTTGTCGCCCATTGTGTGTTGGAAAGCAGAATGAACCAAGTTTTCCTCTATGATTTTGCCTATGCTTAGCTCTTTTCCATTTATTTTTATCCCCCCCCAAAAATCCCTAGTCCTTGCTGATGACAAGCATACCCATAACATGATGCAGCCACCACCATTCTTGAAAATATGAAGAGTGGTACTCAGTGATGTGTTGTGGTGTATTTGCCCCTGACATAATGCTTTGTATTCAGGACAAAAAGTTAATTTCTTTCAAAACGTTTTTGCAGTTTAACTTTATTTAGTACCTCATTGCAAAAAGGATGCATGTTTTGGAAAATGTTTATTCTGTACACGCTTCCGTCTTTTCACTATGTCATTTAGGTTAGCATTATATAGTAACTACAATGTTGTTGATCTATACTCAGTTTTCTCCTATCACAGCCATTAAACTCTGTAACTGTTTTAAAGTCACAATTGGCCTCATGGTGAAATCCCTGAGCAGCAACTGGTTAGGAAGGATGCCTGTATCTTTGTAGTGACTGCATGTATTGACACACCATCCAAAGTGTAATTAATAACCTCACCATGCTCAAAGGGGGATCCCATGTCTGCTTTTTTATTTTTACCCATCTACCAATAGGTGCCCTTCTTTGCGAGGCATTGGACAACCTCCCTGGTCTTTGTGGTTTAATCTGTGTTTGAAATTCACTGCTCGACTGAGGGACCTTACAGATAATTGTATGTCTGGGGTACAGAGCTGAGGTAGTCATTACAAAATCATGTTAATCACTGTTATTGCAACTTATCCATGCAACTTATTATGTGACTTGTTAAAGCACATTTTTACTTGCCATAACAAAGGGGTTGACTACTTATTGACTCAAGACATATCATCTTTTCATTTTGTATTAATTTGTAAACATTTCTAAAAACATAATTCCACTTTGACATTATGGGGTATTGTGTGTAGGCCACTGACACAAAATCTGATTTTAATACATTTGAATTCAGGCTGTAACACAACAAAATGTGGAAAAAGTCAAGGGGTGTGAATACTTTCTGCAGGCATTGTAATTGTTACCCGGACATGATTTGATATTGAGATAAAAACGGCTGTATTGGACCTTTAAGTGTGCAGTAGCAGGAGGCATCACCCAGCCCAGCGTGATCTCTTGCCATGTTCTGATCTAGTGTCAGTCCCAAGGCAATTGAATAGACTCATCCTCAGCTCTGAGTGACATCCCATTTGACTGGAAGAAAGACTGTCATATTGTAATTACACCCCCGGCCAGCATTAAGAAGCCTCCAGCATCCTCTCACTCCCATTTTTGGCTTAGTACTCTATTGTCCATCTGTAAGGCTGAACCCACGCATATCATCTGTGACATTCAATACTCCTTTAGTGTGAGATGTTCTCCTTAAATGTCACCCGTCAGTAGGGTTGCAAAGCTACCAGTAATTTACTAAAGTTACTGGAATCTTCTGTAATTTTGGTAATTAAAGGTAATCTATGGCAATCTATGGTAACTTTGATCATTTCTACTTGAATAACTTCCTATTATTAATTTCCTATATCTGTGTCCATAGTGTACATTCATTTCTAGTGGATAGACCATATGGTTCAAGAGAAAATAACCTAATTCATGAAAAAGGCATCTAATCAACAATTACATTTTTCTAGTAGCAAAACATTTACAACAAAGGCATATTGACACAGTAAAAAAAGATAAAGGATATTTAATGCTGAAACCCTCATATTAAACACCAATATTGTTCACTAAGTTGATGGTTTATACAGATTTGTCATTTGATTAAAATCAAAATTAAATTACATGTATTTTATGTGATAAGGCCACACAGAGAGACAGAGATAATTACAGATTCCTGTGATAATCTGATATATCCAAAAAGGCCACTAGATGTCACCTGATAAAATTCCAAAATAAACCTTTAAGTTAACAAAATTCTGATAATTTACGGCTCAACCTTGAACGTTTCCAGTAATATACCCTCACTTTGCAACCCTACCTGTAAGTCATGACCCTAAATAGCCATGTGGAAATGGGTGTCGACGTGCACGGTTAAATGAAGGACGAGTGCACCTTCCTTTGTGACACTAAGTGTCTCATAGGTCATATATAATCTGCGAAAGGAAGAGAAAGTTGAAGAACAAGATGTCCTAGACATGGTTTTGAAAGATTATATCTTTGGTATGCAAGCAAATGGAATGCAATAATTGAGACCTCTTAAGGAAAAACACATGGATTTCATGTATGATTTTATGTGAATGTCACAATCATCTTTAGGTGAAAGAGAGGACCAAGGCGCAGCGTGATATAAATACATCTTCTTTTATTTTGAAGATGAAACGAACACAAACACTAAATACAAACTAAACAAAACAACAAACGACCGTGAAGCTAAAAAACGAAAGTGCAGACACAAGCTACTAACGTCAAACATAGACAATTACCCACGAAATACCCAATGAATATGGCTGCCTAAATATGGCAACAGCTGCCTCTAATTGAGAACCAATCTAGGCAGCCATAGACATACAAACACCTATACTAGACACTGCCCCCATAAACATACAAAAAGACCCCTAGACTATACAAAAACACATACATCCCCCATGTCACACCCTGACCTAACTAAAATAATAAAGAAAACAAAGATAACTAAGGCCAGGGCGTGACAGTACCCCCCCCCCCCCCCCCCCCCCCCCCCCAAGGTGCGGACTCCGGCCGCAAAACCTGACACAGACGGGGAGGGTCCGGGTGGGCCTTCTTACGGCGGCGGCTCGGGTGCGGGACGTGGACCCCACTCCACCATAGTCAAAACCCGCTTTGGTGGCGCCTCTGGAGCGGCGACCCTTTCAGCGAGTCCCGGACTGAAGACCATCCTAGAGGGCGCCACTGGATGGAGGGGTAGCTCCGGACTGAGGGGCAGCTCCGGACTGAGGGGCAGCTCCGGACTGAGGGGCAGCTCCGGACTGAGGGGCAGCTCCGGACTGAAGGGCAGCTCCGGACTGAAGGGCAGCTCATGACTGAAGGGCAGCTCCGGACTGAAGGGCAGCTCATGACTGGCGGGCGGCTCTGGCAGCTCCTGACTGGCGGGCGGCTCCTGGCTGACTGACGGCTCTGGCAGATCCTGGCTGGCGGGCGGCTCTGGGAGATCCTGACTGGCGGGCGGCTCTGGCTGCTCCTGACTGGCGGGCGGCTCTGGCTGCTCCTGACTGGCGGGCGGCTCTGGCTGCTCCTGACTGGCGGGCGGCTCTGGCTGCTCCTGACTGGCGGGCGGCTCTGGCTGCTCCTGACTGGCGGGCGGCTCTGGCTGCTCCTGACTGGCGGGCGGCTCTGGCTGCTCCTGACTGGCGGGCGGCTCTGGCGGCTCCTGACTGACGGGCGGCTCTGACGGCTCGGGACAGACGGGCGGCTCTGATGGCTCGGGACAGACGGACGGCTCTGACGGCTCGGGACAGACGGACGGCTCAGATGGCGCTGGGTAGGCAGGCAGCTCAGATGGCGCTGGGCAGGCAGGCAGCTCAGATGGCGCTGGGCAGGCAGGCAGCTCAGATGGCTCTGGGCAGGCAGGCAGCTCAGATAGCGCTGGGCAGACGGCAGACTCTGGCCGGCTGAGGCGCACAGTAGGCCTGGTGCGTGGTGCCGGAACTGGAGGTACCGGGCTAAGGACACGCACCTCAAGGCTAGTGCGGGGAGCAGCAACAGGGCGCACAGGACTCTGGAGACGCACAGGAGGCTTGGTGCGTGGTGCCGGAACTGGTGGTACTGGGCTGGAGACACGCACCACAGGGCGAGTGCGTGGAGGAGGAACAGGGCTCTGGAGACGCACTGGAAGCCTGGTGCGTGGTGTAGGCACTGGTGGGTAATTCTGTCACGATCGTCTTTAGGTGAAAGAGAGGACCAAGGCGCAGCGTGATATAAATACATCTTCTTTTATTTTGAAGATGAAACGAACACGAACACTAAATACAAACTAGACAAAACAACAAACGACCGTGAAGCTAACAAACGAAAGTGCAGACACAAGCTACTAACGTCAAACATAGACAATTACCCACGAAATACCCAATGAATATGGCTGCCTAAATATGGCTCTCAATCAGAGACAATGAACAACAGCTGCCTCTAATTGAGAACCAATCTAGGCAGCCATAGACATACAAACACCTATACTAGACACTGCCCCCATAAACATACAAAAAACCCTAGACAATACAAAAACACATACATCCCCCATGTCACACCCTGACCTAACTAAAATAATAAAGAAAACAAAGATAACTAAGGCCAGGGCGTGACAGTGAAATTAATGTGATAACATGGGGACGCAAAATTTTAACGTGTAATAACATGAAACTACACGTGACATCATGTGAGCACGTTTTTTTTTTATATACATTTGCAAACATTTCTAAAAACCTGTTTTTGCTTTGTCATTATGGGGTAGAGTGTAGATTGATAAGGATTTTTTTTAAATACATTTTAGAATAAGGCTGTAACATAACAAAATGTGGAAAAAGTCAAATGGTCTGAATACTTTCCGAATGCACTGTACTAAAGATTGGCTATACATATATTGCACTTGCACTAAAGTATATACAACAACTTGAAGATGTTATGTCTATAAAATCAAATCAAACTTTATTTGTCACATGTGCCCGAATACAACAAGTGTACACCTTACCATGAAATGCTTACTTACAGGCCCTTAACGTGCAGTTGCAGTATGCTGCTGTATTCTAATTTCAATTTGGGTAAAAAATCTGGTACTTTGACCACACTTGGGATTCTGCCTTAAAACCTTTTCTCAATAGGGGGTGCTGTTTTCACTTTGTAAAAATTTCATTCCCAAATTAAACTGCCTCGTACTCAATTCTTGCTCGTACAATATGCATATTATTATTACTATTGGATAGAAAACACTCTCTAGTTTCTAAAACCGTTTGAATTATATCTGTGAGTAAAACAGAACTCAAGTTGGAGCAATTTTCCTGTGAGGAAGTGAGAAATCTGAAATCAGACAGGCTGTTCTGGGGTCAGTTTATTAATTTGCATGTCTTCTATTGGTCGAGATGCACTGCATACGCCTTCCCCTAGATGTCAGCAAATAGTGAGAATTGGAATGGTGTTGCTAGGCAGATCTGAGGCCATATAAAGGGTTTGGGAACGTGGGGTCCACTCTTTTCAACATTCGCCATGACGCAAGACAGACCTCAGGATGGTGTTCTGGAAAGCTACCGTTATAGGCCTTAGATATATCCGGCTCTGATTTTATTCGATATAGGTGTTAGAGACATCATAATGTTGTTATTTTAAACCAAGTTATATCAGTTTATATCAGTATATTGCGATTTTCGGATATTTCTTTGTGCTGCGTTCTAGTGAGTTGGGCACGTCTGGGCCACATGCCTAATGTTTACTGCTAATTCCAAAGTTGAAGGCGACAATCTACAACCGAGCAACGATTCTTTTGGACAAAGGACAACTTGCCCAAGATTCTGATGAAAGCTCATCAAAAAGTAAGAACGATTTATGATGTTAATTCGTTGTTCTGTTGAAAAATGTAAAACTCATATTCCGCCATTAATTTCGGTGCGGTCTCGCTTTAATGCACGCTGTATGTCGTAGTAACGTTAATTTTAAAAATCTAACACAGCGGTTGCATTAAGAACTAATGTATCTTTCATTTGCTGTCCAACCTGTCTTTTTTAGTCAAGTTTATGATTAGTTACTGATTAGATTAGGTGCCTCTCCCAAGATTTCTCCCGACATATTGTTGGCAGCTTGGCTACTATTCTCATTGTATAACCACGATTTGTGCCGCTAAATATGCACATTTTCGAACAAACTCTATATGTATTGTGTAATATGATGTTATAGCACTGTCATCTGAAGAAGTTTGAGAAGGTTAGTGAAAAAATTAATATCTTTTGCTGGTTTATTCGTTATCGCTATTGTTGGCTTGAATCAATGCTGTTGTGTGGTTGGCTATTGTAGTAAGCTAATATAATGCTATATTGTGTTTTCGCTGTAAAACACTTAAAAAATCTGAAATATTGGCTGGATTCACAAGATCTTTGTCTTTCATTTGCTGTACGCTGTGTATTTTTCATAAATGTTTTATGATGAGTATTTAGGTAATTCACGTTGGTCTCTGTAGTTATTCTAGTTGCTTTGGTGGGAGTTGTGATGGTGGCTGCAATGTAAAACTATGATTTATACCTGAAATATACACATTTTTCTAACAAAACATATGCTATACAATAAATATGTTATCAGACTGTCATCTGATGAAGTTGTTTCTTGGTTAGTGACTATTTATATCTTTATTTGGTCGAAATTGTGATAGCTACCTATGCAGGAAAAAATGGTGGAGAAAAAAAAGTTGTGTCTTTTGCTATCGTGGTTAGCTAATAGAAATACATATTGTGTCTTCCCTGTAAAACATTTAAAAAATCTGTAACGGCTGTCTAATGCCTCCTCCTCGGATGAGGAGTAAGGGTCGGACCAAAACGCAGCGTTGTATGCAGACATAATGGATATTTATTAAAGAAAGACGAAACACGAAAACTCTTACACAAACTACAAAACAACAAACGACGTAGACAGACCTGAACTTGAGAACTTACATAGAGACACGAAGAACGCACGAACAGGAAAGACTAGCCAAACGAACGAACAAACGAAACAGTCCCGTGTGGTGCAACAGACACAGACACAGGAACAATCACCCACAAACAAACAGTGAGAACAGCCTACCTTAATATGGTTCTCAATCAGAGGAAACGTCAAACACCTGCCTCTAATTGAGAACCATATCAGGCAACACATTTAACCCAACATAGAAACACATAACATAGAATGCCCACCCCCACTCACGCCCTGACCAACTAAACACATACAAAAACAACAGAAAACAGGTCAGGAACGTGACAAAATCAGAAATGATGGCTGGATTCACAAGATGTGTATCTTTCATCTGGGGTCTTGGACTTGTGATTTAATGATATTTAGATGCTAGTATTTACTTGTGACGCTATGCTAGGCTATGCTAGTCAGCTTTTTTACTGATGGGGGTGCTCCCGGATCCGGGATTGTGATGAAGTAGAAGTTAACAGGTATTTGAATTTATAACCTCTCAGTCACTAGCAACCTGCAATGTCCTGCTACACCACCAGGTCTACAAGCATAAAAAAGATATGGCCACAGACTTATTGGTAAGAAAACATTTCTGGACTTTGCTAAAAGCTGCCCCAAATCAAGTAAATAATTATTAAATTATCACCACCAACATACCATCAACTTAAATGTGCTCAAGGATACTTGACATAGACTATACGTGAATCCTTTAGGATTTGAACTTGCAACCTCTTGGTTGAGTGCATTGATGTTTCTGCAGTGACACCAGGTTCATACGTATTGCTTGCCTTGGAACATGCATTAACACCACAAAAAATAAGGGCATGGTTAGGGTACAGTGTTGTTCCCCGGGGTACACATATGAACAATTCAGTACCTTGTAGTCATAATGGGACAGTTTGGGACCCATCATTTTTAAATAAAGGTACAATCATCACTTAGCTTTGATAGGTGGGGGGAAATGTACTGGTGGGGCTCATTAGCATATTTGGGGGTGCAGTCACATATACGTGTATTTTTGCCAACCATCAGTGGAAGTGTTGTATCAGTGTTTGTGTTTGATGGTCATGCCAATGCAAGGTGATTACCACCTTTGACATTGTCTGTTCTGTAAACGTTGTAAGAGCATATTATCTGTGGGGTTTTTTCACATGTGAAATCATGTGTTTTTGGAACTCTTCACACTTGCCGTTTTACATGTGAAAACATGTTTTGGGAAAAATTCACGTGACATTTCACATGTGAAATCGTGTGCAAGTGAAATTTCACATATGAAATCATTTGCAAATGTGTTTTTGGAACACTTCACATGAGATCACGTTTCCACATGTGCTTACATGTTGTCACATTCTCACATCTTGTCACATGTAGTTTCATGTTATCACTATGCTTTACATGTTGTCACATTGGTTGCATTCCCTTGCTCAGACGTTGCATTCATCAACCAATGGTTTCGTGCCACGTCATCGACTGTGTCATTGGGTACCACAAAGCATATGATGTGGTTAGCTGATAAAATACCTATCCAGGCATTGTAAGATCTGGCATGCATCAGACACGCCTGGGCAGAGGAACGCACCCATTAACTTCACATAAGATTACATGGGATCACATGAAACACGTGATTACGTGAAATTCATGTGGTTTTTCCGTTAAGGTTGAGGACCACGTTGGGATGTTTGTAAGATGTTCTCATGATGTTTGTGTTATCAGTCGCCAGGACTTCACATGATGACCCCAGATGGTCTCAAATCATCCCAAACCATTATAAGTAAAGTACTGAAATGTATGGTATTGACTAAATACACTCAAGTAAAAGAATGTAATAAAATCAAAAAGTAACACAAGAAAATGACATAACAATAACGGGGCTGTATACAGGGGGTACAGGTACCGAGTCAATGTGCGGGGGTATAGGTTAGTCAAGGTCATTTGTAAAGTAACTATGCATTGATAATAAACAGCGAGTAGCAGCAGTGTAAAAACACTTGGGGGGTAGGGGGGGTCAATGTAAATAGTCCGGGTGGCCATTTTATTAATTGTTCAGCAGTCTTGTGGCTTGGGGGTAGAAGCTGTTAAGGAGCCTTTTGGTCCTAGACTTGGCATTCCGGTACCGCCTGCCATGCTGTAGCAGAGAGAACAGTCTATGACTTAAGTGACTGGAGTCTTTGACAATTTGACAATTCTTCCTTAGACACCACTTAGTATATAGGTCCTGGATGTCAGGAAGCTTGGCCCCAATGATGTACTGGGTCGTACACACTGTAGCGTCTTACAGTCAGATGCAGAGCAGTTGCCATACCAGGAGGTGATGCAACCGGTTCAGGATGCTCTCGATGGTGCAGCTGTATAACTTTTTAAGGATCTGGGGACCCATGCCAAATCTTTCAGTCTCCTGAGGGGGAAAAGGTCTCTTCACAACTGTCTTGGTGTGTTTGGACCATGACAGTTCGTTGGTGATGTGGACACCAAGGAACTTGAAACTCTCGACCCGCTCCACTTCAGCCCCGTTGATGTTAAATGGGGGCCTGTTCGGCCCTCCTTTTCCTGTAGTCCACAATCATCTCCTTAAACGTGTTCACATTGAGGGAGAGGTCGTTGTCCTCGCACCACACTGCCAGGTCTCTGACCTCCTCCCTATAGGCTGTCTCATTGTTGTTGGTGATCAGGCTTACAACTGTTGTGTCGTCAGCAAACTTAATGATGGTGCTTGGCCACGCAGTCAGGGAGGACAGCGAGTACAGGAGGGGACTAAGCACGGGCCCCCGAGGGGCCCCAGTGTCGAGGATCAGCGTGGCAGATGTGTTGTGAGTTAAAATCCCAGGTGAGGACATAATAATAATTACTGTATAAATAAACATCATGTGATTTTCCACACGTTAAATCGTGTCTTTTTTTCTGTAAGATAAGCCTATCAAAGTGCAGTATAATACAAGATGATGCTGAAATCAAAATGTATTCATTAGTTAATGTTGTAGTTTCCCATCAGACTTCTCCCCATATACAGATTGGCATATAATATAACATAATAAAGAATTGTGTATCTATCAGGGGTTGGAACCTACGTTATTTTCCAATCGTTTCGTTCTGAACAGAACCAACATTTTTTTTCTACCTTTCCACTGTCCCGACTAGCATAATAAAGTCCTGAACCGGTTTGAACCAGAATAACGTACCGGTTTATATCGTAACTTTATGTTCCTTTTTTAACTTGTGACATCTAACCCCCACCCCACCCCCCAAGGGCCCCCATCTTGATAGTGGAGAGTGGACAATGGAGAGTATATATTTTGTGGAGTTAATATCCTGCAATTCTACACATTTTTCCATAGGGTGTAGAGAAAATGTCGCCGTTTTAAAGCAAGTTTGCTGAAATTCTACAAATTTTGACATGGGGTGGAGAGAAGATTTAGAAATGTTATAACTAATATACTGCAATTCTACTCATTTTGCAATCGGGTGGTGATACACTTTTGCAAATTTAAAGCACATTTTCTGACATTCTACACATTTTGCCATGATTTATGCCATCTTAAAGTAACTGTCCAGTGAAAGTCTCACTTTTAAAAGTTAACATATTCTGTTCATTCATACCCAGGAAATGTTGATGACTCGTCCTATATTTGTGGCCAAAGCATAAATTGGAGAAAAACACTTAAAAAAACGCCACCTCAAAACTTTTTTAAATGCTTGCTATATGATGTCATACTCCTGATTAGGATGAGCTGGCCAATCAGTGGTCTACTCGCTTGAATATTATTAATGACCTGTATACATCCACACCATTCTGATGTTGAGGTATGCTCACACCATTCCAACACAAGCTGCTTTTTAACATACTTCATTAAAATGTTTTGGGAAGTAAAACTATTTCACTCATACTGTAAGTAATTATAGGGTATCCGAGTGACTAATAAAATCAATGGGGCCCCCTGCACAAAGCCCCTGTGCACGTGCCCTCTGTGACCGGTCGGTAATTTGACTACAAGTTTAGATGTCTGGTTAGACTAACTTACCAAGTTCACGGGGCCCTAAGTGTTCGCTTATGTGGCTTATGCCTAAGGCTGGACCTGTTTAATGGACAGACAAGTGTAGGGCGCAAGATGCAACTCCAATTTTTGCGGGGTGTGGAGAGAGAGAGAGCAAGAGAGACAGGTGGACATGGAGGAGGTTTTAAGAGTTAATATGGAGGAACTGTGAACATCCGAGACTTGGCTCAACAGCGAGGCTAGCTCAACGCCCTGGACCAGAGCTAGCTAACAAGTGTGTGTGTGCAGCAACACCAGAATTCAAAACACTTTCGTAACGGTTCCATTGCTGTTCTTCGAAAAATG
Organism: Salvelinus fontinalis; assembly: GCF_029448725.1. Classification (NCBI taxonomy): domain Eukaryota; kingdom Metazoa; phylum Chordata; class Actinopteri; order Salmoniformes; family Salmonidae; genus Salvelinus; species Salvelinus fontinalis. The sequence goes on from NC_074674.1 coordinate 15,877,164, forward strand.
ACGTTATTTTTCAGGTTTCGTCTGTTCCCTGAACCGATTCCAACCCCTGATAACTATGCATTAATCATTTATTTTGCAGAAGGCAAATAAATTCTTGTAAATGTAAAAATCAGGGAAGCAAGAAAACAATTCCCTAGTAATCATCTTCCCTGTACTCCCCAATCAGTGTCTCTCAATGGCCCAAAAATATGTACTTTCAACGTCTGGAAAAAACGTATTTTCTACTTTCCTTCAGAATCGAAAATTTGCCTGATTTCAAAGTCCAGAAAATACATGTTTTCAATGTCAAGAAAATACGTATTTTCAACGCCCGAAACATATGTATTTTAACACACAGAAAATACGTATTTTCACCTTTCATCCAGAACCTAAAATTACTGTAACTTCAACATCTGGAAAAAACGTATTTTCGATGTAATTTTGTTACTATGATTGTACATGCTTATGCTATACCAATATGTGAATGGGTAACTAATCACATAATAAACCAACACAACAAGATATTGTGCTGTGGGGAAAGAATCATATTTAAAATTTCTCCTAGAGAGTCCAGTTTACCCTCAAGGGCCTCTCTCTATGTGGTTGGTTTGACTCTCTGATAGAATACCTTCACAGCTTCTGCGTCCTAAATGGGCCCTGGTAAAAAGTAGTGCAGTATAGGGAACATGGTGCCATTTGGAACACCCACTGCCTGTGTCCTCTCTGTGTCCTGAATGTCTATTGCACAATATAGGTACATAACAGGTATGTGTGTGTATTACAGTCCATGCAACAATACAAATGTTTAACTGTAATCTTTAAATATGGGATACAATCTCCAGGTTATCTGAATGTATCTCCATGGCATGTACAATACCGTATGTGTGTTACAGTACACATGGTCTAAATGTCATGTTTAAATCTTTCCTCTACGTGTCCCAATGGCACATACAGTATGTATGACATGTTTAAATCTGGGATACCTTCTCCAGATCCTCCATGATCAGATCATGCTCCTTCGCGTTGCTCCCCGACGTCCTCTCGCCCGACGTCCGCCCGACAACTTCCTCCCGGCCCAGCCCCTTCCCGTTCACCAAAGCCAATCCTGACCCTACCGAGCTGGGCCTGGTGGGCAGATGCAGGTTCTCAGGTAACACTGCGTTGCCTTGGATACGACGCTCCATGTAGGCGACGCACAGCTGGAACTTAAACGCGGCCTCGAAACCCCGGCGGAAGTTCTCGTTGAAGAAGCCGTAGATGATGGGGTTGACGGAGGAGTTGAAGAAGGCCAGCCAGTGGGCCAGCGGGTACACGTAGATGTTGATGACACGGTGCTGGCTCGCTGTCAGGCTGGCGTAGTCACTCAGCATCATCAACGTCCAGAGCGGCAGCCACGACAGGATGAAAAGCAACGCCACCATCAGCAGCATCTTGATCACCTTCTTCTTCTTCTTCGACACCGTCTGACGGTGGTTGTCCAGGCCGGGCTTCGTGCCACCACTGCTGCCACTACTGATTCCCGGGCCTGAGGCGGGCACAGCCATCTTGAAGAGGGTGAATCCGATGCGGACGTACATGATGACGATGAGTGACAGTGGGGCTAGGTAGATGTTAGCAAATAGGACAGTGGTGTAGATCTTCCTCATTTCCTGATTGGGCCAGTTCTCACGGCACCAGTAGATTGGGCGTGTGTTGTTGTAGCCGTCCCCCAGTAGGATCAGGACACGCTGCTCCTTGGTCACCTTGGATAAGATTAGATTTTTTTTTAAACTAGATTAATTACATTTATTTTTAAATTGACTTGAATGTCCTCAATGAGGCAATTTGGACAGTAATTTTGCAGCATACAAAACACTATAATACATACAAAGTGACAGACAGTCACACAACAAATGAATTGCTCGGATGCCTACCCAAGCACCTTAAAGACCATGTTGCAAGTTAAATTTGGTTTAAATTTGCCAATAAAATATAATAGATGGCAATACTCCCAAAAAAGGTCAAACAATTCCCCCCGGGCTGCTGGCGAAAAGAATGTGCGCTAGTAAGCAACGCCCTTCCTCGTGTGCATGACAGAGCCTGTCATTTTGCCTGTGACGTTGCACCAGGTGAAGGCTCTGGAGCTGACTGGGGCAACTCAACTGGGAAACATTTCTGTAGAGGAAAGCCATTTTTTTGGGGGGGGGGGACTTTAAGCAATTTTAGAATAAGGCTGTAATGTAACAAAATGTGGATAGAGTCAAGGGCTCAGAATACTTTCCGAATGCAGTGGATTGAAGTGGATTGAAGTGGACTGATTGAAGTGGATTTAACAAGTGACATCAAAAAGGGATCATATCTTTCACCTGGATTCAGCTGGTCAGTCTGTCATGGAAAGAGCAGGTATTTTTAACGTTTTGTATATTCAGTGTATATATTGGGATGTAAACTCTATATCTGACATTGTACAGGTGTCTTCTTTTTTTTAAGGCCATAACCATGTTTGTGAGGTGTATGCTTTCGTTTCAAAATAGATTTGTTTAAGACTACCCAGAAACACTCTGTGTGACCCTGATTTAGCCCACTGCAGTAAAAGGTTAATTGCACCCCGGATAGCACGGACCCAGAATTCAGTGGGTCAAACGAAAAACGAAAATGAACCAGTCACTCAGAAAAACAAATCATGACTCTCAAGTCAGTAAAAAGGGTTGTTTAAAAAAAAAAACGAATCGAACTGCACATCACAACTTCAGTGGTACTGGAAGCAAGAGCTTTAGCTGGGAGTACAACAACTGTCTCTCTGTCACAGCCATTCTGTCAACATGTACTGTATGTAACCACTCAATTTCATACGAACTGATACGGACGCAAACACTGACATATTTTCACAGTCCGGACCAACCAAATTTGGTCTTGTTTGGGGTCAGAGCTCATTAGAATAATAGCTAGTGTGTAGAATAATATCAATATATGCAATGGAGGATATTGTATATTTCTACCTTTGTGTACCTATTTAGGATACATCAACATGAAGAGAATGACATTAATATCCATAATTATGCATTTATGTGTAGTACAGATCAGGGACCCGTGATATAATTCCATTAACGTAATTCTGTTACCGGGTGTACATCCACTTCACTTACTGTAATTCAATAACTAAAAATTTTTTTTTTCTAAGTCAAGGTGTCATGTCATAGCTGACACCCCATTCTTCCTGCCGACATCTTTGAATCTTAATTCAGAGCAGATATTTAACAGTTTTTGGAAAAAGTGGACATTTTAGAGATTTTAATACTGTTACCAAACTTTGCATCTGCACAGTTCTTCCAGTAAATGTGTTTTTGTGAAATCTTCCATGAACATTTTTCAAAGTAGTCCTTGTGCAAAGAGTTGTGTAGTTTGTTCAACTTTGAAAAGCATGGTTTTTGTTTGGCATACATTTCAAGTCTCAACTTAATTCCCGTTATCGTGGAATTGCCCTGTTTTTATCTTATTATGGACTTGATCATAACAGCCTGATTGAATCATGCCTTGTTGTTTGATGAATGAAGGACTGTGGTAGGCAAAAATATGTAAACATAGACAAACATGTGTTCACGTTCTTCATGTGTGAACTGTCCCCCATCCTCCTATCCTTACCATTGTACCTGCTCTACTAGAGAGGCCAAAACTGTCTATGCCATGGCATGCGCCCTACACAATCAGAGGTAAGAAAGAACCCTATTTACCCATTGACACTGGGAGTTTGCAAACTCAAACAAAGTTCAATTTAACACACTGATACACCTCCTGATACAGGAGTTGGTAACGTTCGTTCTCCTCGTCTGAGGAGGAGCATGGATCGGACAAACGCAGCTTGGGTAGAATACATGTTTGTTTATTAAAAGAAAGACGAAGACGGAAAACTCTTAACTACAAAACAATAAACGACGTAAACAGACCTGAACATGAGAACTTACAGACAACGAAGAATGCACGAACAGGAACGAACTAACAAACGAAACAGTCCCGTGTGGTACAAACACTGACACAGGAACAATCACCCACAAACAAACAGTGTTAACAGCCTACCTTAATATGGTTCTCAATCAGAGGAAATGAAAAAACCCGCCCCTGATTGAGAACCATATCAGGCTAACTGAAAAGAACCCAACATAGAAACACATAACATAGAATGCCCACCCAGCTCACGTCCTGACCATACTAAACAAAGACAAAATAAAGGAAATAAGGTCAGGAACGTGACAGGAGGAGCTTTTTGAGGTCACTTCGGTTCGGCTAACCCTTTACACTGTATCCATATAAAGGTTAAAAATGGCAGATTTGGGCACTAATAAGTGCCTACATTTGGTTGTACAGTAACACGCTATATACACGATGTCTGAGCTCTGGCTCTGCACTTCACATTGCTGTATGGGTGCACGACAAGATGTTGCCCACATCCCTCCTGGCAATTGGGCAGATTTTGCAAACGTTTTGTTGTCCGAGTGCGGGAAATGCTGTAAATAAAGATGACTCTGTGTATTTTTAAAGATCAGACATTGAGGATTATAACAAATACCACTTTGATGTCGTACAAGCAAGCCAAACACCCTTGAGTCCAAATGTGCAGTTCACATTTCCAAATCATAAAACCCATGTCATATACAGTGTCAACATTATTGATCACTGTGTTTGATGTACAGTTACAAGATGACATGGCGTCACACCCTGGGTTGTTCTGAACAGCACGAGCCTATGTCTGTTTATTGTGAAGGAAATTTTGCCAGGGCACAAGCACCTGAATGTGCTCAAGACTCCTTTCTATGCGCACCAAAAATAACAATCAGCTTCTCTGAATTTCCCCGTGGAAGCCTAACACAGCGAGATCGTATTTTACAACTTAGCTAGTCATGTTGGCAATTGAACAAGCATTCAAATCATGCCCAACTGACCCAGACTGCGATTTATAGTGGAACATAAACAACAGTGATTGTGTGATGGCGGGGACGCAGGGTTGTGTTCCAAATGAAACAACTACCAGTGTGCTTGCTCTTGTTTCTCACCGCTAGGAGAGCTCCAAAAAAATGACCTTATAGTTGAAGACTCTTCTTTGAGTCGTAAAAGCGCATTGAAATTGCTTTGGAACTGTGTACATTTTGGAGAGATGTGTTTCCACTTGGAGACACCAGCGTTAGTCCGGCGTTTCCCAAACTCGTTTTTTTTTTTTTGTTGCCCTAGCACTACACAGCTGATTCAAATAACCTAATCATCAAGCTTTTATTATTAGAATCAGCTGTGTTTAGTAGCAGAGCAAAATGCGAGTTTTTGAAACGCTGGAGTAACTGGTGTCTCCAAGTGGCCACACATCTCTCCAAAATGTGCACAGCTCCATCCTGTCAAATGCCTTCTCAGCATCCAGTGAAGCCAGCGGGACATGGTTCTTTGGTGCGTTTACTTGATCTATAATGTCAAAAAGACAGTGAATGTTGTCAGAAGAGTACCTGTCTCTAATAAATCCAGTTTGGTCCACTTTTATTATTTTGAGAAGTTTAGTCTTTTGGCGTGCAATTTGGTAATTATTTTGTAGTCGAAATCCAACAAGCTTATGGGCCGGAAGGACGAGCAGGATAGAGGGTCCTTGTCTTTTTTGAGCACGTAGAGTCTGGGAGAGCTCAGCTTTTGCAAAAAAAAATCATCCAGCATTGGCATGAAAATAGGGCTAAGCTGGGGTAAAAAAAGCTTTGTAGAACTCTGGGAAATAATTGCCTCTAGGACCTCCTCAGGAGGGAAGGGGGAATTGAGATCTTCTTGGTCGGTCTCTGATAGTTTTGGTAGCGAGATTCCCTCTAGGAAGGAATGGAGTTCTGCATACGTGTGTTTTCTCTCAGAAGTATATAGTTTGCAGTAAACATCATGAAAAGTTTAATTTATCTTATTTGGATCATATGTGACCTCATCTGCTATTCGGATGGCCATGACTGATCGTTTTTTAATTGGTATGCAAGCAATCTGCTAGGCCTATTGCTAGGCTTATTGTTATACTCATGGTTTTTCTGTTTAGTAAAGAAAACTTTTTTTTATATCTCCCAAGTAGTTTTGCTTTTTTAAGGTGACTCCAGGAGGTGCTGTCTGGGGATTGTTTATGTACTTTTTCGCAGCGTTCCAGCTCCCTCTCAAGATCTAACCTGTGTGCTTCCATTGCTTTTTTCTTTGAGGAAGCATATGCAATTATTTTCTTATTTTACCTTTATTTAACTAGGCAAGTCAGTTTAAGAACAAACTCTTATTTACAATGACGGCATACCGGGGAACAGTGGGTTAACTGCCTTGTTCAGGGGCAGAAAGACAGTTTTTTACAGGGAGTCAATCCCAGCAACCTTTCGGTTACTGGCCCAACGCTCTAACCCCTAGGCTACCTGCCGCCACACTAAGAGGTCAGTTAGTTGACCTCTTAGTGTGGCTTTGGCAGCGTCCAACATTGTGGCCGGAGAAACAGGAGTCTTTGTTGTCTTGTGTGTAGTTGTCTATCCATGTAGTAACCAATGTACGGAATGATTCGTTTGATTACATGGAGGTGTTGAATTTCCAGCTCTTTGATCTCGGGATGTTTTTGCAGAGGTCAAAGCGGAGGTGGACAAAGGCGTGATCTGAAAGTGCTATGGGTCCGATTGTACACGTGGCTGAATTTATGAAACTCTTTGGGATAAAAATGTCATCTATACGAGAGTAGGTGTTGTGGACATTGGAGTAGTATGTATAGATGAGCTATTTGTCTCTCTCCAAATATCATCACCCATCTCTTTAGTAAGAGAGTTCAACATCTTTGCCGATCTAGGGTTTGTGGTGGGGACTTGAGATGATTTGTCCTGAGTTGAGTTGGGTACAATTAAAATCTCCAGCCAGCACTCCAAAGGAAACACAATGCTCATTGAACAGGGTTATCTTTTTTGACATGAAAGCAGGAGTATATGTTTTAGATGCATATATATTTACGATAGTAACTATTTGCCCATACAGTGACCCAGTTATCAGAAATAATCTCCCCTCTGGATCACATAAGTTTTTGTCAATTATGAATGGAACATGCTTATGGATAAGTATGGCTGTGCCTCTACTGTTAGAGTTGAAAGATTTTATTTTTTTATTTCACCTTTATTTAACCAGGTAGGCTAGTTGAGAACAAGTTCTCATTTGCAACTGCGACCTGGCCAAGATAAAGCATAGCAGTGTGAACAGACAACAACACAGAGTTACACGTGGAGTAAACAATAAACAAGTCAATAACATAGTAGGAAAAAAAAGAGAAAAAAAAGAGAATCTATATACATTGTGTGCAAAAGGCATGAGGAGGTAGGCAATAAATAGGCCATAGGAGCGAATAATTACAATTTAGCAGATTAACACTGGGGTGATAAATCATCAGATGATCATGTGCAAATAGAGATACTGGTGTGCAAATGAGCAGAAAAGTAAATAAATAAAAACAGTATGGGGATGAGGTAGGTAAATTGGGTGGGCTATATACTGATGGACTATGTACAGCTGCAGCGATCGGTTAGCTGCTCAGATAGCAGATGTTTAAAGTTGTTGAGGGAGATAAAAGTCTCCAACTTCAGAGATTTTTGCAATTCGTTCCAGTCGCAGGCAGCAGAGAACTGGAAGGAAAGGCGGCCAAATGAGGTTTTGGCTTTAGGGATGATCAGTGAGATACACCTGCTGGAGCGCGTGCTACGGGTGGGTGTTGCCATCGTGACCAGTGAACTGAGATAAGGCGGCGCTTTACCTAGCATAGCCTTGTAGAAGACCTGGAGCCAGTGGGTCTGACAACGAACATGCAGCGAGGGCCAGCCGACTAGAGCATACAGGTCGCAGTGGTGGGTGGTATAAGGTGCTTTAGTAACAAAACGGATGGCACTGTGATAAACTGCATCCAGTTTGCTGAGTAGAGTATTGGAAGCTATTTTGTAGATGACATCGCCGAAGTCGAGGATCGGTAGGATAGTCAGTTTTACTAGGGTAAGTTTGGCGGCGTGAGTGAAGGAGGCTTTGTTGCGAAATAGAAAGCCGACTCTCGATTTGATTTTGGATTGGAGATGTTTGATATGAGCCTGGAAGGAGAGTTTACAGTCTAGCCAGACACCTAGGTACTTATAGATGTCCACATATTCTAGGTCGGAACCATCCAGGGTGGTGATGCTAGTCGGGCGTGCGGGTGCAGGCAGCGACCGGTTGAAAAGCATGCATTTGGTTTTACTAGCGTTTAAGAGCAGTTGGAGGCCACGGAAGGAGTGTTGTATGGCATTGAAGCTCGTTTGGAGGTTAGATAGCACAGTGTCCAAGGAAGGGCCAGAAGTATACAGAATGGTGTCGTCTGCGTAGAGGTGGATCAGGGAATCGCCCGCAGCAAGAGCAACATCATTGACACACTGAACTCTGTCTGCGAAGTAGTTGGTGAACCAGGCAAGGCAGTCATTAGAAAAACCGAGGCTACTGAGTCTGCCGATAAGAATATGGTGATTGACAGAGTCGAAAGCCTTGGCCAGGTCGATGAAGACGGCTGCACAGTACTGTCTTTTATCGATGGCGGTTATGATATCGTTTAGTACCTTGAGCGTGGCTGAGGTGCACCCGTGACCGGCTCGGAAACCGGATTGCACAGCGGAGAAGGTACGGTGGGATTCGAGATGGTCAGTGATCTGTTTGTTGACTTGGCTTTCTAAGACCTTAGATAGGCAGGGCAGGATGGATATAGGTCTGTAACAGTTTGGGTCCAGGGTGTCTCCCCCTTTGAAGAAGGGGATGACCGCGGTAGCTTTCCAATCCTTGGGGATCTCAGATGATACGAAGGAGAGGTTGAACAGGCTGGTAATAGGGGGAGCGACAATGGCGGCGGACAGTTTCAGAAATAGAGGGTCCAGATTGTCAAGCCCAGCTGATTTGTATGGGTCCAGGTTTTGCAGCTCTTTCAGAACATCTGCTATCTGGATTTGGGTAAAGGAGAAGCTGGGGAGGCTTGGGCGAGTAGCAGCGGGGGGGGCGGAGCTGTTGGCCGAGGTTGGAGTAGCCAGGAGGAAGGCATGGCCAGCCGTTGAGAAATGCTTGTTGAAGTCTTCGATTATCACGGATTTATCGGTGGTGACCGTGTTACCTAGCCTCAGTGCAGTGGGCAGCTGGGAGGAGGTGCTCTTGTTCTCCATGGACTTTACAGTGTCCCAGAACTTTTTGGAGTTAGAGCTACAGGATGCAAATTTCTGCTTGAAAAAGCTGGCCTTTGCTTTCCTGACTGACTGCGTGTATTGGTTCCTGACTTCCCTGAACAGTTGCATATCGCGGGGACTATTCGATGCTATTGCAGTTCGCCACAGGATGTTTTTGTGCTGGTCGAGGGCAGTCAGGTCTGGAGTGAACCAAGGGCTATATCTGTTCTTAGTTCTGCATTTTTTGAACGGAGCATGCTTGTCTAAGATGGTGAGGAAGTTACTTTTAAAGAATGACCAGGCATCCTCAACTGACGGGATGAGGTCAATATCCTTCCAGGATACCCGGGCCAGGTCGATTAGAAAGGCCTGCTCGCAGAAGTGTTTTAGGGAGCGTTTGACAGTGATGAGGGGTGGTCGTTTGACCGCGGACCCGTAGCGGATACAGGCAATGAGGCAGTGATCGCTGAGATCCTGATTGAAGACAGCAGAGGTGTATTTGGAGGGCAAGTTGGTCAGGATAATGTCTATTAGGGTGCCCATGTTTACGGATTTAGGGTTGTACCTGGTGGGTTCCACCTGGTGGGTTCCTTGATGATTTGTGTGAGATTGAGGGCATCTAGCTTAGATTGTAGGACTGCCGGGGTGTTAAGCATATCCCAGTTTAGGTCACCTAACAGAACAAACTCTGAAGCTAGATGGGGGGCGATCAATTCACAGATGGTGTCCAGGGCACAGCTGGGAGCTGAGGGGGGTCGGTAGCAGGCGGCAACAGTGAGAGACTTATTTCTGGAGAGATTAATTTTTAAAATTAGAAGTTCGAACTGTTTGGGCATAGACCTGGAAAGTATGACAGAACTTTGCAGGCTATCTCTGCAGTAGATTGCAACTCCTCCCCCTTTGGCAGTTCTATCTTGACGGAAAGTGTTATAGTTGGGTATGGAAATCTCAGAATTTTTGGTGGCCTTCCTAAGCCAGGATTCAGACATGGCAAGGACATCAGGGTTGGCAGAGTGTGCTAAAGCAGTGAGTAAAAATCTTAGGGAGGAGGCTTCTGATGTTGACATGCATGAAACCAAGGCTTTTTCGATCACAGAAGTCAACAAATGAGGGTGCCTGGGGACATGCAGGGCCTGGGTTTACCTCCACATCACCCGAGGAACAGAGGAGTAGTAGGATGAGGGTGCGGCTAAAGGCTATCAAAACTGGTCGCCTAGAGCATTGGGGACAAGGAATAAAAGGAGCAGATTTATGGGCGTGGTAGAATATATTCAGGGCATAATGTGCAGACGGGTATGGTGGGGTGCGGGTACAGCGGAGGTAAGCCCAGGCACTGGGTGATGATAAGAGAGGTTGTATCTCTGGACATGCTGGTTATAATGGGTGAGGTCACCGCATGTGTGGGAGGTGGGACAAAGGAGGTATCAGAGGTATTAGGAGTGGAACTACGGGCTCCATTGTAAACTGAAACAATGATAACTAACCCGAACAACAGTATACAAGGCATATTGATATTTGAGAGAGACATATAGTAAGGCATAAAGTAATCGCAGGTCTTGATTGGGAGAGCTAGCTAAAACAACAGGTGACACAACAGCAGCTAGTCAGCTAACACAACAACAGCAGGTAAAATGGCGATGACTAGGCAGAGAGGGTCGGATTAACTACATACAGAGCCTGAGTTCGCGGCTGGGGCCGACAGATTAACACAAATAAACAGAATGGAGTACCGTGATTAATGGACAGTCCAGCAGGCATCAGCTATGTAGTCAAGTGATCATAGTGTCCAGGGGGGAGCAGTGGATGGAACAGGGAAGCCGTCACCACGCTAGCACGCGGCGTTTAAAGTTAGTAGCCCGGGGGTGGTCTGCTCAGACGGAGGCCGGTTGAGGGCACAGCGGATGGAGAATTCGTCGGCAGACCAGACGTGGTGGTGCGGCGGGGCGCCGTGTCGACAGAGAATCCAAGCCAGATGGCGAAATAGGTATTGTAGAATTTTGTTTGCTAACTGGTGCTAGCTTCGTGGCAGTGGCGTTAGGGGATAGCTTCGGTACTGGGTGCCACGGAGGGTGCAAGCTAGCTGTGAGGATCAGAAGTAGTGGCTCAGGGATTACGGCAGGAATCCGGCGTTGATAAGAAATACACCAGTTCCACCCAGGCTCTGCGGAGGTTAGCATGTTCGGCATCACAGAGGTGCGTCTCTTGTAATAGCGCAATGTCTGCTTTTTCCTTTTTGAGAGCACATAGTATTTTTTTCAGTTTTATTGCATGACCTAGACCATGGCAGTTTCGTGTCAGTAGATTTAAGTAGATATATATACTTTGTTATGAGATTCTAAATTGAGCTCAGGTGCATCCTGTTTACATTGATCATCCTTGAGATGTTTCTATAATTTGATTGGAGTCCAACTGTGGAAAATTCAATTGATTATGCCTGTATATATATACTTTTCAAAAAAGTCCTAAACCTGTTTTCGCTTTGTCATTATGGGGTGTTCTGTGTATATTGCTGAGGATTTTTTTGTTTTTAGTACATTTTTTAATAAGGTTGTAATGTAAAACAATGTGGGAAAAGTCAGGGGTATGAATACTTTCTGAAGGCACTGTATATCCAGTGAAAATGTCATACAGCTTTCTGTCCCGAATTCACTGGAGCAGGAAACTTTGACGTCCCGGAAAAAGCTAGTTGATACAATGATGCAAGTTCGTTAGCGACAGTTTCGGGCCAAACCCTGTGATAATTGGATACAACGTTGAACTTCACTCAAATCAGTCAATCACGGACTACAAAAGGAAAACCAGCCCCGTCGCGGACCACAATGTCTTGCTCCCAGACAAACTAAACAACTTCTTTGCTCGCTTTGAGGACAATACAGTGCCACTGACACGGCCCGCTACCAAAACCTGCGGGCTCTCCTTCACTGCAGCCAACGTGAGTAAAACATTTAAACGTGTTAACCCTCGCAAGGCTGCCGGTCCAAACGGCATCCCCAGCCGCGTCCTCAGAGCATGCGCAGACCAGCTGGCTGGTGTGTTTACGGACATACTCAATCAATCCTTATCCCAGTCTGCTGTTCCCACATGCTTCAAGAGGGCCACCATTCTTCCTGTTCCCAAGAAATTGAAGGTAACTGAATTAAATGACTATCGCCCCGTAGCACTCACTTCCGTCATCATGACGTGCTTTGAGAGACAAGTCAAGGACCACATCACCTCCACCCTACCTGACACCCTAGACCCACTCCAATTTGCTTACCACCCCAATAGGTCCACAGACGACGCAATCACAATCACACTGCACACTGCCCTAACCCATCTGGACAAGAGGAATACCTATGTAAGAATGCTGTTCATCGTCTACAGCTCAGCATTTAACACCATAGTACCCTCCAAACTCGTCATCAAGCTCGAGACCCTGGGTCTCGACCCCGCCCTGTGCAACTGGGTCCTGGACATCTTGACGGGCTGTCCCCAGGTGGTGAGGGTAGGTAACAACATCTCCACCCCGCTGATCCTCAACACTGGGGCCCCACAAGGGTGCGTCCTCAGCCCTCTCCTGTACTCCCTGTTCACCCATGACTGCGTGGCCATGCACGCCTCCAACTCAATCATCAGGTTTGCAGACGACACTACAGTGGTAGGTTTGATTACCAACAACGACGAGACGGCCTACAGGGAGGAGGTGAGGGCCCTCTGAGTTTGGTGTCAGGAAAATAACCTCACACTCAATGTCAACAAAACAAAGGAGATGATAGTGGACTTTAGGAAACAGCAGAGGGAGCAGCCCCCTATCCACATCGACGGGACAGTAGTGGAGAAGGTGGAAAGTTTTAAGTTCCTCGGCGTACACATCACGGACAAACTGAAATGGTCCACCCACATAGACAGCGTGGTGAAGAAGGCACAACAGCGCCTCTTCAACCTCAGGAGGCTGAAGAAATTTGGCTTGTCACCAAGAACACTCACAAACTTTTACAGACATTGGCTACAGAAAGCGGGATCACACAGTCATCTGGAACAGCTGGTGCGCTCATGCATGCTTCAGTGTTGCTTGCCTCGAAGGTTAGTGTCCCACTCCTTGAAAGCGACAATTCTACTCTTTAGCTCAGTGCGGCTGTCACCTGTAATCCATGGCTTCTGGTTGGGGTATGTATGTACGGTCACTGTGGGGATGATGTCATCGATGCACTTACGAGAGCTTCCTCTGGATGAGCATTTTCTTGTTTGCTTAAGGCCCTATACAGCTCATTGAATGTGGTCTTAGTGCTGCCAGCATCGGTTTGTGGTGGTAAATAGATAGCTACAAAAAATATAGATGAAAACTCTCTTGGCAAATAGTGTGGTCTACAGCTTATCATGAGGTGCTTTACATCAGGCAAGCAAAACCTTGAGACTTCTTTGATATCAGATTTTGCTCACCAGCTGATATTGACAAAAAGACATAGACCACCACCCGTCGTCTTACCGGAGGTAGCTGTTCTGAAAACTCATCCAACTGTATATTATCCATGTCATTCAGCCACGACTCGGTGAAACATAAGATATTACAGTTTTTATAGTCCCATTGGTAGGATAGTCTCGAACGGAGCTTCTCCAGTTTATCCAGACACTAATGTACTTGTCCTCTGGCTCAGTTATGCACTGGGCCTCCCACTCCTCTTTCTATTCTGGTTAGAGTCAGTTTGCTCTGTTCTGTGAAGGGTGTAGTACACATCGTTGTATAAGCTCTTCAGTTTCTTGGCAATTTCTCGCATGGAATAGCCTTCATTTCTCAGAACAAGAATAGACTGACGAGTTTCAGAAGAAAGTTATTTGTTTCTGGCCATTTTGAGCCGGTAATCGAACCCACAAATGCTGATGCTACAGATACTCAACTAGTCTAAAGAAGGCCAGTTTATATCTTCTTTAACCTGTTATGGCTGCACGCTGAATATTGAAAAAACTGGAAAATGTGTGCACATTTTCAAACGGCCTCCTAAGAAACTTTTTATTTTCCAATATGCATATATTTACTACTGTTGGATAGATAACAGTCTGTAGTTTCTAAAAAGGTTTGAATTGTTTCTCTAAGTCGAACAGAAATATTTTTACAGCCATTTTCCCAGCCGAATTGAGTTTCCCAAAATGCGATGTGTCTCTTTAAGACCTTCTCTATAAAAGGCCATTTGACTTGGGACCATATAAACACGTCAGAGGCGTTCGTCAGACTGTAATGCGGAAGTGAGAATTGAAAGGAGTCGAATATCTCGTCCCTGGACTGAATAACAGAACTTCTTGTGAGACCTGCGCAGTTAAAATAAAAATCCGGGCGCGAAGGATAATTTGATCTCGGCTTCTGGAACAAGGTAGATAACGTTGAATATGATGCCTGACTACGATATTATTTGCTACATGTCACAAAATCATCCTAAAGTATGTTTTTTCAATATACTTTAATTATATTATTGCAATTTATTCTGGACTTTAGATGTGAAACGACGGAAGAATTTTTTGAAGAAACGCTTTCTGGCGCAGCAATGCTACCGTGCTAGCTAACCAAAGAGGGAAATAATTCGTTCTGGAACCCAACTAAAGACTCTACTGGACATTGGACCCCGTTACAACATTCTGATGGAGTACCAAGAAAGATAAGACCCAATTTGGGATGCTTTTTCATATATATGTCGAACTGTTGAATGCTAACTCTGCTAACTATGCTAGGCTAGCGCTTGACTAGAATCAATGCTGCCTTATGCTAGCTTATGATGTTAGCTAATATAACGATATATTGTGTTTTCGCTGTAAAACACTTCAAAAATCGGAAATGTTGTCTGTATTCACAAGATATCTGTCTTTCATTAGTTATCCACCATATGTTTTTCTGAAATGTTTTATGAGGTGTAATTAGTAGCCGACGTTGGTGTATGTATTTTCTCTGGCTACTCCCGGCTGGATTCAGACTGTAGCTATGTATTAGCATTTTTGGGTAGCATCAATGTAAAACAGATTTATAGCTAAAATATGCACTTTTTATGAACAAAACATAGATTTATTGTGTAACATGTTATATGACTGTCATCTGAGGTCGTTTTTTCTGGGCTCTTTAGGTTGGTTTTAGTTTATTTCGGTTGGTTGTGCATGCTACTTCAATCATAATTCATACTTCATAATCATAATTCATACGTGTCTGTCCACTTTTGTATTTGGTGGTGAGCTAACATAAATATATGTGGTGTTTTCTCTGTAAAACATTTAAAAAATCGGACATGTTGGCTGGATTGACAAGATGTTTATCTTTCAAATGCTGTATTGGACTTGTTAATGTGTAAAAGTTAAATATTTTTAAAAAATAGATTTTGAATTTCGCGCCCTGCAGGGGTGTCATTTTCGGTCCGAGGTCGGGCTTGCACGCCAAACAGGTTAATCAGAACAGTTTTCAGCTGTGCTAACATAATTGCAAAAGGGTTTTCTAACGATCAGTTAGCATTTAAAATGATAAACTTGGATTAGCTAACACAACGTGCCGTTGGAACACAGGAGTGATGGTTGCTGATAATGGGCCTCTGTGTGCCTATGTAGATATTCCATAAAAAATCTGCCGTTTCCAGCTACAATAGTAATTTACAACATTAACATTGTCTCCACTGTATTTCTGATCAATTTGATGTTATTTTAATGAACAAAACATTTGCTTTTCTTTCAAAAACAAGGACATTTCTAACTGACCCAGAACTTTTGAACGGTAGTGTACCTCCACACAAACTACCGTTGTATCATAGTATCAATGCCCCCCCCCCCCCCTTACTAACACCCTTGTTTTTCTAGCACTAACTCTCACACTTGTCTTTTGTTACTAGCACTGACCCTGCTAATAGCTACTTTACTGTAGCAAAATGCACTTACAGTACTATGACTGTGATATGTGGTTGTCTCAAATAGCTACCTTATGATGAATGCAGTGACTGTAAGTTGCTTTGGATAAGAGCTTCTGCTAAATGTAAACTGTCTAACTCCCTATATTGGCTGACCCTCATCAACAGCCTCACTTTTTGAGAGCCACTCAGAAGCATGCCATTTCTCATGTCAAACTCTTTATCCCCATTGCTACAAGGGGCTCATTCCCCTCAAGGAGGGGACCTTTGCTTGCCTCAAAGACAACATCAGGGAGCCCTTCTTGGCTGACATGTGTGCCAAATTTGGTGGAGATCTTCACCAGCACCAGGGGAGGGCTAAGGACATGGCCAACCACCTCTTTCGTGTGCAACATTGTTCATGCTCAGCTGGGTATCAAAGGTAAAACATGGTTTCATGTATGTGTAGATTTTCTTTGAGCATTTGATTTTGTGAGTGTAGGGAAAAAATATGCGCTTTATACTGAATCTTCGAGGTGTTTTATGGAGACATGAAAAATGATTGTACTCCATATCCCTACACCCCAAGCTTCACTGCTTCCTCCCAGGGAGAAGGAACACCCCTACACCCCTCGCTCCGGTACTCCATTCTCACAGGACTCAGGCTATGTGTTGCCAGGTCAGTCTTGGGGGTGACCCTGGTGACATTTTAGTCTTTGGAAGATTATTTAAAAATTATAATAACATGAGTTCATGGCATACCAGCTCCGATAGAGTTGAGCAATTATCCACGTGCTTGTTATTATAAAAATGATAGATGTTTTTATAGTCATTAGGATCACAATAATCAATGTGGCAACTTTTATTATCTAAACCCTCTTTCTGTCATTGTGTTTCTGTCAGACATGTTGAATACAGCGCTGGGCTGTTGACCAGCAATGGCTACCCTCCCCGGGACCTTTTGCTATCTTGCTGTTGCTAGCTTTTTTTCCCTAAGGGATAAACATTGGGTTGTTATTTTGCCTGAAATGCATATGGTCCTTTTCTTAGCTGGATGTTTTTTGGCGAGTTTTGACCCATTTTGAGTCGTACAACATTTTTGGTTCAATTAAGCCACAGATGAAAGGGACAACCTATTCAGTTTTTAGTTTGTTTCCTTTGATTCGTCTCGTCTTCTTACTTTCGCCACTAAGGAGAGTCACCCGATTTCTGGGGGTCTTTACTCCTACAGTTGTGCTTGCAAGTAAACTGCTGCTCTGTTCGCGAGCAGTTTTCTGCTGAAGGCAGTTCTTTGTGGTGATAAAATGGGATGATTGCCATCACCTTTTTTTTAGTCATTACTGAATTATTTAAAGTAATAAAAACATTACAATGCTGTTAGAAGGTGAAGTAAAAATCTAAACCAGTCTGTAAAAAAAGACCTGTATATAGTTATCTTTCACGGTTTACCGTTCAGCCAATGTATTCTGTGCATATGAAAAATAGACTTGACTTTGATTTTGTGATGTGTACAGCCAGGAAACTTCAGCGACACTGTATGTTATCGGGTAAGTTCACTGGAGTACTCAACATGATCATGCCACGTGAACAGACCTGTAAACACGGCTTGAACACCAACCTGTCTGTTTCCCATCATATCTGTGGGGTGTGCCAAAGCCATGTATGTGTGACACGGCGTCAAAAGTTCCCAAGAACTGTCCGTTTGCGGAAACGTATGCTGGAATTTTCAACCCAGAAACGTGTCTTTTCATGCAGTGATATCAGATTGATACATACAGTACCAGTCAAAAGTTTGGACGCACCTACTCATTCAAGGGTTTTTCTTTATTTTTACTATTTTGTACACTGTAGAATATTAGTGAAGACATCAAAACTATGAAATTACACATATGGAATCATGTAGTAACCAAAAAAGTGTTAAACAAATCAAAATATATTTTATAATGGAGATTCTTCAAAGTTGCCACCCTTTGCCTTGAAAACAGCTTTTGCACATTCTTGGCATTCTCTGAACCACCTTCATGAGGAATGCTTTTCCAACAGTCTCGAAGGAGTTTTTTGATGTCTTCACTACTTTTCTACAATGTAAAAAATCGTCAAAATAAAGGAAAACCCTTGAATGAGTAGATGTGTCCAAACTTTTGACTGGTACTGGTACTGTATATGCACTGTATTGTTTTGCGTTTGTAAAAGTGAAATATGGCCTTTAGCATTGATGTTGAACCTGACATTTTGATCAATGTGACCCTCCCAAGTCATTTGAATAATAAAACCTGAGATGTACCAGCATTAGACAGTACCTGGAGCA
This sequence comes from Salvelinus fontinalis, assembly GCF_029448725.1. Taxonomy (NCBI): domain Eukaryota; kingdom Metazoa; phylum Chordata; class Actinopteri; order Salmoniformes; family Salmonidae; genus Salvelinus; species Salvelinus fontinalis. The sequence goes on from NC_074674.1 coordinate 15,895,442, forward strand.
TGACCCCTGAAGGACACATGATGGAGATAGCCAGGACCCAGATGATGACAATGATCAGCGTGGCGGTGGAGATGGTCAGCTTCTGCTTGAAGGGGTATACGATGCAGCGGAACCTGTCATAGGGAGAGGAGAGAATGGATTGTTCCTTACTGAACATTTTAGACACACACACACAGTTTGTTTTTCACACACACAGCTTAATTCATGATTTCATCAGTTGAAAGAAACCTCACCTGTCCACAGCTATTGCCACCAGAGTAAAGACTGAAGCTGACACTGATATGCCTTGAACCATCCCACTCAGCTTACACACTAAACTTCCAAAAGGCCAGCCTGTCAAATAAGACAAAGACGTGACATGTAGAATATACAAGAAAACAAGATATCAGGGACAAATAATGAGTCAGTAGTGGATCCTTAGCTTGAATCTCTTTTTCTTAAGAAAAAGGTACACTCTTGGAAAAAAGTGTCTAGAACCTCTAGTGGCTATCTAGAACCTTAAAGGATTCTTCGGCTGTCACCATTGGAGAACCCTTTGAATAACCCTTTTTGGTTTGAGTAGAACCCCTTTTATTCCATGTAGAACCCAAAACAGTTCTACCTGGAACCAAAAAGGTTTCTACCTGGAACCAAAAAGGATTTCCTATGAGGATAGCCGAAGAACCCTTTTGGAACCCTTTTTTCTAAAAGTGTAGATAACATGCAATTTCATAAGCATGAACAGAAATGAATAGGGACTGAGTGACGGAATACGTGGAAAGACAAGTAGAGTGATTGGAAACTGTGTAATAGACATTGGGTCAAAGTAGATAGCACTAAGCACTCTAAGCTCATGACTGTGCCACTTACAGTAAGTTCTGTATAGAAGCAGCCACGGTTGACAGTCTAAGACTGATTAGGTCCATTAGACCTATCAGATGTCAGAATATGACCATTAGAGTAAACACAAACATTCAGGAAAACAACCCCAGTACCACCAACATGTCAGCGGTAGCCGGGTGCTAATCAGGGGTTGGTACCGGTTCAGAGAGCAGAACTGAAAAACGGAAAATAACAAACATTTTCAAGGAACAGAAACAGAACCGGGAATTAAGTGATCTATACTGTTCCTGAATCATTCTTTTTTAAAGCATGGGCACCGGTTAATAACCTAATTTTATGTTCCACAAAAAAAAAACAAAGCACCTGTCACTCAGAAACTTCTTCCAGTGTCTGCCTGCCAGCTGAAAATCTGTGTAGCCTACCTCCCCTCCCCCCTCTGAATATTTATTTTTCATTAGAGAAGAATGGATTAACTTTTTCAATGCTAGTTAAAGATACTATTGTTTCACATTGGATTTATTAACTACAAAAAGGTAATTTTAAACGTTGGTGCCGATCTGCACACACACGCTTGTTAGCTAGCTCTGGTCCAGCGTTAAGCCAATCGAAAATTCAAAGTTCCTCCACAGAAGCTGCTCCTCCCGAGATATAATTCTGTAGGTATAAGTCAGATAATGCATGTCATAACATAATGCACTAGAACAAGGGTCGGCAACCTAAGACATGCGTGCCAGCCTTGGCATGTGTAACCGATGTGAAATGGCTAGCTAGTTAGCGGTGTTGCATGCTAATAGCGTGCGGAAGCAATACTGTTACTGTTACATTGATGCTGTTGACCCGGGACACTGGTTGCTGCGGAAAAGGAGGAGGTCAAAAGGGGAGTGAGTGTGGTCGATGTGAAATGGCTAGCTAGTTCGCGGTGGTGCGCGCTAATAGTGTTTCAATCGGTGACGTCACTCGCTCTGAGACCTGAAGTAGTTGTTCCCCTTGCTCTGCAAGGGCCGTGGCTTTTGTGGCGCGATGGGTAACGATGCTTCGAGGGTGGCTGTTGTCGATGTGTGCAGAGGGTCCCTGGTTCAAGGCGAGGAGAGGGACGGAAGCAAAATTGTTACACATGCAACACATTATATATTTTATATAGTAAAACATATACATAAAGCCACTCCTATGAAGTCACAATAAGAACGAATTCTAATGAATACATCAAAGTTAAAATGACCATAGCATTAAAACTGCTGACCACAACTGCATGTCAGACAAATACAGATTATGCAATGAAATAAGAGGCATGACATCAAAGGAATGACTTAAAATCATCAAGGACGCTTGCCAAACAATATCGACCAAACAATGGGGAAAATCAGAAAGTACAATACAAAGATCTATAGATGCGTTTGAAAAGGAGCGAAGACGGCGCAGGATTCAGCACCTTGGACAGCGCCTTGCCCATCTGATGCAGGTAGGCCTTTAGTGGAGCTCGGTTGTGCTAATGGACAGCACCTCCGTTTAGCGAGCTATGGAATGCACCCGTGTGTCCGCAATTAGACATTCAACAAACACAATTAGTTATAATGCACATATAAAATCATAACTGGCATGCAGATCGGTAGAAATGGTAGGATAAATTGTAAAATGGCACTCCACACAAAACAAGTTGCCGACCCCTGCACTAGAAGTACCCTAGCCCTATGGGTGGTAAATCATTTCATCTGATTAATTTGATTCAATGCAATTTCATCTTTGAGGACTGCAACCGTAGAAATACAATTTCTTTATGCCTATTAATATGCCATTGTCAACTTCCTGTCTATGCTTATTTTGCTCACTGTCAATTGCTCGCTGTCCAGTAAATTAGTATTATGATTAATGCAGTCTGTCTACCGATTCAAAATTGGCCTACAAACGCTCCTTTGCATTATGACAGCTAAATCTCCCATAGTAACCGTGCCATTCCAAACACAAAAACAGCCCAATATAGTGGCCAGTTGTATGTAAGAGGACAGCGCTCTTCTTTTGGTCTTAAAATGGCTTACCGTGTTATAATATAGATTATCAATTTATTTTCCCGTGTCTATTCTCTTCCTTAGTTGTCTGTCAATGTTGTACAATGTTATAGCGAAAGCAAATGCTTAAGAATGAATGATTTGCCATTTATAATGGTTGATATCCAACCGTTGGATCAAGAAATGATTGTAGGCTTATGTGCTGCAAATGAGCGCAAACTAAACCATAATGGTGCCATGCATCTGACTTGACTGTTCGTGATTGAATGTGTTTAAAAATATATATAAATACATTGTTTTAATGTATTTATTTATTTGCTAGGGACAGACACAATGATTCAATGTTTTAATTGTATATATCCCTAACATATTAGGCTATTATTATCTACTTATATATTATCTATACTGCCTAAAACTCTTATAAACCATCTAATAATAAAAACTCAGTCATAACAGTTTTAGTTAAAAGACCATCTTTTTTTATAGGTCCTGAAAAGTTATTCTGATTCCCATGTAAAATAGCCTTTTGAGTGACTATTTTTGGGGGATAGAAACGCTCAGAATTTGAGAAAATGTACTTAGTCTCTCATGGCTAACTACCAGGAAGTTAGAAAAGACAGGCTAAGTGGGCGGAGAGCTTGTATTCATGAGCTCACCTTTATTGACATCTCTTTGAAACTCCTATGTCAAGAAACTTGGATGCAGTGAGCAGTGTTGCAAAGAAATTATCTCATGAAAACTTGGTGATGTACAAAACAACTCAAACAACATTTAAATGTAATAAATTATGTCAATGATTTATATATCTCCCATTTGGCATGTCTCTTGTGTCGCAGTTCACAGCAACACCGATTGATGTGTTGAAATGACAACTGGTAGAGTTTTTAACGGCCCTTCCCCGCCTTTTGTTCCATGCTGGCTGAAGACCTAGCTCGACAGTAACTAGCTAACATCAGATATAGATGAAAGGGGAGACATTTAAGTATCTTTGCCATGGATGGATAGTGTAAACTTTTAATTATATTTGCTGACACCCTACAGTCAAATTTTGGCACCAGTAGAGTAGCTATCTAGTTATATAAATCACGCCCCTCCACAAACACACCTTCTCCGATGTTGGTTACTGGGCGGTACTTATTCAAATGAGGTAAGAGAATATCATGTTACCATTGGTCTATTAAAATGAGAGTTAGGGGGATGTCACCCTAGCCCCTTAATAATCCCGCCTCCTGAATTCAAGTGTTTGACATGGGGGAATGGACCACTAACTTTATGATCAAACTTAATTAATGTGTAAGCAACAGTCTTTTTCTTTTAGTCGTCATACTTTGATCTGGTTTCTTCCAAATAGCATCAAATTCCACGAAAACATGATTTTCACTGTTCATGACTTTTAAGCAAACTTTTAACATCTCTACACTACCAGGGAACAGAGGAATAAAAGTGGCCAGCCAAATGTGAGGATGACACGCTTCTTTTGAGCCTAAAAATGAAGAAAATCGACACAGAATTGTAGGAGCAGATTATCTCACAGCTTCTAATTTTTTGCATATTAAAATATAGATGTCATTACAATGTGCCCAGGGATTCAAGCCAAGCCTCCTGTTCCACCTTCTCTTCCTCTCTCCCCAAGTGCAAAATTTCAGTCTCATCTCGCGCCCTACTGTAAATAACTAGGTAGCTTGTCCGCTTCATAGCAAGCTGCTCTATCCGCATTGATTGGTGAAGTATTTTAATGAGCTAAATGTTTAAAAAAGCACTGTAGATTTTAAAGATTAAAAAAGGAACAATATAAACCGGTACTTTGTTTTTTTCCCGAACTGGTTCAGAACTTTATTTTGCTACTCGGAACAGTGGAACGGAATGAAAAGAAATAGTGGTTCTGTTCAGAACAAAACAATTGGAAAATTATTTAGGTTCAAAGCTTTTGCTACAGCTGCAGATGTTCTTACAAAAAAGCAGCGGTTCGATCAAACAAGGGTTGACTCGGTTTGAGTACTGGCCATCGCAATCAGATAAGGTCCCGCAGGGGGCCTCTCTTATCTTTCAATGAAAAACATTCTTCAGAAGTGGTTCCAGAGGACCAGGGGTATCAACTCTGTATTTATACTCACAAAACCAATTATGTTTCGGGGAATCTCAAATTGTCTTGTCGGAAGAGGGATTTGACTGGCTACAGCGCTTCCACCAAATCCACCCCTCGCTAAGCGGTTATTAGGAATCGGAGACATTTTTCTTTAGCTGTCGGGGCAAGGCGTAAGCGTGGGGGAAATATTTGAAGAGTATGGGCTGTGATGTGACGTTTGAAAGTCTAAGGTGTTCAATGTCAACATTAAATTTCACCCAAGAAAGCTTCACAGATCGAGGAATTGTGAATTTACACTTTGAATTACATTTTGGATACACGGAATGGTTATTAGAATTCTGTCAGGTTGCCCAGAAAAGCAAGAATGCTGATTCAAAATAAATTGAGAATAAATTATAATTGTGCATCATTTTATTGAGTTTGTGTCCTTTATTTAATGGGATAAATATATTATTTTTTACCGGGGGCAAGGCTAGCCTCCTGGCTCCGGCAAGGCCCAGCCCTCCCTATTTCATTCATTCTTAAGGGTGGGTTACCATGCGCAGGGCTGAACTGTGAACGACAGTGTGGAGCTCCATAGGGTGGGCTTAGGGAGTAGGCCATGGTCTCAGGCCCAGGGAGAGGTCAGGCAATAGGGCAGGCAGGTGGATAGGCAGGTCAGGCATGGAGGGCAGGCAACGAGTGTAGGCCTAGAGCTCTGGGCTTAGGCTGTGGAGCTCCAGTGTAAGGCGTGGAGCTCCAGAGGGTGAGGCAGGAGTCAAACACAGAAAGTGGGTGCCTCGAGGGGGGCAGAAGTCAACATGTCAGTGGGAGCCTGTCTGGAGCTCCATAGAGGGCCAAGGGAGAAGGTTGAAAAGTGGGACTGTCATTTTTCAGAGTGCTCCTATTGATTTGTATTGGGTGACCAGGTATTGGGTGCCCGCGGTTAAACTGCTCTAAAACGGCCAGTGGCTCCCCCCAGTGACTGACTCCGGGTAGGGGCCTTGGTCTCCCCAGTCGGGTCTCCCCCAACAAAGCCATGGACCCCCAGCACACCCTTGGGGGCCTCTGGAGCTTTCCCCCTTTCCCGCTCGGATACCAGGTGCATGGATCCAGTGTGCGGTTCCTACTAAAGTAAATCCCTGATATTTATATGCTTGAATCTCTCCCAATACGGACTTGTTGGGGGTCGATTGGGGGTCGCTGGTGAACCGCGTCTGCCCAACTTTCTCTCCCAACACGGACCGGTTGGATCCCATCGCCTGGATTGGCCTATAGTGAGAAGTTCATGGAACTGGCAGTGCGATGCCAGGACAACAACCTCTCGCTCAATGTCAGCAAGACAAAGGAGCTGATCTTAGACTACAGAAAAAGGCGGGCCAAAAATGCCCCCATTAACATCAACGGGGCTGTAGTGGAGCGGGTCGAGAGTTTCAAGTTCCTTGGTGTCCACATCACCAATGATCTACCATAGTCAAAACACACCAAGACAGTCGTGAAGAGGGCACGACAAAACCTTTTCCCCCTCAGGAGGCTGAAAAGATTTGGCATGGGTCCCCAAATCCTCTAAAAGTTATTCAGCGGGACCATCGAGAGCATCCTGACTGGTTGCATCACCGCCTGGTATGGCAACTGCTCGCCGTCTGACCGTAAGGCGTTACAGAGGGTAGTGCGTACAGTCCAGTACATCACTGGGGCCAATCTTCATGCAATCCAGGACCTATATAATAGGCGGTGTCAGATTAAAGCCCATAAAATTGTCAGAGACTTCAGTCACATAATTCATAGACTGTTTTCTCTGCTACCGCATCGCAAGCGGTACCGGAGCACCAAGTCTAGGACCAAAAGCTTCTACCCCCAAGCCATAAGACTGCTGAACAATTAATCAAATGGCCACTGGACTATTACATTGACACCCCTCCACCCCCACCTACATGTACAAATTACCTCTAACCTGTACCCCCGCACACTGACTCGGTACCTGTACCCCCTGTATATAACCTCGTTATTGTTATGTTATTGTGTTTTTATAATTTTTTACTTTAGTTTATTTGGTCAATATTTTCTTAACTCTTCCTAAAGTGCACTGTTGGTTAAGGGCTTGCACGTAAGCATTTCACGGTAAGGTCTAGAATTGTTGTTTTCGGCGCATGTGACAAATAAAGTTTGATTTGATTGTGCCAGACTGGCTCTCCCCCTTTCTCCATCTAGCCACTAGCCTCCGCGTAAAAACAAAATGGTGAAAACACCTTGCTTCCCCAGGTTCCTCCTGGCCGCAGGTGTACTCTCAGGCCCAGTGAGAGGGAATGTGAGTGGGTAGAGATTGTGGGTCTACGCCCCTGGAGGTCTGGCTGTAGAGAGTCAAGGTGGAGTTCCATGGATGGATGGTTGACAAAAGTGGATGTTTGATCATGTACTTTTCACCCACGTATTACATGGGCTGCAGCGAGGTTCAAACTCAAGACCCTTGGGTCGGGAGGCGACACTTCTACCAGGTGTCCTATAAGGACAGAGCGAGCTAGTGCACCCACGTCCTTACCAACCACTGCCTGTTCATTGCCTGCCCAGGTGCCCTCCACAGCTGTGGGCAATCCTGCAATTGTGTAAGGTTGAGCCGAAGTTTGGACATGAAGCTATGGTTAGTGTTGTGGTTGAGGGTTAGGGTTAAGGTAAGGGTTCGGAGGCCTTTGAGTACTAACCTGTTATGATGTTATCCACCAGGGTAGTGGGCATACAGAATATGCCAACCAACAAATCACTAATAGCCAGATTGAGTATGAAGAGGTTGGTGACTGTCCTCATATTCTTGCTCCGCAGCACGATGAAACACACCACACCATTCCCCACCATACAGACCAGGAAGATGAGCAGGTAGGACACAATGAAGACTACCGCCACCGAGGGCTCGTGAAGGTACAAGTCCACATAGGTGATATTCTGATGGGTGGAGTGGTAGGGTGGGTTTTGGAGGTATTGGGGGTCCCTTGAGGAGTTGAAGTAAAAGGTGTTCCAGTCTTCTGAGCTGTTGGAGCAGTTGGGATCCAGAGTCTGCGTCATGGTGGAATCTGAGGAGGGATTGGGGGGGGTGAGGGACAGAGAGAGAAAAAGAAAAATGGGAGGGAGAGTATGACAGCGAGATGGTGGTTTTAGATTGTGGCTTTCTTTGTGCCCTACAGATAGTGAAATGATTTGTCACGTTGGACACCTTGTGAATATACTGTAGTGGTTGACAAAAGAAAAGTTCTGGTAGAGATGATGTGGAACAGTCTGGCTATTTTCATATTTGATTTTTTCTCTCCGCCAAAAGCCACCTTTCTATTGTGGCGTTGAACCTTGAAGGCGCTTACCATTGGCACACAGTACACCATATGTGATAAATCTTATATTGTGTGTACTGTAGGTCTCTATGGATGTGTGTGTGTGTGGCAGTAAGTGGAGGGAGGCGTAAAACATGCTGTAGTGGAGGGTAAACGCAAGTAAATGGCGTTTACGAACCTTTTTTATTTTGCTCAAGCGTTTACCCACCGTTTGTGGGAAAATGCATTAAAAGTATAGGGAGCGTTACTTCTTTAAACAATCCTTAATGGCTTTCAGCATTCACCCACCTATTATTTTACCACTCCATCACTGGGTGTAACCATTTCCACCTTTCAAGTCATTCAGATTTAAATTACCAGGACCGTGTGCTGAGACTATGCTAGAAACATCCTATTTACAAAATCATCCAATCAAGAAAGCCAATACTCAGAAAGGTTAAAGCCTTCCCAATCTACAGGTAATAAAAGGTAATACCACACTCACATGAAGTGGATAGTGATTGGTCACCATGACATACATCATACACAGCCTAGTCTCCAGAAATCAACTAGAACAATTCTTCTGCCGTGATGATTCCGTCAACTGTATGCTGTCTCTCAACTTCACTCGCACGCACGCACGCACACACACACGACAAAAACATGAGCTCGAGTGTAAAATTCCAATGTATTTTTTATGATGATATTCTGCTGGCATGCTGGTACCCCTCTGTGCACCAAGGCATCAAAGCGATCAATCACATCACTGGCAAAATTGGCAAATTTCTCAAATATTTGACTGGAGAGAATTATCCTTGATATCAAGCTCTTTTCTCCATGAAGTTCCAAACTGCCAACGATTGATAAGTACACTCCTTTAGGCTTTTGTTAACTTTCACATATGACATTTTAACAGAGTTGACAAGTAGTTTTGAAGTCCTCCTTTCTAGCTAAATACACTTCACATACCACCTGTGGGCACTTTCATCCTTACCCGACTCTTCACTTTCTTTTCTTTAGAAGTAAACAAGTTCAATTGGATTTAGAAAAAAACTCCACCAACATGAGAAATGATCAGATCAGACTGACTTCCAGATGCTGTCAGTTCACCTGCAGCACTTCATTACTTAAGCCACAGGTGAGACCCGCCGATGGAATTTACCATAGCAATCATTCTGAATTTCAATCAGCATATTCTCCTGGGCAGATCTGGTTTAAAAAAAAAAAAAAAAAAACTTTTGACTGCTTGGAGTGCAAAGTGGGGTTCTCTCTAGTGGGTTTATTTAATTGGTTGCATTGCACCAGGCAAGCTCAATCAAGCACAGCTAAATGAATTGAAAGATCACAGATACTAGTTGAACCCGGGCTAAACACAGATGAACTGATCTGTAATCCTCTACAACCTCCAGTCAACAACTGGACATGACCAGATCTAAGACCAGATTCAAGACCAGATCCAAGACCAGACCAAAGCCAAGATATTAAGATCAGCAAGCAGAATGACTGAGAAGCAGTGAGTCACCCTCTGCACATACACAGAATTCCCGATGTGAAGAAATCAAGAGAGATTTCAGAACCTTGCACAGAACCGAGGTTCCAGCATTCAGCACCACATGACAGTGGACAGCGGCAGTTATGGAAATATTTCAAATTGAACTCATGTAGACGTTAGAATTCAATATGTAATGAAATATCTATTTTTAATGACATTCACACAACCTCAATTTCAGTTGCTGAACTATAAACTTCATTGTGCCAATCTCTAGCTGAAATCTGATGGATGGGAGTGGGTAGACTGCTATACCACCTTCCATTGATCAGAAAGACAGTCGTATACACTGTAGGCCATCTACCCACTGAACTCTGAGTATCAATTAAGGTCAGTCATGTAATTAGGTTGATTGTGGACCATGTGCTGGCAGTCGTCGTCTCCTTTTGAAAAGTGACACTTTGTATGCGTTTTAAATCAAATAAAGGCAAGGTCTTTTTCAATGGATAGGCATAATGCTTTGATGATTCATCATGACTTTCTAACATTTAGAAGAAAATAAAACATGGTAACCCTTTACTTGACACCTAGCGTCATTATGACGTTATGACATGGCCATAACATGGTCATTACTGTCATGACCCATATATTTACACATGCTGTGACATACATCGCATTATTCTAGGCCTAATTATGACAACTACATAAGTGTCAAAACCCACATTCATTCACATTTTTTTTTTCCTGCCAAGAAGTTTCCTTTTGTTTGAAAGTGTGTTCTTCCTTTAATGTAACTTGTATGCATGTTTTACAGTCACGTTTTATTCATCAGATTTGAATAAAGAACTTGTAGAAAATACCCTTTATGACACTGTCAATAAGCATTATAAACATCAGAATCACGTAGGTCAGATTGGCCTACCAAAGTGCATGCTCTTATGTCAGTCAGTCATCAGTTAAAAAGAGGATGTCTTGTCCTGCTCCTGAAATCTGCTCTTGCATTTCATCAGCAACGGAGCTTTGTTGTAGGTGCATGTTTGACATCAATCTGTACACAGTTACCATTTAATATGGTCAATTTCAGAAAATGTGATATAACATAAAAAATACTGTTGACAAGTATGCTATGGTGTAATGGAATGTTTTGCCCTGTGTGGTAGGTTTTTGTCGGTTTGGACACTCTTATGTAGGTGTCATAATCAGCCATAAAATAACGCAATATATGTCACAACCGGTCTAAAAATGTGTCATGAGCATATTATGACAGGTTATGACAAGTTATGTCAGCTGTTATGACATATTATGACATGGTTATGACCGTGTCGTAACGTGTTATGACGCTTGGCGTCAACTAAAGTGTTACCAAAAAAATTAAATAAGAAAGATCTTACCTTACCTTAAGAACTTCATAAAATGTCCAACTGATAATATTTCCTTCCAAAAGGTGATGTAGAAAACTAGAAGAGGATGACTCAAAAGTACGAAGAGATAGATGTGCTCACTTCTGAATGAGAGCACTGCTTTGAAGAAGATCTGTACAACGACCGAGAAGAGAGACACGGACTGACTGTTGTCGCTCCGCACACTTTGGCACAAATAAATCCAATAACAAGCACAAGAAGCGCAGAATTGCAGGGCGGGTAGGTAAAGTGCGTGCTGCTGTCATGATACTGACGGTTTGTCGAGACGGATGGTTTGTTTATACGGTTGTGGCTACCATAACTGCTCTTTGTACTGTAAAATAGGAAATGCCCCCCCCCCCCCCCCCCCCCCTCAAAGAATTAACTCAAAATAATGTTTACGATCACAAACTTTAGGACCCTGTTTATAAACGTGGATGCGACGTTGGCACGTTCATGCTTTTCTGGCACAGTAAATGCCGCACAAGGCTACGGGCCAGAAGGTTAAGGGTTCGCTGACCACCACAAACAAGTCGACCTGATTGTTTTATTATGCCTAAACTACGATCAAAGCCGGCTGCAGACAATGATCAGCTAGAGGGAAATCAGAGTTTCAACATTTTGATGCCATATTTCTAATCATATAATATATATGCAACAAATTTTCCTCCAAAAGGTTTCTGTGCCAACTCTACACACAACCAATAATCAAAGCATATCGACTTCGGGTGTTTCAATATCATGGTTTGCCTTTTCCAACACCACAATAAACAGACTATCAAGGGTGTCAAAAATGTCGGACCCCACTATTGTTTTTTTTATTTTATTGACAAATAAAATCAATCAATCCAAACTGTACAGCGGCCATTTTATAAATGGAAAGAGACATCTGTTACAAAACAACAAAAAGTTGAATGACTTTCTGAGATTGTCGAATCAGGCTTTCGACACTTGGTAAGCCTAGAAGGTAGGAAGGGATGTATTTTCTATATGTCGAAATTGACTTAAAGATGAGCAATAATGACTGTATAAAATAAATAATTAAAATACTGAGCTATATTGTATACACATTTTTTGGGGGGGTGAATGATATTATTTTACAATTGCTCAGAGAAAGAGATGTTGTTTTTTTCTCAAGAAGGTAGGTGCCAAAAGTATTTACACCCCTAAAGATTCTTATAAATAAGGTAGTCAAAAGTTTAGTACTTGGTCCCACATTCCTAGCACGCAATGACTACATCAAGATTGTGAATCTCCAAAGTTGTTGGATCCATTTGCAGTTCGTTTTGGTTGTGTTTCAGGTTATTTTGTGAATGGTAAATAATGTATTGTGTCATTTTGTTTCACTCACTCAGAGTCAATCGTCTCAGGGCATAAATCTCGCCTTCTCCAAACGTCATGTATGAATCCGTAGCTAGTCGTTGTTCAGTCTAGTTATTTTCTGTAGACCTTGATGATGCCGTATGGTTGTTTTTGTCTGTCTACTTGGCATTGTTTAGTAGGACTACTATGTCTGTCCGTATAAATACTCCGTTGCTGATGACGTCTGTCGTTATGTCGTGATCCAAGCCCATGCATCTTGCTATTATTCTTTATTCTAGCCCAAGCATGTTTAACGAGCAATAGATCATTAAAACATCTAATTATAAAAGCAGATCGTTTATTTTGATTGTACAAATATTGTGACATACGAGTCGGGAGGAAAATCTTTGCTCCTCTCAAAAGCGAAATAATATATGGGGCAAGCAATTTAGCCTACCTTCATCTAATGTCTGTAATAAATTCAGGCCGTAGTAGCCAGCCATGCATTCGGGTAGTTATTAGCCTATTTCTTTGATAATTGAATAGGACTAAGTAAGTAAATGGCCCTAATTTGCATTTTCATCTGTCGGGGTCGTTGAACTTTGAACAATGTTTGTGAATGAGTGAAGGTACATAATGATGCGCACTGCGATGCACTCTGAGCGTAGTAATGCAGATTTAAGGTTTAGGCTTTCCGGCATTTAAAGCACACATCCGGTTTTGCCGTTCACCAGAACACGCAGAAGTGTTTATAAACATATTCTATTCTTATTCACAATAAACATGTCTCCAAAATTACACTATACATTATTTACCATTCACTTCTTTTGGGCCCCAAATCATCTGAAACACAACCAAAACGAACTGCAAATGCATCCAATAAGTTTGTAGAGTCACAAGCTCGATGTAGTCATTGTGTGCCGGGAATATGGGCCGAAATACTCATCTTTTGACAAAGCAAACGCTCAAAGTATTTCAAAGATGATAATTATATTTGAACCCAGGTGTATGCTGTGTTCTCTAACCAAGATGCCTGCACATGGAAGTGCAAGCCATTACATGGGCAGTACATGAATGCAGGAGGTCTTTACTGAACATTACAGAGGAAGATGGCACCATGTGGTTCTTGGAACATAAATCCATGTTTAAGGCTTCATCCTCGGTCCCTAGCCATGGCTTAATAGACTACCTGTAACGAGCATCGTCGGGAGAAGGAGAAGACCAAGGTGCAGCGTGGTAAGTATTCATAATACTTTTAATAAATACGAATACTTGAACAAAAAACGACAAAACAACAAACGAACAGTTCTGCAAGGTGATATACACAAAACAACTACCCACAAACACAGGTGGGAACAGGCTACCTAAGTATGGTTCTCAATCAGAGACAACGATTGACAGCTGCCTCTGATTGGGAACCATACCAGGCCAAACACATAGAAATACAACACACAGAACAAAACATAGAATGCCCACCCCAACTCACAACCTGACCAACCAAAATAGAGACATAAAAAGGATCTCTAAGGTCAGGGTGTGACACTACCATAATTAACTACAGTCGATTTGTGCCCTGCTGTGTGTTTGATGATTGAGAGAGGAGGAAAGGCAGGCTCAAACATACTGAACGTGTATGACAAGGCCGGCTCCAAGCGTAAGCGACATAAGTGGCCACTTACCGCCCCCAGCCATTAGGGGGCCTGTCATCCCAAATAATGTCCCCCGACCAAAAAGTGTCCACCTGCGTTACAATGGGATTCAATGAAATATTAGCGTCCGTTGCTATATCAATGGTGTGATGACCTAATGATTAGAAATTTGGAGTTCATTACAGCCTAAATCACAGGTGTCAAACTCATTCCACGGAGGGCCGAGTGTCTGCGGGTTTTCGCTCCACCCTTGTACTTGATTGATGAATTAACATCACTAATTAGTCAGGAACTCCCCACACCTGGTTGTCTAGGGCTTTATTGAAAGGAAAGACCAAAAACCTGCAGACACAAGGCCCTCCGTGGAATGAGTTTGACACCCCTGGCCTAAATGATGTTCTTGACATCATCGCTATGCAAACAAACGTGATTTCCGTGACAATTTCGCTGTTTTAACAAGTTATGTTTAGTTAATAAAATGAAAACATTACTTCAAACTACTTTTAGGTACCTTGTTAACATTACAACACGAAATCCATGTCTTAAACGTTACTACTTTTCGGAAATGGCAAAGAAAACGTTTAATCTGCTTGACACATTAAAGTTACTTACCTTACAGTTCACAGTCAGCTAATTTCCACCCCATTCATATGTAAATCCGTTTTAATCTATCTCTCATTGCTCTTTTGGTTGAATATACATGTACAGTTGAAGTCGAACGTTTACATACACTTAGGTTGGAGTCATTTAAACTCGTTTTTCAACCACTCCACAAATGTCTTATTAACAAACTATAGGTTTGGCAAGTCGGTTAGGACTTACTTAGTGCATGACACAAGTAATTTTTCCAACAATTGTTTACAGACAGATTATTTCACTGTATCACAATTCCAGGGGGTCAGAAGTTTACATACACTAAGTTGACTGAGCCTTTAAACAGCTTGGAAAATTCCAGAAAATGATGTCATGGCTTTACAAGATTCTGATAGTCTAATTGACATCATTTGAGTCAATTGGAGGTGTACCTGCGGATGTATTTCAAGGCCTACCTTCAAACTCAATGCCTCTTTGCTTGACATCATGGGAAAATCAAAAGGAATCAGCCAAGACCTCAGAAAAATAATTGTAGACATCCACAAGTCTGGTTCATCCTTGGGAGCAATTTACAAATGTCGGAAGGTACCCCGTTCATCTGTACAAACAATAATACGCAAGTAATAACACCATGGGACCACGCAGCCGTCATACCGCTCAGGAAGGAGACGCGTTCTGTCTCCTAGAGATGAACGTACTTTGGTGTGAAAAGTGCAAATCAATCCCAGAACAACAGCAAAGGACCTTGTGAAGATGCTGGAGGAAACAGGTACAAAAGTATCTATATCCACAATAAAACGAGTTATTGACAAAACCTGAAAGGCCACTCAGCAAGGATGAAACCACTGCTCCAAAACCGCCTTAAAAAATCCAGACTACGGTTTTCAACTGCACATGGGGACAAAAATCGTACTTTTTAGAGAAATGTCCTCTGGTCTGATGAAACAAAAATAGAACTGTTTGGCCATAATGACCATCGTTATGTTTGGAGGAAAAAGGGGGAGGCTTGCAAGCCGAAGAACACCATACCAACCGTGAAGCGGTTGGCAGCATCATGTTGTGGCGTTGCTTTGCTGCAGGAGGTAGGAAAATGATGAGGATATATTGAAGCAACATCTCAAGACATCAGTCAGGAAGTTAAAGCTTGGTCGCAAATGGGTCTTCCAAATGGACAATGACCCCAAGCATGCTTCCAAAGTTGTGGCAAAATGGCTTAAGGACAACAAAGTCAAGGTATTGGAGTGGCCATCACAAAGCCCTGTCCTCAATCCCATACAATTTTTTTGGGGCAGAACTGAAAAAGCTCGTGCGAGCAAGGAGGCCTACAAATCTGACTCAGTTACACCATCTCTGTCAGGAGGAATGGAACAAAATTAACCCAACTTATTGTGGGAGGCTTGTGGAAGTTTACCCGAAACGTTTGACCCAAGTTAAACAATTGAAAGGCAATGCTTCCAAATACTAATTGAGTGTATGTAAACGTCTGACCCATTGGGAATGTGATGAAAGAAATAAAAGCTGAAATAAATAATTCTCTCTACTATTATTCTGACATTTCACGTTCTTAAAATAAAGTGGTTAGCCTAACTGACCTAAAACAGGGAATTCGTACTTGGATTAAATGTCAGGAATTGTGAAAAACTGAGTTTAAATGTATTTGGGCTAAGGTGTATGTAAACTTCCGACTTCAACTGTAGGTATTTGTAGGATGTCACTTTTTCAATGGATAAGCCACCAGATGTGACAATGCTAACCTTCTCTGGCTGAGTGCAAACTCTGGTAAAGGTCATGATTTTTGTACATTCAAGACCAGTTTGAGACCATAAAGGGAGGCCTGCAGTGACTGAAAAGCAGTCTGGAGCTCTTCAACAGTGTCACGCCCTGACCTTAGAGATCCTTTTTATGTCTCTATTTTGGTTGGTCAGGGCGTGAGTTGGGGTGGGCATTCTATGTTTTGTTCCTTGTGCCTTATTTCTATGTGTTTGGCCTGGTATGGTTCCCAATCAGAGGCAGCTGTCAATCGTTGTCTCTGATTGAGAACCATACTTAGGTAACCTGTTCCCGCCTGTGTTTGTGGGTAGTTGTTTTCTGTTTTGTGTATTGCACCTTGCAGAACTGTTCATTTGTCGTTTTGTTGTTCTTTTTATTCAAGTATTTGTATTTATTAAAAGGTATTATGAATACTTACCACGCTGCACCTTGGTCTTCTCCTTCTCGTTACAAACAGACTGAACCAGAGAAGGAGCACATTAATATACAGTGGGGCAAAAAAGTATTTAGTCAGCCACCAATTGTGCAAGTTCTCCCACTTAAAAAGATGAGAGAGGCCTGTAATTTTCATCATAGGTACACTTCATAGTTGAAGTGTACCTATGATGAAAATTACAGGCCTCTCTCATCTTTTTAAGTGGGAGAACTTTGTATGACTGTATGACTGTAGCACCTGCATATAGATGCAGTTTTGCTGGCTGCATCCCATGTCCCAGATCTTTAATACAAATGGAGTCAACACAGGAGCTAAAATAGAACCCTGGGGCACACCTCTATTATTCTCAAGAAAGCTAGACTTGTGATTGTCAGTATATAACACATTGTATTCTTTCAGGAAGATAGTTCCTAAACCAATTTACTGCCCCTTCACTGATACCAATGTTACTGAGTCTAGCTAGCAACATGGTCAATTCAAGTGCATTTATGATGGAATTTGCCACTACCATAGCTGCAGTTGTGGTGCCGTGCCCCGATCTAAAGCCAGACTGAACCCCGCTCAGTATGTTCTTTTCAATTAACACGTTTTTTACCTGTGAGTTCACTAGGGATTCATAGACTTTGGCCAGGATAGGGAGTTCACTAGGGATTCATAGACTTTGGCCAGGATAGGGAGTTCACTAGGGATTCATAGACTTTGGCCAGGATAGGGAGTTCACTAGGGATGCATAGACTTTGGCCAGGACAGGGAGTTTGGAGATAGGACGATCGTTATTAACATCTGAGAGATCTCCACCCTTTAGCATTGGGAGAACATATGCTGATTTGCTGCTGTTGTGTGCAAAGAGAATTACCTTTCAATTTGTTCTCCCACCATTCCTGGTACCAGTCAAGGGACTTGCCCATGGCAGTCTTGTTGGTCCATTCACCAAACCTGGAGGAGGGGGTAGGAAAGCGATATCTATTGACAATGTAAGATATTAAAATATGTCTGATTATGTACCATGGAAAAGCAAAAACAAAATGTGAAAAATAAATCAAACAAACCATTGGTGACAGAATATAACCTAAAACATCAGTACATTGTTCCAGGGTTCATGACCTCGGTCACTCAAGATGACCTCGGGAGAACCGTGGGTGTTGAAGATGTCCACCGTCGCCTTGGAAGTGGCCTCGCCAGTCTCGTCCTTGATGGGTATCATACAAAAACAAAAATCATTTTTTTGGTTCCTAGCACTCTTTTTAATGGGTTACAGAAGGGAATTTAGAGTTAACTCTTCCTTAATGGGCATTGCCTCCAGTGATCGGTCTTCCTCAGACACCAGCTGTTGCCATTCCTGGATTTTGTGAAGGTTCCGATGAGGTCCATCCCTAACATTTAAAGTGTTAGAGAGAAGATTACTTTATTATTACCTATATCTGTGTCGTGCAGTATGCATATTTTCATATTTGTAAGGATACTGAAACACACACATACCTCCTTGAACTCTGCTGTGGTCAAATAAAGTAACCATTACAAAACAATTTATCCGTGCAAAATTTGAATTGGGACACTTACTGCTCATGTGCCATGGTGAAACAACTTTGATGGGCTTCAACTCCGGCGCCACGGTCTTCGCCCTCTCAAACTTCTGGCAGGCTAGACAGGTTACTGACCTTAAAGCAAAAAGGTGACAAATTGAAACATTGTGTGCTCTCTGATATGACATTCACTGAAACCATAATCATTTCAGATATAATAGAATGTGATTCATAAACAAAAGGTTATTTCCCTTGCCCAGCTGTCCACCTCCTCGACAATTCCCTGTCAGAAGAAGCGTAGGTTGATTTTGGCAATCATGCGCTTCACTCTGAAAGGGCCAAAATGCATCTCGGTCAGCACGGCCTCCTTCTCCGCCTTAGTAAAAATCACCCTCCTGTGTGGCTGGCCATCCTTCCCACGTAGGTACATGTGATTGCCTAACAAGTTGGAAGAGAAGAGTTGTTGAAATACTCAAGTCTAAGTTTGTAGGCCGTCATTGTAAATAAGAATTTGTTCTTAACTGACTTGCCTAGTTAAATAAAGGTTAAATAAATGAAAATAATATACATTTGCACTGGTGTCTTTCTCTCTCTCTCTGTTACTGTTACTGTTGAGAGGTAGAACATTAGAATACACAAGGTGCAATTTCAAAATGTGGTTTTTCATCAGCCGTTTTTCTCTTGTTATGCCAGTCACTGACAGTCAGTAGTGTAGTGGGGACATGTCACTTTTTTTCATATAATTTTTCAGACAGGGCGCCTTTCTTTCGTTGGGCGGGCCGTTTGGGACATTTTGGGCAGCTTTAGAGTCTACCCACTTCTCCAGGCACCACTCCAACACTGTGTGCAAGTTGTGATGTGCTTTAGCCTCAAAGTCAAAGCCGTTGAGGGAGGTACTAAGCTAACATATGGAATTGTTTTAAGATGGTCATACCATGGATCATTTAGCCATTTGATTTTACATTTTACATTTAGAAATGAACTGACAGAATATTGAATTTGGCCTATACTAACACATTCGTAAGTGGCAAAAAACAGTCAAAATATAAATCATAAGGAATAAGGTTTTAAAGTGTCTGTCCTGTATCTAGGGGATATGAGAAGACTCAAATATTTTTCCTTCTTTGGACACATAGTTAACCCCTTGTTGGCACAAAACTATCTCCACACTTCCAATAGTTTGTATGGGTTACCTACAGATGAGTCTCGTGACACGTGTGGGGGTCGTAGTGCAAAAAAACCTGATATCTCTATCTTACACGAGCAGATCATTTTTATTATATTATTTAGACTCGTCCCGTCAGTTGAGGATGCCTGGTCATTCTTTAAAAGTAACTTCCTCAACATCTTAGATAAGCATGCCCCGTTCAGAAAATGCAGAACTAAGAACAGATATAGCCCTTGGTTCACTCCAGACCTGACTGCCCTCGACCAGCACAAAAACATCCTGTGGCGGACTGCAATAGTCCCCGCGATATGCAACTGTTCAGGGAAGTCAGGAACCAATACACGCAGTCAGTCAGGTAAAGCAAAGGCTAGCTTTTTCAAGCAGAAATTTGCATCCTGTAGCTCTAACTCCCAAAGGTTCTGGGACACTGTAAAGTCCATGGAGAACAAGAGCACCTCCTCCCAGCTGCCCACTGCACTGAGGCTAGGTAACACGGTCACCACTGATAAATCCGTGATAATCGAAAACTTCAACAAGCATTTCTGGCCATGCCATCCTCCTGGCTACTCCAACCTTGGCCAACAGCTCCGCTCCCCCCCCCCCCCCCCCCCCCCTTCTCCGCTGTGCAATCCGGTTTCCGAGCCGGTCACGGGTGCACCTCAGCCACGCTCAAGTTACTAAATGATATCATAACCGCCATCATTAAAAGACAGTACTGTGCAGCCGTCTTCATCGACCTGGCCAAGGCTTTTGACTCTGTCAATCACCATATTCTTATCAGCACACTCAGTAGCCTCGGTTTTTCTGATGACTGCCTTGCCTGGTTCACCAACTACTTTGCAGACAGAGTTCAGTGTGTCAAATCGGAGGGCATGTTGTCTGGTCCTCTGGCAGTCTCTGTGGGGGTACCACAGGGTTCAATTCTCGGGCCGACTCTTTTCTCTGTATATATCAATGATGTTGCTCTTGCTGCGGGCGATTCCCTGATCCACCTCTACGCAGACGACACCATTCTGTATACTTCTGGCCCTTCCTTGGACACTGTGCTATGTAACCTCCAAACGAGCTTCAATACCATACAACACTCCTTCCGTGGCCTCCAACTGCTCTTAAAAGCTAGTAAAACCAAATGCATGCTTTTCAACCGTTCGCTGCCTGCACCCGCCCGCCCGACTAGCATCACCACCCTGGACGGTTCCGACCTAGAATATGTGGACATCTTTAAATACCTAGGTGTCTGGCTAGACTCTAAACTCTCCTTCCAGACTCATATTAAACATCTCCAATCCAAAATCAAATCTAGAATCGGCTTTCTATTTCGCAACAAAGCCTCCTTCACTCACGCCGCCAAACTTACCCTAGTAAAACTGACTATCCTACCGATCCTCGACTTTGGCGATGTCATCTACAAAATAGCTTCCAATACTCTTCCAATACTCTACACTAAGATAAACTGCAAACTAGATGCAGTTTATCATAGTGCCATCCGTTTTGTTACTAAAACACCTTATACCACCCACCACTGCGACCTGTATGCTCTAGTCGGCTGGCCCTCGCTACATATTCGTCGCCAGACCCACTGGCTCCAGGTCATCTGTAGGTCCATGCTAGGTAAAGCTCCGCCTTATCTCAGTTCACGATAACAACACCCACCCGTAGCACGTGCTCCAGCAGGTATATCTCACTGATCATCCCCAAAGCCAAAACCTCATTTGGCCGTCTTTCCTTCCAGTTCTCTGCTGCCTGTGACTGGAACGAATTGCAAAAATCGCTGAAGTTGGAGACTTTTATTTCCCTCACCAACTTTAAACATCTGCTATCTGAGCAGCTAATCGATCGCTGCAGCTGTACATAGTCCATCTGTAAATAGCCCACCCAATTTACCTACCTCATCCCCATACTGTTTTTATGTATTTACTTTTCTGCTCTTTTGCACACCAGTATCTCTACTTGCACATGATCATCTGATGATTTATCACTCCAGTGTTAATCTGCTAAATTGTAATTATTCGCTCCTATGGCCTATTTATTGCCTACCTCCTCATGCCTTTTGCACACAATGTATATAGACTCTTTTTTTCTTATTTTTTTTCTACTGTGTTATTGACTTGTTTATTGTTTACTCCATGTGTAACTCTGTGTTGTTGTCTGTTCACACTGCTATGCTTTATCTTGGCCAGGTCGCAGTTGTAAATGAGAACTTGCCTACCTGGTTAAATAAAGGTGACATAAAATAAATAAATAAATAAGACTGACACACAGGTGTGTCAATAGACTCTTAGGCTATGATACAGACAAGGTGTCAATTACCTGCATCATTGACTAAAGAAGTACATCTTCTTGACACGGCCACCCTGAGCATACAGTATGTCTCTACCAGCGAAAACACAATTACTACAGTGTTCTCTACTGTAAAGCCTGGTTGCAGAGGATTAGATAAGAGAGAAATTAAAGATGTTATTATGCAGTACTTGTGCGGTGTGTGTGTGTGCAAGTGCGTGCATGTGTATGTACAGCACATATATATAAAATATCTATGCTCTAACAACCCCGATACTCATTAGTTCACAGTTTTCATACCAGACTTTCAGACCAAACCATAGGCTACATCCCAAATAGCACATTGCCTTCACATTGCAGTACATTTGACCCGGGGCTAAATAGGGAATGGAGTGCCATTTGTAGCAAAGCCATTATTCTCCTTGCCTTTACTATCACCACTGCACTTGCCTTGTTTAACCCTATCAGCTGTTTAAGAAAAGATAACAGAAGGTATCTTCTATTCAGGCCTTACGCAGTCACAGAATCACAGAGGGCAAAAATGTATATTATTATTCTGGCCTTTATGTAACGTAATCACCAACTGGGTCAAAGGTCAGGGTTTTCCTTTGCATGTAAATGCATTCGTAATGAATGACTTAAAGCCTACTTTGAATACTGCTGATACTGTTACACGTTCTCAGTGTAAGAAATTAACGCCCGTATTGTTACAGTTAATCATTTTGGGGTGTTGTTTGTTTAAACGCTGTAGTTTGTAAAGATTAATTTGCATATTTCCCAGGGTTCCTTTTCTTTGAGTGAATTGTAGCGTTACAACCCATGACTGTATTTGTTAGTGACAGACAAAAGTATTTTAAATTCTTTCTTTTGTAAAGCCTGTGACTTTCACGAAGTGAGTATCTAGGTGATTGCCATCATTCAAATTAAACTCTATGAAAAACAATATATGCAGGTACATCCTAAGGCCTTACTTTGTTGGCCTAGGTTTACCCTAACACAGTGGTGTTAGGAAACTCCTGGTTTACAGGCCACATCAGGCTTGCAAGTCACATTGTGCTGGCTTGCAAAGTGATGTGTAATTCCTATTGGAATCTAGCCAAAGTTAGGATATCTAACATTTAGATTTTTTATTAATCTGCATTCAGAATGACTGTCAGGATCAGGTAAATTGACAAGAAGACTACCTAAACCATTTAAACTGGAACAACCATTTCAGCAACAGGTGCAATAAATCTAATTATTTGACTGGATTAGTTTAGATTTTTTGTTGTTATTTATCTTTGTGTAGGTTAAGATTAATCATTGGTTTTAGTATAGACATTGCCATTGAGTGCTTCCTTTCTTCAACGGTAAGAAACTCAAGTAGAGTAAACTACAGTACAGTACAAAAGAGTACAGTAGAGTAGGGTACAGTGCAGTACAGTAGAGCACAGTACAGTAGCGCATAGTACAGTGCAGTAGAGTAAAGTAGGGCACAGTACAGTAGAGCACAGTACAGTATCTTAGAGTAGGGTACAATCCAGTATAGCACATTAAAGACATCTATGTTTTGGACAAATAGATTTCAGTGTTTGGGCTCTTGGAGGGTTGGAGCCCCCATGCTGGCTATTTTCCTGTCCACTACCCACACTGCGGTCCTCTGTATTTTAGTTGGTAGAGCATGGTGCATGCAGACAGATGGTGCATCACCATGTGGCCATGCGGAGTGGGGTCCAATCCCATCACCTGGTGATATTTGTAAGGATGTGACTTTAATGTGTGTGTTTTGGTAGTGACTTCAAAAAGTTGGACAGCATTTTTTAGAGAAAGATGTTAAAAAAATAAACAAGACTACTAATTAGCTCAGTATCTTTGAATGTAGAAATAGAACATCTTGAGTTGTTCTATTGTTCCAAAAATGACGAAAATCATGAATTGCTTTATTTTCAAACATGAAGTTTAGCAGTCAGGGTTTGGGACAGCTATCTATCAATATAGATATATGTATAAACAAATGACTAAACAATTTGGATCCCTTCACAGCCTCAGAGGATCTAGATAACTTTTTTAACCTCTCTGGAATACAATTGAATTATGATCAGTGCACCCACCATATTACACATTGGATTACTAAATAATACAACTTTTATATTACCGTGTAGTTTACCAATAAAATGATATGACGGTGTGGACATCGTGGACATACTAGATATTCATATCCCGACAGAAAGAAATTCTCACCACAATACATTTGAATAGAAAGTTAGCAAAAACAGTTAAGATCTTGCTAACATGGAAAGGAAAATACCCGTCTATTTGTGAAAAATCACACTGATTAACTCTTTACGCATTTCCCAGTTTACCTATTTGCTTATGGCCCTGCCTACACCTAATGACTTGTTTTTTTAAATTAAATGAGCAAAAGATATGCCATTTTATTTGGAACGTTAAGCCAGACAAAATTAAACGGGCCTATTTATATAATGAATATGAATTCGGAGGGCAGAAATGATAAAAAATTCAAAACTATACTTAAATCCAATCTGGTTCTCTACCAGATTAGTAAGAATGGCTCACCCCGTGTTCAAGAATGGACTTTTTCCCTTTATTCTGATTACAACTTCTCACTTTTGGTTATTTGAAAATGAAATAATCTCCAAAATATTGTTATTTTTAAAACAAGCCATAGAAAGTTGGTTGCTATTTCAGTTTAATCGACCAGAAAAGACAGAACAAATATTATGGTTAAACTCAAATATATTAATTGATTTTTTACGATACAATCTTTGTTTTAGGGTATCTGAGGAGTAAATAGAAACATATTTTAACTTGTTGAAACAAAGTTTAGGAGTAGATTTTTGGATTCTTTTCTCTGCACGTTGAACGAGTGGATTACTCAAATCGATGGCGCCAACTATTTGGGGTATTGTAACGGGTGTCGTAATCCTCCTCCTCAGACGAGGAGAGGAGAGAAGGATCGGAGGACCAAAACGCAGCGGGTGTTGAATACATAATGATTTATTAGACACGACGAAACAATGACACGAACTATACTTGAATAAACTACAAAATAACAAAACAAATGTGTAGACAGACCTGAACAATACGAACTTACAAATAACACGAAGAACGCACGAACAGGGAAAATAGACTACACAAAAGAACGATGTACAAAACAAACCGAAAACAGTCCCGTGTGGTGCGCAGACACAGACACGGAAGACAATCACCCACAAACAAACAGCGTGAACACACCTACCTTAATATGACTCTCAGAGGAAATGAAAAACACCTGCCTCTAATTGAGAGCCATATCAGGTCACCCAAAACCAACATAGAAACAGAAAACATAGACTGCCCACCCACACTCACGTCCTGACCAACTAACACATACAAAA
The DNA here is from genome assembly GCF_029448725.1 of Salvelinus fontinalis. Lineage (NCBI taxonomy): Eukaryota > Metazoa > Chordata > Actinopteri > Salmoniformes > Salmonidae > Salvelinus > Salvelinus fontinalis. The sequence continues at coordinate 15,920,616 of NC_074674.1, forward strand.
CTAACAGATACCAGGTCAGGAACGTGACATAACCCCCCCCTTAAGGTGCGAACTCCGGGCACACCAGCACAAAGGCGGATCCTGTCTGGTCGGCGGCTCTGGCGGATCCTGTCTGGTCGGCGGCTCTGGCGGATCCTGTCTGGTCGGCGGCTCTGGCGGATCCTGTCTGGTCGGCGGCTCTGGCGGATCCTGTCTGGTCGGCGGCTCTGGCGGCTCCTGACTGACGAACGGCTCTGGCGGCTCCTGACTGACGAACGGCTCTGATGGCTTGGGACAGACGGGAGGCTCTAACGGCTCGGGACAGACGGATGGCTCAGACGGCGCTGGGCAGACGGATGGCTCAGACGGCGCTGGGGAGACGGATGGCTCAGACGGCGCTGGGGAGACGGATGGCTCAGACGGCGCTGTGGAGACGGATGGCTCAGACGGCGCTGGGGAGACGGATGGCTCAGACGGCGCTGGGGAGACGGATGGCTCAGACGGCGCTGGGGAGACGGATGGCTCAGACGGCGCTGGGGAGACGGATGGCTCAGACGGCGCTGGGGAGACGGATGGCTCAGACGGCGCTGGGGAGACAGATGGCTCAGACGGCGCTGGGGAGACGGATGGCTCAGACGGCGCTGGGGAGACGGATGGCTCAGATGGCGCTGGGCAGACGGATGGCTCTAGCCGGATGAGGCGCACTGTAGGCCTGGTGCGTGGTGCCGGAACTGGAGGTACCGGGCTAAAGACACGCACCTTCAGGCTAGTGCGGGAAGCAGCAACAGGGCACACTGGACTCTCAAGGCGTACTATAGGCCTGGTGCGTGGTAACGGCACTGGTGGTACCGGAGTACGGGGAGAAGGAACAGTGCGTACAGGACTCTGGAGACGCACAGGTGGCTTAGTGCGTGGTGCCGGAACTGGAGGCACTGGGCTGGAGACACGCACCATAGGGAGAGTGCGTGGAGGAAGAACAGGGCTCTGGAAACGCACTGGAAGCCTGGTGCGTGGAGTAGGCACTGATGGTACTGGGCTGGGGCGGGAAGGCGGCGCCGGATATACCGGACCGTGCAGGCGTACTGGCTCCCTTGAGCATTGAGCCTGCCCAACCTTACCTGGTTGAATGCTCCCCGTCGCCCGACCAGTGCGGGGAGGTGGAATAACCCGCACCGGGCTATGTAGGCGAACCGGGGACACCATGCGTAAGGCTGGTGCCATGTAAGCCGGCCCGAGGAGACATACTGGTGGCCAGATATGTAGGGCCGGCTTCATGACATCCGGCTCAATACTCAATCTGGCCCGGCCGATACGTGGAGCTGGAATGTACCGAACCGGGCTATGCACGCGTGCAGGAGACACCATGCGCTCTACTGCGTAACACGGTGTCTGCCCGTACTCTCGCTCTCCACGGTAAGTACAGGGAGTGGGCGCAGGTCTCCTACCTGACTTCCCCACTCTCCCTTCTAGCCCCCCCCCAAGAAATTTTTTGGGGTTTACTCACAGGCTTCCAGCCACGTCTCCTTGCTGCCTCCTCATACCACCGCTCCTGGGCTGTAGCTGCCTCCCTCTCTTCCTGAGAGCGGCGATTCTCTCCTGCCTTAGCCCAGGGTCCTTCTCCATTCACGATCTGCTCCCATGTCCACGAGTCCTGTTTTTTTTGTTGCGCTCTCCCCCGTCGCTTGGTCCTATGTTGGTGGGTGATTCTGTAACGGGTGTCGTAATCCTCCTCCTCAGACGAGGAGAGAAGGATCAGAGGACCAAAATGCAGCGGGTGTTGAATACATAATGATTTATTAGACACGACGAAACAATGACACGAACTATACTTGAATAAACTACAAAATACCAAAACGAATGTGTAGACAGACCTGAACAATACGAACTTACAAATAACACGAAGAACGCACGAACAGGGAAAATAGACTACACAAAAGAACGATGTACAAAACAAACGGAAAACAGTCCCGTGTGGTGCGCAGACACAGACACGGAAGACAATCACCCACAAACAGTGTGAACACACCTACCTTAATATGACTCTCAATCAGAGGAAATGAAAAACACCTGCCTCTAATTGAGAGCCATATCAGGTCACCCAAAACCAACATAGAAACAGAAAACATAGACTGCCCACCCACACTCACGTCCTGACCAACTAACACATACAAAACTAACAGAAACCAGGTCAGGAACGTGACAGGTATAAAGAAGGATTTTATCTAACAAAACTACACTACATGTTATAGCTGGGACCCTTTGGATGACAAATCAGAGGAAGATTTTCAAAAAGTAAGTGAATATTTAATCGTTATTTGTGTATATATGTGCCGGTGGAAAAATATTTTGATGTGCACCTCAAACAATCGCATGGCATGTTTTCGCTGTAATAGCTACTGTAAACCGGACAGTGCAGTTAGATTAACAAGAATTTAAGCATTCAGCCGACATAAGACACTTTTTTGTACATAAATAATCATAAATATTATGGATTTTAAACATTTATTTGAATCCCGCTAGCGGGACACCGATCCTTTACAATCTGTAGAAACTATGAGAATACAAAGGCTCAGGACTTTTGTGAAATATCACAGCACAGTTGAAAAATATATGGGTAATAGAAATCAAAACTGGATGGTGTTGTCACGATCGTGTGGAGGATTGATGGACCAAAACGCAGCAGTAGGAAAATAAGCCATATTCCTTTTAATGAATACGAAGGCAAAACGAAACAAAAACACTTATACACTAAACAAAACGATCGTGAAGCTAAGAACGAAGTGCACACACAGGCTACAAACGTATAACATAGACAATTACCCACAATCAAATGAAAGCCTATGGCTACCCTAAATATGGCTCCCAATCAGAGACAACAGAAATCAGCTGTCTCTAATTGGGAACTCATTCAGGCAACCATAGACTCTCCTAGACAACTAAACCAACATAGACACAGCTAGACACATGCACTCAACACAAACCCATACACTACACCCAACACCCCCTTTACCATATAATCACCCAAAACCGACAAAACACAAATAATCCCCATGTCACACCCTGACCTAACTAAAATAATAAAGAAAACAAATATTACTAAGGCCAGGGCGTGACAGGTGTTCAGAGATGGATGGGAGGGGTTGAAAAACTAAATATCTAATGTAAAATATACTGTGTCCAAAAAATGTATATAGTATGTATAAACTGGAAATAGAAGCCTAAGTATTGTTGTCCATTAGTTTACTCCAATTAGGGGAGGGATTGTAGGTTTAGGGAAAAGAATAAAGAGGGAATATATATATCAAAAATAAAAATACTGAACAAAAATATAAACGCAACTTGTAAAGTGTTGGTCGCATTTTTCATGAGCTGAAATAAAAGATCCAAGAAATGTTCCATATGCACAAAAAGTGTATTTCTCTCAAATGTTGTGCACAAATTTGTTGACATCCCTGTTAGTGAACATTTATCCTTTGCCAAGATAATCTGTCCACTTGACATGTGTGGCATATCAAGACGCTGATTAAACAGCATGATCATTAAACAGGTGCACCTTGTGCTGGGGACAATAAAAGGTCATTCTAAAATGTGTAGATTTGACACACAACACGATGCCTCAGATGTCTGAAGTTTTGAGGGAGCGTGCAATTGGCATGCTGACTGCAGGAATGTCCAACAGAGCTGTTACCATCGAATTGAATATTCATTTATCTACCATAAGCCGGCTCCAACGTAGTTTAGAGTATTTGGCAGTACATCCAACCGGCCTCACAACCGTAGATCACCCATGGCTGCGCCCCTGATTTCATGTGATATCCATAGATTAAGGCCTGATGAATTTATTTCAATTGACTGATTTCCTTCTAAAAACTGTAACTAAGTAAAATTGTTGCATGTTGCATTTATATATTTGTTCAGTATATTTACCCAAAAATATATGGGGGATTGAAAATGACACAGACAATTACATTGATAGAAGCCACAATCTGCAATATTAAAGTTGATCTACCCCTTAAATTAAAAAACTAAAATAATAATAATAATTTTCAATAACTGTCATGAGCCTTCCATCCATGGAGCCTGTCAGTTTCTTGATCTGTTCACAATCAATTTTTACTGAAGCAGCAACCACAGCCTCCCAAATGCTGTTCAAAGAGGTGTATTGTCCTCCCTCACTGTAAATCTCACATTTGAGAAGGGCCCACAAGTTCTCAATAGGATTTAAGTCAGGGGAGGAAGGGGGCCAGGTCATTATTCAGGCATCTTTGAGGCCCTTGCTGGCTAGCCAAGCAGTGGAGTACTTGGATGTGATGGAGCATTGTCCTGCATAAAGATCATGGCCTTCTAGAATGCTGAGGACTTCTTCCTGTACCACTGTTTGACGAAAGAATCTTCCAGAAACTGGCAGTAGGTTTGGGAGTTGAGTTTCAGTCCATCTTCAACCCGAAAAGGTCCAACTACCTCATCCTCAATGATAGCAGCCCATAGAAGTACCCCTCCTTCACCTTTCTGGCACCTGACTCGAAGTGGTGCCCCTGTGTCCATTACTGATCCAGCCACGGGCCCATCCATCTGGTCCATCAAGAGTCACTCTCCTTTCATCTGTCCATAAAACCTTTGAAAAATCTGTCTTCAGGTATTTCTTTGCCCAATCTTGACACTTCAACTTGTGAATCTTATTCAGTGGTGGTCTTGTTTCAGTCTTCTTGACCTTGGCCACGTCTCTGAGCACTTGACACCTTGTACTTCTGAACACTCCAGGTAGGTTGCCGTTCTGGAATATGGTGGCACTGGAGCATAACGGGTTCCTGGTAGTTTGACGTTTAAGTCTTCTCAAGTCTTTTGCAGTTCATTTGCGCCTTTTCTTCCCCGTGTGTTTTTTGCGCCCCAGTTGACTATTCGCAACAAAACGTTTGATTGTCCGGTGGTCACGCCTCAATAGTTTCGCTATTTAAAGAGTGTCGCATCCGTCTGAAAGGCATTTTACATTTTTGGCTTTTCAGTGTCAGTTAAATCTCTTTTCTGGCCCATTTTACCTGAGGTAATGAGAGAATGCCTAATAATTATGCACATCTTGATATAATGTGTTATTCACTTTCGCCACACCCTCCCTCATTACACAAATACATATCACCTGAAAATGAATAAATCCTATTAGCATTCAACTTTATATGGATTGGAGTTGGAACATATACATAGAAATAATGATAAGATCAGAATACTCACTTGCCTAATAATTGTGCACGCAGTGTATTAATTTAACAATAAATCTCCTCAAAATATGATGTCCAATACATTTGTTATTGGGGCGGCAGGTAGCCTAGTGGTTCGAGCGTTGGGCCAGTAACCGGAAGGTCGGTAGATCGAATCCCTGAGATGACAAGGTAAAAATCTGTCATTCTGCCCCTGAACACATTGTTCCTAGGCCGTCATTGTAAACAAGAATTTGTTCGTAACTGACTCGCCTAGTTAAAAAAATACACTATCCACAAGTCAATAGGCACATCAAATGAATTGATTACTGTAGCCCCAACTAATCTCCTTAGTTGATCCTCTTTCATAACATCTGAAATAGGGTTTTTATATGTTATTTTCCTGTTATCATTGATATGCCCTGAACCCCCCCCCCCCCCCCCCCTGAGTGCACGTCAATGGAATTGATCAAAAGGAGATTTTTGAAGTATTTATAAGGATCTGAAAGATTCATAAGGGCATGATGATAAAGAACAGTGGGGACGAGAGTGTGTGAATACTGTGCCCCAGTTTCACACTCACACTCAGAGGAGTTATTATGTTATGCATAATTATAGTGTAACTGTACTTTAGCAATCAAGTGTATTGTGTAATAGCTCATGTTCAGCCCTTGAAACAGCTTTGAAGGCCCAGTGCAGTCAGAAATTTGATTTTCCTGTGTTTTACAGTTGAAGTCGGAAGTTTACATACACCTTAGCCAAATACATTTAAACTCAGTTTTTCACAGGTCCTGACATTTAATCCAAGTAAAAATTCCCTGTCTTAGGTCAGTTAGGAACACTACTTTATTTGAAGAATGTGAAATGTCAGAACAATAGTAGAGAGATTTAATTCAGCTTTTATTTCTATCATCACATTCCCAGTGGGTCAGAAGTTTACATACACTCAATTAGTATTTGGAAGCATTGCCTTTCAATTGTTTAACTTGGGTGAAATGTTTTGGGTAGCCTTCCACAAGCTTCCCACAATAAGTTGGGTGAATTTTGGCCCATTCCTCCTGACAGAGATGGTGTAACTGAGTCAGGTTTGTAGGCCTCCTTGCTTGAACATGCTTTTTCAGTTCTGCTTTGTGATGGCCACTCCAATACCTTGACTTTGTTGTCCTTGAGCCATTTTGCCACAACTTTGGAAGTATGCTTGGGGTCATTGTCCATTTGGAAGACGCATTTGCGACCAAGCTTTAACTTCCTGACTGATGTCTTGATGTTGCTTCAATATATCCACATAATTTTAGTTCCTCATGACACCATCTATTTTGTGAAGTGCACCTGTCCCTCCTGCAGCAAAGCACCCCCACATAATGATGCTGCCACCCCGTGCTTCACGGTTGGGATGGTGTTCTTCGGCTTGCAAGCCTCCATTTTTCCTCCAAACATAACGATGGTCATTATGGCCAAACAGTTCTATTTTTGATTCATCAGACCAGAGGACATTTCTCCAAATACTACGATCTTTGTGCTCATGTGCAGTTGCAATCCGAAGTCTGGATTTTTTATGGCGGTTTTGGAGCAGTGGCTTTTTCCTTGCTGAGCTGCCTTTCAGATTATGTCGATATAGGACTCGTTTTACTGCGGATATAGATACTTTTGTACCTGTTTCCTCCAGGATCTTCACAAGGTCCTTTGCTGTTGTTCTGGGATTGAATTGCACTTTTTGCACCAAAGTACATTCATCTCTAGGTGACAGAACACGTCTCCTTCCTGAGCGGTATGACGGCTGCGGGGTCCCATGGTGTTTATACTTGTGTATTATTGTTTGTACAGATGAACGTGGCGTTTGGAAATTGCTCCCAAGGATGAACCAGACATTTTTCTGTTGTCTTGGCTGATTTCTTTTGATTTTCCCATGATGTCAAGTAAAGAGGCACTGAGTTTGAATGTAGACCTTGAAATACATCCACAGGTACACCTTCAAATGACTTAAATTATGTCAATTAGCCTATCAGAAGCTTCTAAAGCCATGACATCATTTTCTGGAATTGTCCAAGCTGTTCAAAGGCACAGTCTACTTAGTGTATGTAAACTTCTGACCCACTGGAATTGTGATACAGTGAATTATAAGTGAAATAATCTGTCTGTAAACAATTGTTAGAAATATGACTTATGTCATGCACAAAGTAGATGTCCTAACCGACTTGCCAAACCTATAGTTTGTTAACAAGACATTTTTGGAGTGGTTGAACAATTAGTTTTAATGACTCCCGTCTAAGTGTATGTAAACTTTCGACTTCAACTGTATATCATATTGTACAACAGCTGATGAAATTAACATTGTAAATGTGTGACAAAATTTGATCAGTGTTATTTCCTGATATTTCCTGGTTGAAAATACTATCTACATAGGACCTTCTAATCAGCAGGTTTGCATGGGCAGGAGTGTCTGCTTTCCATGGTAACATCCCCATGCAGTAAATTGGTTAACAGTCCAATAACAAAGAGAGTTCCAAACCTCTCTGCCAATAACAGCTCGTTTTCAGTTCTCCCAGAGAACACACAGAGCCCAAAGTTGATTATCCTTTTTATACCATTGCTATAATTTAACACATTTGCTGGTAGAAATGTTTTTATTTGCCGTTAGAAATGTGTTCAACATCCACTGAAGTAGCTACTGTAGCAAGTTTACTAGATAGCTATAGTAGTTGCCTTATTAACACAACAAACATACTTGCTAGTTTATCTAACCAAACCAACAGTCCTAGTTTGCCATTATGAAAATCGAATTTAACAATGCCAATAACGTTTTCAATTTGACTTTTGCTTTCAATACCAGATCAAACATAGAACAAGTAAGAATGGACTATAGCCATTGAATTTTACTGTGCGGATATACTGAGTGTTATAGGGAAATAATGCCCTTCAAGCCAGTATGAGTATTCAACACTGCAATGGTGTAAAGTATTTCATTGTACCCAGAAAGGATTTGATATTGATATCAAAATGACCTTTAACATACAGAGGAGGTCCATGAAAACAAATCATGTACACGACAAGAGTACAAGACAGTTTCTGTGTGGTAGCTCTGTGAAGTGTGTGACCCCAAAAGCCCACAAGATGTGTTCAAGTCTGTTGCATGATTTGTTTTCCTCAGCAGACTGCATGAGTTTAGAGTTCAAGTGAAAACTCCCCCTTAAATAAATACATTGGATTCATGTGCAGATATAGGCTTGAATCAGACGTGGGTTACTTTCAAAGACATTTCAAAGCAAGTAGTTGAATATTGGATTGTATTTGGAAATACATCTGTAAAGTATTGGCATGCATTTGAAAATACAATACACAAACAAGTGTATTTTCAAAGACAAATATTTAAATACTACATGCCTTTGAACCCAGGTCTGTTGAGTCCTAGGGGTATTTGAAGTAATGTATTTGAAAATCGTTTTGGCTATTTATAGGGAGTTATTTGAAAATAATTGTAAATACTTCAAATAGAAGTAGCTGAGTTGTCCACATTATTTTAAAATACTCAAATACAGAGAAAGCAAGTATTTAAATAACATAATGAAATACCCATGTATTTGAACCCAGTTCTGGCTTGAATACAGTCCAAATGCATGCATATTACCGGCCCATAGTGCACAGCAACATAGAGCCACAGACCAGATAGAATCTCAACCACTCACTGGTATGTGAAGATTATAGACCCGAGGCAGAGACTTGTGCCAGCTCTCAGTTTAAACAAAGAACAATAATTATGGGGCTCCTTTTACCCTAAAGAGAAAATAGATGCAGAACAGAACAATGTGAGATTGCTCGGCTGCATTTGTGATTCATTATTAAATAGTCTCAAGCGTCCTGCTTTTCCAACTCATTTCCATAATGCTTTACATATTATTAGGGAATGGGTTGGCTTTTGGCTGTCTATTATAGTGTTTGGCCAAATGTCGTCCTCAAATTCATATATCTTTCACATTCCCCAGCAATCATATGTTTTCTGTGACAGATGTATTTTTTCATTATTATTTATATATTTCATGTATTATTGTTGGGCCCGTGAAACTTCAAAACTACTGACTATCTTTCTCCTTGCTATCCTCCCCCAACCTGAACAAAGCCTGCAAGCAGAACAGGGTATCAAAACAATCATATTCAAATCTGTTTTGGATGTGGGAGGAGGAAGGGTGAAATCGAAAAACTTTTTTTGTTCAGAAAGTTTTCACTATTATAGCAGTGAAGCCTGCCTAGTGAGCAAAATTAAATATTTTAGACGTCCATGGACATCAGCGTCGGACGGTGCTTACTGGGTGGTCCCTGATCTATTTGTGACTATGGCCAACTCCATTGCTGTCATAGTCAAGACAAACACAGTAATAAGGAGTTGGCAAGGGAGCAGAAACAGACTGGTTAGTGAATAATTCTAATGCGAGACTCAAACCCACTATTCATCTTGAGTCCTTCAGTTCATTACCTAAGCCATTATGGCAAACCCGAATAACCCAAACGTTTTAACAAAGTAATTTATATTGTATATGCATGCTGCACTAATGCTACCAATGTATTAAAACAACTATATCATTTTGATTGAAAGGTTGAATACTTCCATGTGCTACCCTTACGGAAAAAAACCCATGATTGCATGGGCGGGAGTTTCTGCATTCCATGGTGACATCACCACGAGGTAAATTAATAGACCAACAACAAAGAGTTCCAAACCTCTCTGCCAATAACAATTTGTTTTCAGTTTTCCCAGAGAACGCATGGCCCCGAGTTGATTATCCTTTTTATACCATGTGTCACGCCCTGATCTGTTTCACCTGTCCTTGTGATTGTCTCCACCTCCTCCAGGTGTCGCTTATTTTCCTCAGTGTATTTATCCCTGTGTTTCCTGTCGCTCTGTGCCAATTTGTCTTGTATGTTTTCAAGTCAACCAGCGTGCTTTTCCCGTGCTCATGGTTTCTAGTCTTCCTAGTTTTGACTGTACCCGACTGTTTGACCCTTCTGCCTACCCTGACATCGAGCCTGTCTGCCACTCTGTACCTCTTTGACTCAGAATCTGGTTTTGACCTTTTGCCTGTCCAAGACCATTCTCTTGCCTACTCCTTTTGGATATAAATAAACACAAAGACTCTAACCATCTGCCTCCTGTCTGCATCTGGGTCTCGCCTTGTGCCCTTATACCATGGCTATAATTTAACACATTTTCCGCTACATGTGTTTATTTACCGTTAGAAATGTGTTCAACATCCACTGAAGTAGCTACTGTAGCACGTTTACTGGATAGCTATAGTAGCTGCCTTGGTAACCAAACAGACTTGCTAGTTTATCGAACCAAATCAACAATCCTAGCTCGCCATTATGAAAATCGAATTTAACAATGCCAATAATGTTTTTAATTCGACTTTTGCTTTCAAAAGCAGCTTAAACATGTAAGAATTAACTATAGCCATTGAATTTTACCGTGTGGATATACTGGGTGTCATAGGGAAATAATGCACAGTCTAGAATTCCCTTCAAGCCAATATGAGTATTCAACACTGCAACAGTATAAAGGCATTTCTTTATACCCAGAAATGATTTGATATTGATATCAAAATGGCCTTTAACATGAAGAATATACAGAGGAGGTCCATGAAAACACAACCATGTACACGACAAGAATACAAGACACAGTTTCTGTGTGGTAGCTCTGTGAAGTGTGTGACCCCAAAAGCCCACAAGACGTGTACAAGTCCGTTGCATGATTGTTAAAAATACACTCAAGAAAAACTAGTATTTTTGTCATAGTGATTGGAATTGACCTCATCATTAGTTTGCACACTTGGGACGCAACCACACCTGGGATTTGAACTCACAACCTCTTAGATGACAGCAACTTGAAGTCCCTGCTTCGCTACCAGGTCTGTGGCTGTGACAGAGATCGGCCACAGATTTATTTTGCAAGAATACGTTTCGGCACTTTGTTAAAAGTTGCCGGGAATCAAGTCAATAATTGTACGATTATCTGACAACACCAACTACAAAGTAGCAGTGTCAGGGACACTTGACATTAAGACCTAGATTAAATCAGATCAAGCCTAAACACACAATATCAGACACCCGCAAAGCTGGTGTTTTGACAGTGTTGGAGGTGTAACTGAGTTAGAGCTGTCAAAATCGGTCATGTGGTCATTGTCACAAAGCCACACCCGTCCTACTTGCGTTAGAAGTTCAAAACGGGAAAGTGTAGGCAATATAGAAATAGTGACACTCAAATTGAAAACCATTTTTTTAAATAATGAGGATTTCTATCAGCCTTAACGAGGTGTAGATAACATATCCCTTTCCAGTGTTCCAACTTGTAAACAAGGCTGCATGGGATTTCTCTTAATGAATGCAGCTCCGTGCAGCCAATTTCCAGGGGGTTGAGTGGTAAAGTGGATTAACTGAAGTTGGGGATCCCTGGTGTCTGTGAGGCACGCCGTTGGGTGCGACCCAGACCCGGTGGCGAGAACTGTCTGTCCTTCTGAATTTTGATGCAGAGTGTTTGCTGGATAAAGTCATGCGAGGGTATATTGTCACGCCTGTTCCCGCTCTTCCTCCCCCTGGCGCTCTCCAGGATTACGCAATCAAGCCACCATCAGTACGCACACCTGTCTTTCCCCGTCACGCGCATCTGCGCTCATTGGACTCAGCTGAACTCTATTACTTGTGTTATTGCTTTCCCCATATCTGTCTGTTCCCTAGCTCTGTTCCATGCTTCGGGATTGATGTTTGTCATATGTCCTTGGTTACCCGTGTGCTGACGCGGTTCCTGTCGTGTTCTATGGCCGTTCCTGATTAAATGTTTGACTCCCCGTATCTGCTTCTTCTGTCCGGCGTCACACCTTGCATATATATAAGTTATACTGTCGGAGATTTTGTTTCCGAACCCACTACAGTGGTTCAGGTGCCAAGTTTATAGTCATGTTGCAGCAGTATGTTGGATGGAGATTCCAAGGTGTGTTTAATTGTGGGGGTGGCCATGTTGATGGGGATCATAAATGTCGTTTGCGAGTGAAACAGATTGAAGTTTCCAGGGCGAGAGCAGTGCAGAAAGTGTCATATGCCTGAGGCAGTGAGGAAAGTAGAGGACACTGGGCAAAGGGCGAGGGTGCCTGAGAGGATTCCTGTGATTAGTAGACCAGTACAGAGTGACCCGAACAATTTCTGCTTTAGTAAGGTTGGCTTCTTGGCTATGGTCATTAATTGTACCGTACAGATGGAAAGGGAATCTCAGAAGATTGACTAGGTAGTAGCAGCAACAGAGAAGTCTTTAGGATATCAGAGATTTTAGTGCAGAAGAACTAAAGGGGGTTTTTGAGAGAAGGGGTTCCAGCCTCCCAGGCTGACGGCCTAATGAAGGATGTGTTGGGGTCAAAGTAATGGGAAGAGTTGGTGGGGTGTGTTGGGCATAGTTTACGCACTATGCGCTTCAGCACTCTGCAGTCCCATTCTGTGAGCTTGTGTGGCCTACCACTTGGTGGCTGAGCCGTTGTTGCTCCTAGATGTTTCCACTTCACTATAACAACACTTACAGTTGACCGGGGCAGCTCTAGCAGGGCAGAAATTTGCCGAACTGACTTGTTGGAAAGGTGGCATCCTATGACGGTGCCACGTTGAAAGTCACTGAGCTCTTCAATAAGGCCATTCTACTGCCAATGTTTGTCTATGGAGATTGCATGGCTGTGTGGTCAATTGTATGCACCTGTCAGCAACGGGTGTGGCTGAAATAGCCAAACCCACCAATTTGAAGGGGTGTCCACATACTTTTGTATATGTAGTGTATGTAAAGTGACTTTAGGTGTCATGAAAAGTACTTAAAATGAAATGTATTGTTATTATATGCAGGGTACAATAGAATGGGATATGGGATAGAACAAGAACTCAACACTCCAGTGATGCAGTCAGACATTGTTTTGGCTTTGTCTTCTCTTTTCTCTTCATCAGAACAGTACAGCCACACTGTTTTGGAGTGGAGTACCATACGACTCACTCCCTTACCGGATGACCTCACCACTTCATCAGTGTGGATTAAGTCAATTGTCTCCACCGTAGCTCTGTTCCAAGTTCCAGGAGGAGGGAGTTCAGGAAGGCTCTCTCCCTAAGAAAACACTGTCTGTCCCCTATGGGCCCTGGTAAAAAATAGTGCACTATAAAGGGACTTGGGTACCGTTTGTGACATAGACACGTCTACCATCCTACTTCCTCACCACTCTAGTCTGCTAGTCTAACAAGAGAATGCACAGGGCTTGGGGGAAAGACAGTGTGTAAGTAGAATTTGGAAGTTTCCACAGAGCCCATACTGATAAGCATCTGACAGATGACCAGGCTCAATTCAAGTGGGATTGGCTAACAAGGACTCTGTGTGAAGAGAGTGAGAGTGAGAGTTTGTGTTTGCGTCTGTGCCTTGTTTGCCTGCCTGTCTACAAACAGCAGTATACTTATTTATTTATTTTTGAATGCATAATGCAAACTCTCACCACTCCAACAGAAACGATGTCATTCTGGGGATAAAGCCATCTGTGATCCCTATCGTCTGCTGCAGCCCTTACTGAGGAAGAATCCTCATTGTTCACTCAATTCCTGTATCAGACCCATCTCTCAGCCTTACAGTCTCAATCTGACCTTTCAGCCTCAGCTCTCAGCCTTCCTCCCTGCCCGTTTCAGACAAGCTCCAAGGACAATAACCGTGGACAAAGGCGAGAATCACACAACGATGGCATATTTCTCCAGTAAAAAAGAAGAGAAAAGAGAGAATTAGAAGTAAAAACAGAACCAGATGAAGGAGAGAGAATATCTGAGGGCAACATCTGACCTGATTATAATCTGGTTCCTCTCCATACAGTTCAATGTAAATGAAAGAGAGAAAGAAAAATAGAAAAAGACAGGTCTGGAAATAGAACCTGATTTACATGCAGACAAATACTCAGTCTCTCGCTCTGAACTTCTCTCTATTAATCTGTTGAGCTTCAGGTTGTATTTCTGTTGGCAGACATGCCAGAGTGTCTATCTGTGTGTCTATCTTTGCCTGAAGAAGGTGAGTGGATGCAACTATAACTCCATACAGTGCTGCAGCACAACAAAATACATGTTTCTACAGATGCAGGATCTTAATTTGAGCCAGTTTGCTAAAGCAGGAAAATAGTCCTGCCACAACAGGAAATGTGAATTATTATGTGGATTATTTTTCGTTAGGGCAAATCAAGTGGAAATTACAAACTTTAGAAGCCTAATTCTCTACATGTTTGCATTTTCTACCTTGCAGGAAAAGAGCAGCACAACACACTGTACCGCACACACAAACCCACACACACAAACCATAAAACACAACACTCATATATTATGCTTACACACACACACACACACACACACACACACACAACACATTCCCTCTTTATCTATTGTCAGTTGACTATCCATTAGTTATTTATGTAAGTTTTACACACGTGGCATGCGGTCGATTTGTAATGATTTTTCTCCTGTGATGAATGGTGGTAATAACAGGGTGCCGCGAGGAAAATGCTGTTCAGTGTGCTCTGTAAGGCCTAATCAAGCCAGGGTGTTATATTGTGTGTGTGTGTGTGTGTGTGTGTGTGTGTGTGTGTGTGGTGTGTGTGGTGTGTGTGTGTGTGTGTGTGTGTGTGTGTGTGTGTGTGTGTGTGTGTGTGTGTGTGTGTGTGTGCGCGCGCCTAATCAAGGCAGGACTATGTATTATGCATATTATTCTACTGGACATGGACCCCATGCCATCTTTTTTATCTGGGCTCAGGGTGCCAGCGTGGTCCACCGAAGGAGAATGACAGCATGACAGCTCAGTTCATTGGTTATAGGGTAGATTGTACATTATTTTGGGGCGGCAGGTAGCCTAGTGGTTAGAGCGATGGGCCATTAACTGAAAGATGGCTGGTTTGAATCCCCGAGCTGACAAGGTAAAAATGTGTCGTTCTGCCCATGAACAAGGCAGTTAACCCACTGTTTCCCGGTAGGCCGTCATTGTAAATAAGAATTTGTTCTTAACTGACTTGCTTAGTTAAATAAATACTTTTTTTAATCAATTCTCCATCTAGGCTCACTCTATATCTATCTCTCTCTCTTTCTCCCCATTTCCAATTTTTGGGGTTGCCATGACACCCGGCGATAAAAGATAACGGGCTATATTTTAACAAACCTAATGCAATGGGAGATCTTAGTGCTGGCAGTAGCTTAGCGCTATGCTGTCAAAATATTTTTGCTATTTTCATAATCTGAATTATGGGTGTAGTAGCTGGCGGTGATGCAAAAAATATTAAATTAACTATTGATGAGGCTTAAAAGAGAGTGAAACAATAACTTGTTTTAAATAGGCTATACAGTTACAGGCACCATCATTTCTCCCCGTGGGCATATAATATTAAATCCCCCATGCAGTCTTTTGGAGTTGAGTTGGACCCTGAAAGCGCCGAATTCCACAGGTGTGAAGACTTCTTTGTTTTGCCATCAAAACAAAAGGCATACAGTACATTATGCATCTTCATTTGTTACATCATTGTTGTACTGTTTTCAATAGGTCACCAGAAGATGCAGGACCAGAAGAGCCTGTTTGCATAGTGGAACAATAATGTTTGTACCCTGTTTTGTGCTGCTACCATGTTGTGTTGCCACTACCATGCTGTTGTCATGTTGTGTTGCTACCATGCTGTGTTGTCATGTGTTGCTGCCATGCTGTGTTGTTGTCTTAGGTCTCTCTTTATATAGTGTTGTGTTGTCTCGCTTGTCTTGATGTGTATTGTCCTATGTTTTTATTTTATTTTTTTAAATCCCAGCCCCCCGTCCCCGCAGGAGGCCTTTTACCTTTTGGTAGGCCGTCATTGTAAATAAGAATTTGTTCTTAACTGACTGTGAGGCCAGGCTATATAGGGGCAGCTTCCTATTTTCAAATCTTCTCAAAATGACATACTTTAGAAACAAAAATGAATGCAACTAATGACTTGCATTGCTAAATTATATTACACAGCTTTTTAATACAAATCATAATAACCAAATGCAACCTATTAACGGCTGAATATAGAGAGAAAGCATGACTTGCCTAGTTAAATAAAGGTTAAATAAAATGTACTACATAAAACCATCCTGGCCTATACCCTGTCTGCCGTCTAGTCATTGCAGAATGCCATGATTATCTACAGGGCAGACTATTGGCTTCTGCCATGGCCCATGGTATAATCTTCAGTAGCATCACAAAGTCTATATTTCATGATTTTGTGAAATAGACTTTGAGATGATACTGGAGATGATAACTTATTTCAATTTTTCTATTGAGTAAACACTGTTGAACGTAAATAAAGAAACACAGACTGCAATGAAAGACTGTTGGCACTCTTCAGGAACTCTCGTCAGTTATTCACATAGCATAACAAACAGGACGCACTGCAATTCAGTTTTCTTTATTGTTAACCGCCAAAATGCTCCGATGTGGCACTTGCATTTGTGTAAATGAAACGTCTCCATCTCAGATCGTAAGGTTATAACCAAAGTCCAAATCGTGGCATGTATCGTTACAAGTTATGGTTTAACAACTAATGCACACTAAATGGTATATCTATTCTGATCCTTACAAAACAAGGAACACCTGTTTTAGTGACTGATGGCACTTTATTGATCAAATAAAATGTTATTTGTCCCAACAATACAGAGAGAGAGGAAATAGAGAAATAATAGAAAAGTAATAATACGAAATAATAGAAGGTATAATAAATACTGTCACGTTCCTGACCTGTTTTCCTTTTTCTTGTATTTATTTAGTTGGTCAGGGCGTGAGTTGGGTGGGTTTGTCTATGTTTGATTTTCTATGTTGGGATGTTTGTGTTCGGCCGGGTATGATTCTCAATCAGAGGCAGCTGTCAATCGTTGTCCCTGATTGAGAATCATACTTAGGCAGCCTGGGTTTCACATTTGTTTTGTGGGTGTTTGTTTCCGTGTCTGTGTTTGTTGCACCACACGGTACTGTATCGGTTTATGCACTTCGTTTATTTGTTTTGTAATTCAGTATTCAGTTTCGTTTTAATAAATCATTATGAACACTAACCACTCTGCGTATTGGTCCGATCCGTCTCGCCTCTCCTCGTCCGAGGAGGAGGAAGAATATGACGATAGCCGTTACAGAAACACCCACCACCAATGGACCAAGCGGAGTGGAGAAGGGCGGCAACAGCAGCGGGAAAAAACCCAGGACTCCTGGACTTGGGAAGAGATTCTGGACGGCAAAGGACCCTGGGCTCAGCCAGGGGAATATCGCCGTCCCAAGGCGGAGTTGGAGGCAGCGAAGGCAGAGAGGCGCTGGTATGAGGAGGCAGCGCGGCGACGCGGTTGGGAGCCCGAGAGTCAGACCCAAAAATTTCTTGGGGGGGCACACGCGGAGTGTGGCAAAGCCGGGTAGGATACCTGAGCCAACTCCCCGTGCTTACCGTGGAGTGAGAGGGCGTAGTACTGGTCAGACACCGTGTTATGCGGTAAAGCGCATGGTGTCCCCAGTACTCGTGCTTAGCCCAGTGCGGGCTATTCCATCTCGCCGCACTGGTAGGGCTAGGTTGGGCATCGAGCCGGGTGCCATGAAGCCGGCCCAACATATCTGGCCTCCAGTACGTCTCCTCGGGCCGGCGTACATGGCACCAGCCTTACAGATGGTGTCCCCGGTTCGCCAGCATAGCCCAGTGCGGGCTATTCCACCTCGCCGCACTGGCAGGGCTACGGGGACCATTCAACCTGGTAGGGTTGGGGAGGCTCGGTGCTCAAGAGCGCGTGTCCTCCT
Source organism: Salvelinus fontinalis (assembly GCF_029448725.1). NCBI lineage: Eukaryota > Metazoa > Chordata > Actinopteri > Salmoniformes > Salmonidae > Salvelinus > Salvelinus fontinalis. The sequence goes on from NC_074674.1 coordinate 15,938,592, forward strand.
TCACGTTCCGGTATACCCGGTGCCACCTCCACGTACCAGTCCTCCGGTGGCAGCCCCCCGCACCAGGCTATCTCTCCGGGTTCTCTCTCCAGCTGTTCCCACCTGTCCAGCCAGGACCAGCCAGAGCCGTCCAGCCAGGACCAGCCAGAGCCGTCCAGCCAGGAGCTGCCTGAGCCGTCCAGCCAGGAGCTGCCTGAGCCGTCCAGCCAGGATCCGCCAGAGCCGGCCAGCCAGGATCCGCCAGAGCCGGCCAGCCAGGATCCGCCAGAGCCAGCCAGCCAGGATTCGCCAGAGCCAGCCAGCCAGGATTCGCCAGAGCCAGCCAGCCAGGATTCGCCCCTCAGTCCGGAGCTGCCCCTCAGTCCGGTGCTGCCCTTTGGTATAGTGGGATTGACATGGAGGGTGGCCATTGGGAGGAGGCCACGGAAGCGGGGTTTGACTATGGTGGGGTGGGGACCACGACCAGCGCCAGAGCCGCCACCGTGGACAGACGCCCACCCAGACCCTCCCCTAGAGTTTATGCTGGTGTGCCCGGAGTTCGCACCTTAAGGGAGGGGGTTATGTCACGCACAACACTAACCACTCTGCGTATTGGCCCGATCTGTCTCTCCTCGTCCGTGGAGGAGGAAGAATATGACGATAGCCGTTACAAATACACAATGAGTAACGATAACTTGCCTATATACACAGGCTACCAGTACTGAAATGATGTGCAGGGGTATGAGGTAATTGAGGTAGATATGTACATATAACTAGGAATAAAGTGACTAGGCAACAGGATAGATAAGAAACAGCAGCAGCAGCGTATATGATGAGTCATAAAAGTTAAGGCAAATAGGGTCAATGCAGATATTCCGGGTAGCTATTTAACTAACTATTTAGCAGTCTTATGGATTGGGAGTAGAAGCTGTTCAGGGTCCTGTTGATTCCAGACTTTGTGCACCGAAATCGCTTGCTGTGCGGTAGCAGAGAGAACATCTTATAACTTGGGTGGCTGGAGATTTTAAACATTTTTAGGGCCTTCCTCTGGTGTAGAGGTCCTGGATGGCAGGAAGCTCGGCCCCAGTGATGTACTGGGCCATATGCACTACCCTCTGTAGCGCCTTGCGGTCGGATGCCAAGCAGTTGCTACACCAAGCGGGGATGCAGCCAGTCAAGATGCTCTCAATGGTGCAGCTGTAGAACCTTTTGAGGATTTGAGGGCCCGTGCCAAATCTTTTCAGCCTCCTGAGAGGGAAGAGTCAATGTCGTGCCCTCTTCACGACTTTGTTTGTGGACCATGATAGATCCATAGTGATGTGGACACCGAGGAACTTGAAGCTCTCGACCCGCTCCACTACAGCCCCGTCGATGTGAGTGGGGGCATGCTCGGCCCTCCGTTTCCTGTAGTCCACGATCATCTCAGCTGACATTGAGGGTGAGGTTGTTTTCCTAGCACCACACTACCAGGTCTCTGACCTCCCTATATGCGGTTTCATCATTGTTGGTGATCACTGAATAATTTGTAGGAGTGCGTCCAGGGCTCTACAGTGTGACCATTTCACTCCCATATGCGACAACAAATAGATGTGTTCAGACTGAAAAAGTCAAGTATGAGCGATTTATAGCAAAAAACTGCTAACTATGGCAAAAAATCTACGTAGCTAGCTGGTTTTTTTTGTATTTCTGCTGTTTAGTTTCATAGCTAGTATCGCACAAAGAAATGTGAATCCCCTGTATCCCACCTCGTGCAGCAACAGTGCGCACTGTGAGTAAGTAAGTAGCGTGCGAGACGGAACAGCTCATAGGGTAGGAGCCTATCTCCTGTTTCTGTTGCATCAGGCAGGTTGATGTACAAGTACAACCCCCTGGACAGGACACTAGTCTATCGAAGGGCCTTACACCCGATCTATCTCCTTAATGATGAGTGCCAAGCAAATACCCTTCAGGTCCCATTTTTACAGTCTTTGGTATGACTCAGCCAGGAATGGAACTCACAACCTTCCCATCTCAGGGTGGACCCTAAAGGCCTCTGTGAGTAAAGTGCTAAAAGTATACATTTTTAGAACCGCGCAGGTATAGAAGTTGGTCGAATTTACCAGAAAGTCTACTAAACTTTGTCTGGTGTTTCTTGGCTATCTACATTGTTTTGTTCAATGTTAGTTTGAGCTCGTTGCAACTGCTAGCGAAGAGAGACATCTGCTGCTAGACGAAAATGCAAACTAGCGCTCGCGTTTGACACTTGTGCCTCCTTATCGTCAGACCAGCGTCCACGGCCATCTTCCCGAAAATGTCTGAAACCCCACCTCTTCAAAAAGTATCTTTGAAGAAAAATGGAAATACATCTAACACCCTTGCCTTGTATGAACTAACACTCACACTTGTCTTTTCTTGCCAGCACTGACTTTGCTGATAGCTACTTTTATCGGGGAAAAATGTACTATGACTGTGATATGAAGTTGTCTCACCTAACTATCTTAAGATGGATGCACTAACTGTAAGTCGCTTTGGATAAATTACAAAAATGTAAATGGGAAATGTTTGAGTGCCACTAATGCCACCAAAGCCATCAGATGGACCCTTCTTCCACTACTCTCCGTTGAGCCCTGCACGAGCATGAATTTTAAGCCCGAGCCCTACACATGTCTGCAACGTTTAGGCCCTACCTTACCCAAGCCAGATTGCTTCTGCCAAATTTAAGGCCCGACCCTGCCCGAAACCTGAAATCAGAAACAACTTCCTGTTAGTAAATCCATTAGCTGCTCCTCTCTGTCACTCGATCACTCTCTGCGCAGGCAGCTCGCTATGCATGCACTCTGCTCATGGCAGCTATGAGTCTGTGTATCCATACAAGCAAGATATTTGCTTGTGGGAGCTCTGCCAGAGATATTAGAGAAAGGAGATAGGAATTCATTGGGCAATGAATGGAGGAACGTATAACACCCCACCCAGCAGACTATGGACCAATTGCATTCACGTTGTCATGCTGCGTCACGTGGTTGCTAAGCTAATCGTCACGCAATCCCTTCTCAAAGTCAGGGTATGAGTCGGGTCGGGTAGCAGAGCTCTAACTCTCCTTAGCACACCTCAATGACCAGGCTCCAAACAATAGTCAATAATGTTTATTTTCATTGTAGTACATGGTAATAGTTACCCCTCACGGAAAACAACATGGAGTGGCCCAGCCTTCTAACGTTTAACCACTTTGGGAATTTGATTGAAGACCACTCTTGGAGAAGACGTTTTAAAGGAGAAGACCCTCCTCATCTAAACCCGTCCCAGGTCAGGGATAGATTCTATCAGATCTGTGGTAGCTGATACCCACATAGCGGTTGATTTGGCGGTGTCAGAAGTGGAACTGCATTAGAGCTGTCAAATCCACAAGCGGCTCCCGGCATTATACGTAAGGCGGACATTGCCATTGGCAAACATTGCAATATGAGATGTAACGGTGCGTTCGTGACGAGATTTCAGAGCACTCTCGTCTGAGTGTGCCATAGCGCAGAATAACTGATGAATTTACGAACGCTCAACTCCCGTTGAATATGGCCGGTGTCGGTAGACATCAGCAAAAAAAAGTTATTCAATTGTTGCCAGCAGCACAGTTACAGTCACCAACGCTCTAGATAACATGAAAACAGCCTAACCAGCTCTGCAAGGGCGAGTAAAATGGTCTGAGTGGGATGTTCTCTCATTTGTGTCTGGAAGTAGCTAGCAAGCTAGCCAACGTTAGCTTGGATGCTTGACTGCCGTTGTGAGGTCAGAATGCTTGGATCAACCCTACTCCTCAGCCAGAGCATCCAGCATCCACTCTGAACGCTCCATGACAATGCTCTGAATTTAAGAACGCCCAGAGCGCACTCCGAGGGCACTCTGGCACTCCAGATTGAATTTACGAACACCTAGATTAGATTTAAAGAAATCCTCATTATTTTGTTTAACGATTTACAATTTGAGTGTCATTATTTATATATAGCAGTGACATGCAGTCAGTGCTTACCCTGTGATATTTTTTTTTGTTTAAAGCTTTTATGAAAAGCAAAATCAAAAATAAAATTACATTTTAAAAAAAACACATTTTTCGCAATGTTTCTGGTGGTCTTTATGCTCCAAATCTCAAAATGTGATAAAACTGCATCCTAATGTAAGGTGCCAGAGTGTGCATGCCTTCCTCACCATCCAATCAAATTCTTGATGCGCACGGCCGTTCCTGACTAGTCACTGTTAATGGACAGGATCAATAGGCTTCGCTGCTTTCCTAGCTAAAATGCATTGCACTGAGAGGATGTCACATGTTGTACATGGATATTGCTTACACATGTTGTGTGGGTAAATAATTTGGCATGTGCATCCCTTAATCTGAACAACGTCAGAGATTTTTGAGAAAGGAGTAGATAGGAATCCCACTGGGCAATGAAAGAAAAGATCTCGGAAAAGATTTGTCCTCTTGTACTTCGTCTTGACAAAATTCATGCTAATGTTGGGTTTTGAGCTAGCGCCCAACTGACTCTTATTCACTCCTTGAAGGAGAGTGCCCAGAATGCATCGCACGGCCCATTGACATCGCATGGGCAACGTACACAATGGGCGTTAATATGATTGAAATGGAGTTTCCCATCTCTTCAAAAGTATCTCTGAGCTAGTTAGCTAGAAAAAAACTACCTGACAAAATTGTCTGCCAGAAAACCACACAAAACCGTGGTTTCCGGTCGAGGAGCTTACAGGTGATGGAGTGTGGCTGGTAGAGGTTTTTGAGTCGAAGCGACATGGCGGCAAATTCAAGATTCAAGAACCACTTGAACAGTTTGCTACTACAGTGGGTGAAGGAGCAGAAAGAGTGTGGAGATGTGGAAATGGACAGCGACAAAGAAGGAAAGGAGCTGATTGTGGAGGGAAGCGGTGTTGTGAGGAAGATTGGCGTCAAGTACAAAAACAAAAGAATATTCCAGTAGCTCAGAAATTGAACCTGATGAGAGCAAGGATGCATTACTGTACCTGTGGTGGCAGGTGCAGTGAAGACCGCAGAATTAGATTCTCAACCTGATGATTCTCAACCTGATGATTCTGGCCCAGTTGGGAATGAGATTTTTGGAGAGAATGAATGCTTGCCTTCTGGCTGATCCATATGTGGTCTCAGTTTGGCTGGATAAGAGGTTTGGGACTGTTGAGTCAATTAAAATAATTTGCAGTGAACTCTAATGATTTTTTTGCGTTTCTTATGTCCAGAGTGGGCAATCCACACCACGTGCCTTGGGACAAGAACTTGCTTTGCTCTCCGGAGCAGAGCAACATTGAAAGGAGTGATAATTGAAGTGGCGTTAAGTCTTAAGGAGGATCAACAGCAATTTACATCAACAACATAGCTCAGGCAGTAGGAAGCTCTCTCATCCATTTATATGCAGATGACACAGTCTTATACTCAGCTGGCCCATCCCCGGATTTTGTGTTAAATGCTCTACAACAAAGCTTTCTTAATGTCCAACAAGCTTTCTCTACCCTTGTTCTGAACACCTCCAAAACCAAGGTCATGTGGTTTGGTAAGAAGAATCCCCCTCTCCCCACGGGTGTGATTACTACCTCTGAGGGTTTAGAGCTTGAGGTAGTCACCTTATACAAGTACTTCGGAGTATAGCTAGACGGTACACTGTCCTTCTCTCAGCACATATCAAAGCTGCAGGCTATGGGTTAAATCTAGACTTGGTTTCCTCTATCGTAATCGCTCCTCTTTCACCCCAGCTGCCAAACTAACCCTGATTCAGATGACCATCCTACCCATGCTAGATTACGGAGACATAATTTATAGATCGGCAGGTAAGGGTGCTCTCAAGCAGCTAGATGTTCTTTACCATTCGGCCATCAGATTTGCCACCAATGCTCCTTATAGGACACATCACTGCACTCTATACTCCTCTGTAAACTGGTCATCTCTGTATACCCGTCGCAAGACCCACTTGCCGATGCTTATTTTTAAAACCGTCTTAGGCACCACTCCCCCCTATCTGAGATATCTACTGCAGCCCTCATCCTCCACATACAACACCCATTCTGTCAGTCACATTCTGGTCCCCTAAAGGTCCCCAAAGCACACACATCCCTGGGTCGCTCTTCTTTCAGTTTGCTGCAGTTAGCGACTGGAACGATCTGCAACAAACATTCAAACTGGACAGTTTTATTTCAATCTCTTCATTCCAAGACTCAATCATGGACAATCTTACTGACAGTTGTGGCTGCTTTGCGTGATGTGTTGTCTCTACCTTCTTGCCCTTTGTGCTGTTGTCTGTGCTAACTAATGTTTTTACCATGTTTTGTGCTGCTACCATGTTGTGTTGCTACCATGCTGTTGTCATGTTGTGTTGCTACCATGCTGTTGTCATGTTATGTTGCTACCATGTGTTGTCATGTTGTGTTGCTACCATGCTGTTGTCATGTTGTGTTGCTACCATGCTGTTGTCATGTTGTGTTGCTACCATGCTGTTGTCATGTTGTGTTGCTACCATGTGTTGTCATGTGTTGCTGCCTTGCTATGTTGTCGTCTTAGGTCTCTCTTCATGTAGTGTTGTGTTGTCTCTCTTGTCGTGATGTGTGTTTTGTTCTATTTATATAATATATATTTTTAATCCCAGCCCCCCGTCCCCGCAGGAGGCCTTTTGCCTTTTGGTAGGCCGTCATTGTAAATAAGAATTTGTTCTTAACTGACTGTGAGGCCAGGCTATATAGGGGCAGCTTCCTATTTTCACATCTTCTCAAAATGACATACTTCAGAAACAAAAATGAATGCAATTAATACAATGCAATCCTTAAGAATAGACTAATGACTTGCATTGCTAAATTATATTACACAGCTTTTTAATACATATCATAAGAACCAAATGCAACCTATTAACGGCTGAATATAGAGAGAAAGCATGCAAACCCATAGGCCCTGCGTGACCCCAATGCATTTAATAACTACACCATGTCAGGGCTAGTAAAAATCCTGTTCGGGACACTGGCTTTTTGGCCTTTGAGAAAAAAAGTTAACCTTGGTCCCTAGCGTGTTTCATATGCAGATGTGGCCGATGTGAAATGGCTAGCTAGTTAGCGGTGGTGCGCGCTAATAGTGTTTCAATCGGTGACGTCACTCGCTCTGAGACCTAGAAGTAGTTGTTCCCCTTGCTCTGCAAGGGCCGTGGCTTTTGTGGCGCGATGGGTAACGATGCTTCGTGAGTGACTGTGGTTGATGTGTGCAGAGGGTCCCTGGTTCGAGCCCAGGTTGGGGCGAGGAGAGGGACGGAAGCTATACTGTTACACAGACACGGAGTGGTGGCGCATTGGCTATTTACTGTGCTTTGATTGACGAACAGCAAGCTTGACTCGTTTTATGAAAGGTGTTGAACTGAATGAATAAAGTCAATCTCATATATCCTTGCCATTCATAAATCATACAACATAGTTACATGGTCCATGGTATCACATCCGGACAAGTAAACTAAAGATCTTATTTGTATTTTTGATACGAAGTCCATTAGGACTGGCCAGACAGTGACGTTATAACGTGGGTGACTCCGAATTGCATCGGTAAGAAAGCTGTTCATTTGCCTGCCTAATTTGCATACTTGTAGTCTTTTTGGCTATTATCTGCAGATGAATTATGAAAACATTTTATGAAGATTGTGAATCCTCCTCACTGCAGGAACAATAGGTAGGCTAATGGAGAGCGAGCGTCACTCTGGTCCAAAATATTATAACAGAAAACAGATTGAATTGTTTTTAAAGCTAAATCATATTCATATGGCATTATTAAAGATATTGATATAGGTCTACTGATTTAATCAAAGTGTTGACAATGGAGTAATCAACTGCTGCTTTCTGTGTCGTAAAGCCCATGTTTAACACCTGCTTCCTTCTACAATCATACATGTATTGCAGATAGCTGAGAAAATGGCTCTTAATAAAAGGAAGCTTAAAACCTGTGGAAGTCAGCAGACTTACAGGATTCGTTAAAGGCCCAGTGCGCTCAACATGACGTTTTCCTGTGTGTTTTATCATATTGTACCACAGCTGATGAAACTAACACTGTAAAAGTGTAAAAATGTGTCAGTGTTATTTCCTGGTAGTTGCTGGTTGAAAATATAATCTAGCATTAGAATGTACCAGAGACCACCAAAATAGAGCTTTTGGAAGAAAAAAATATGAACCCCCTCCCTTCAGCCCCGGGGAGCCTGGCTGGCTACTTTCTCTATTTGGCTGGCTATTTCCATGTGCTTGTGGAAAACACTGAGACTTCCATGCTGTTTTCAGGTACATCAAACAGAATACAGAGTGATTTGATTGAAACAGTCAGTGATGCGATTCGAAAGGACAGCGAAGATGAGATGAATGCAGCCCCATTTGTTGCAGTAGAAGTAGATGTGACCACAGATGTTGCAAATAAAGCCCAGATCTCTGTGGATTTGGCATTATGTGGTTAAGAGAAAAGTGAAAGTGGCAGTTTGGGGATGTAATGATGTGAGGGATGACAATGAGCTGCGGCTTTGGCGGATTATGTATTGGGAGTGTTGGGGAACTATAACTGCGTTGAAAAGCTGGCAGCTCAAACCTAGAATGGGGCCTCTGAGGTCATTAAAGATCCCATGGCACTTATCGTAAGAGTAGGGGTGTTAACCCCGGTGTCCTGGCTAAATTCCCAATCTGGCCCTCAAACCATCATGGTCACCTAATAATCCCCAGTTTACAGTTGGCTCATTCATCCCCCTCCTCTCCCCTGTAACTATTCCCCAGGTCGTTGCTGCAAATGAGAACGTGTTCTCAGTCAACTTACCTGGTAAAATAACGGTAAAATAAAATAAAATAAAATAAAAGTGGGGTTTATTGTTGGACACAAAAGACTGTAAAAACCCCACTAAATCAGCTCCAAGAGATTTAAATATTGGAAATCTGTTCCCATGTATTCCCACGTGATTATATACAAATGTAAGCAAGTGTAACGGTCGTCTGTTGAAGAAGGTGTGGACCAAAGCGCAGCAGGGTAAGTGTTCACGCTTTTTTTATTAAAACTGAACACTGAGACAAAAATAGAACACGAAAACAGTTCTGTCTGGTGCAGAAACACAAAACAGAAAACAACTACCCACAAAACACAGATGGGAAAAGGATACCTAAGTATCGTTTTCAATCAGAGACGATAGACAGCTGCCTCTGATTGAGAACCATACCCTGCCAAACACAAAGAAATAGAAAACATAGAAAATGAACATAGAATAGAGATAAAAAGATCTCTACGGTCAGGGCGTGACAGCAAGGTTTGAAATTATTATGTTTTAGTAAAATATTATATCTGTTTGTGCTTCTTGCGGTCAGTTTGCAGTCTACAAATTATTTGTAATTACAGTATGTTCCAGCCCCCCGACCATCCGCTCAAGAAAATAAAAAAATTGTCCCGCGGCTGAATGTAGTTGATGATCCCCGCTGTAGGCTATCATATGATTTTCCTTTGTTGCTTACTTTCTCATTTTCGTCATTGTCTGTACTTTAGTGGCTTTAATGTGTATTCCATTTCCTAAAGCAGTCTAGCTGTTTATGGTTTGGATTTATGGACAAACATCACTTTGATCAGTGGTGTAAAAATACTTTAAAGTACTACTTAAGTAGTTGTTCAGGTATCTTTACTTTATTTGCTATTTATAATTTTGACAACTTACTTCACTACATTCCTAAAGAAAAGAATATACTTTTTACTCATTTCATTTTACACGAAACCCAAAAGCACTTTAAATGCTCAGCAGGATAGGGAAATGGTCCAATTCACACAATTATCAAGAGAATATCCCTGGTCATCCCTACAAACTCTGATCTGGCCGACTCACGAAACACAAATGCTTAGTTTATAAATTATGTGTTGGAGTGTGCCCCTGGCAATGGTGAAAATGAAATGAAAAATGAAGAAATGGTGCCATCTGGTTTGATTTATACTTTTACTTTTGATACTTAAGTATATTTAAAAACAAATACTTTTTGTAGTATATTTTTTTTTACTGGTTGACTTTTACTTTTACTTGAGTCATTTGTTTTGTTGATGGTGGTGGAAAACACTGTCTCAGGTGCCGCTCCAGAATCTCCCATAAGTGCTCAATTGGGTTGAGATCTCGTGACTGAGAATGCCATGGCATGTGGTTTACATCATTGGCATGCTCATCAAACCATTCGGTGACCACTTGCGCCCTATGGATGAGGGAATTGTTTTCCTATGGGTGCATAGCTGGGCGGCAGGGTAGCCTAGTGGTTAGAGCTTTGGGCTAGTAACCGAAATGTTGCAAGTTTGAATCCCTGAGTTGACAATCTGTCGTTCTACCCCTGAACAGGCACTGTTCCTAGGCCGTCATTGAAAATAAGAGTTTGTTCTTAACTGACTTGCCTAGTTAAATAAAAGAAAAATATATCCATGGTAGCCAAAATAATGACCTGCCCAGCATTTTTAATACAGGACCTTAAGCATGATGGTATGTTAAATGCTTCATTAACAAAGAAACCACACCTGTGTGGAAGGACCTGCTTTCAATATACTTTGTATCCCTCATTTACAGAAGTGTTTCCATTATTTTGGCAGTTACCTGTATATGTGTATAATAGTATTATGCATGTGCGTGTGTACCTACTAGCATGCTAGCAGATACCCATAGACTTCCAGTCACTCGCAAAACTAACTCTTCCTTCAAACTGGACACAGAGACATAAAAATGGCATCCAAGAATTAATCTGACTCTGTAGAAGTGCCAAAATCCCAAAGTATCCCTTTAATCTATATCCTGACAGCAAGGTTACAGGGCCCCAGGAGTGGAGAACTCAAGATTGAACAAATTACACACACAGCAAGGTGCAGGCTTTCGGGTAATGCACAGCAGTGATTCCGCTGCAATCATTTAGCTGTGGCACTGAAAATATTCTGCTGAAGCGCACTTTGAAGATTCTTGTTTTGTATTGTTGGGTATTGGGCAGGGGGGAAAATACATGTCATCTATCCACTTAAATAGCGAATGGAGGGTGCTTTTCCCATGGTTCATTTTTATGCCAACCAGGTAGGCTAAACTCCTGTTGTAAAGATAAGCAATGTGCTTAATATTAGGAAAGTTGAGAAATAAATATAGTAGGCCTAGCCTATAGAAAGCTGATGGGATCCTCCTCTTTTAAATAGAGTCTATCACTGTTTTAAACGCGCAATTGCGTAGCCAGTAGAAATGTTGCGCAACATGAGCCCTCATGAAGTCTTTGATTAGATTTTCGATAACATTTGCATTGATGTCAGAGTGATTAGAGGGACAATAGAGTGCTGAGTACCAGGCAGTTAGCAAGTTTGGCAGGCTACTAATGACCATCAGCAGCATCAGAGCTTTGAGAAGCCTAATTACTGTGACTAAACGGTCACTTTGACCAGACAGTTAGCTAAATGTATGTATCTTTTTATGATTTCAGACTTTTAAAAAGGAACAGAAAGGACCGTTATAAACCGTTTCGAATGGTTCAGAACTTTATTTTGATGGTCAGAATAGTAGAACGGAATGAAAAGAAGAATGGTTATGTTCAAAATGTAAGAATGATTGGAAAATAATTTAGGTTCCAACCCTGGTATAAACTAATGCATAGAATGTTTATACAAGAGACACAATTCACAAATCCTTCAACACAATGACAGAGTCATGTCTTTAAGTATAAAACTAACAATTACTCAATAATCCATACCTTCTGGGAATGCTATAAAGTCCAAAAATGATGGGCAGAGTAAGAAAGCTGGCTGTCAGAAGTGTTACATTTAAAATGGACTTTAAATCAGTCTGTCTGCATATTTCAAGAGGAGAGGAGGCAGTGAGTTACCCGATGGGTTGGATGATTCTCTTCTCGTCAGTCATCTTGATGAAATGTATACTTAACTGGAAATCAACCAATCATCCAACGCTTAAGACAATAGAAAAATCATTTGCTTCATTTTCTGAATTTTGAAAGAGTGTGGGAAATGGAGAGGAACAAAATGGTGCAATTTGAGTAGTGCAGGCACTGGAGATAGGGGTGAGAACAGGTGGGTCTCTATGTTGTTTGTGTGCGTCTGTATGTTGTCTTTTGTATATGTACAGTATGTTTCGTATAATAAAAAAAAAAATCATGAATATTGTCACGACTTCCGCCGAAGTCGGTCCTTCTCCTTGTTCGGGCGGCGTTCAACGTCACCGGCTTTCTAGCCATCGCCGATCCACTTTTCATTTTCCATTTGTTTTGTCTTTGTTTTCCACACCTGGTTTCAATCCCCCAATTACTTGTTAATTATTTAACCCTCTGTTCCACCATGTTTTTTTGTGAGTGATTGTTTGTACAGTATGTAGGAAGGTCCGTTAATGTGGGCTCTGTTTTTGTATTGCATTTATATATGTTGAGTAAAATACGTTTATTTGCTCATATCTGCTGTCCTGCGCCTGACTCCTATACACCAGCTACACACAGACTTCCTTACAAATATATATATTTTTAATCAGACAACCCCATGGTAGAATAGTATATATATTTAACTAGTCTGCTTGTTGTGTGTTCTGTGCCAGATAAATATTATTCTCGAGGTACATTCATGGTATGAGTGCCACAGGGAGGAAAACATTCTGTCAAGCAGTCAACGCTCAAAGATTCTTGCCATCGCGGGGAAAACAGCCGTTTTAATGGCCTTTGTTAAAAAGGGACCAACCCCCGAACCCCCACCCTCTGTGACCTTTTCCCCCCAATGCTAGACATTTTTCAACAGGAAACACTGATGCAGTTTGAGTACCGGACCTGAGAGAGACGAAAGAGCAGCTTCATTGAGGTTTGGTGGGTTTGTTCTCTACATCAGGGGTCTACAAACATCTCTTTCCAAGGGACCCCCACCCAGGCAAACTGCTAAAAGTCCCAGCTAAAATCAGCATAAGCTAATTTCCAGCAATTCCACACATTTTGCCATGACTTATGCCATGTTCATGATATCTTAGTGAGAGTGACTAACAGAATCAAGTGGGCCTCACTGGAGGTCTGACCCTTGTGCACGTGACCTGCGTTCCTGGTCGGTAAGCTATAATTACTACCACGTTTAGATTGCTAGGTAAGTTAGTCTAGCCAGCTGTCTAAAAATGATAGCTGACATGAGCTAATTGAGTGACTGTCATTGACTGACATAATAATAGGAACAAGTCATTCTTTTGTTGGTCTGTAGCCCCCTACCAGCCGCAGGGCCCTAAACATTATATTGCATTTTGGCTGGGCCAGTCTTGCTCTCGGGTGCTTTTTCAAAAGCCCATGTCAGATACTCCAGTGAGTGTAATTTGCATTTGGAAATAAGAAATCAAGTTGGCGTCATAAGAAAGACATTCTCCTCTTTTCTAAGTATTTTTGTATGTGTATTTTCACGGACCACTTGCATTACCTCAGTGATCCCCAGATTGAAAATCCATGCTCTAGCGTCTAACCACTCTGTGGGAGTTTGATTGAACACTCTTGGAGAAGACGCTTAAGACATCCACATCCAAACCCATCCCAGTTGAATCTCTGTCCTCACAGTGAGGTTACAGGGCCCCAGGAGTGGAGAACGCCAGATCGAACAAATGACACACACAGCAGGGTGCAGGCCTTCGGGTAATGCACAGTTTGAGCACAGAACCAGAGCGAGACCAGAGAGACCAAAGAGCAGCCTCATTTAGGTTTGGTCGGGTTGATCTCTACAGGGCCCGATTCAGATCTAGGAAATCTATGCTTTTCCTATGGGTTTATATTATTTACGATTAGGGACGCATTTAGGAATCTACCTACATAAAACAGGTTTGGAGAGCCTTTACACACTAAATATATTGGTGAATCAAAAATACAGTGGTTTGATTAATCCTGAAGGTGGCCATTCAGTTGTTCAATCCATTAAATATCGGAAGGGGAGAGAACTGTAACAATACGGGTTGACCAATAGTCCTATACATCTATCCCAATCCTCACTGATCATGAAACTGACATGGCAACGGTGCAGTTGTCATAAACCATGTGCCAGGCTCCAGGTTTAAACTTCCAGGCCTGGTCTGCGTTCCATGATGATTCCATGAAATGGACTATGTGTCCCAAATGATTGAACAACTTAATAAGTTAAATATTATCCACTATTGCTAGCGACCCTGAGGATCAACCACACGGGCGTGACAGAGGAAAGAAAGGGAATGATGCCAAATGACGGTGGCTATCAACAGCGGCTAATATTTAACACGATACAAGTTGTGAAATAACAAACATATTAAAGTCTAGAGCACACAAAGGTTCCGTTTGGCCCGACTGTTACTCGGCACGGGTTTGGCTTCCCATCACATTTGGCTTGCGTCTCCAAGATTCATCCCTGCAAGTTATAAGTTCATACAATTGAAATTCTGCATGTCATATACTTCACGGTGGGAAAAGGGCGCACATGCTGTACCTGTCAAGTTGATATGCTTCCGCTTGTTGCCATATGACTGGTTTCACATTTGTCTCCAGGTAAAATAGATCTAAAACAATTGTCATATATATTTACAATCCCCTTATCCAAACAGCGTACTCATTTACCTAGCTCTTATCAATAGCTCTTTTCAATCTTTAAATACATTGCATGGAGTATGGTGTTATTGCTATTGGGAAAAATGAATTAGATGTTCACAACAGGTTGCTCGACCTTATTCGTTGTTTCCTTGCGTGTAAAGCTGGTGGAACTAATTCTGCAATCATGAACAAGTGGGAAAGGTGGTAATTAGCAGATGTGAAGTCATAAATACCAGTTGGATACATTCACATGCTTTGAACTCGTTGAGAAACGCCTATTGGCTAATAGTGAACAAGCTGGTCAACCATAAACTAATTTGAAGTTGTTGAGAAATGGCTATTGGCTAATAGCGAACAACTGCGTCAACCATAAACTAATTTGAACTTGTTGAGAAACGGCTATTGGCTAATAGCGAACAACTGCGTCAACCATAAACTAATTTGAACTTGTTGAGAAACGGCTATTGGCTAATAGCGAACAACTGCATCAACCATAAACTAATTTGAACTTGTTGAGAAACGGCTATTGGCTAATAGCGAACAAGCTGCGTCAACCATAAACTAATTTGAACTTGTTGAGAAACGCCTATTGGCTAATAGCAAACAACTGCGTCAACCGTAAACTAATTTGAACTCGTTGAGAAACGCCTATTGGCTAATAGCGAACAACTGCGTCAACCATAAACTAATTTGAACTTGTTGAGAAACGGCTATTGGCTAATAGCGAACAAGCTGCGTCAACCATAAACTAATTTGAAGTACAGCTATCATGCTTGTAAACAAATGATAGTGTTCAAAAACCATATTAATTGACTGCTTTTTATAAATACTGTTTTGTTGCATTTAACTGCCAAAAATTCTGTTATCTAGGTCATTTCCTTTGTACGGTAGGTGACGTCATAGGTCAGCATGTGGGAGAAGTTCAGGGAGAAGTTCAGAGTTCAGGGATGATAAATGAGTTTCCCTCTAGTAATTATCAGTTAGAGTGGTGTTCAAGTGGTATATACCCAGTCGCATGTGGTAAATGGTAAAACCTCAGGAGGCTGAAGAAATTCGGCTTGTCACCAAAAGCACTCACAAACTTCTACAGATGCACAATCGAGAGCATCCTGTCGGGCTGTATCACCGCCTGGTACGGCAACTGCTCCGCACACAACCGTAAGGCTCTCCAGAGGGTAGTGAGGTCGGCAGAACGCATCACCCGGGGCAAACTACCTGCCCTCCAGGACACCTACACCACCCGATGTCACAGGAAGGCCATAAAGATCATCAAGGACAACAACCACCCAAGCCACTGCCTGTTCACCCCGCTATCATCCAGAAGGTGAGGTCAGTACAGGTGCATCCAAGCAGGGACCGAGAGACTGAAAAACAGCTTCTATCTCAAGGCCATCAGACTGTTAAACAGCCACCACTAACATTTAGCGGCCGCTGCCAACATACTGACTCAACTCCAGCCACTTTAAAAATGGCAATTGATGGAAATTATGTAAAAATGTACCACCAGCCACTTTAAACAATGCCACCTAATATAATGTTTACATACCCTACATTACACATCTCTTATGTATATGTATATACTGTACTCTATATCATCTACTGCATCTTGCCATCTTATGTAATACATGGACCACTAGCCACTTTAAACTATGCCACTTTATGTTTACATACCCTACAGTACTCATCTCATAGGTATATACCGTACTCTATACCATGAACTGCACCATTGCCTATGCCGTTCTGTACCATCACTCATTCATATATCTCTATGTACATATTCTTTATCCCTTTACACTTGCGTGTATAAGGTAGTAGTTGAGGAATTGTTAGGTTAGATTACGTGTTGTTATTACTGCATTGTCGGAACTAGAAGCACAAGCATTTCGCTACACTCGCATTAACATCTGCTAACCATGTGTATGTGACTAATAAATTTGATTTGATTTGATTTGATTTAAATACCAACTTCCCACTTGGTTATGAACACAGCATAAATCAAGGTCAGAATACGGTGTAGACACACCTCTGCCACACCTCCATCTCTTCGACCACCACCCCAAAAGCGTGGCTTTTCCCCATGCGTAAATTCAAGGACAGAATAGGCATAGAGAGAAAGTTGCATACATGTACATGTACCTGTAACTCAGGTCAGAATTCCCCCCTACACGAATTCCCACCTTCAAGAGTTCAATGTTATTTCAAGGAATAAAGACATTGTTTTCTCTCCAAGAGCGCAAGAGATCTAGAATATGCTGGACAAACAGAAATACTTGTATTAGGTCTCTGAACATCAAGGCAGAGGATACAAGAAGCTAGAACCCCCACTGCTGTCCTTGGTCAATAAAACATTAGTTTTGCCTAGTGTCCATCCTTGTCTATACTGCCACTCAGTGGTCATACCAGGGACCGGAGGCTCCAAGCCCTCTAGGTGTGTTTACACAGGCAGCTCAATTCAGATTTTATTTTACACTACTTTGCCTTTTGACCAATCACATCAGATCTTTTCGCATCAGATCTTTTTAGAGCTGAACTGATTGGTCAACAAATATCAGAATTTGGCTGCCTGTGTAAACGCAGCCTAGGTGGCTCTCACAGGCCAGAATCCACTTCCCACTTCTCCTCTTATCGTATCTGATCCACCTTTGATGTTTTCAGTCAATATGAAATGTTGAAACAAGTCTTTAGGGTGCAGATTAACTTTAACCTACTTCTAGTACTGGCCACTATTTATGTCTCTTATCTCAATTCTTTCAAGGCAATGAGGCAATGCAAATATGGATCTGACATGTCAACATGTTCTTTGTGCTCATGTCAGTAATGAATTCAGAAAGAAAATCTACAATCAAAACACTGTATTGTCTCTATCAATTAAAACCAACATTCAGGTAGACCTATATATCACACCCAATGGGAAGGCGTATGGACGACATAAGTATAACCTAGGGAGTAATATTTTCTTTCTTCCTACCCACGTTTTGGCATAGCATCATCCTTCACCCTCCATGAAAGAGACACCTGTAATCTCAAATCAGGTTTATGGATGCCTGAAATCTGTGGGAACATGCTATGGAAATTCCTATGGGAATCACCATGCTTTGGGCAGCACGTAGCCTCGTGGTTACAGTGTTGGGCCAGTAACTGAAAGGTGGGTATGAATACCTGAGCCAACAAGTTGAAAAATCTGTTGATGTGCCCTTGAGCAAGGTGCTTAACCCTATTTTTTTTTACACTTTTAACTGCAACTGTATGTGACAATAAAACTTTTTTTTTTTTTTATTATGTCATGTGGTCCTCAAGATCAAAGTAACGGGTAACCTCAAGCGATCGTCTTTTCCCCTGGCAACCATGACCATACAAGATAGTTACAGATTTGAGCTCATTAGGCGTTCATTCCGTTCCCGTGATTCTGTTCGCTACGGCAATGGAAACTATGCAGCAGCCATCACTAGTGGTTATCTTTGCTGTTAGATCCGATGCTGTGACAGAAGGTCATTTTCATAATGCTTGAGCGAACGTCTGTTAGGTGAACACAAAACACAGCTTATCCACCTACAACATGTGTGGACAGAGACCTTGTGTGCCCTGCTCTAGGCCTTTCTATCGGACAGGAGATTGAGCTAGGCCTAATGGTCTTTAAGTAGCTCACTTTGATCTCATCAGCTCACTTTTCTCCATGGTTATGTTTCTCATCCCAGTTAAATTGTTGACCCTATGGTTGACCCCTATAGATTGCTCTGGCTCATTCAACTTCAACATATTATGACGTCTATGGTAACGGGGTATATCAACCAATAACAGTGTCTGCCGGCAGTCTATCTGATCAGGTGGTCAATCTAACGTCAGTTATTTTGCAAAGAGACCAGGAAAATGGCAGTTCAGAAGACATTTCTTAAGAAGGATTTGTAAATCCGGCCCCTGAATGTTTGGCAAGGTTATAATAGATCAAATATAATTTTTTTTACATGGACAGACTAACACAATCATTTTCAAAGTGAGTTTATTGCTGTCAATGTACGTCATTTGAAAAATGTATATGCCAAATCAATCATTTTATAAGTAACATACTCATTCAAGTTAGTCTATAGAGATGAAGGGAAATACCATAAGTCTTACAAGTACTCTAGGTTTAATTGATGGTAATTATAGTTTTATTGCTTGAATCTTTTGTTCTACCACGTTTTACAATAAACTGCTTGACACCTGTATCTAAGTGCTTATTGAATATGAACCATGTTTGTAGATAGAAATATTGTCCCAAATGTGTCAATAATATTAAAAACATAGATTTTTAATTCAATTAGCCCACTGAATCAACACATTTTACAGCAAAACATGGACTCATCCTAAAATTTGAATCCCAGAAAATGAATATACTGTACAGACGATTAACTTTTGTCCCAAGACTGATTTAAGATAGGATGCTGGCATTATTTAGGATAGAAAACATGACATCAATAGTGACCCTGATAAAGAGTGTACCATCATTTCAACATCCGATGCAGTCCTCTCACACTTCCGATACACCTACAAAACAATCTTGTTTGATTATACCCCTCAAGATTACAACAAATATAATTTGGGTATTTTATCACTACAGTATCTTTTATCATTTATAAACCCAGTAATCACTAAGACCACAAAATCAATTTTGCCCAAGTGAATAATTTAAGCCTTAATTTGTAACACTGTATCTAAAAAATACATTCTATAAAGGGCTGCAATGTATCCGTTTATCAGTAAAATGGCAGCTCTGAAATGTTGTATAACCTCATCCCCAGGTTCAATTTCCACTGAGCGAGTCGGCTCGTGGAAGAGATTAAATAAATGTTTTTTTGAATTCATATTTTCTCTTGGTATGGAGCGTCGTGAAAAGCTGCAAACTATACACGGCGTTAGTTTTTTTTCAGAAATGCAACTGCAAGACACAAGGAACTTCGACATTGCATTGTCTCACAGTGATTAATCAGTTCATCATCAGTTTAATATAATAATAAAAACAACACTGAATCATCACTTTGTTAAAAAAAAAAGTAGTAGTACAAATGTCACTCCACAGACGACTGTAAAAACGCCGTCATCTCATTAACGGCGGGCTTAATAGTCAATACACTTAATTATTATTGGACTTATTCTCTCAGCAATATAATATACGTCACTGTTATTGCATTTTCATTTCATTTCAATATGATACAAATAAAAATCTCTTTTAATGTATTTGTTACAGAGCAAAAGGAACTCAAAAAAGTGATTAGATATGATCTCTATGCTGTGCCCTTTCATAAAAAGAATTCAGTCTGATGACAGATAATTGCATAATAATAATAATAATGTGTGCATCATACTGTACTTACAAATACCTGGCGCCTACATTAATTAAGTCAGATGTAGAGCTACAAATACAAGTATATACATGTATTTCAATCCCTACTACAGATAATTGTGGTTGAAGTCCTCCTGTCTCTTATAAAGCTGATAGAAACAACAGACATTATTAGGGAAACAGTTCAAATCAGAAAAGTTTCACACACAATGGGAAGGAAAATACTCAAATCAACATTTTGAATCAAGAGCATTTCTGTTTTTTTTTTTGCATAGATAGAGATTAAATAAATAATACAAGTGTGAAGGGGTAAAGAGAAAAGACGGAAGAATATTAATATACATGAACAAGAACACTATAATAGGCCTATGCTGGACACTAGGACATGAAAAAATAATGGGATTTGAAAGTTTGATCTGTTCTGGCCGGGCAAAAATAGGACAGTCCAGTTTAACGTCACATCTCCATAAGATCTGTATAAGAAAGTATGGTGTACTTAATGATCTAACTGGCATGTACTAGGAATACATAAAGCATTGCATTAGTTTGTGAATGCTTTATAAAATCATGAATACCTTACCCATGAATTAGCCATAAATGGCTAACAATGAACTTCAAAGATTTCCTTGGTACAGAGCATTAGGGCATTAGGGCCAGCGGGAGCAGAAAATATTTTCAGGCTACGCTGGCGCGGAATAGGCCATTACCTTTTTTATACAGCAAATGAAGAATCACATCTCCCCTATCACAAGAGTCCCTCCTATACTTGTCAATCTCAAAACAAAGAATTCTGTCCGTTTAAAAAAAATAAAAAATATGTACTTAAGCAGGACATTAAAAGGAGGACTATACAACAGTGCTACAGTATAAAAGAGGCTGCTGTAGGAGTCTGTGGTTACATCCACAAGGGCACCCTATTCCCTACCAGACCTGGGTTCAAATACATGTGTATTTGAGTATTTTCAAATACACAGCCCCAAACAAATACTTTTATTTGAGTATTCAAATGGTTACATGCAAAAAAACAAATAGTTGACCAAATTGTATTTGAACGTATATTTTCATATTTTCATATAGCTGGGTTAAATGCATGGGAGTGTATTTCAGTCCATGCATTTGAGTATTTTCAAATACTTACCAAGTGTATTTCCAAATACATTCCAATATTCAACTGCTTGTTTTTTCAAATAAAGGTTTTCTGAATACCTGTTTTGAAATGCATTGAAAGGTAATTGAAAACGAATTGAAATACCTGAAAGGGTATTTGAACCCAAGTCTGTTCCCTATATGGTGCACTGATTTTGACCAGGGCCCTATGGGACTTCAGTCAACTGTGTTGTGTTGAGTAGTGGTGTGCAGGTAATGCTGCTGGTTCTGTTGGGTTGTTTGGACATCAGGACGGCTTGTTGTTAGACTAAAGGGACGTTTCAGAACCCGGAGCCTGTTTTTTCCAGAAGAAGCTTTTGTCCTCTTGCTCCAGTTCTATCCTAATCTGAGGCGCTGCTTTTTTTAATGGATTCAGACTGAAAGAGAAAGAAAGAGAGTGGAGGTGGAGGCGGAGGCAGAGCGAAGTATGAGAGAGTGAACAACCAGGGACAACAAACGTTCAACGTTAATATGACAAGCTGTACTCCAGAATAGATTGTCACAACATGTGATATTGGTGTGAGTGTCTGTGGGTATAGAATAAGGAATGCAAGCAGGCACACTCACATAGTTACCTTGCAACAGTCGTGGGCTTAAAGTAGCCCTCAGCATGCTGAATGTGGGTCAAGGAAAGACGACGGGGGTCCTACGGGAGAAGACCAAATACACACAACATTAACATAATGTTTTAGCCACTCCCAATTTAAGACAGGTATAGCAAAAGAGGAAAGTTAGAGCAAGCTTTGCAAAGCCAGGATGTTTCACAGTAGAAGCAGCTGTTAAAGACCGAGTGCAGTCAAAACGTGATTTTCATGTGTACATACGCTACCGGTCAAAAGTTTTAGAACACCTACTCATTCAAGGATTTTTCTTAATTTTTACTATTTTCTACATTGTTAAATAATAGTGAAGACATCAAAACTATGAAATAACAAATACGGAATCATGTTGTAACCAAAAAATTGTTAAACAAATCAAAATACCCTTTGCCTTTGACAGCTTTACACACTCTTGGCATTCTCTCAACCAACTTCATGAGGTAGTCACCTGGAATGCATTTCATTTAACAGGTGTGCCTTCTTAAAAGTTCATTTGTGGAATTTCATTCCTTCTTAATGCGTTTGAGCCAATCAATTGTGTTGTGACAAGGTAGGGGGGGTATACAGAAGATGGGACTATTTGGTAAAAGACCAAGTCCAATTTATGGCAAGAACAGCTCAAATAAGCAAAGAGAAACGACAGTCCATCATTACTTTAAGACATGAAGGTCAGTCAACACGAAACATTTCTTCAAGTGTAGTCACAAAAACCATCAAGCGCTATGATGAAACTGGCTCTCATGAGGACCGCCACCGGAATGGAAGACCCAGAGTTACCTCTGCTGCAGAGGATAAGTTCATTAGAGTTACCAGCCTCGGAAATTGCAGCCCAAATAAATGCTTCACAGAGTTCAAGAAACAGACACATCTCAACATCAACTGTTCAGAGGAGACTGTGTTAATCAGGCCTTCGTGGTCGAATTTCTTCAAAGAAACCACTACTAAAGGACACCAATAAGAAGAAGAGACTTGCTTGGGCCAAGAAACACGAGCAATGGACTTTAGACCGATGGAAATTTGTCCTTTGGCGTGGAGTCCAAATTGGAGATTTTTGGTTCCAACTGCCGTTTCTTTGCGAGACACGGTGTGGGTGAATGGATGATCTCCGCATGTGTATTTCCCACCGTGAAGCATGAAGGAGGAAGTGTTATGGTGTGGGTGTGCTTTGCTGGTGACACTGTCTGTGATTTATTTAGAATTCAAGGCACACACTTAAACAGCATGGCTACCACAGCATTCTGCACCGATATGCCATCCCATCTGGTTTGTGCTTAGTGGGACTTTCATTTGTTTTTCAACAGGACAATGACCCAACACACCTCCAGGCTGTGTAAGGGCTATTTGACCAAGAAGGAGAGTGATGGAGTGCTGCATCAGATGACCTGGCCTCCACAATCCCCCGACCTCAACCAAATTGAGATGGTTTGGGATGAGTCGGACCGCGGACTTAAGGAAAAGCAGCCAACAAGTGCTCAGCATTTGTGGGAACTCCTTCACAACTGTTGGAAAAGCATTCCAGGTGAAGCTGGTTGAGAGAATGCCAAGAATGTGCAAAGATGTCATCAAGGCAAAGGGTGGCTATTTGAAGATTACTACATGATTCCATGTGTGTTATTTCATAGTTTCGATGTCTTCACTATTATTCTACAATGTAGAAAATAGTAAAAATAAATAAAAACCCTTGAATGAGTAGGTGTTCTAAAACTTTTGACCGGTAGTGTATATTTCCACACTATGAGATTGAAATAATACTGTGAAATTGTGAACATTATGATAACGCCCATTCAGTGTAAGAGCTGTTTGAAAAGATGGCCTGATTTGGTGGGATGGAGTTTTGGCCTTCCGTGGTGACATCGCCATGTGGTAAATTATTTAGTAGACCAATAAGAAAGAGAGTTCCAAACCTCTCTGCCAATAACAGCATATTTTCAGTTTTCCACTTCCCACTCAGACAGTCCTAGCAAAATTACTGCGAAATTCTTGATTTTATTTTCCTTGTTGACTTTTTTAATTGAAAACAATCACATTAAGGTGCTTGATCAAAATAATTTGATTTTGAGATAAAAAAAAAATGGCTGCATTGGACCTTTAATTAAGCATTCGAAAGCAGCTGAAAATAAAATAACAGTATGAAAGAAATCGAAAAGTAAGGTCATCTGCATTAGTTTCTCAAAATAAAGCTGGATGTCTGCAAAGTCACAGAAAAGCATGAGATCTGATGAAGACCCAAAGATGAGGTTAGTGCTTTGTGGAGAGAGAGGGAGGGAGGGAGATTGATTTTCAATTGGGCATAGTTCGTTAGTAGGCTGATCGGAGGAGTACGCTCCGTTACGCGATTACCTAGTTCGGCAGAGGATGCACAAGAGTATTCTCCTGGCAGCAAATGCGGAAGTGTTTTAAAATCCACCACATCCCCTTTGAATCAGCTGTTGTTTTCTCAAAGGGGAAAAGCATGCCAACATTTAAAAACCATACACCACCTACCCCTTTTTCTATAAAATGTCTTGCACAACTAGCTAAATTTGTTTTTAGCACTTTACACATGTATCGTGGGATTTGTTGTGTTTCCATGTTTCCTCTCCTCGCCTCCACTCCCTCGGTGGAAAACAGGACGCGAGGAGTCGAGCAAAACCAAATAAGATTCTCCCAGAGGAAAAGAAGGAAAGCGGGCAAGAAGGTAAGCGAGAAACAATTCCAAGAAGGCATTAGCAGCACTCAGTAAGTAAGTAAGCCCAGTGCGGTTGTGGGTAAGAGACCCCACGCAATCCTGTTGTACTCACTGTCTGAGGTCTTATCCTTATTCCCCAACATGGGCTCCGTCTCCATTATATCCATGGAGATTTTAATACCGGGGATATTGTCATTGTAGGGGTACTCAGAGGGCTGGAGGGAGAGACAATAACAATGGCTATATTTGTTTTGCATATTGGCAACTAATTAACATATTGGCAACTAATTAAATGGGTCGTATTAATTTGGGCACACAGCAGCAAAAAATCATTTTGCAATGGAAAACCAAAACGTGTGTTTCTTTACCCGTTTCATTGCATTTTACTTCAGTTTGGTAAATAATGAACACGACCCATGCGTTTACTGTAATGGTGTCTAGTGGCGCTTCTCTTAAAGTATCCCAAAGAAACAAACAAGTAATTCATACTGTCATTCGTGCTGTGTTATTAACGATTTTACAATGTCGTTTCTATACAAAAACCTGGTCATTTCTGTACCGTAAGTCCGTGGAAAAGATAGTGCTCAGACAGACAGACAGTATTCATTTCAGAGAGATAGTATTGGAGAACACAGGTGACAAAATTGAGGATTGGAGAAGTGGTGGACTTTTAGGAGGGACGACAGGTCATGAGTTAAGGGTGTCAGTACAAAAAGTAACATAATAGTGCTACATTAGTACCATTACTACTATTATCGTCCTCACAAAGGTAGAACCCGTGGGGGAAAAACACATTAAATTAAACAGACTGATTTGCTTCCAATAAAGCCTCAAAATGACGTACAAAATCGATTTCACTGTCGATGCTTCCTTTCTTCTGCTTCTTCTTCCTCTTCTCGTCCTCCTTCTTCTTCTTGTCTTTCTCCGGGATGACGTCGTCCAGGTAGCTGAGGTCGTGCTGAGAGAAGATGTAGTCCATGGCCCTTCTGACCGCCACCAGGGCCAAGATCTGGAGAGACGGACACAGACGCACATCAATGGAGATAGACAATGGTTCTACTATATACTGTGTTGGTGGGTATGTGGCTGGATTCATTGTACAGTATGTGTGTTTGTGTCAGCTAGTCACGGATTCCACACTGTGAGTGGATGCGTCACAACCGTATTTTACCCATCTGTATGTGTAAGAATGGTTTATTATTGGTTAATTGGTACATTTCATCTTGTATGTGTACTTACTTGCATGTTTGTGTGTATGTGCGTGCATTTGTATGTGTGTGTGTGTGTGTGTGTTGCATGCGTATGGCTCACCATGACGGGGAAGATGATGGCAGCGACGGTGGACTTAAGGACCCAGAGGAGGGCGAGACAGAGGGCCTGTATGAAGGTAAACAGGTGGATGCGACGCTGGGGAACGTGGCGCAGGTAGATCAGGTCAGGCTGGTGCTTGGCAGGCATCAGGAGAAGCTGCAGGCGATCCATGAACTGAAGGACAAACAGTCACACGGAAGTAAGGCCAGGATACATGGGCTGGGGGTGCGACTGGCATCACAGACACTATTGTTGATGGACTAGCATAACTAACAGGCACAGAGTTTCAGATTCCATTTTGACTCGGTGTTCTCTGACTGACAGTTGTACAGAGTTAAGGCCCAGATACATGGAAGCGGCTGGTGTACCAGGTTGGTTAGCGGCAGTTAATAGCACTATCAGGCCTAACATTTCAGACTTCATTTTGGGTCAGAGCCACTCACCTGGACACCGTTGAGAGATGCCACGCCCATGTAGAGGAACACGCCATAGAGCACAGGCATAGGGATGAACTGGGGATACAGAACAGGACTGGGTGAATAAGACAAAGGAAGTAATAGAGGCTGTTTTCCACAGAAATACAATCAGCAAACATGTTCCTTCCTTTTTATTTTTTTCTGCGCTGACATGAAGACGTCTTATCAAAACATGTGGGTTAGGGTTAACCCTGTTTCCAATAACAACAGTGCTAACTTTTGATTACATGTTGTTTTGTTCGCTCTCAAATAAATAAATAACTGTTGTACTTATTACCCCTTTTCTCCCTAATTGGTAGTTCCAGTCTTGTCCCATCGCTGCAACTCCCATACAGACTCGGGAGAGGCGAAGGTCGAGAGCCATGCATCCTCCGAAACATGACCCTGCCAAGCTGCACTGCTCCTTGACACACTGCTTGCTTAACCCGGAAGCCAACCGCACCCAAAAAAACACCGTACAGCTGGTGACCGAAGTCAGCGTGCATGCCCGCCACAAGGAGTCGCTAGAGCACAATGGGACAAGAACATCTCAGCCGGCCAAACCTTCCCCTAACCCGGACGACGCTGTGCCAATTGTGTGCCGCCACATGGACAGCACACGGTTGCGACCGGCTGCGACACAGCCTGGGATTGAACCCGGGTCTATAGTGACGTCTTAGACTGCTGCGCCACTCGGGAGGCCCCCTCGTTAACCTTTTTGGTGTCTTCAGCTCCTACTTAATTAGATGTTGTAGAACAAAACAAAACACTAACTTATTCTGAATAAAACCCACCACACACACACACACACACACACACACTAAATGGCTCGGGGAGCAATGGGCTGTGAAGAGACTACAGTAGACTACACTCGAAAAGACACCATCTCAGAGATGGAGATGTAACTACTCTAAACGGTCCACAAGGGGGAGGACCATTCCCACTCACAGAACTGGAAAGTCATTTATGATGGTCAGATTAAGGAGAGGACAGGAAACCGGAGAAGTCATAGTCACTGAGCTGCAACCTGACCCTAAGCCCTGATGATGAACATGCTTATTTCACATCACATCACCTCAACTAGGCCCCTCACTAATTGGATGACCAGAATAATTCACATTATTTACAATTGGAATGAGTGATGGGATTTCCCACTAAAAGGGGAGGACAGTAATCCGGTAAATTGAGAATTGAAAAGTTAGATTTAAAGGAATGAACAGGTAGATTGTTGGTCCTGTGTAGCTCAGCTAGCGGCAGGATTGTGGGTTTGATTCCAGCTAAGGCCAACTCATATGAAAAGTGTTTGCCAAATGGCATATATTATTGTAGATTTAAAGGGAATACATGAGATGGAGTTCGGGGAATGGACAGGTACATTGAAAGGTAAAGAGCTGGTAGATTTAAAGGGAAATGGGGAATGAACACGTGTATGAAGAACTACCTTGAGGATGGGAGCCATGAAGACAGACAGTCCAGTCAGAACGAAGACAATGACACCGGTCACCCTCTGCTCCCTGCGGTAAGAAGGGATAGTTCATCCCACATCATCATACAAAACACACACCGCACAGACACCACATCAACCACAGTCAATTTTCTCACCTTTCTGTCCAAACTATTGACCACTGTTCTGATGTGACAGTCAAATAACTTCATCATGTTCACGTACTGCTACGAGATTGTAAAATGTATTCTATTCAAACAAAAACAAAACGTGACTGTGTGGGAACGGCAACAAAGTGAAACTCAAGTCCATTGTACTGTAGGCTACATGTAAAGGAGCCAGGAGGCTTTCTGCTCTGATAGCTCTCGTCGCTTCACTGACTCTTTCTCCATTCCTCCCTTCTCACCTCCCTCCCTCCCCTCCCTGCTCAACCCACCTGACACCCAGGAACTTGGGCTGCTCCCCAGGAGCCGAGCACTGGGTCTCCATCTTCAGAGAGTCGATGTGGGCGATGGAGATGACAGTGGCAGCCACGTACCAGGGCAGGCCCGTGAAGGAACACACAATGAGTAGTACTGCTACCCAGAACAGGTCCAAGTGGTAGCCTGCCCCTTTCTGTGTGGTGGAGGAAAGAGAGAAGAGAAGGGAATGGAGAGGTGTGTGTCAGTAACCACTAACCACAAGGAATCAAATGAGTTGCCATTGACTTAATATCCAATACAAAGTGTGGCCGCCCCTGTTCTTTTCCAGTTCATTATCCGTATCTTAAGATACACTACATCACCAAAAGTATGTGGACACCCCTTCAAATTAGTGGATTCTGCTATTTCAGTCACATAAAATGTATAAAATGTATAAAATCGAGTACACAGCAATGCAATCTCCATAGACAAACATTGCCACTAGAATGGCCCGTAGTGAAGAGCTCAGTGACTTTTAATGTGGCACCGTCATAGGATGCCACCTTTCCTACAAGTCAGTTCATCAAATTTCTGCCCTGCTAGAGCTGCCCTGGTCAACTGTAAGTGCTGTTATTGTGAAGTGGAAACATCTAGGAACAACAAGTGCTGAAGCGCGTAGCGTGTACAAATCGTCTGTCCTCGGTTGCAACACTCACTGCCGAGTTCCAAACTGCCTCTGGAAGCAACATCAGCACAATAACTGTTTGTCGGGAGCTTCATGAAATGGGTTTCCATGGCCGAGCAGCCGCACACAAGCCTAAGATCACCATGTGCAATGCCAAGCGTCGGCTGGAGTGGTGTGAAGCTCGCTGCCATTGGACTCTGGAGCAGTGGAAACACGTTCTCTGGAGTGATGAATCCCGCTTCACCATCTGGCAGTCCGATGGATGAATCTGGGTTTGACAGATGCCAGGAGAACACTACCTGCCCGAATGCATAGTGCCAACTGTAAAGTTTGGTGGAGGAGGAATAATTGTCTGGGGCTGTTTTTCATGGTTCATGCTAGGCCTCTTAGTTCCAGTGAAGGGATATCTTAACGCTACAGCATACAATAACATTCAAGACGATTCTGTGCTTCCAACTTTGTGGCAACAGTTTGGGGAAGGCCCTTTCCTGTTTCAGCATGACAATGCCCCCGGGCACAAAGCAAGGTCCATACAGAAATGTTTTGTTGAGATCGGTGTGGAAGAACTTGACTTGCCTGCACAGATCCTGACCTCAAACCCATCGAACACCTTTGGGAGGAATTGGAACGCCGACTGCGAGCCAGGCCTAATCGCCCAAAATCAGTGCCCGACCTCACTAATGCTCTTGTGGCTGAATGGTAGCAAGTCTCCGCAGCAATGTTCCAACGTCTAGTGGTAAGCCTTCCCAGAAGAGTGGAGGCTGTTATAGCAGCAAAGAGGGAGCCAACTCCATATTAATGCCCATGATTTTGGAATGAGACGTTCGACGAGCAGGTGTCCACATACATGTGGTGTATTAAGCCATTATCTTATCTATTCTCTTACCCCTCTGACCGAATGCCCCTTCATCCCTCCACTTCTACCCCTCCGCCCTCCATCCCCCCGCTCCTCACCTTGAGTTTGTGCTCCTTTCTGTTGACGATGACAGCGGTGATCTGCTGGTCCATGAACACCAGGATGGTGACCAGGAGAGCAGGGAGGGCTGCTGCCAGATAAACCCACCACGGGTTCCCTCCGAACGGGGGCACGAACCAGCCACGGTTGGGGCTGGTGGGCTGGGGACCAGGAGCAGAGAGACACAGCCAGTCAGATAAATATTGTAGGCCAGGGTTGATTTAAAAGACACAGGACAACAGACTCTCTCCCGCTTCATCCTTACCAAGCTAACCCGGTCATGGTTTCAGGGTGTTCTTAGAAATGTAATTTTGTTGTTAGGAGCGTGTCATGACTCAATGTAAAATGTGATATGGTTGCCCTGACAATATATGAAACATTTCCTCTCATTGAAAAAAATTCAACCTCATGGAAACAAAATGTTTCCATGAGAATGTCCTTATTCTGCTGTACTTTGAGTTAGAGTCTAAAAGTCCTGGAGAGGTACATCATTACACGACAAAGAAAACACTCTGTAATTAGTCTGCAGCCGCACAAAGCTGTGTCTGTACCTGCAACTATAAGGACCTCAGTGTTCTCCCCATGTCCTATAATCACCTTGTATTTCATGCACGCACCCTCCCCACACCCCCTCTTACCGTTCCTCACCCCACCCCCAACCTCCTCACATGTCCCCTCTTCCTCCACCCCCACATCACCCTTGCCCCATTCAACCTCTCCCCTCCAACCCCCACGCTCGATACCTCACCCTCCCTCGCCCCCACTCCCTCCACCATTCGGCCCCAGTGAGGTGAGGTAAACTGAGGTGAGCTAATAATCTCAGTGAGAGACTCTGTCTCAGAGTTTCAGGTTCTATCTGCTCTCCCTCCTTGGCAGTAGTACACAACCGGGTAATGATTATACAAGACCTTAAGACAAGGATTACAAAGACTTTATGTCTTCCTAAGAAAATGCAGCGTTGTTCAGGCGGAGATCCGATTGATACACCTGTCCCTCTTGAGTAACTCTAGAAAATGATATTGTCAATATATAAATCAAACTCTAGACCAGAGTGTACTACATACACCTTCGCTTATACTTGCATAAAAAGCATCTTCACTAAAATGAATGCAGGCGTGAAGCGACGCACTATACAAAACGAGAACAGGGGAGATAGTGGACCATATACAAAGCCAATGTTTCTGCACAAGGCCTTTCTCAACACCACGGACATCCACCCTGGTACTCACCTTGAATTCAGTTGGCACGATGAGCTTGGGTGTGTCCACTCCGACCAAGGCATCCACACCACAGAAGATGACAATAGCCAGGATGATGGCAAAATCACTGATCAGTTTCCTCACCTGCGGGTACAATAGGGAGGCACAACCTTTGTTGAGTTTGGCAAGGCTTTTGGCTGAGGCAATACAGTAAGACCTACCCTTTTTCCGTCACACAAAAATGTGTTCACGAGGGTGGAGCAGAATGTTTTCCAACTAAGCCATTATGACCAATGTAGTTTCATTGAGTGCAGGTATTTAGCCAAAGCTTTATTGGGGGGGGGGGGGGTGATTACAATAAGGCTAACCAAAATGTTCCAATTATCTCAGATGTCACATTCATCTCACTGTACATATTGTATATTTAGATTACAGTTACCTTATTGCTCCATATATTTGAGCCATGTTTCGAAACATTGAAACCCCTTACTGTAAATAGGCTACTGGAATCATGTTGTGCACAGTATGTAATGGAGGTGCCCCACCCTCCCTTCTCTCCCTGCGATCCCTCCCTCCTTCCCAAAGTGAGGTAAATTAGTGGAAATTTTATTTTAACGTCTACTTGACTTGGTCTATAATAAGTGCTGTTACTTATTTTGGGTGCCGGTTATGTTTATATTTAGGTGCAGGGACTGCACAAAACTTTGGAGCTAGTATTTTATGAGGTGCAGGACCTCAAGCAGTAGAAAATGAGTGGTGCAGGTACTCAGTACTGCTGAGCTCCTGCTCAAGTCAAGCACTGGTCTACGGCCCTGCCTAGGGTCCGAGCCAGCAATGCAGGACAATGAGACAGATAAAGCAGTTGACAGAGAGAGTAGTGAGGAGCAGGGTAAAAGTGAGCCTTGCTCTGGGCCTGTATTTTTTTTAAAGTGCTGATCTAGGATCAGCCCCCCCCGCTCTTAATCATTATGATCTGCCTATATAAACACTCCAACTCTAAGGCCCTGGAGTCTAGAGAGGACTCTTGGCTGGCTTAACACACACTACTAATGTAATGACTGTGTGTGAATGAGGACAAGAGGATGGGGCCCGCCTCCACTGGGAAATACAGAGATGACTACTGCCCATACTGTATACCAGGCAGTTCATCCACTGGTGTTTTGTTTATATTTAAGGATACAGATACACTGAAGAGTAAGCGTAGTGTTAGTGTATGCCCACACTAACACATAGACTTACACTTTAATATTGAAACATATTTTCGTAAAGAAACTGATCAAACACAGGTGCAAAATCAAGGGGACTTACAAAGTTGAGGACCAAGAGCAAGAAAGGGAGTACAGTGATGTAGTGTCCACAACTAAAGAACTATTGTGGAATCTAAAAAAACACATATCCCAAAAGCATGGTGGTGTACTTACTACGGTGCACATGTTAAAAGAAAGGAACTAGGTGGGTAGCAAACTAAGTGTGTCATTGTAGCAAAGTTTTTATAAACTAAAAAACAGATCTCTTAAAAAGTTTTATCTATACAATAATAGATTTTGGCTCAATACGCTTGGCATATTCCCACTTTCAAGGAGCTTTTCGTTTTGATTGGGTTATTTTGCCTAAAAACCTTTAGGCCTACCTATAGAAAAATGTAAAAAACAACTCTGCAAGCGCGGATAGGATATTCTCTGCTGCTGGCCTGCTCTCCAGGCACCATCGCATGAGCCGGAAGCCACAGACTCTGGACAAACTCGTGTTTCTAAAAATTAATTCAAAGGCACTGTAGACTGAGCCTAATAAGGCATTTTTCATTGAATTTGTATTTAATTCTAAGTAAGTCACAGGCATTATGCACAATTTAGAGATTTATAGACAACAAAATGTTGTTTAAATGCCGAGGCTTTATGTCCCTACCAGCCTAGTGACGCAGTCGCAAATGCTTCACAATGTATTTCTTTGTAGGCTATAGCCTTGAAATAATTGAAATAATATAGCCGGAATAATACATTTGTATTCCTTATTGGGCCCCATGTCTGGCTCCTGACCTATTTCGTGTGTTTATATGTTGTTTAATAGTGTAACCTATTTGAAATGATAAGCACTTCTTACGTTCACCTTTTCATGTTTATTAAAAAAGATTTTATTCAAATCATATGGTTTGGTTTCAATGTTTCAAAACCAAATGGTAGATTCAGGTAGTTTACAAAAATAGATGGGTGTTGATTAACTTGTGATTTTGAAGAATGGCAGCCTTTATTACTTGTGAGCGCGGAGCGGTTTTTAGCAGCGAGGTTGGAACTGATGTGGAGCACTGGAGTGGTGCGAATGCACCGCTCCATGAGTGATGAGCAGGATTTCCGACTGCTCACATACTCCGATCACTACACATCGTTATGTACTCAAACCTGGAATAACAGAAGCTCAGTGGATGCTCACTGGGTCAAAAGGGTCAGGGCTGTCGATGGTTTGATTTGTTCATCTGACGACACCGAAGATTTCACCACTGAACCCAGACATGGATCATGGAAATTTGCCAAGAAAACAAAGAAGGTAATGAAATCCTAGGAAAGTCACACAGTAGGCATATAGGCCTAACTATCATATGACTGCTGTCGAATCAATTATATCTGTAAATATCTAGAAAATAACCTGATTGTATTGCCACTACCTGTTCACACCCCGTCCCTGTAATATACAATGTTTTTACGTTTCAATTACATTCGCCCCTTTCCCTTTCTTAAAAATCAACCAAACTGATCCCAAAACATGATTGGACGGTGGGGCAGTGAAACGAAGACCCTGAAACATGATTGGCCGGCGGGGCTGTCACAACTTTGATCCTGAAACGTGACTGGCGGTCAGGGATGTCAGTCACTCACGGTGGTGGGGAAGAAGCGGCTGAACTTGAACTTCTTGAGACACATGGAGCAAGTGTAGGTCCCCAGGAAAAGGATGAACGACATCAGAGTGACGTCGGGGACGAAGCCGCAGGCTGGACCAATCAGCTCACCACCATACTTCACACACTGTTCCTTGTCGAGGGACGCCCACGTGGCGTTTACCGGCTACGGGAGAAAAACAGACGCACAGACAGACACGCAGACAAAACCATTACATCATGAGTCATGACTAAAAGATTAACTGAATACGTACATGTAGAATCGCCTAAATCCCGGGGAAAACATTTCACGGCATAAGTGAAAGAAATTGATTTAAATATTGATTTAATTGAAATCAGTTAATGACAGCGTTGTCCATCAACAATTCACTGCATTGTTGATGTATAACACTGTCATAACCTAATTAACCCACACCAGCTCAGACAATTTCCTGTCTGAGACACACTCAGAAATATAGACTTCCTTCAGACCTCCGTGACTGAAGATGATATGGCTGTCAGGGAAGAAACACTCAAGTGGCTGCTGCTTACCAGATCAGTGTCATTTATCCAGGAAGAGACATCGCTATAGAGACCTGTCATATTTCCTGGATGGAAACAAACCACAACAAAAAACAACGACAGTGAGGTCTCCACAAAACCACTTTACGAGGTACTTGTCAAACTATAACATGCATTTTCCTTTGAGTTTTAAGCACTAGCCTTTTGTCTGAATTGTCAAAGGAGAGAGATGATGGCTGACAGGCTCAAGCATATGCTGTGTTACTTAACTCCGAGCCCCTGAGGAACATATCTCCCACCAACCATATACAGTAGTGCTGAGCGATTAGTGCTTTTGAGGTCGGTTCGGTTTCGGTTCGAATATAAAAAATAATCACGTTTTTCTCGATTTTTTTGTTATTTAAATTTGTTATTAAATGCATTAGGTGTGTTGAATCCTGTAACAATACAGAATAAAAGTCCCATGACGGTAGTGACTGACCATTACTGCTTATCACTTATTAACCATAATTTATTCACATTACTTTAATAAAATATATTATATTTTTGTGTATATTACATGTTTTATTTTATGACTTTATTATTTCATTTCAAGTCATCATCTCATCTCTATAGAGCTGCTGCCTACGCTGTCTGACAAAATCACTATTTTAGTAGTTCTTCAAAGTAAATAAGGCATACTTTTATGACTGCTGAATACCAGCTATCACTTAGATCATGTATTTTCAGTTGGAGATACTTTGCGAAGCAATTACTCTCTATCCCTCTCGATCGCGTGTCTTCTGTCTCTTTTCTCCCTCTCTGTATCTGCTCCACACAGACCGGACAAGTAGGCTCGCAATGGATTGTGGTCATTGTAGTTAATTAACACGTTTTCTGCGCTAAACTATGTTGAATATTGGCCTGTTGGAAACTATAATTCCCTACTTCATCGTACAGTTCGGGTTTGATCTGATTTATCTCTAGAGAAACTGCGCATTGTGCTCACAGAAAAAAATAACTAAATGGAATTCAAATAATTGAACCAATTTTGGTCAATTAGTTGTTTAAAAAAATGAAAAATAACATACATTTTGGTTAATCGCTCAGCACTACGACCATAAAAACCTGGCAAGTCACTCACTAAACAGACCTGGTAAAACTGTTAAGAGATATCACTGTGTACTCTCTCAAGTGGATACATACTTGGACCATATAATTATAACCAGTTTAAATATTGTGGAAAATTGTTTTCTGAGCTATAGGGATGTCAATGGGATGTGAGATGACTGATTCAAAGCTAGAGCAACACTGGCCAAACCACAGACCCGGAAAGGGATTATATATAAATGGGTCAAACCCTCTTCGGTAGCTACACCCTTGTTGTCACCTGGACCATCATCATTAGCACCTTCTGATCTGATTGGTTTAAACTACACAACAGCCAATGAGCTGTGAGCACAGTGCTGATCAGCATACCGTCGTCCGGTAGGGGCATGCAGCGGCAGTCGTACGTTGTGACGTAGTTAGGGTCGTAGTTAGCGTTGATGGGGTTGTAGTGGGCCAGCTTCAGCATCTTCTTGAAGGCATCGTAGATGAAGATGAAGGAGATGAGGGATGAAAAGCCCTCCTCCGTGAAGCGCGTGAAGTACTGGACCAGGAAGCTGGCGTCTGTGGCAACCAGCACCAGGCAAAAGAAAGCTGACCACAGGCCGATCCACAGCCGGAATTCCAGGTAGTCAAAGTCATTGTCTCTGGAGGGAGAGAGAGAGTGATGGTACAACCATGGTTAGTTAATGTAAGAGTAGGCCAATCCACGACCAGATCTCCAGGTAGTCAAAGTCAATGTCTCTGTAGAGGGACAGGTGGGAGAGATGGTAGCATGTACAGTATGTGTGTTTTGTGTGTATCAGAGACAGACAGAAAGATGGACAGAGGCTGTAAGGCCTGCAAACAACACCACTGACTCAGGAGTCAGTGAACCCAGTCGTGAAAACAGTGGAAGGGCATGGCGGATTCAACTCAGACCCGAGCCGTGGAAACATGGCGCCGTCAGCTCAGCTTTGGTAGTCTCCATTCACGTTATGACATTGAATGAATGTGAATTATTCATAACGGAACATAAACACTCCAGTGTTCTCTGTAATGTAATGCTAGAAGATGGCCTTCTCTCTGGCATGGCAAGGAGGAGGGGGAAAAAAGAGAGGAGAAAGAGGAGAAGAGAATTCTGGTCTGGTCTGGCCCGTGTGGGAGCAGGTCTAGACCGGGGTCACATGACCCCATTCAGTGGAGGAAATAGGAAGTAGCGAGCAGGACGCAGCGGGAAATGAAAGGACAATCGGCCTGGCAACGGGGCCGCAGGCAGTTTGTTTGTTATTGTGAATAAATCGAAGGACTATTTGTTCCAGAAAATCAGATAGATACAAAAACTTGAGCCCAAAACAATGTGGCCAATTCATATTGTTTATGTCTATCGTGAGTATTATTTGTATTCTAGTTTTACTTGTTTTATATTGAAGGATACACAGAACCTGTGTAAATAGAAAAGCAA
Source organism: Salvelinus fontinalis (assembly GCF_029448725.1). NCBI lineage: Eukaryota > Metazoa > Chordata > Actinopteri > Salmoniformes > Salmonidae > Salvelinus > Salvelinus fontinalis. The sequence goes on from NC_074674.1 coordinate 15,975,216, forward strand.
TATGCAGCTTTTGCCAGAAGGAGAACTTAACATATTCACATGGTGAATTAGACTGGGGTTTGGGTTTTTAGTGGGCACCACGGTACCCTTGAGCCAGTACCACATACCACTGGTAATCCTCACAACAACAGTCCAACTCTGAAAACAAATACTGGAGCGAAGCAAAACATCCCTAGGGCCATTATTGTTGCTAATTTGTTTTACTTCCATTGAATTCTCTCAGACATATTTCCCCAGTCATAGGAGGTCATTTAAATATGAGAGAGAGAAACAAACGACTGGTGGTGGGTAAGTTGCCAACCTACGTACTGAGGTAAAATATGAGTTGAATCCATTAGTCCCCAGTCTAGTGGATTTTTTTGTGGCAGAGTTACTACATCTTAATTCCTTTAATGATTTTGACAGCTTTTTGGGGTTATTTTGTTCTCTGCAATGTAGTCAGTATAGTACCCCCTCTTGGCTTCCACAATCTTCTGAGCCTCATTCCTGAGCCCTTTATATAAAAGGAAGGCCTTGTTCCTTCATTCAATGGCTTCAAGGATTTCATGATTAAACGAAGGGTTGGCTCTCTGCTTTACTCTAACTTGCCTAATGGGCGCCACAGTGTTAACAACCCGGAGGAACCTACTCTTGAAAGCCTCCCCGACGGTGTATCAATATCTGTGGTACTCATAATGCAAGGAAAATAGAGAGGGTGACACCTACTTGCTGAAGTTGAAGAGGAGCCTTTCAAACACCAGTACAGGACCGGTGCTGCTGAGGATGGTGAGAGGCTGGCCAGCCAGCAGACAGAATATGGCCCCTGTCACTGCCGTGCCCAGGAAACTTTCCAACACACCCTGGAGGACAGGAGAGGAGAGGGACACAGAGGGGCTGGTGAGTCAAAGAAACACACATACAGACAGAGATAGAAAAAAAAGAGGCAGATGGGGACCCAAATCCTGGGAAAGATTAGTCTCCGGGTGGAGTTCGTTAAAGGTCCTAGGTCAAGAACACGGAGTAAACAGCGAGAGTGGCAAAATCCAAACCACTGTTAGATATGTTTAAACCGAGTGGGACTGGACAGGAGAGTGATTGGTGGAGGGCCGAAGGCAGGGTCTGGTTCCAAACTACTGTTCTGGTACCCTACCCTCACAAAAAAACAAGAGCGCAAAGCTCTGGTCACACTTGGCTTGCCTGGTTACCCATCCACATCGCTCCGGCCAAATGCCACGCTCACTAATGTTTCTTCTCTACAATGAGTCTGGATTTGCTTCCTCCCCGACGACTTCTCAAATGTGAACACATTCAAAACGTTCTGATTGGTCCCAGAAACCAAATGGCTTGAGCCAGAGCCGGCCTACACAGATCCTGAATCATGTAATTTGGACATCAGTCCAAACGACTTCTAGGATAGGAGGTTCAGACTGATGCATGGAGCGATCGATAGAGCAGCAAAATTAAATTCAGGAGGAGCTGTATAGGGCCATAAGCAAACAAGATAATGCACATCCAGAGGTGGCACTCCTAGTGCCTGTTGATTTTAATGCAGGGAAAAGTCTAACCTCATTTCTACCAGCATGTCACCTGTGTAACAATAAGGGAAAACAACTCCGGATCACCGTTACTCCACACAAAGCTCTCCCTCGTCCTCCATTTGGCAAATCTGACCATAACTCATCCTCCTGATTCCTGCTGACAAGCAAATACTCGAACGGGAAGTACCAGTTACACGCTCAATACGGTAGTGGTCCAATGAAGCTACAGGACTGTTTTGTTAGCACGGACTGGAATATGTTCCGGGATTTATCCGATAACATTTACCACATCAGTCACCAGCCTCATTAATTAGTGCATCGACAACGTCGTCCCCACAGTGACCGTACATACATATCCAAACCAGAAGCCATGGATTACAGGCAACATCGACACTGAGTTAAAGGCTAGAGCTGCAGCTTTCAAGGAGCGGGACACTAATCTAGATGCTTATAAGAAATCCCGGTATGATCTCCGACATGCCATCAAATAGTCAAAACGTCAATACAGGACTAAGATCGAATTCTACTTTGCCGGCTGTGACGGTCATCAGATGTGGCAGGGCTTGCAAACTATCACAGATTATAAAGGGAAACCCAGCTGTGAGCTGCCCAGTGACATGAGCCTACCAGGTGAGCTAAATTCCTTCTACGCTCGCTTCGAGGCAAGCAACACTGAACCATGCATGAGAGCACCAGCTGTTCTGGACGACTGTATGATCTCAGTCTCCGCAACAAATGTAAGTAAGACCTTTAAACAGGTTCAAATTCACAAGGCCGTGGGGTCAGACAAATTACCAGGACGCATACTCAAAGCAGGCAAGTGTTTCACTGACATTTTCAACCTCTCCCTGGCCCAGTCTATAATGCCTACATGTATCAAGCAGACCCCCATAGTCCTTGTGTCCAAGAACGCCAAGGTAATCTGTAGCCATGAAATGCTTTGAAAGGCTGGTCATGGCTCACATCAACACCATCATTCCAGACACCCGGTACCAATTCAAATTCACATCTACATTGCACTCCACACTGCCCTCTCCGACCTGGGCAACAGGAACACCTATATGAGAATGCTGCTCATTTACTAAAGCTCAGCATTCAACACCATACAGTGCCTTCAGAAAGTATTCACATTCCTTGACTTATTCCACATTTTGCTGTGTTACAGCCTGGATTTAAATTGATTAAATAGTTATTTTTCTCAAGCATCTACACACAATACCCCATATTGACAAAGTTAAAACATGTTTTTAGATTTTTTTTAGACAATTTATTGGAAATGAAAAACAGAAATATTTTACTTTGTAAAGCACCTTTGGCAGCGATTACAGCTGTGGTATTTCATTTTTTTATTTTTTATTTTATTTTTACAGCTGTGGTGTCTCTAAGAGCTTTCCACACCTGGATTGTGTAACATCTACCCAATATTATTTTAAAAATTCTTCAAGCTCTGTCAAATTGGTTGTTGATCATTGCTAGACAACCATTTTTAGGTCTTGCCATAGATTTTCAAGTAGATTTAAGTCAAAACTGTAACACATCCACTCAGGAACTTTCACTGTCTTCTTGGTAAGCAACTCAAGTGTAGATGTGGCCTTGTGTTTTAGGTTATTGTCCAGCTGAAAGGTGAATCATCTCCCAGTGTCCCAGTGGGAACGTTGTTTGAACCAGGTTTTTCTGAAGGATTTTTCCTGTGCTTAGCTCCATTCCTTTTCTTATTTTATTGATGCAGCCAACACTATGCTTGAAAATATGACGAGTGGTACTCAGTAATGTGTTGTATTGGATTTGCCCCAAACATAACCCTTGGTATTTAGGACAAACAGTGTATTGCTTTGCAGTATTACTTTAGTGACTTGTTGCAAACAGGATGCATGTTTGGAATATTGTTATTCTTTACTGGCTTCCATATTTTCACTCTGCCAATTAGGTTAGTTTTGCAGAATAACCACACTTTTGATGATCCATCCTCAGTTTTCTCCTATCACAGCCATTAAACAAACTGTTTTAAAGTCACCATTGGCCTCATATTGAAATCCAAAAGTGGTTTCCTTCTCCTGCAACTGAGTTAGGAAGGACGCCTGTATCTTTGTAGTGACTGGGTGTATTGATACACCATCCAAAGTGTAATTAATAACTTCTCCATGCTCAAAGCAATATTCAATGTCTGCTTTTTAAATTTACCAATAGGTGCCCTTCTTCGCGAAGAATTGGAAAACCTCCCTGGTCTTTGTGGTGGAATCTGTGTTGGAAATTCACTACTCGACGGAGGGAACTGACAGATAATTGTATGTGTGGGGTACAGAGCTGAGGTAGTCATTACAAAATCATGTTAACCACTGTTCTTGCAACTTATCCATGCAACTTATTATGTGACTTGTTAAAGCACATTTTTACTTGCCAAAACAAAGGGGTTGACTACTTATTGACTCAAGACATATAATCTTTTCATTTTTGATTCATTTGTAAACATTTCTAAAAACATAATTCCACTTTAACATTATGGGGTACTGTGTGTAGGCCAGTGACAACAAAATCTCAATTTAATAAATGTTTAATTCAGCTGTAACACAACAAAATGGTGGAAGAAGATCAGGGGTGTGAATACTTTCTGAATGCACTGTAGTCCACTCCAAGCTCCTCACTAAGCTCAGGACCCTGAGACTGAACACCTCCCTCTACATCTGAATCCTGGACTTCCTGACGGGCCGCCCCCCAGATGTTGAGGGTAGGCAATAACACATCCGCCACGCTAACCCCCAGGTCGGGGGCCCCTCAGGGGTGCATGCTTAGTCCCCTCCTGTACTCCCTGTTCACCTACGACTGCGTGGCCGTGCATGACTTCAACACCATCATTAAGTTTGCTGACGGCACGACAGTGGTTGGCCTGATCACCAACGACAATGGAACAGCTTATAATCGCCTACAGCGATGACAATTGAGCTGATTGTGGAAAAGGAGAGCCGAGCACACCTCCATCTGCATCAAAGGGGCTGTGGTGGAACGGGTTAAGAGTTTCAAGTTCACACACACAACAATGCCTCTTCCCCTCAGGATGCTGAAAAGATTTGATATGGGCCCTCAGACCCCCAAAAAGTTCAACAGCTACACCAATGAGAGCATCTTGACTAGCTGCATCAACGATTGGCATGGCAACTGCTTGGCATCCGACAGCTAGACACTACAGAGGTCAGTGTGTACGGCCCAATACATCACTAGTGCCGAGTTCCCTGCAATCCAGGACCTCTATACCAAGCAGTGTCAGAGGAAGGCCCTACAAATGGTTAAATACTCCAGCCATCCAAATCATAGACTGTTTACCACTCTCTGCTACCACACGGAAAGTGGCACCAATGCACCAAGTTTGGAACCAACAGGACCCTGAACATCTTCTATCTCCAAGCCATTAAGACTGCAAAATAGTTTGTTAAATAGTTAACCAATAGATACCCGGATTATCTGCATTGACCCTTTTTGCACTAACTCTTTTGACTCATCACATACAATGAGAGCCAAGATGGCCGCCATCGATAAGAGACAATACTGTGCACCTGTATTCATCGACCTGGCCAAGGCTTTCAACTCTGTCAATCACCACATTCTTATCGGCAGACTCAACAGCCTTGGACTCTCAAACTGACTGCCTCGCCTGGTCCACCAACTACTTCTCAGATAGAGTTCAGTGTGTCAAATCGGAGGGCCTGTTGTCCGGACCTCTGGCAGTCTCTATGGGGGTGCCACAGGGTTTAATTCTCGGGCCGACTCTCTTCTCTGTATACATCAATGATGTCGCTCTTGCTGCTAGTGATTCTCTGATCCACCTCTACGCAGACGACACCATTCTGTATACCTCTGGCCCTTCTTTGGACACTGTGTTAACTAACCTCCAGACGAGCTTCAATGGCATACAACTCTCCTTCCGTCGCCTCCAACTGCTCTTAAATGCAAGTAAAACTAAATGCATGCTCTTCAACCGATCGCTGCCCACACTTGCCCGCCTGTCCAGCATCACTACTCTGGGTGGTTCTGACTTAGGTATTTGTAGTTGCCCACATATTCTAGGTGTCTGGTTAGACTGTAAATTCTACTTCCAGACTCACATTAAGCATCTCCAATCTAAAATTAAATCTAAAATCGGCTTCCTATTTTGCAACAAAGCATCCTTCACTCACGCTACCAAACATACCCTCGAAAAACTGACTATCCTACCGATCCTCGACGATGTCATTTACAAAATAGCCTCCAACACTCTACTCAAAAAATTGGATGCAGTCTATCACAGTGCCATCCGTTTTGTCACCAAAGCCCCATATACTACCCACCACTGCGACATGTATGCTCTCATTGGCTGACCCTCGCTTCATATTCATTGCCAAACCCACTGGCTCCAGGTCATCTATAAGTCTTTGCTAGGTAAAGCCCCGCGTTATCTCAGCTCACTGGTCACCATAGCAGCACCCACCCCTAGCACGCTCTCCAGCAGGTATATTTCACTGGTCACCCCCAAAGCCAATTCCTCCTTTGGTTGTCTTTCCTTCCAGTTCTCTGCTGCCAATGACTGGAAAAAACTGCAAAAATCACTGAAGCTGGAGACTCATATCTCCCTCACCAACTTTAAGGACCAGCTGTCAGAGCAGCTCACAGATCACTTGCACCTGTACATAGCCCATCCAACTACCTCATCACCATACTGTTATTTATTTTATTTATTTTGCTCCTTTGCACCCCAGTATCTCTACTTGCACATTCATCTTCTGCACATCTATCACTCCAGTATTTAATTGCTGTATTGTAATTATTTCGCCTCTAGGGCCTATTTATTGCCTTACCTCCCTTATCCTACCTCATTTGCACACACTGTATATAGACTTTGTATTGTATTATTGACTGTATGTTGTTTATTTCATGTGTAACTCTGTGTTGTTGTATGTGTCGAACTGCTTTGCTTTATCTTGGCCAAGTCGCAGTTGTAAATCAGAACTTGTTCTCAACTAGCCTACCTGGTTAAATAAAGGTTAAATAAAAAATAAAACAATGCTGCTACCATTTTTTATCTATCCTGTTGCCTATTCACTTTATTCCTACATCTACCGCAATGACCGTGTACCCCTGCACATCGACTCTGTACTGGTACCCTGTGTATTCAGTGCATTAGGAAAGTATTCAGACGACTTGTCACGTTCCTGACCTGTTTTCTTTTGTCTTGTATTTATTTAGTTGGTCAGGGCGTGAGTTGGGTGGGTTTGTCTATGTGTGATTTTCTATGTTGGGATTTTGTGTTCGGCCTGGTATGATTCTCAATCAGAGACAGGTGTCAATCGTTGTCCCTGATTGAGAATCATACTAAGGCAGCCGGGGTTACACGTGTGTTTTGTGGGTGTTTGTTCCTGTGTCAGTGTTTGTGCCACACAGGACTGTTTCGGTTTTGTCACGTTTGTTGGTTGTTTTGTATTTTCAAGTGTTTTGTTGACTTTCATTAAATAATGAACACTAACCATTCTGCGTTTTGGTCCTCTCCTTCTGTCAGCGAGGACAGCCGTTACACGACTTGACTTTTTCCACATTTTGTTACATTACAGCCTTATTCTAAAATGTATTAAATAGTTTTTTTCCTTAGCAATCTACACACAATACCCCATAATGACAAAGCAAAATGGGTAGTTGGTGAAGCACCTTTGGCAGCAATTACAGCCTCAAGTTTTCTTGGGTATGACACTACAAGCTTGGCACACCAGTAATTGGGGAGCTTCTCCCATTCCTCTCTGCAGATCCTCTCAAGCTCTGTCAGGTTGGATGGGGAACGTTGCTGCACATCTATTTTCAGGTCAATCCAGAGATGTTTGATCGGGTTCAAATCCGGGCATTAGGTGCTTTTGGCAAACTCCAAGCGGGCTGTCATGTGCCTTTTACTCAGGAGTGGCTTCTGTCTGGCCACTCTATCATTAAGGCCTGATTGGTGGAATGCTGCAAAAATGGTTGTCCTTCTAGAAGGTTCTCCCATCTCCACAGAAGAACTCTAGAGCTCTGTCAGAGTGACCATCGGTTTCTTGGTCATATCTCGGACCAAGGCTCTTCTCCCCCGATTGCTCAGTTTTAAAGTCACCATTGAT